>NC_092877.1:353462189-354115314 GCF_028372415.1 Notamacropus eugenii | reverse complement strand
TCAAAGATAGTTTATTGAATATAATTTTTATTGTATTATGTGATCTGTAAATGATACATTTGATATTTCTGCCTTTCTGCATTTTTTTTAAGGTTTCTGTGGTATTTTACACTAGAGAAGCACTGGAGAAGTTTGGACTCGAGACTGTAACTTAGAGCCTCTAAGACAGGAAGACAGCTTCAGAAGGGTCCCTAATCTTACTTTATTCTAGTCTGTTCTCAGAAGGGGTTGCTGATAATAGGAGGACCAGCTCCTACAGCATTCCCTCTTGCAGTGGCCTGTGAGAATATAGTGGGAGCTACACTTCCTATGGGATCCCCTAAGCCTCAGTAGGGGCCAGTTGAGGCAAACACAGATTCCCCCCCCCCCCCCCCCCCCCCCGCGCCCAAGCCTTTTTGAGGGTTTATCAAGGTACACACAGCTTTACCCTGTCATATTCCCTTGTGGGCTCCCCCCTCACTGACCAGTGCCCACTTGCTTTATAAGACAGCAGACAAAGAAGGCATCTTGTCAACATCAAACTCACACGTTAACTTTAGCAATATCGTCATTCTGCGCAAGTGCAGTAAATATCACATTATGTCACCCATTATCTCATTGTTCAGTCTCGATAGGACTGCCTATCACTATGATTCTAGGAATTACTATCAAGGATCCTTGAGGCTATTGGGAAAATTATTATCTAACACCTGGAAACTAGAGATGGAAAGTAAACTCTAAAAAGAATAACAAAATTTTTTGTTATCTATGCTGCATTTAAGCATAAAGTAGTTTCCTTTCTGTCCTTTCAACAGATCTTTATTTACTTAAGCTTCATCTAATATGATTTCTACCTTTTCATTTGGGTTCATTATCAATCAGAAGCTTGATAGATTCTGCTCTAGCTTTTCATTTAAGTCTATGTGGATCATTATGTTGTGTGTTTCTTGTAAATAACATTATTTTTGAAGCCTGCTTTCTAATTCATGTTACCGTCCTCTTCTGTTTTATGGGTCAGTTCATGTCATTCATGTTCAGGGTTTTGATTAACTGCATTTTCCCCTGCATGCTGCCCTCTTGCACATTTTTCTGGGTTTGGCCTCTCTACATAAAAGAGTGGGAGTTAGCCTAGCACTTGTGATCTCTGAGGAGGGGAAGAAGGGAGAAGAATAAACATTTAGATATTGCCTACTATGTGCCAGCCATTGTGCTAAATCCTTTACACATTTTATGTCATTTGATCCTCACAGCAACCCTGCAATGTAGGTTAAATCGCCATTTCACAGTTGAGGAAATTGAGAAAAACAAAGGTTAAGTGACTTACCCAGAGTCACACATCTATTAACTGTTGAAGGAACTCAAGGCTATTGAGTTCTACTACTCTGTTGTCTCTGGTCTCTTCTCCTTGTCCTGCCTATAATCCCAAACTTTTCCTTTCCTTTTAATCCCTCCTTTATTTAACCCCTTTTTAAGTTGGAGTTTGTTTTACTTATAACTGTT
Organism: Notamacropus eugenii; assembly: GCF_028372415.1. Classification (NCBI taxonomy): domain Eukaryota; kingdom Metazoa; phylum Chordata; class Mammalia; order Diprotodontia; family Macropodidae; genus Notamacropus; species Notamacropus eugenii. Next base: position 354,113,835 of record NC_092877.1, on the reverse strand, counting down.
CCCTTACCTTTGGCTTCCCTTTGTTAATTATTTATCCTGTATATAGCCAGCTTTGCATATATTTGTTTACATGTTGTCCCCTCCAATAGATTGTAAACCCTTAAGGGCATAAACTGTCTTTTGCCTCTTTTTGTATTCCCAGCACTTCGCACAGTGCCTGGCATGTAGTAGGCGTTTAATAAACGTTTATTGAATTGGACTTATCTTGCCTTCCCCCTTAGACCCACCCTCTCCCTCTCTCCCTGTCTGTTTCTCTGTTAAGTTTAATGTTTTATTCTGTTCACTTCTATCTCCATCCTCAGCTGCTGGGCTTGGGGATTTGTGCTTAAGTCAGGCTCTGTTCACCACCTTCTGCAGGGTCACACCTTTCATCTGCCCTGGCTTATCTCCATTCAGGTTTTCTGCAGGAAGAGACCCAGAAACATGAAAGTGACTTAAGATATGTTAAGAGCTGAGACACTGTTGATCTCTGCCAGGCCTAGAGGCCTGAGGGCTACCCGAGTCTTACCTTACCTATCGCAGGTCTTCGGCTGGCCAAACCGGATAAACGTATGAGAGAAGAGACTTTCCAGAGTCGAACAAGGGTTAGGCTTTATTCAGGGTCTTGGTTACATGTGCAGGGGGAACTCTTCCTTAGGAGAGAGAGAAATCTCCCAAGGAGGCAAAGATCTTACAGTAAGAGAATGAAAGCAGAAGTGGAAGTGGGGAGAGAGGGGAGAGGGAAGAGCGAAGAGAGGAGAGAAGGAAGAGGGGCCTTCTGTCCTCTAAGGGCCCTTCAGCGCTAAGAGCGCCTTCAGGCTTTCCTGACCCTACTTAAGCTCTCCTGCCACATAGTTTGCACCTGAATACCGTGCCTGTTAGATAACAATAGGTGTGCTCAGACCCGGGCCAATCTCAAGGGCAGGGATGCTCTCTCCCATCACGTTTCCCACAGGAAGAGGCGGAAATGCACGAGATATCTCGGTCTCACACCTCAATTCCCTGCTGTTCCCTGGGGGGCCTCATGAGAACTCTAAGGTTTAGAAGTTCTCACCTTTACCCGCCCGAGACTGTCCACATGGAACTGAGCTTACACCCCCAACAGATCTCTTCCTTAACACTCCCTCCTCTGTAGGGTTTTTGTGATACTGCTCTGTCTTCTTTTCCTGCCTGTATGACTACACCTTTGTTAAATCTTTATCTAGGTTGCATTTGCTAGCTTTGGATGTTCCCTCAAGACTGTCTTGGATCCTCTTCTCATGTCTATACTCTTTTTGCTTAGTGGTCTCATCAGCATCAATTTCAGTATTCAGTCAGCTCTTCAGAGTCAATTTTCATCATTATGCAGATGATTTGCTGAACTTTTCATCCAACCCTAACCTCTCTTCTGACCTTGGACATTCTGAACTGGATGTGTCTCATATATATCTTAAACTCAACATATTTAAAACTGAGCTTATTATCACCCCCACCAAAGTCTCTTTCCTCCTTCCAAATTTACCTGTTGCTGTTGAAGATACTACCGTCCTCCCAGTCAGCCAGGTTCAAAACCTAGTTTTCATTGACATCTCCCTTTCCCTATCTCTCCCTCAGTATTCTGGCTCCTTCCAAGTTCTGATAATTCTGCCTTTGTAACAGCTCTCATATAACCACCTTCTCTATTTGGACCTAGTACCACGACCCTAGTACAGATCTTATCATCTCCTATCTGGACTATTAGAATAGTCTTCTGCTCATTCTCTGCAGCACACATCCTGTCCACTTCTCACTTTTCTTCCCTCTTCATCTTCTTCCACACACTGACAGTCAAATCACTGAAAACTGTGTGCCAGGCACTATACACTAAGTGCTCAGGATACAGAAAGAGGCAAAAGACAATCCCTGCCTCCAGAGAGCTTGCAGTCTATTGGGAGAGACAGCATACAAACACATATAGAGCAAGCATATGCGGGATAAATAAGAAGGCACTAGAATCAAGAGGGCTTTGGGGAAGGCTTCCTGTAGAAGGGAGGACTTAAGGGAAGCCAGGTAGGTCAGTAGGTGGAAAGGGAGGTAGAGCCAGGAGAAGTTGCCTGGAGCCAAAAGATGGAATGTCTTATTTATGAAAAAACTAAGAGGCCAGTCACTGAATCAACGAGTGCGCCAGGGAATAAGGTATAATAAAGACTGGAAAGGGAGGAGGGGACTAGGTTACGAAAAGCCTTGAAAGCCAAGCAGAAGATTCTGTGTTTGATCCTAGAGGAGATAGGGAGCCACTGGAGTTTATTCAGTGGGAGGGAGGGGGAGTGCCATGGTCATACCTGTGCTTTAGGAATATCACTCTGGGAGCTGAATGGAGGATGAGCTGAAGTGGGAAGAGACTTGAGGCAGGCAGACCTACTCATAGACTAATGTAGTAATCCAGGAGTGCAGTGATGACCGTCTGCACCTGGGTGGCCAAAGTGTCAGAGGAGAGGAGGGGCATATTAGGGAGATGTTGCACAGATAAAACTGACAGGCCTTGGCAAGAGTTCCGATGTAGGAGTGAGAGAGATAGTGAGGAATCCAGGGTGTGAGCCTAAGGGACTGTCAGAAAGGGGAATGGTTTGGTGGAAAGAGAAGGATTTCTGTTTGGGACATCTTGAGTTTGAGGTATCTGAAAGGCAGTTGGAGAGGGGAGATTGAGGGTCAGTAGAAAGTTGGGACTACATATATTAATTTGATAATCATCAGCATAAAGGTGGCAGTTAAATCCATGGGAATTGATGAGAGAAAGGGTGAAGAGAGGACCCATGGTGTCGAAAAAGTAGTCATCAGACAATCTGATGTCACCCTGAAAGGGGGTCAGGATAATCTAATGAATCAGGAATATATATCTAGTTGTTTGCATCTTATTTTCTTCATTGGGGCAGCTAGGTGGTGCAGTGGAGGAGTCAGGAGAACCTGAGTTGAAATCTCACCTCAGACACTTGACTGTGTGACCTTGGGCAAGTCACTTAACCTGAGTTGCCTCATCCTGGGTCATCTCCAATCATCCTGGTGAATATCTGGTCACTGGATTCAGATGGCTCTGGAGGAGAAGTGAGGCTGGGGACCTGCACAGCCCTCCCTCACTCAAAACAAAGTCAAGTGCAAGTCATGTCATCATATCTCTGATGGCATGGTCTTCTTCGGCAATGAAGGACAAACACGTTTTCTGCATTAGACTGTGAGAACAGAGACTAACTTTTGTCTTTGTATCCTTAGCACTTAATATGGTACCTGACACATAGTAGGTCCTTAATATTTATTGACTAACTTTGCGCTATGTAACTTTTAAAAAAATCTGTTACTTGAATAAAGACATGTTTATCCATTTCACAAGAGACAAAACAAATATGTTGACTGACAGGATCCAAAAATTTGTTGACAGGCTAGACTGGTGGGTCAAATCTTGTGTGAAATGTAATGAGGGTAAAAGTAAAAGACTAATACCAGGGTTCAAAAGAACAACTTCAGAAATAAGATGAGGAAGCAATCAATACATCTGAAAAAGATACAGAAGATTGAAATTTCAATCTCAGTCAGTAGAGTTCTTCAACTTCATTCTTGAAGAGGACCAATGACATCAGGAGGGAGATGTCTTGACTTGTGTGTAAGTTGGAATGTAAGTGGGACAGAGCTGCGGAGTCAGCCTCACTCCTCCAGCATCATCAGAGTCCAGTGGCAAGATAAAGGTCAAGACCACTGGTGATGGCCCAGGTGTTTTTCCCAGGTCTCAGTTTGACTGAAGCCACATCCATTCAATGACTGAGGGCTGGGTAAGAGTTGAGACAAAAGATGGCCCACTTTCCCTTCACAAAGATATAAATCTAATAAGGGAAGGCCCTCAGTTTCTGGCCAGAAACAGAAAACAGTTGTTATTTGCACTCATTCTTAGCCATCAAAATCTAAACAATGAGCCTTGGAGACTTTGTTTGGAGGCCAAATTCAGTTGGCCATTCAGAATGATTTGGGTTTTAAGGTGGAATTAAGAGTGCTAATGCACTATTTGCACTGAGAGGCTTACTGTTTAGGTGGAGGCATTGTTGAAGCTACTGACTGTAGTTAATCAGTTTACATGTTTCCCTTTAAGGTTTACAATAGGGTTTCCCTCAGCATTTCTGTAGGTAGTCTAAGTATTATTCGAATGTCAGTGGGTCAGAAAAGTGGAGGCTTAACACTGGAGAGTAAAGAATTGGGCCAAGCCTTACAACACCCATTCTGGGGATGAGGTTGATCACCATCACCGTGGTTAGAACTAAGAGAAAACAGTGTCTTAGAAGTTTCACCAGAAGACCTGTTCAGGAAGGGTTAGAGTCCTAGGTATCAGATGCTGCAGAAAGGTCACAGAGGATGAATACTAAGAAAAGCCCGTGGGATTTTGCACATAGAGGTGACCTTTGAGGAAATTTTCAGTAGAAAGCTCTGGTGAAAAGCCAAGTTCCAAAAGGACTGAATATTAGTGGATGATAAGGAAGTAAAGGCAATGAATATAGATTCTTCCTCTTAAACATTTAGCTGGGAAAGTAAAATGGGAGCTAGGATGCAAGCTTGAAAGGATGGCAGAAAAGGTTTTTAAATCTCAAAATACATTATTAAATGACGAGGGGCCAAGGAAAGTGAGCACCATCTTCCATATCCCTTTCTGTGGTTGGTTTTTTTTGCTTGTGTTTTGTTTTTTTTTTCTACTTGAACTCCTTGTTCACTTTAAATTTTTAAAATTCAGTTTTGTTTTATATTCATTTTCACATTATCTCCCTCCCCCACCTATTGGCTAGGCAAGAAAATAAAAATTCCATTACAAATATATACATGTGCAAAAGAAGTGTCCATATTAGCCATATCAAAAGACAGAGAAAGACAGTGTAGCCTCAAGTCTGCACTCATGTCCCGCAGCTCTCTGTCTCAAGGTGTGTTGCATGTCTCCTCTTGAATTCTTTGGATTGTGATGGTTATTTGTTGATCACTTTCTAAATCTTTCACAATTGATTATCTTTACAATATTGCTGTCTCTGTATAAGTTCTCCTGGTTCTACTGACTTAACTTTACATCAGTTCATAAAAATCCACCCAAGTTTTTCTGAAACCGTTACGTTCATGATTTCTTACAGCATGATAGTATTTTATCACATTCGTGTCATATCTAATGGCTTGTTCTCGGAAAGCTGTGAGAGGTCTGTTTTAGTACTGACAGTCTTGTAGACAGGGGACCTTTTTGTTGCTTTTGTTTTGGAGCCTTAGGGTTTGGGGAGGAGAACTGAGATGGAGAGAAGAATTGGCTGGAATGTTCGGATCATGTCACACTTTCCAGATCAGCTCTTTGTAGTGTGACTGCACTGTTTTATTTTAGTGAAATTCCCAGTTAGCACCAGTTCTCATGGATGTTAATGTAGGCATGCCCATTTGAAATTGTAAATGCACAAACCATGTTATCTAAGTGTCAATGACCAACCTAGAATTGACTAAGATTTTTAGAATGTAGACTCATCCCTGGAAACAGCTTCATATCATAGCGAAATTTGAAGGTTTTGCACAGGAGGATTGCTGATGTGGTTCTCAAGAATTTACTTGGAAATGTTCACCCTTGAATTCTTGTCAGTACTCAACACTAAGCCAAGTCTTGATTTAACTTTTTCATTATTTTATTACGTTGTCCAAAAGATTCCTAATGAGCTTTTGTAGGTGTAATTTACTGGGTGTAAAATTTCTTCCACGAATGATTACTCTAAAATAAAATTTTTATTTTGCAGGAAGTTGGTGAACCATCCAAAGAGGAAAAGGCGGTGGCCAAATATCTTCGCTTCAATTGTCCCACAAAATCCACAAATATGATGGGTCACCGGGTTGATTACTTTATTGGTAGGATTATAACAAAGTCATCACATCAGTTCAGATCATTTTAAAGATATTTAAGTTTTACTGTTTCTCAGATGTCTTTTGTTAAAGTGTTTTCTTTTACATTAATGAACAAATTTTGAATGGTTTTTCTAATGCTACTTTTTATAAAGCTTGTTGCAACTGTTACCAGCTAATGTGTTTGCATCTTAAATACATAGTATTTCCCTCAAGCTTTTCTCTAGAGTAGAATTCAGTATTGGGCTTTCTGGAGTTCATTTCAGAAATTTAGTACTTAAACTACTGAAGTGATCTCATTATAAGGCCATCCCAGCTCTACTATGTTTCCCCAGAATAGGACCCAAGGATTGTGATACCCAGGGTAGTGCAGTATAAACTGCTTTTAGGGTGTTTACCTCATTGGTCTAGATAAGAAGGAATTCCTTAAGTTGTAGTTCTCTGATTCGATGCTATCTCATACGCTGTTTTATTTCACTCATGTAAAGCTCAGGAATATGGGCATGCCAATTTAATTCTTTCTCTCCTATATCATTTTTTCTCTTAGCAACATTTGGTTGCTTATAAAGCCTGCCTTATTGGCCCCATATTACCTAGTGATCCTGTGGTAGAATCCTTTAGCAAATATGTTTATATAACACAGCTGTGTTTTTTTTTTTTTCCCCTTCTTAGAGTCAGTTATCCAAAGCACTTTTTTCAGTTAAGACCCAGTTTAGGACACTAAACTTGGAATCAGACCCTCTGATTTTGATTTCTGTCCCTGAGGTGTCATAGCCATGTGACAGTAACACATCACTAAGCTCTCTAAGCTTTGCCTTTCTCACATGTAAAAAAGGTGGTATTGTACCACCTATCTCAAAGGGATGTTGTAAGAAATCAAATCAGATAATATAAGCAATTAACTTAAATTATCTTACTATAGATTTACTTGTCAGAACCTACCAGTATAAATTTTGATTGCTGAAACTTCCCAAGATATCTCCATCCTAGATTTCCTTTGTAAGGACCATGCCTTAAACCCAAATCACTCTGGCTCTCATTGACTGGTCAACAATAAGTCTCGGCCTAAGCCTCTTTTTAACACCGTTTGGGCTCAGATGACTCTGAGAGAGTATAAATAGCAATTGTTTCTGTTTTGGCCAGAATCCCTGAGAGTCTTCCCCTCCCAGGTTGATTTTTATTTTTATTTATTTATTTATTTTTGACAGGATAAAAGAGGTCATTCTTTGCCTCGTTTCTTCTTTCCTAGCCTTAATCACTAAATGGATTTTGTCCCAGAGTGAGACCTGGGAAAGAACTTAGGCCACTGCTTCCAGGACCATCTCCAGTCTTCCTGACCTATATCTATATCTGGCCACTGGACCCAGATGGCTCCAGAGAAAAGAGTGAGGCTGGTGACTTTGCACAACCTGTCCTCACTTAAATCCAATTCACTTGCAAGTCATGACATCACCTTTCCAATGTCTTGGTCCTCTTCAAGAAAGAAGAACAAACTTACAACACGCACCTAGCACTGTGCCTTGGTAATAGTAGGCACTTAAACCATAATGGCTTAATTAAATTAGTTCAGTATTTTAAATTCTACTCTTCCCCCAACCCCGCCATTTTTAAAACGTAATTAGAGAACTTATTTTCATCTATTAGTGTTAAATCAGAGTTCTTCCTTTTTTTCATTTTTGATTAGAAAGTCCTTTGGTTTTTAGTAGTTTTGCTTTTGAAACGTGAGGTTGACTATATACTATGACAGAAGTCTACTAATTGTGTGACCTAAGGAATTTGCTTAATAAAATGAGTTTGATAAATATTATGTATTCTCATTCTGTAGTACTTTTCTCATAAATATTCATTAAAAGACAATGATAATCACCTTTTTTTTTCCCTTTTAGCTTCAAAAGCCGTAGATTGCCTTTTGGACTCCAAATGGGCAAAGGCCAAGAAAGGAGAAGAAGCTTTGTTTACAACCCGAGAGTCTGTTGTTGACTACTGTAACAGGTATTGTTGACTTGTAAATAGTAATTTTGAGTGCTTTTTTATTGGCTTATGCATTTTCAGAATAAAATGAGTATTTCTCATGAGATTTAAGCTCAACAAAAAGCACAGTGCTACTGATTTTGCTGTATTATTAATGTAGTTTAAATTGAAGGTTAATATTATTCAGAGTAACCAAATGGGACTTCAGTAGCTGGAAGTGATAGTATTTGCTTATTGGCCAAGTACCTAAAATGCCCACACTGCCTGCTCCTGAAGCCATTTACTGCCCTGCCCCATTGGGATATCCAATCATCTGTGGTGCAGAGATCACAGCAAAACTCTGTGTTCTTTAACCAATAACCTATTCTTCTTTATCTCTAATTCTTGTTGTAGAATATCATAATTGTTTTACAGTGTATACTGCAAATGCCAGGTTCTCAGTTTGAAAAAACATAATTTCACTTGTAGAGTTCATGAAACAATAAGGAACTTGTCACTGACCAAAGGTCAGCATCATTATCCTTTTAATAATATCATTAATGTAGGCTGACAATTCTGTGCCGGTTCCCTAGGGAGCCTCATTCAGGCTGCTGGGCAGAGGATTTAGGAGAAACATCCCTTGCTTCCCATCCCCCTCAGCAGTTTCTATGGCTTTGGGGGAATCCAAGGTGCCTCCTTTTTTTAATTTGTTTTAAAAGTTTTTAGTCACAACTGAAACTCTTTTAGTTGAGCATTTTTTGGCCTTTGATTGTAGGGACTAAGCTCTTGAGTATACAAGGAAAACAAAAAAGGCCCTCCTCAAAGACCGTGTGGTCTACTAGGGGAATATAGAATATAAGCAAGTAAGTAGATAAATCATTTGAACCAAGAAAGAGCTTCGAAAAACTAGTGCAGGAGTTTTTTACCTTTTTTTGTGCCATGGACTCTTAAAATAAGTGGAGATAATATACTCCAGGCCCAAGTAAATACACAGAAGCAAGAAGCAACGGGCAGATTCTGGAGGTTGGCGGACATGTGGAGTGCCTGTGAAGGCAGGGATAGACTGAGAGTCTGGGAAGGCTGGCCAAAGCCAGGTGCAAGTGCTGTTAGTTTAGCCCTGCACCATTGGGAGCTGCTAAAGATTCTTCAGCAGAATCAGGGCTGGCATAGTCAGATTTGTGCCATCATCTATCTTGTCATCTCTAGGTAGGCAAAGAAGGTATTCTCTTTCTTATGATTTTTCCTGTTGCATTCTTTGTGCATGAATCAGATTGTGATATTTCCCCACTCTTCCCCCACAAAAATAATTTCAAGTGGCTTCTGCCTTAAAAGAAAGTTTTTCTATTGTGCACAAAACATGTTTGTACAAAACTTGCATCAAGTCTCTGAAATTCTGTTTTCTTCATCAGTAAGAGAGTAAATAGATTAAACCATTAGCCATTAGGAATTCTGCCTACCAAGAGTCTGTAGTTCATTTTTATGCCCTTCACTACAACACTTAAACATAGTAATGTCATTATTGATAATCATAGACTGAGCATTTTGCAAGTAGGTATGTTTTGCCGAATGTACTCAACCAAGTTTAAAGAGATGGTACAATGAAAAGCCTTTAGTAAATTCACATTGATTTAGTTTCTCTGCATTTGCATTATTCAGTACTTAAATCAAGCTAGTTTCTGCCTGGGAGTATAGCTATCCCTTCCTTCTACATTGTGGGGATTAGGGGCCCTGGACCTACAAAATCTGAGTAAAATTTTTTGGTCCTCTCTTTGTACTACAGAAGTCTGAATTTTTTTCTTTTTCTTTTATGGAGTGTTTACAGTACCTTATTGTAAAATTTAGGTTGATATTTTACAGTGCTATACATATATTTTATGCGTTACTGAGTTTAAACTTTTCTGTGTCATCTTCTGGCATTGTCTGTGGTTTCTGCAAAACTTGCCAGAAATTCCCGTTTAATTTCTTGTCACCTCACAATATATCAAAACTGCAGTGGGGAAAGCCACGATGTGGAAGGGATCACTGTAGTAGAATGATCTTTAAGTAAATGTGCAGGAAGAAATTAGTAAATCTAAACAACAGTGGTTCAGATTGGTCATCTCTGTTTCACCAGGATCTCTTGTGAGGGGGAGCCCAGTACTCCCAAAGACAGCCTGCTTTACTTCTCCTTAGCTCTGATTGTTAAGGAGTTCTTCCTTATTCAGTGGACACTTACCTCTCTCTTAACTTGTATACATTTCTTCTGGGTACAAGCAGAACACAGAACACGTCATCTTTCACATGTCAGCTCTTGAGATCTTGAAGATAGCTATTATGTTACCTTTAAGTTTTTCTCTAGGTTTTCTCTAAGTTTTTACACATTCTATTTTAACAACATGGCATATCTCAAACCCCTTCATCTCCTGGTCAACTTTCTTGCAGGCTCTCCAGGTTAGTCAGTGCCCTTGCTAACATGCAGTGCCCAGAACTGAATGCAGTTCTACAGATATGGTCTAACTGAGACACAGTATAGTACAGTCCTGGTCTCTACACTTTTTCTAAGGTATCCTTAGCTTTTTTGGCAGCCATATTATACTCTTAATTCTTCCTAAACATGCAGTCCCTGAAAACTCCAGATCTCTATATGAACTGCTACCTAGTCATGCCTTCTAAATCATGTACTTGTGAAGTTGATTTTTTGAACCCACAGGTAACAATTTACATTTACTTCAAATAGGTATCATCTGATTAAATTTGACCTGACCTTTTACCCTGTCATATTTGAAATTCTGTGTGATGTGTAACACATCCTTCTTGGCTTTGTGTAATTTATAAGTTTGATAAGTATGCCACTTGTCCCTTTATTCAAGTCCTTCATAAAAGTGTTCAATATCACGAAGCCAAACACAGCCTCTTCAAGAGTCCATTAGAGACCTTCTAGGTTGACAAGGGACCATTAACGACTAGTCCATTCAGTTAGCTCTGAACTATGTCTAGCATGAGAGGGTTGTTGTGTTTTTTTCCCCCAAATTATCTGGCTAAAATCTAAGTAAAATATATGTGTATATATAGTAGTCCCCTTATATGTCAGTCTAGAAACCATGCCCAAGGAGAAAATAAGATTAGTTTGGTGCAACTTGCTCTTAACAAGTCACAGTGACTCTTTGTGATCATAGCTTCCTTTTCTAGATGTCCACTGGCTACCTGTTTTGATAAGACATCATTGAATTAAAGTCAAGCTTATTGATCTAAGTTTTTATACTCCATCCTCCTTCCTTTTCTTAAAATTGTAATAGAATTTGTCTTTTCACTTAACACCTCTTGTGTATTCCACAGTATACAAAGATCTCTGCTGTGGCTCAATAATCCCATTCTCCAGTCTTTTTAGAATCCTTGGATGCATTATAGCTCAGCTGAGTGATTTGGATTCATCAGGGCCTGCTAGGTGCTCTCTTCCTTTGTCCCTGCTCATACCAGGGTTCAGCTTCCTATTAGCCATCCTTCTATCCTTTCCAGTCTAAGAACCATCCTCTTTGGCAGAGGAAACAGAAGGCTTTATTCTGCCTTCTTGGTGATAAGTTTCTGTTTTTTCTGCACTCAGGGCCAACACCAGCCGTCTCCTGAAGGAGCTGGTGGTCATCCCGAAGGGGCATGTGATCAGTGTCTATTTAATGTCCACAGTGTATACCCCTACTTAAAAGAGTGTCAAGCCTGGACACACTTGAGAAGAGTAGCTGTGGTTTAGTTCAGGACACAAACCCCCCTCCTGTGAGGATCACTTAAAACCACGTAGACATTTCTAAAGAAGGGCAGGCATCCTCAAGGCACTTGTGAAGGATTGGGTATTTAGGGACCTGCATATTGTATTCTTTGCTATATAAATTACCTTATAGTAACCAAGATATTTCATGTTATTATAAATAATGTCTTTTTTTGTTTATTTTTAAAGACTTTTAAAGAAACAATTCTTTCACCGAGCGTTAAAAGTGATGAAAGTGAAACCTGACAAAGACACGAAGAAAGAAAAAGAGAAAGAAAAAGGAAAGGTAGAAAGTGGGAAAGAGGAAGAGAAAAGAAACAAGAAAGAAAATCTGAAGGATGAAAAAGCTAAGAAGGAGAGAGAGAAGAAAAAGGACGGTGAAAAGGAAGAGTCGAAAAAGGTGAGTTCTGCCAGAGCTGACCGAATGTTTAAGTGTTGGTCACCGTCAGATTTGGGATTTACTGGTGACAAAGACTCCAAGGTTGTGAATTAGCACATTGTAGTGTCTGTCTTATACAGTGCTTTCTCATTTTGTAACATACATTTCCTGTTGGGTACCCAGCCACTTGCATTAAGTTATGATAACAGCATTGTTTTGTCTATCAAAAACAGAGATAAACTGAACTACTCCCTTAGGCGTCTCTTAGGAAGAATTCTTCCATTGACGAATTTCTTTTCATGTTCCCTTCCTTCTATTATTATAGTAATCCTAGAAGAGAGAGCACCAGTAGCTGGAGAAACTGAGAAATTCTTCCCCCTGGATGTGAGTCCTGATGAAAGCTAGGGATTCTATGAGATAGCTGAGGCAGGAGAGCATTCACAGGCTGGGGTGGGGGTGGGACAGAGGAATAGGAAAGGCCAGGTTGTGAAGAGCTTTAAAAGCCAAACAGAGGAGTTTATGTTTTATCTTAGAAGTAATAGAGGGATGCATGAGGGGTGGAATGGGTGACATGACATGACCAGAACTGACTTTTAGAAAAATCACTTGACCTCAAGTTGGAAGATGGGTTGGAGTTGAGAGAGATTATAAGGCAGGAAGATCAGTTAGGAGGCTCTTGCTGTAGTCCATGTGAGAGGGGTTGAAGTCTTGAAATGTAGGACGTCCAATTGGAATGTGTTACAGACTTGCCGCTCAGTACTGATCTGGGAATCATCTGCATAAACATGATAATTGAACTGAAGGGAAGTGATAAGATCACCACGTGAGAAAGAATAGAGGAAAAAAAAGGTCCAAAACAGAGCCTTGGTCATCCCTGCTGTTAGAGGGGAGTGAAATGGATTGAAAGCTGCGAAAGAGACTGAGAAGAAGCAGTCAGACAGGAAGGAGGAGAACCTGGAGAGAGCAGTGTCCTGGAAAGCCAGAGCAGAGAGAGTATCCAGGAGGAGAGGGTGGCTAACAGTGTCAGAGGCTATGGAGGTTACAAAGGATGGAAACTGGGAAATACCATTTTATTGGGCAATTAAGAGAGCCATTCCATTTGAGTAACAGATCAGAAGCCAAAATACAGGGGTTTAAGAAGAGATTGAGGAGGAAAGCCCAGATACTCAGGATAGAAAGCTCTCCCTCCCACCCGCATTTTCATAGCACTTTAGAGCTCTGAGTCCTGTATCTCACTTTTGTCTCAGAGAAGCTCCCTAGCAGGCAGGTGGGCAGGTGTTATTATTTTCATCCACCAGTCAAGAAACTAAGAGGTAAAATGAGACAATGAGTGTGGAGCCAGCACTTACCTTTCCAGATCCCAGGTCCAGGAGGGTGACGAGGTGACTTTTTCAAGGAATTTGGCAGAAAGGGGGAATAGAGGTAGAGAGCTATCACTGGTATGATGGCAGACTCTAGTAATGGCTGTTTGTGGATGAGAGACATGGGCATATTTGTGGGTAGCATGGAAAGAAATGTAGATAAGGAAGGGTTGAAAAATAAGAGGGTGGTAGTAGGTGTCATCATAAGGAGATAGCGAGACAGGGATGAGATCCAGGGAATATGTAGAGGGTTTGTCTTGATGAGAATGACCATCTTTTAAGAGACTATAATAAAGGAAATGGTGGGGGATGATGGCATGGGGTATGAAATGAGAAGAGGGAGATTGTAGCAAATAATCTCCATTTTTTTAGTAAAGTTTAAGGCAAGGTCCTCATCTGAGAAAATGAGGGGAAGAGGATACTTTGGGAAAGAAAACAAGATGGGGCCAAGTTGGCCAAGGAACAGAAAGTAGTGCTGCCAAACTCCTCCAAAAAGACCTAGGAAATGCCCTAGCCTGAATTCTGATGGAGAATGGATGGGGAATTGGAATTCTCAGATAAGTCACAGTGAGTAATTCTTCTAGCCCCCGTAGGAATAGAGAGAGAGACAGAAAAGTCTACAGACACAAGAGTATCACCCAGGAAGAGGCTGTGTACCAGGTGAAGAGGAGGTCCCAGACCCATACTGGGGCATCATGATGGGGACAAGTACCAGTTAGCAGCTGTCACCCACTGCTCAGTTCTGTCACAGATCCAGGGTAGACTGAGAAGGGGACTGACAAGGTGGTATTTCTGGGTAGGAAGTCCCTGGGAAATTGAGAAGCAGCAGCAGTAGTGTGGCTCAGACTCCAAGAGCAGAGCAGGATCTGAGTTCTAGCATATAGCCTGGCTTGTAGAGGAATCCTAGTTCAGAGGGGAGCCTATAGTTCTGCCATTCTAAACCAGCAGATCTTTGCTGAAGACCAGAATTCAGGTAAGGAACTTGCAGAGCTCAGCCAGGGACATGGTGATCAGACTTTATTTTGGATCAGACCACTTGGGTCATGCAGGCCCCAAGAGACCTTCCTTACAGTAGTGAGGCAGAGCTCAGCCCTAATTTCAGGTCTGAAGTTAAGAAATAGACCAGGAGAATGAGCAAAAAAAGAAAGGAATCCCTCCATAAGGAGATTTGGTGGCCAGCTCAAGACAGGAATGACTCTAAAACATCCATGGGCAAAATCTTTAAAAAAAAAAAAATACAACGTGGGCACAGACTCAGCTAGAATCCCTAGAAGAGAGGAAGCAAGAGTTTAACATTTTTTATAAACAAAATGAGAGTACTTGAGAAAAACATTGGAAGGGAAATGAGAACAATGGAAGAAAAAATTGGTAAAAGAATGAACAGCGTGGCACAGGAGGTACAAAATCTTGCCCAAACAACAAACACCTTGAAAATTAGTATGGATCAAATAGAAGCCAGTGACTCCAAAAGACATTGTGAAATATTAAAACAGTCAAAGGCTAAAAAAAGGAAGAAAATGTAAGTTAGTTCATAGCAAAAACAACTGACTTGGACAACAGATTTAGGAGAAAAAAATTTTCAAGTTCTTGAACATGGAAGCTCATTCCAAACTAACTCTGAACCTTTGGACAAGTCGTTTAACTTCACACCTTTGTTTCTTCCTCTGTCAAGTGAGATTTTGGGCTAAATAAACTCTAAGGTTATTTCCAACAATAACATTCTGTGAATTAACCCCTACCTTCTCTTCTTCGCTATCCCCCAACCCCAATAGTGACGGTATAGACAAGAAACTGTAAAGGAGATCTGGGGGTGAATCTTGACCCTGGCCTGTACTGTATGTGACAAGCTCTTTGAGCTTCAGTTTTATTTTCTGGAGGATAGAGATAATGCATACACATCCACTAGTACAGAACTGAGGATCAAATGAGTTGTCGATGTGAAAGAACTTCTAATGACAAACTATTCAAAATGCAATTTTTTACTGGTCATCTCACATCAATCATTTCATTGTCTTTTGCAATATTTATCAAGTTTTGGTTTTTTTTTAAACACAACAGCTTTGGGGAGGGGGGTGTTTTGTTTTTTAAGCTTTGGGAGTGTCCTGTCTTATAAAGGTATTTTGAATAAGTCAAAGGTAGTTTTTTGTTTGCTTTAGTTTTTTATGGTTTTTGTTTTGTGTTTCATTTTTCAGAGAGTTTTTAACTCCCTAACATAATGTAAGAGGTATAGCCAATATGGCACTGAAAATAATGAGTTTGGTGAATGTCTTAATTTCATTTGCAATGAGATTATACATCTTTTAATGATTTTTCACCATGTTTAACTTGTGTGTTTGTGCGTGTGTGTGTGTGTATACACATTTTTGTAGGAGGAAACACCAGGAACACCCAAAAAGAAGGAAACCAAGAAAAAATTCAAACTTGAACCACATGAAGATCAAGTGTTCCTGGATGGAAATGAGGTTGGTGCCTCCAGCCTAGAAATCGAAACTGTGGTTATCAGTAGAAGTCATGAGATGGGAATGAAGTAGTCATGGAGATGAGAATAGGAGGATCTTTTTTTTTTTTTTTTTTTTTTTTCCTATTAATTTTTTTATTTTTTTTAATGTTTAACAATCACTGCCATACAATTGCGATTTTATCCCTCCCCACCCACCCCCCACTACCTCCCTCCCTCCCCACGACTGCATACAATTCTGTATAGATTCTACATAGAATAGGAGGATCTTTAGATGGCCAGTCAGATATCTGAATAGCTCAGTCTGCTTACATTCATGTTACCTCATATCTCAGTCAGTGGCCACACCATGAAAAAGGCTTAGGCAAATTGTTTAGAACCTAAAGCTATCCAGTATTATTTACATACCACTTGGAAAGATTGCCACCAAGTTAACACTTGACTTTTAGGGTACATTTTTATATTCCACAGGTATATGTAACATTCTGATAAACTTCTCTGGTGGCCTAAAGTCTTGACATTGTAGTAAAACATTTAGACTAATTATTTGTGTTATTGTAAATTCCTTAAGTGGCTGTTGCTTCTATTGAATAGTCTTTTACTAAATAACAAAAACCAGTTTCAATCAGAGCATCTTACCTTTTTGGCTAGAGCTTGATTAGTACTCTGTTTGAAGTATTTAATTAAATTTGGATCCTTGCTTTGAATTCCCAAAGGATATCACTTCCTTAAATATGCAGCATCTAAATTACCATAACAAGATCTCTAACTTTCTGTTTTATGGAAACACTTAACTGTTTTTTCTACTAGGTGTATGTGTGGATCTATGACCCTGTCCACTTTAAAACATTTGCCATGGGACTAATTCTTGGTAAGTGAATAAAGAGTTTCAAATATGACCTTATGGAAATGGGGAGGAAATAGCTGAGATAATTGGGTCTTTCTGTGGATTTCTTATTAGGAACCTTTTCTAAAGATGAGCCTTTTAAAATTATGCTGACATAGACTTATAATGTCTGAATCCCTGTTCAGGGCGTGAACAGAAGTGAGGAAAAGTGTTTTTTCTTAAATTCTGAAATACTAAATCAATTTACACCTTTTAGCAAAACATTGTGCCTTAAGTCATTGATGAGCAAAAACCACTCTACTGCAAGGCATCCCATCCCCAAACGACTGATCTTAGTCACCCCCCAAAATTTTTAACATGGTAAAAAGAAGTGAGCAAACCTCCCAAAAAGGAGACTCTTCTTCACCTTCTTCAGGGCCACATGAATGAGGAGGAAGAGAATTATTAAGTATATTCTGCAATGATGAGTTGCCTTCATTTTACCATTTCAGTTTTAATGCCTTTTTCTTTTTCAATAATAATCTATAAAAGTCCATCCTTGCACAGTGTGGCTGTTACTGTGTACAGCATTCTCCTGGTTCTGCTCATTTATATATCAAATCGGTTAATAAGTAGAGCATGAACTATCTTAAAGCTTCTTCCCCCACCAGGAAGGTAGATCGTAGTATTACCACCTTTCTTTGTTAAGTCATGGTTAATAAGCTGATTCAGTTTGAGTCCAAAAATGAATTGAGCCTCTTGGTGCATTCTTGTTGCAGTGATCGCAGTCATAGCTGCAACCCTCTTCCCTCTGTGGCCCGCGGAGATGCGAGTAGGGGTTTATTACCTCAGTGTGGGAGCGGGCTGTTTTGTAGCCAGCATTCTTCTGCTTGCTATTGGTAAGTATGTTCTACAGTAAAAAATGAGTTCACAAGGTGGGTATTCAGCAGTTCAGATGAAACTCCAAGACCTTATTCTGCTTGGAAGGCAGTAATTTTGGTCTTGATCAGAGGTCAGTAATATCTAAGCATTTGAGGAAAATCTAGAAATGAACAAACATTAATTTCACTGTTCATTTTGGTCAGATTCCAAAGTTGCCCCTCAAGGCTCCTTCCCCCCCAAAAAAAATCACAACGCCCATCCCTTGAAAAAGCCATTGATGAGTGCGTGACTAAATTTGGGCAAATATGAAAAAACTTGCTTTAATCTAGTTTCTTTGACTAGTTCTTTTGAAGCCTATATTTGGAGCTGGATGGGCACTATAGGAGTTATTTCATCCAGTACCCTTGTTATACACAGAAGGACATTGGGAATCATCCAGTTTAAGTGACTACCCCAGGTCACACAGGTAGTAAGTGGCAGAGCCTTCTGACTACATCATGCCAGTGCCTGGCACAGAGTAGACCTTTAATAAGTGCTTGTTGACTGAGAAGCTTACATTCTAATGGGAGAATGCAGTATGTGAAGATGTAAAGGGTAGTTTGGGAAAGGAGAGCAACCAAGGAAGTCTTCTTGAAAGAGGTGGCACCAAAGTGATTCTTGAAGGAAAAGGAGGATTCTGAGAGACAGAATGAGGAAATATACTGTAGATGTGGGAGAGGGCACATCAAACACAGGTGATGCAGTAGCAAGTGTAGAGAACGGCTGACAGATTTGATGGGGTTAGACTGTGTGTGACTAGTTGTAATGTGAAAGAAGATTAGAAAGGTAGAAGGTGGGAACATTAGGGTGATGAGTGTGTGTTTTATCTTTGAGCCAGAAGAGTGATAGGTTCAGACTTTGGCGTTATGGAGGTGATTTTGTCAACTGTTAAGAGAACAGATTGGATGGTTACAGGCTGGCAAAGTAGACTCATAGGAGGCTGTTAGCGTTATATGGGTGAGGGGGGTAAGAGTCTGAATTGAGATAGTAGCAGAGTGAGCGGAAGAGAAGGGGGTAGATGTGAGGGCTGATTCAGTTGTAAAACCAGCATCACTTAGCCACTTGAAGGAGACGGGGAATGGACCATACTTCATTTATTACTAGTTATGAATGTGGGAAGCTGGGCAGTGCCCACCACAGGATTGGGAAAACTTGGAAGAAGGGCAGGTTGGAGATGTGTGGGGGTAGGGAAGAGAAGGGAGGCAAAGGACAGAGTGTTAGAGACAGGAGAAGAATGAATGAGGTTCTGTGAAGGCTCTGTCAGACAACAAAGCCAATGTAAGCGAGAGCATCCAGGAAGAACAATGATTAGCAATAGTGAAAGCTGTGAATAATCAGCAACGGTGATGACAGAGAAGAGGCCATCAGAGCTAGGAATTCAGTGGTTGTGGGTAGGCTGGGAGAGAGCCCCTTCAGTCAGCGGTGGGGTAAGAACCTTGATTGCAAGCAGTGGGGTGGGGGGGGGGAGAAGGGGGTAGAAATCAGGCAAGAGGTGGAGGCCCTTTTTTTCTTGGTGGTTAGCTGTAAAGGAGTCAGAGAGGAGAGGACTTGGGCAGAGCAGGATCAAGTGAATATGTTTTAAAGGATAGAGATTCAGGCGTGTTTGTAAACACCAGGGAATGGGCCGTTATTAAATTAGAAAGAAAGATGATCAGAGAGGCAGCTGTTGAAAGACAGGTGGGCTCAGGATTGAAAGCACATACAGAAGGATTCATTTTGATAAGGGAAGAAGTGCTTCCTCTTCTTTGGAGGTGGGAACAAATGAGAAGATGGGTGAAGGTGGACCAGGATTCCGAAGAAGGGGTTGGGGGAATGAGGGAGCTTATGACTAATGGCCGGAGTTTTCTTTGTAAAACAGAGACATTCACATGCTGCAGGAGCTTAGGAATGGGCATTATGGGTGGTGGCATAGTCCCCAGCGTAGAGTTCAAGGATTACCATGGAACAGTGCCATAACCATGGAGGTTCAGTCCTATGACTTTGTATGTTAATATGGCAGCACAGGAGAGGTGGGTAAAGAGTACGGCATGAGTTAAGTATACTGTTAAAATTGTTAAGAGAGCAGAGGGAGGGCTGAGCTTGGGTAATGGAGGGAAAGAACAGGGGTAGATAACGATTTGTGTGTGTGTTCGTCCTTTGTTGCCAAGGAAGACCATGCCATCAGAGATATGATGACGTGACTTGCACTTGACTTTGTTTTGAGTGAGGGAGGGCTATCCTTGAATATTTTACTCTGACAAAGAAATGGCGGTGGGCAGTACAGGGGGAAGATCTGGTATCATAGAATGATGGGATGATGGTTAGGACCTGCGAGGTCATACAATCAGTGAGGTCAGATCAGAGACTTGATGCGCATCACTTGACTTCTTGTCATTTGTTTTTTACTTTGCCTTGCTTTGCTTGTTGTTAGATTCTTTATTCATTGGTTAAATGCAAGCATTTTGTTAAAATTGCTTAAGCTTTTACTGTTTCCAGGGGCATTTATTGCCTCCAAAACGGTTTTGTAAAGTTTCCAGAAACTTATTATGACATATTGTCTAAGAGTTGTTTTCCTTCTCCTGATTTGCCCCAGAACTACACCTGATTTGTTTGCATTCATTGGGGTGTGCCATGATTTGGCCTGTGATGAAGTTGTCTCACACCGTCTTCATTCTGTTCATTCTTATCACTCAACTACTATGTGCCAAGTCACAGTGATAGGAAATAAGGAGAATTGAAAGGTGAAATGTACTGGGGCCTGTCCTCACTGAGCTTACATTCTGATGAAGACATGATCTAGAGGCATTAAGTGCAATGAGAAAAGTACAAGTAAAGTTCTGTGAGAGTTACCAGAGTGAGAATTTACTTCTGGGTGGTCCAGGGAAGACTTCGCAGCCAATTTAAGGTGGGCCTTTAATGATAGATAATAATTTAGTGAAGCCGAGGGAAGGCTATTACCAGTAGAAGGGATAGCATGAATAAAACACAGATCTTCAGTGAATATTAAGTATTCCAGTTAGTAAAGGCCTAAGATGCATAAAGAGTTCTAGATAAAACTAGCAACGTAGATTGGTGTCAAATTGTAGAGGGCTTTAAATTTCGAAGTAAAACTTTTAGACTTAATTTATTTTCTTCAATAACCCAAGACCACTGGATAAGGCTTGAAGGGATTAAGACTGAGGAGTGGCTTCAGGCCTTTGGTTTATAGAACATGGTCTAGGGACAGGTTTTTCCACATTGAGTGATGGTGTTTAAAGCTGAATTGGTTATTGGGGGAGAGAACAAAAGGGAGCATTACTTGCTTAAAGATGTAAAGCCTGAAAGGGCAGAGATCTGCTCCCTAAAGGGGTTTGTGTCCCGAAAGACGTCGTCTCATGTAGAGTTTAAAGAGAAGTAAGGCTGCTCATATTAATGGTGAGCTGTTCCCTTTTCCTGTCTGGAGTGGTTGTAGCTCAGTTAATTTTTACCTCAGTCAGCATTTCCACACTATGATACACCTTTTAGTAACTCTCTTACTTGCATCTCTCCTTTCTCCCAATTCTTGCCCATTTGCCCCAGGAGAAAGTCTTGTCTCTCTCTCTCTCCCTCTTTGTTACATATGTGACCAATCTCCGTGCCTCCTTGCCCCCACCCTAATTATGACTTGCAAATGAGAGGAAAAATGCTAGGGAGACAGCATTACCAAGGAAGGGAAAGCCCTGACTTTTGTAAAACAAGGCATAGTCAAGGCCCAGGGCCACCAGCTTCCCGAGTCCTTTAAAGTGGCCAGAAGTCCCCTTCACATGTCCCACAACAGAGTCCATCTGTTTTTCATCCTCTTTTAAGAGTGCTTTTCCTTATATGCCAGGATTCAAATAAAAGTGATATTGATTTTATGGTTTCTTTTGTTTAATTATTATTTTAATAACACTGGTTACTTAGTACTTTTGTCTTTGTAAATGCCATGACTCGGTTGCCTCGTGAATTAAAGAGGCATCTATGGGCTAGCTTGAATAGCAAGATTTATCACTTTTTCTGTGGCAAGAGATGTTCTGTATTCCAAACAGATCCTCACCCTGTAGACAACAGCCAGTTTATAAAATTAAGAACTTGAAAGGGTCTCTTTCTGGGAGAGAGACAGCACGTTGTCCTAGCAGTGCATCAGGTTTGCTTCATAGGAGTCAAAATTAGGTTGTGTTCATTATATATGTGATATGAACGTTACCATTTTAGATAATCATAATAAAAACAGCTACCGCTTATGTAGTATCCTGTAGTTTTCTAAAATGTGATATCATTTTCAGTGGAGAAACATTCAGTTATAGTGATTTTCTCCCTAACTCTTCCCTATTTTTAAGTGACACCTAGGAAAATTTTACAAAGTATGCCAGGGGTGACCAGTACCTGAGGATTTCAGAAAGCAGATTGGTTTGCATGAATTATAAAGATTGGTGAATTGAATTGGAGGCAGACTGATACAGAAAACAAATGAGGTCATTCAGTTTGTCCGAAATGTAGAGTCAAGGAGTGATTTTCAGTTTCCTTCATGTCACTTTGAAATTGTTCTAGAATTTCGAATTCATGGTATCTCTGTCTTAGAGAGCTACTTCAGGCAGAAGAGTGTGCAGTTTTTAGAAGTCCCTCAGTCTTCTGCAGTCCATTGATTGGATTTTCTGGTTGAGATTGAGTACACATTGACCTCTCCCATTTCCTATTATTACCAACTCGTATGAATAATATACCAGGTCTCAAAAAATGAAGTTGTGCTTATGTGGAAATGGAAATCAGTAGTTGTGATCAGTCTGTGAACTTGTGAAGTCAAGTCAGCTGTATTACTCCCTTTGGTTATTCATCCAAAGTATATTAAAGGCAAGCTTATAAAAGAGCTTTTTTCAGGGTTTTATATAGTAGTAATACAGTTGTCTCTAAAACTAGCCTGTCATAATCAGGTAGCCTTCCAGCATTCACCTACTTATTTTGGCTCTTGAAACATACTTTGCTATAATAGAAAATGATGATTAAAATCACTGTATTCAGAGAAGAACACTGGTTCTTCAAAGCCTCCTGGAGAAAAGGGGAGAGAGTGAGCTGATACACTGGGTATCAACTGCCCTGGGGCCATTCCAAGTAATCTTGCAGAAGCTTTTTCATCTGAACCTTTCAGCCATAGCACGTGTAGAAGACCTACTTAGTAAGTCATAAGGAGTTGAAATCTGTACTAGTGAAAGATGTGCCCATCCTGATGGAATCACTGGTCTTTGAAGGGGTGTGTGTGTGTGTGTGTGTGTGTGTGTGTGTGTGTGTGTGTGTGCATGCATGTGTGCACATGTGCAAGTGAGGACGGGAAAGATGGGGAGAGAGAGCTTCTACGTGTGAAAGGAGAGCAGCAGGCTTTGGGGTCAGGAGATCCAGGTTTGAACCCCAGCTCTGAGACCACCTATTTGACTCTGCACAAGGCCTTTAAATTCTCTGTCTTGGTTCCCTCATTTCTAATAAGAAAGGTACCTCACACAGTAGTTATAAAGGAAGTGCTTTATAAACCTTAAAGTACAATGTAAGGATGATGTATTGAAAATGATATCCCAGTGTGGAGAATTGGAAATCTCTCAAGGAATTTGACTTGTCTTTCTTGAGTAGTGTCATTTTGCTTAAGGTCTGTGAATTTATGTATCGAAAAATTTAGAAAGGTAAAAACTTAGCTACTGGAAGAGGAAAGCAGCAGAAATTCAGTTACCTGGAGTGTGAAAATTGATCTTTCACCAGAAAAGTTTTGTTTTGATGATAATGTTCAGGGATGTCTTTACCTAGAAATGTAAATGACTTGAAAGTAGAAGTTAACATTGGGGTGTAAGATAAAGAACAGTGCAAACTCTTTAAAAAGGTCGTTCCTTACATCTTCCGTTTATCCCACCAGTTTCATTGGTTTTTAATCCAAGAATCTCATTGTTACTGTTCTCAGATTTCTAAATGGTGCCTGACAGCAGCAGATCTTCTTCAAATGACATTCAACCCTTGTGCCCTCAAACTCAGAGTAGGACCTTTGGTGTCCCCATGAGCACTGTTGCTGCAGGGTGTTTTTGGTGGGGGATGGGGTCGGCCATAATTTTTTTACATCAACCCTAGGTGACAGCTTGAATGCTTGAAACATTAAACTTAGAGGATTTTTCTCCTCACAGCTCGCTGCATACTGTTCCTTATCATTTGGCTCATTACTGGAGGAAGACACCATTTCTGGTTCCTGCCGAATCTGACTGCCGACGTGGGCTTCATTGACTCCTTCAGGCCTCTCTATACACATGAATACAAAGGACCAAAAGCAGACTTAAAGAAAGATGAGAAATCTGAGGCCAAAAAACAACAGAAATCTGACAGTGAGGAGAAATCAGACAGTGAGAAAAAGGAAGACGATGATGGGAAAATAGGAACTCTGGGAAATAATGGTGCAGAGGGTTCTGTTGGAGAGCGGCACTCAGACACAGACAGTGACAGGCGGGAGGATGACCGATCCCAGCATAGTAGTGGGAATGGGAATGATTTTGAAATGATTACAAAAGAGGAACTTGAACAGCAAACGGATGGAGATTGTGAAGAAGACGACGAGGGAGAAGAAGATGAAGAAGAAACAGCTAGGCCTTCATCTGAAAAATCATAAATGTGCTTTGTTTGGGACTTGAGTGTGTGCAAGTGATTGGATTTTCTATGTTGGCTGATCACCAAAACATACGTGTAGTGGTTGGGGTAGTCTTTAAATCAGTTTGCTGAGATCTATTTGATGTCCAGGCAATTCTATTCAGTTTTTTTATTTTATAGACTACTAACTTTTTTTGGTACAATCTTAAGTCACTAATACACATACTTAACAATTTTATCCATTTAACAAATATTCTGGCAGTAAGTAGCTTTTATTCCTTTTTGATAGTTGTCAAAGATGTAGTTTCCTCGGTGGCATTTAGAAACAGTGGTATTTTTGAGCACTGTAGAGCTTCTTACTGTTAGACATGACAGAAGAGATGAAAGTGAAAGACCAAAATTTCACGTGATGCAGTTAGGGAGCTATTTATGAATTACTTTAGGATGAAATGAACACATAACTCATGACTCTTGAAACATAAGCTGTATTTCTTAATTTTCATAAAGTTGTACCAGAAAATTTCTTTAGGATTCAGAGTTAGCAGTTATTGCTTAAGATAGGCCAGTCGGTAATGATGCAAGATGATTTTGTTTAGCTCCCAGTTCTGTCCTTTAACTACCAACTTAGGAAATCCAAACTCATTTGTACATCTGGTTGAGAGAGGAATGGTTTTCTCCAGCAGAGAAAAGGGAACAGCGTAGGTTGGAAAATGGTGGCTGTTCTTTCCCTTCCCATCCATTTCCCCCATCATAATATGAGAAAGCATTCTGTACATAATTTACAAATAAAACCTTTTATTTTAATTGTTACTTCTTATTTAGACATTTTCTCAGCACATCAATTTGTACAAAATTAAGACCATTTAAAGGTATGTTTTTAGAGAAATGCAAGTCTTGATACCCAACAGAACATCTGTGTGTATATGTGTGTGTGTGTGTGTGTGTGTGTGTGTGTGTGTGTGTGTGTGTGTGTGTGTGTGTGTGAGAGTGAGTGTGAGTGTGGGTGTGGTGAGTACGTGTGGTGTGTCGATCTCTCCACAGCAGCTGCAGCGTGGTGCCAACATTCCATGTGTTTGAGCAGACTTACAGCAGCTGTTTTGCACGCCTTTGTGTTCATTGATTTATCTTAAATTTCTACATTCAGAAACTGGAGTACTGTATTATCAAATTAGGAGGCACTGCTGTGAAAGAGAATTGACTGTTTTAAAGTAGCAATTACAATAAAGAACATACAAGTGACCATGTGACAGTCAGTGGGCTCTGATTGATTGCTGTTTTGGAGCAGTTTGAATTTTCCTTATTTACCATTTTTTGGATACTATATTGTGTTTAGTTATATAAACATTTAAGAGACTTGACATCATTCCTCTGAGGTTGAAATTATGAAACCAGGTTTGATTCTTTCCCCAAGCCGCTATGAGAACTACTTATTACTGCTTTGCCTTTGGAATCGTTTCTTTGCAGACCTTTATTTTTATTCTTTAGTTACCTTCCAGTTCAAGTATTATAACTGAAGGTGTTAAATGTTTTCCTAATTGTGCAAATAGACATTTTTGTGTATGTTGGTAAGCCTTTCACAAATGTGGTCTGATTGCTTCATCCTAATAATACCCTTGTATGTGAGCAGAAACATGGCATCTGATCTGTTTAATGCATCTCTGTTGATGCTGCTGTCTGTCAGTTATTTTAAGAACATTCCCCCAGCAAGTGTTGATGGATTTTCGTGCCTGAGTGTTTTCTCGCTGTGGACTTTCATGGAGCTCACTTTCTCACGTTAGTTAGGTACAATTTCAGCTGCCCAGTATTCTCCCTTTCCCAAATTGGCCACAGCTCTCAAATACAGAACAGCAATTCTGTCTTGTTTCCAATAATTCCCAGATTATCATTGGCAATAAGAATTAGATAACATTCTACTTATGTACCTCAGGTTTTATCTAATTCTGAGGTAAGCACTAATATCAGTAATCTGTGTTTGGGTTTAAAAATGATACTAACATGATGTTATTTCTCAAAAATTACAGACTATTAGATAATCCTTATCACTAATAAATACACAGGCACTTCAAACTGTAACTTTGTCCTGTAGCTATTTGTAATATCTGTGTCGTGTCTAGTCTTTAAAAGCCATTTGGGGAGTAGCAAATTTGAATTTTGTCAGTATTGTGGATTCTTAGAGTAAACTAATAATCTGGTTTCACGAATATTTGATGGTCACTTTGTAGATCTAATCATAGAAAGTGCTTTTAGGGATTACAGCTCAGTGTCTCTATCCCTGTTCAAAGAGCATATGTTTTAAAGGAGTAAGTGCTTGAAAATCAAAGGGCTGAAGAACGGGTGACTATCCTTATGGGCCAAAAAATAAGTAACCTATCTCTGTTACCACGAAAGATTGCTTCCCTTAGTCTCTTCAATTTGAATGTTGAAGTGATGGGTTTTAAAAATACAACCTTTGGCTGTAAAGCCCTAAGTAGAAAAAAATGAGATGACAGAAAATTTGAGTTTATTTTAGAATGGAGGCCAGTAATCCATCTAGAATTGAACTTTAAACCAAGGGAGGATCCAGACAGGGAAGGCACTCAAGACAATGATGGATATGCTTATTGTGCAAATAATCCGTAAATCAATGTATTTACTATATTGGGGGTTTTTTTCCTTTTCCCTCCCACTGATTTTGACTTCTAATTTCCAAACACAATGCCTGTCTCTGTTTGGACAACTTTAATAATTGGAATAATTTATATTTAGTGGCATACTACTCAGACAATTACTATATTAAAATTTCTTCATTGCAATAAAATTAAGCAGTGGTGATGGGTTTCGGTGGTTTTATTTTCTTTCTTACATTCATCTAAGAAATCTAACTGATATCTACATTAGCTTTTGCTGATGACTTATTTTTGGTAAAAAATGTTTTGTAAATCACATTTCCTTTTGCAAAGTGTGCTTAAGATAGGCAGTATGAGCAACAGGAAAACTGAAGAAATTCTACAAACAAAACACTACTAGGTTTGGCTGATAGCTTTCTCAGCAGGATAGAGTTCAGTGCCAAATTATAAGTATTTCTCCTTCACCAGTATAGTCAGAAAGTATGTCCACAATCAAGTCTTACCTGTGTACATTTAAATGAGCCATATTTTTAATTGTCTCTGTTCAATTGCTGTGTTGTTCTTCAGGTTCAGGAAGGGGCATAGCCCTGAGTAAATTCCTTAGCCAAAAAAGGGGCGGTTTTTGATGAGAGTGGAACTTCCCCTCCACCCCACCTCCCAAAGAACATTCCTTAGCATCTGATCACTGAGCTGCCTTAGCAGGGGCTAATATTGGGAGGCCCATCCAGCTTGTCCCAGGTAACCCTCCAGGGTGCAGCCTGGACCATTCCCTCTAGCAAACTCCTACAGCTGAAGGAAGTCAGACTGTCACTGAGAGCTTACTGAATAGTAGGTGTGAATTTTGATGGTCTGTGCCAGAGTGCTTACACATTCTGGAAACGGCCAAATCTTATATTCAAGGGTTTACTGACAATACCTACAAATGCTAACTTTAGCTTTATTGGTAGGTAAAATGTCTCTGCACCCACTTCACAGCTAGCCTATAGCTAATCCTGGAAGATGTTTAGAACCTAAACACTTTAACTCCCTCTCCCTTGTTTTTAACCAAGGCGAACCAAAGAGGGGCCGTGCCTATGCTAGCATTTGCACCATTCTGATTGGTGACGATGTGTCTTCCAAACATAAAGTTGAATTAAAGGACATAATGGGGAAACTGGTCGATATCAAGAATCCCTCTCGTGTGATTTCATCAAAAAATTAGCTCCTGGTTTTACTTGAATCGAATTCCAAGAAGACCAAATATACACATATCCAAATGTAAGTACAGAGACACCCTAAAGTCGGCTACTACGTGTGATGACTGTAGTCTGTGAGATTTTCACACCTGGGATTCCTTCAGTTAGTACAAATTAGCTATAACATTATTAGGATATGTGAAGAAGAACGTTAAAAAGCAGAATTCAGATAAGATAATAAATAAGTTTGTAGAAAACAACTTTCAGTAAGGGAGTGGGAACTACTTATTTGAAGTATATACCTTAGTTTTGTTTAGTTTGTGCTACCACGGGAGGGGTGTGAGGGTCAGGGCACTAGCAAATGCTTGATGCAAAAACTTTATCCATAAAACTTCAAAAAAAGTTTTAAGTTTACTACGTTATGTGTGTGGGCCCCAGGGGTTTTAATTGAAAAATTTGTGCCAGACATGAAACAAAATATTCTCTCAAAAAAAAAAAAAAAGCCAAGAAGTTAAGACGCTGGTGTCTTTTGCTAAGGTATGTGCTTCTTACTCCCCAGTAAAAGAGAATACGGATTATTGATGTGGGAAAGATGCATGCTGTGATCCCAAAATTTTGGTTAACGTTGCCCAGGTCTTTGAACTAGACCGCTGTGGTCCAGTTAGCCATTCAGCTTTTATGTCCCCAAACATACTTGAAGCTTTGAAATGATAACTAACCAAGCATGCGTCACCCCTGCCAGTCGAGCTTGCACCTGCCAGTCTTCCCCATCCGTGTCAGTACTGCAGGAAAGAGCCGAATTCAGGGTCAGATCCTTGTTCTAATCCTGCCTCTGCCACTTACTGCTTGTACAAACTGAGGCTAAACAACCTTTCTGGGCCTTGTTTTAATTGACCCAAACGATCTCTGAGCTCCCTTCCAGCTCTAAATCCGTGATGATGCAGTGCATGTCATTCAGCCTTCTCATTTCTTGAGGCAGTTCACCTCTTACTTGTGGGCAGGTCTAATTCTCAGGGGACTTTGTTCTCAGTTGTACCTCCACAATTACTTATTGTGCTGCTTATTGCTCCTACTTCTTCCTTGGGGTCCAAGCAAGAAGACACTGACATTAATATAGTGGTTTCCAACAGTGTAAGCATTGGAGGAAATGGAGGCTCAGCTTGTGATGTGCCCATGGTCCACACAGTAAAAGTCAGGTGGGATTTGGACCCAGGTCTACCCGATTCGAAGTCCCCCTTTCCATATGACAGACAGATTCATGCACCCAAATCCTTGGCCCGCACACTTCATCACCTTGACCATCTTTTGGAACCCACTTTGTTATTGCCTGACTACTGAGCCTTCTCCAAATATGCATTCAAATTACTAACATAAGAGAAGACCCTGAGGAAAATGGATGGTTTGTGTGGATCCTTCTCAGATGTACATCATTGCCGTGACTTCAAGAGATCTGCCACATTGGAACTAGCCTTGACCTTCCCAAAACGGGATTACTAAGAAGGGCCATCATGGCCTCTCCACCCTTGACAGCCTAATGAGCTAATAGCGAATTTGTAGACTTCAGGCTCATCAGTCGTAGCGCAAATTGAGCCAGTGGGACAAAATCACGTTCCAGCAAATTTTGTTAACTGCATCAGAGACCCGAATTGTATTTAACTCGGCAGTGATTTTGATGAGCACCATGCTTCAACCCCATACTGCAGGAGAGTAATGAAACTTGTCTTGTCCTCAGACGAAGCATGTTTTTCCATCCTGACAAAAATTGCTGCCACTGCTAACTTTTTTCTTGCATGTTATTTGTTTTCAGTAAGTCTCAGGTATCTAGTTATTGGGAAATGGTATGTGAAAATGATAAGAGTAGAAATAGCATGCGCTTTGGAGTCTGAGAAGATAGGGTGCACATCTCCAAATCTGACTCCTTTGGGCAGATAGAGAACTGGCCTTGAAATCAGCAGACTTAGAAGTAGGTGTTTACTGCCAGTGGGATGCAGGGCCTCAGTTTCCTCTATAAAATGAGGAGAGTGGGCCAGCAGGGCCTTTGCTCTCAAATCCATCATCCTATACAAAAGTCAGCAGGTCTCTTTAAGAAATTGTAGCGTACAGTTGAGTGACCAGAAAGCCAGCTGTACAATCTATCGTAGCTGACCTGAGAACATGGACTTCGGGTTAAATGGCATCTCAACCCAGGTCACTGTCGCCAAAGTAGTCAAGAATTACCTATTCCACGGACATAGACTGTTAGGTTGGTCAGGCTTCACAAAAATGGACTTCTTAATCTCCGTCATAAAGACAAAGCAAAAGTAGCCCAGAGTTAAAAAAAAATTGTTTCTAACTACTTTTTATTCATTCCACAAATACTGAGCATTTGTGCACTGGACTGTGCTAGGTCTGGGAATGATACAAAGAATGAAACCATGGTTCCTGGGAATATAAAGTCTGTGCACTTAAAAAATTGGGTGTCGGCATGAGGCTCCCACAGTGGGTAAAAAGCAGTGAAGGGCAGTGGTTACATGGAGTGAAAGACAGGGCTTCAGAAGATGTCTGGGAGGTGAGGAGGGGAGGGCGTTCTGGGTGTGGGGACAGCATGCCTTCATCTTTACCTCTGTTGCCTTAGAACTGCTATTTTGCTCCTGTCAAAGAGTCTAGCCATGTATCTTTATTGGAAATAACTTAAAATCTGTCAAAAATCAATCTGTAGGGTGCCATGAAGCAGAGCAGTGGACTGGTGCGGAGCCTTCCAGTTAATAGATTGTACAGGAGGGCTGTCTGAATACAAGATTGTCATTTATTCTCAGGTAAATGGCCCACAACTGTTGTTGGCTCTCCAAAACAAGTTAGCTCATTTGACTTGCGTTCTGGCTTCGTAATAGCATACATAATGTTACTGACGGTGTGACTTTGGAAGAGTCACATCACCTCTGTGACTCCCTTTCCTCATTTGTAAGAGACAGTGATACTAACGTACTTCACAGGGTTCTTTGGATGAATCAAATAAAATAATACGTGTTCAGGACTTCAGTAGTAAAACTGTCAAATGAGGTAACTTTCTACATAAATCTTAGCTATTATGTAAATAGAATTGCAGGATCTCTGTTGTTGGAAGATACTTCTAGTGGTCATCTGGACCAGTCTCCCTTTCGTTTTTACAAATGAATCTGAAGCCTAGAAGCAGTGACTTGTTCAGAATTCCAGATTGTAGCTGAGCTGGAACTGATCCATAGAAGTCCTAACTCTGAGTAATTGCTTCCCCCTTCATATCATTATTATTGTTAGATATAGGCCTTGACTGATTGTGCTCTGAAATGGTTGATGTGACCAAGAGTATATAATCTCAGCTGTCATCTCAATGACTGTCATTCTTGGAGGCACCTCAGTTATCAGCCCTTTCCCATCACTCAATTAGCAGCCATTAACCTCCATGTACCGTGCATTGTGCAAAGACAGAGGTGGACTTAGGAGCTTCTATTCTCTCTACATGTCTACTGACTCATTCCATGTGCCTCAATATGTTCAGGTCTCTCCAGTCCTATGAAATCTCTTGACCCTTCTACCCCATCCAGGTACCATCGTAGCTTTTCCATTTTATAACCAAACCTGGAAAAAATGTCTAACAGAACAACCTTGATGAGACTGCAGAAACAATTCTCTAAACACTTTCAAGGACCTTCTCATTGGCAACACCAGTTAACTTTTTTTTTCCATTTTTAACACCCAAGCTCTCTGGTGCAGGTGACAGAGCTTATCATTCCCTTATAGATAGACTCCTCCATTGGTTTTTCAAAATTGCTTATTTCTCCTCCCTCTAACCGACTTTCCCTCTAACCCTTACAATTGGGAGTCCGGCTCAAACGGTACTTCTGTATCCGCCCTATCACTAACAAACTACCACCTCTTCCTGTCCTGATCCTTGTAGCTCACTCACTGGCTGCCCAAGCTAGTGAGTGAATCTCTCTCCTTGCCCCTTCCTCACCTCTAGCCTTCCTGAATCCCTCTCCTGCTCTACCTTCTCCCTTAGATTGTGACTTACAGGACTGCCATTCTGTCCTTGACACATCTCCTGTCACTTTGGGCCTCTTTCTGTCTTCTTTTGTTTAGGGAAACCTGGCTCCTCCAGAAAGTGCTGCATCCCTGGCTGCCCTCTCCAGGACAGGGTCTTCCTTTCCCTCATCTGCCTACTTCACTAGTAGTCTTTCTCCTCATTGCCACTCATTGCCAGCCTGTCTCTGAAGCTCACACCCCCAGCTCTATCACTTCATGCAGGCCTTTCCTTTCCAACCCAATCCTCGCTGTCATCGCCAAGGACTCTCACTGATGTCCTCTGCCCTTCCAATGCAACAAATTCCGCATCTCCCATGACCTTTTTGCTTTATTCCAGCTTAGTCGCATAGAGATGGTTGTAGTTTCGTTAACACCTCTCCTAGCTTCTGTCCTCCATGTTTCATTTATCTTAAGTCTGTTCTTTGTCCTTGTATTAACCTTGAGTCGCTCCAGCCCTCCTTCCTCTCCCAGCGCAAGAATGAATAAAAAAGAATGGTCATGCACTGTGTCTCAGCCCTGCTCTGGCCTCACTTTTCTCCTTTTTGTCTTGACCCAGAGATTGGCAGGCAGTGTAACCACCTTCACATCCCTGGCCCCTTTGTCTTATTACCCATACTTGGCCAGACGCCGGAGGCACCTGCCTTCCCCCATCCTGTGAATATGCTGCCGAATGCTTCTGGAGAGCTGCACAATTGTGCTAGCTGGGTCTCCTCCAGATGGGTGTTCTCTGATTTCAACTCGGTCCTCCCTGCTGCAGGCCAAGGTTTGTATTCTTTTGATTAACATTCAGTCCTATTCTCAAGTAGCTGTTCTAACCCTGGCCCTTCCAACTTTACACCACACTCTACCCTTCAGTCCTGGCAGAGGACCAGGCCTCCTACGGGATTGAGAAAAATAAGGCTTCCTTTTCTCACCTCCTCACATCACTGCCCATTCTCCCCTCATCTGTGCCAGTCTCAAAGGATAAGATGCCCTTTTGCCAAGGGCAGACCATCTCCTTAGACCTTTGATCCCATCACTTCTCTTTTCACACATCCTCACCAATTTTCCATCTCTCTGTGTCTGCTGGCTCCTCTACTGTCTACAAACATGGCCAGTTTTTACCATCCTTTAAAAAAATAAAAATAAAAAGTCTTTACTTGACTTTGCCTCGTTTCAACTTGTCATCCTATATCTCCCCTCCCTTACATAGCTGCATGTCTAGGGAAACACAACAGCCCTTCTGCTACTGTCCTCAATTTCCTGCTTCCCTCCCATTTATTTCTCAGACCCTTGTAAATCAGGCTTCCAACTCCATCACTGGACTAAAACTGCTCATGTGCCACTCGCTATCCATTGGTATCCCCCAGGGCTCTGCCCTGGGTCTCTCAAGCTGTCAAGCTTTGTTGATTCTCTCCCATAGACTCTCTTTTCCCACTCATAGGCACCATCCTCGTTCCCCAAACTCTTACATTAGTCTGCAAATCTGTCTTTCTGCTCACCAACTTCCTTCTCCAGTCCCTCCACGTGGCTGCCAAAGGATACTCCGAACGCATGTGTCTGACATCACTCTCCTTCACTTTAAAGACTTGCGCAGTCCAGCTCCAGCCTACCTTTCCAGACGGATTACGTATCACATACTTGACGTGCCCTCCAAATCTAACCACGAGCTGTTCCCCCAGTTTGTGATTCACTCTCCCACCCTGGGGCTGTCCGTCCTGCCTGGAGTACATGCCCTCCTTGCCTCGATCTCTCAGAATCTCTAAGAGCAGTATCTTCTTCCTCCTGGTGAATATCATTCTCTCCTCAAGTTTTTACATGATTTCCCACTGCCAAGTAAGCACTGCTTGGATTTTTCTTTCCATCTTTGAGCCTATTTCACTTGGCAGTCACTTAATAGATGCTCATTGTATTGAGATGAATTCTGATGTTTCTTGTTTAAGCTCTACCCCTTTTCTTTTTTTACCCCTCCCTGCCCACCTTCATGTGGTAGTTTGGCTCACTCCTAAAGCCTCAGCCATGACCTCTGTCCAGATAACTCCCAATGCTGTGTCTCCAGCACTGGACTGTCTTCTTAGTTTCAGCCCCACATCTCCAAATGCCCCCAGGTCACCTTTATCTGAGTGCACCACTAGCACCTCACACTCAGCCTTGCCATCTTTGACCTTATCATCTTTGTCCCAGAAGCTATCCTCCCTCTTGGCTTCACGAGCTACTCACTGGAGCCACTGCCACTCACTCATGTTCAAAACCTAGTGACTACCTTTGACTCCTCCTTTCACTGAACTCTCCTACCTAAGCAGTTGCTAAATCCTGTTGAGTCTGCCTGCCCATATCACCTGATTTCAGGCCCCCTTCAGTCAGTGCCTTTCTGAACTGTTGAAGTACTCTGACAGGTCTTCCCATCTGCACATTTACTATCCAAGCCAACCTTCAGAGCACTGCCAGGCTTAACTTCCCTCCACATCAAATTGGTCATTTTACTCCTTTACATAAAAAGCCTCCTGATAACTCCTTCATGCCCACAGACGAACTTTTCTGCTACTTTGCCCAGCATTTGAGGCCCTCAGCCTTATGGCACCTTTCCTTTTCAACCTTATCTCATTATTTGCTTCCTCATGCCCTGTGCTCCCACCAAACTGGACTAGTCACCAACTCATATGGCCTTGCTCATTTCCTATCCCCTGCTTCTGCTTACACTGTTTATATCTAAAAAGTCCTCCCCACCCTTCCATCTTCCTCTATACACGCACTTTTGCTCATTGGCCTCTTACCAATATTTTAAAGTCTAACTCAAATGCCCCTCCTAAGAAGCTTTCCATGATTTCCCATTTCCTAATTATTGTTACCCCCTGGGCCTCACTTAGCAATTTGTGTATACCTCCCTAATGTACTTTGGGGGAGAGGGATGGATGGGAAGAGGCAGGAAGGCAGTCCAGACCTTTAATTTCATGTGTATGGGGAGCTCTTGATGAGGAACTTTTTCTGCCAATGGCAGAGCTGCACTGATCCCTGGGGAGAGGAGGGGATGGGGAGAATGACGCTGAAGTGTTCAGTGACTAGGGTCACGTAGTCAGGCTGTGTCAGAGCCAGGCTTTCTATCCACTATGACTCCTTGCTTTGATAATATATTTATTGGGGTTTGCTTTTTTGTGGCCCTCAGTCCATTTTTATTATAAGAACTACTGACTTGATACAGATAGTTACTATTTACTGAAACATTAGAACCACTGAAATATGTTCATATTCAGCAGCTGAAATCAGTACCATTCTGGAAGATCTGAAAAGTACCTTTGATGTCCTTTGAGCTGATACAAGGGCCCTTGTTAGAATTTTCACACAGGATTCTGGTTCACAGCCCCAGAATCCTCCTGATAGGATGAGAATCGACTCACCTCATAATGAGGTTGGCCCTTTTCGTTGCTGTCCCTTATGCTACAAGATGTTGTTCAGTTATCTCTTTGGCATTGTACACTCAGCAGTCTAAGCAGTCACACGAGAATCGGTGCATTAGTTTCTCTAGCTTGCAGCCCAGAAGGAAAAGACGGAGCTGTGTTACCCACGGTGACTTATGAGCATTTCCATCATCTGTGATGTGAGCCCAGGTGCTTCTCCTGGTTTTTATGATGAGGATTGTTCCCTAAGATCATTGGTTTAATGTGGTTGGTGTAATCAAAATTAGAAGTTAAGTTCACAAAGAACTTTTCATGTCACCCTGATGCAATGCTCTGGGCCCCTTCTACCATTTGATGAGATCATGCACAGTAGGTTTCACTGCAAGCCACAAGGGAACACTCGCCCACTCGGGTTTTTACTGCCTTTGAAAGAGCTGTTTGCAAAAGAGCACAGGTTAGAGTCAAAATACTAAGGATGACAGTAAACACCAGGATGATATCTCAGAAGAGAAAGCAGGTCATTGCAGTCAAAAACAGAAACACAGAAAAGTATATGGAGGATGATGGACACAGGTGTGGAAACATGGGATTACAGAAGAGCAATTCATCTGGGGTTAGGCTGTTCTGGAACACTGTCTTGGAGAGGAAGTGGTCATCTGATGGTAACCAGAGGGAAATTAGAGGGTCAGGGCAAGAATTTTTACCCAAATGAGCATCTCAGTTCTTCCCCCAATTCCTCTTCACCTGATATCTTGAAATAATTATTTAGACACTTGGGGACCATTTAGTTTAAATTATACAATTAAAATTATTTCCTTTTTGAGAAGAGCCAACATAACTTGCAATAGAGAAATATTATAAAAGAATTCTTACAAGAAACAGCTATAAAACAAGAAAAAATAAATGAATAAGGATGTCGACCATCCTGGGGGAAAAAAAGCTAATGAAGTTGGTCTTGTACTCTCAGATTTTAAAACATTACAAAGTAGTTGCCATCAAAACCATTTCACACTAGGCAAAAAAAAAAAAATTAAGAAATAGGTGAATGGAATTGAATATTTACAGAAGCCAGGTTCATATGTACAAAAGATGAGTTTGACAAACCTATAGAAAATAAAAACCAACGAAAGGAATCATTTAACAAATGTGCTTGGAAGAATTGGTCAGCAATTTGATGGGAAACAGATTTAAACCTACATCTTATGACACATATTAGTGAATTCCAGCTAGAAGGAATTAAAAGTGTTATTATAAAAGATAGAAGAAAATGGAAAAAAAATGTTATCTCAGTTGTGCAAGGGAGAGATGATTTTTTTCAACGAATGGAATGATTTAGGAATATGATAAATATAACTAGAGAATTTTGAATTTAATGTAACCAAATAACAACAAAAAATGGTTTTAAAATTAGGAAAATATTTACAAGCAAAAATGTATAAGAAACTCTTAAAATCCACAGAGACAACATATTCTATAATGAATAAATGGTCCAAGGATATTAGACAGTTTTCAAAAGGAGAATCAAATTATTAACATTTGAAAAAATGCTCATCCTCACTAATAAAGATGAAAATAAAAGTAAATTTGAATTATTAAATTATTAAAAATAATTAAGAGCAACAAAATAATGGTGTGGAGAAGACGGTATATTCATTTGTTCTTGGTAGAATTGCAAATTTGTATAATCTTCATGGAAAACAATTTTGACAATACAGAGTGACAAAAATACTTGTGTCCTTTTAACCAATAATTCCATTGTTGAGAATATATCTTAAAATTGTTCTTAAAAAGAAAAAACCTACCTGTTCAGATTTTCATAGCAGTATTATATGTAGATATAAATGACTGGAAATAGCCAAAATGTGCAGTGACAGGGGGAGGGGCTAAATGAAAACAATAATAAGTGTCAACATTTATGTGGCATCTCCACATGCCAGGCATTTTGCTAAGGGCTTTGTGATTATTATCTCATTTTATCCTCTGGTAAGTAGTTATCCCCATTTTACAGAGGATGAAACTGAGGCAGACAGAAGTTAAGTGACTTGCCCAGGGTCACACAGCTATTAAGTATCTGAGGCTGGATTTGAACTCAGGTATTCCTTACTCTGGGCCCTGGCCAAGCTCTTTAATAGGACTCATTCAAAGGACCAGATGCAGAACCTTCTTAGGTGACTTAGGAGAGGTGGAGAGGGAAGCCAGGACATTAGAAGTACTATAGAGTCTGACTGATTTGGCAGACAGTGACTGTCACCACTGGCCTCACAAGGTACTAAGTTTGAGCACGGAGAAGTGTTCTTTCCTCACCTCTTGTGACCCTTGATTTCCAGAATGCTGTGACAGTAATCCTCCACAAATGGCTTTTGGGCAAGTCTCCTCCCATGGCAAGTATAAGACAAGAGAGAATGGGGGTGGGGAGGGTTGGAAATTTAGCCTTTACCAGGAGTCTGTGCTTAGCTGCTTTTCATTTAATGGTGTAATACTATTATATTTTTGCTTTTGATATCACTTCGGTAAATGCATTTAGCCTGCTGGTGATTGATGAATTCATTGGGGCTATGTATACCAATAAGACAACATGATAGAGCATCAAGTGAGTAGGGGCACATAAGCCATAAGAGTGATGAGTTATTTGGGGAAATTACCCATTGAATGGAGATCCACCTTAAGCTATACTCTACAATCTCTACGCTTAGAGCTGAAACAGAACCAGGGACACTAGGGCAAGGCTGGCGAAACTATTCATGCTCAGACGCATGTGGTAGGTCAGACACTTTGTGTCCATGCTTAGGTGTAGCTAAAGTTTCCAGCACCTCCCGGCGGCTTGCGCTGATACTGTATCGACAGCATGGTTGTAAGCCACGCCCCTCAGTGCAAGGAAGGCTGGCCACGTACAACCCAAGCTGTACTTTCGTTCACCCAGCATTAAGTGGAGGGGGACAGTTTTGTACAAAAGTTTGGAAAGATCTTTATGAAATAACGTGAAGAGAAAAAGAAAAAACAGAAAACGCATTAACCAAGGCCATGTAAGAAGAAAAGCCAGTGAGAACTAATGGACAAAGAATCCCGATGGATACAGAGGGGGCGACAAAGGCAGCTTTGATATTTTTGTGCCTTTAAATGAAGCAATTTAAATATAGTTACTATGCATATTGAATGGTCTTGATCGATAGTAAATTTTGGGATCTCTGATTTGGAAACTCCCTCCACTGATTAGATCAAAATCTACAAGTCACAGGCCTGCCTGCCCAATCTCTTCATCGTGTCCTCCCTTAAAGTGAATGCAGAAGACCCACCTCACCCATTAGAGGACTTCCTCAAATTCTCCTGTCGTCAGGAGTGGTGCCAGTGGAGGACTGGGGCTTCATTGTTCACCCTCTCTTCCTGATGACATCTCCTTTTACTTCCTTTGCTACTGATGGCCTAGATATACGAGGAGCTAATTATATAGCACCAAAATCCATTCCCCCATGGATAAATGATCAAAGGACTCTAAAAAGAATTGTAAAATATTAACAGCCACTTTACAGATTGCTCTAAAGAAAAACAGTATAACTTATAGGTGTCACATTCTGGCAAGCAAATTCACAGAGAGTAGTGTGGCAATGGTTGTAGAAAGAGGGGCACAGGGGTGCACTGTTGGTAAAGTACTGATTTGGTCCCCCTGCTGTGAAAAGCGTTTGGAATTGTGAAGTGATCCTGGATAAGGTGGGGTGGGGGAGTACCGAGAAGGAACCTAAGACTCAGAGATCACAAGTCGAGCAGCGATGCAAATACACGGGGCTCCTTCACCCCACACTGTCCCAGGCACACAATGACAGTGGTAGCTCAGGTAGACAGCAGGCTGTCCAGATCTCCTGGTCTCTGTCCTTATATCTGACTGTAGTTGCTAGGCAGATTTACAGGGACGGAGTGGGACCCAACCACAAAGATGCGATTAGTAAAGTTTGCTCACCTTACATACCTGAGTTACATGAAGTTTGCTGAAGTGATATTTGCTAACCTTACATTCAAAATCCTAAATAGCTGACCATGCCAACTGTCGGGTACATAGGAACTTCCCAGCGTATAGGTGAGTCAACCAGTGGGCAAACATACAATCCTTTCTGTCACCTAAGACCAAGCAGGAGGCCACTCCTCGCAGAAATTATACTAAGAAAGGGACTAAAACATCCATATGCTTTGGCCTAGAGATTCCACTGCCAGGCCTATATCCTAATAAGATAAAAGCAAGAAAGTGGGGTTTGAGATATAGGAAAATATTTATTGTAGCAGCAAAGGACTGGAAAGAGAACAGGTGTTCATCTCCTGGAAAAAGGCTAAACAAGATCTGGCCAGTGAATGTGATGGAATATTACTGCACTATAAGAAGCAATAAATACGAAGAATGGGGGAGGGCATGGGAAGATACATGAACAGACACAAAACCTCTCCAAAACAGAAATGATGCACCAAAGATAGCGCCAGTCCAGCTGTCTCCATGGTCTAGAACAAGAAGAACCCAAAAGAAGAGGCACCTGCAGACCGCTGCCATCATCACAGGGGCCACTTCTCCAGAGGATGACTGTTTTGTTTTTTTAATCAATATACTGAGTGTCCCAATTCCTCTGATAAGAGTACTGGTTCAGATACTATTTCAAGAATAGTTTCCATTCTTCATAATTATATTCAGGAAAACCTGAGTTTGAATCCCGACTCAGATACTTTGTAGCTCTGTGACCCTGGGTAAATTACTTAACTTCTCTGGGCTTTGATTTACTCATCTGCAAAATGGGGGAGGAGAGTGGACTTGGTGACCTCAAAATTTCTGATCCTGTGATCCTTTGCCAAGCAATAATTGTGTCTGCTAGCTGACTAATAATGGTAAGCACACCACTGGGGGCTTGTGAGCTATAGGATTAGGAATACAGACCAAAAGAGTTGAGACCCAGGGAGGAGATTGTGAGGTAAATGGAGAAAGGAGGTAATCAGGGGGAGGATATAGAGTAATGGTAAGCTGAATTATCAAGGATGTGGTGGGGAAGGGAGGATGTGGATCCTAGCTTGGGGCAGGGACCTCTCTGACAACTTCAGGAATTGGCATTGTTCTGGGAGAGAGAAATGAAAAAAGGGAAATCCACAAGGCAACCCTACAAAGCAGTGGCAGAAAATGCCTAGAAGAGAGAGCCCAGAATGGACACGTTGGAAGTTTTGATTCCATGAGGAATATAGAAAATAGAGAGGCATTGGATCATTATAAGGGTCATGAACCAGAGCAGATAGATAAGATGGATAATGGAGACAGTAGGCCTCTCTGAAAAGGGCCATAAGAAGTGAAATTAAACAAAAAAAAAAAACCAAAGAATATGATTAATTGAATAGAAAGAGAGGAAGGGGAAATCTATTTGACTGAGAGGGGGAAAAGAAGGGAAGAATTATGAAATCACATAAAAGTAGGAAATAAGGAATTAGTAAGCTAAACTCCAAAGGAAAAGGGGTGTAACAAAGGGGAGCAGGGAACAAGGGTGAAAGGAAAAGATTCAGTGGGGATAGGGCCACCTTAAAAAAGACTAAGCTAAAGTAAATGAACACAAGAGGAGAGGGAAAAATCATAACTTTTTTTAAACCCCAATATTAGAGACAAATGGAGAAAAATATAAACCTAACTCTCATAACTTTAAATGTGGGTATATTGGAGGAGCCAAGATGGCAGAGTAGAAAGATACACATATGCTAGCTCTGAACCCACAGCCCATAAAATAGCTATAAAGAACTCCCAACAAATTCGGGTGCAGCAGAAGCCACAGAACAATGGAGTGGAGGAGACTTCTGTTCCAGAGAGACCTGAAAAACCCACATGAAAGGTCTGTGGCACCCCAGACCCGGAGCAGAGCCCAGCCCTGCCTTGGCCAAGCAGCGCCAAAAGGAGCAGAT
Organism: Notamacropus eugenii; assembly: GCF_028372415.1. Lineage (NCBI taxonomy): Eukaryota > Metazoa > Chordata > Mammalia > Diprotodontia > Macropodidae > Notamacropus > Notamacropus eugenii. The sequence continues at coordinate 354,072,678 of NC_092877.1, read as the reverse complement.
CCAAGCAGGCTTCAGGGACAGAATCTCCAGTGGCAGTGCAGGTCCCTCCACCCACAGTCACCAAAGGTCAGTGAGGGAGTCTTTTCAGCTTGCCAAGAGGGGAGCAGGGTGTCTCCATAACTCTGGCCCCCTCAGGAGGCAGCATCAGAGGAAGCAGCAGACAGGGGCTCCCAAAGCAGGCAGGAGCTCAGATCCATCGTTGAAGGTCTCCCCATAAACCCCTGAGAGAACTAAGCCCTGTGTGGTGGCCCTGTCCCCACCCGAGCACCTAAACTTAATCTCACACTGAATAGCAGCCCTGCCCCTGCCCAAAGCCCTGAGGCTGGGAAGCAGCATTTGAATCTCAGACCCCAAGCACTGGCTGGGCAGATCTGAAGGCATGGTGGGTGTGGAGAGGACACTCAGAAGTCAAGTCACTGGCTGGGAAAATGCCCAGAAAAGGGAAAAAAATAAGACCATAGAAGGTTACTTTCTTGGTGAACAGATATCTCCTCCCTTCCTTTCTGATGAGGAAGAACAATGCTTACCATCAGGGAAAGACAAAGAAATCAAGGCTTCTGTATTCCAAACATCCAAAATAAATATTCAATGGGCTCAGGCCATGGAAGAGCTCAAAAAGGATTTTGAAAATCAAGTTAGAGAGGTGTGGGAAAAACTGGGAAGAGAAATGAGAGAGATGCAAGAAAAGCAGGAAAAGCAGGTCAGCACCTTGCTAAAGGAGACCCAAAAAAATGCTGAAGAAAATAACACCTTGAAAAATAGGTTAACTCAATTGGCAAAAGAGGTTAAAAAAGCCAATGAGGAGAAGAATGCTTTCAAAAGCAGAATTTGCCAAATGGAAAAGGAGGTTCAAAATCTCACTGAAGAAAATAGTTCTTTCAAAATTAGAATGGAACAGATGGAGGCTAATGACCTTATGAGAAACCAAGAAATCACAAAACAAAACCAAAAGAATGAAAAAATGGAAGATAATGTGAAATATCTCATGGGAAAAACAACTGACCTGGAAAATAGATCCAGGAGAGACAATTAAAAATTATGGGACTACCTGAAAGCCATGATCAAAAAAAGAGCCTAGACATCATCTTTCATGAAATTATCAAGGAAAACTGCCCTGAGATTCTAGAACCAGAGGGCAAAATAAGTATTCAAGGAATCCACCACTCACCACCTGAAAGAGATCCAGAAAGAGAAACTCCTAGGAACATTGTGGCCAAATTCCAGAGTTCCCTGCTCAAGGAGAAAATATTGCAAACAGCTAGAAAGAAACAATTCAAGTATTGTGGAAATACAATCAGGATAACACAAGATCTAGCAGCTTCAACATTAAGGGATCGAAGGGTGTGGAATATGATATTCCAGAAGTTAAAGGAACTAGGACTAAAACCAAGAATCACCTACCCAGCAAAACTGAGTATAATACTTCAGGGGAAAAAATGGTCTTTCAGTGAAATCGAGGACTTTCAAGCATTCTTGATGAAAAGACCAGAGCTGAAAAGAAAATTTGGCTTTCAAACACAAGAATGAAGAGAAGCATGAAAAGGTAAACAGCAAAGAGAAGTCATAAGGGACTTACTAAAGTTGAACTGTTTACATTCCTACATGGAAAGACAATATTTGTAACTCTTGAAACTTTTCAGTATCTGGGTAGTGGGTGGGATTACACACACACACACACACACACACACACACACAGAGACAGAGACAGAGAGCACAGAGTGAATTGAGTAGGATGGGATCATATCTTAAAAAAATGAAATTAAGTGGTTAGAGAGAAATATATTGGGAGGAGAAAGGGAGAAATGGAATGGGGCAAACTATCTCTCATAAAAGAGGCAAGCAAAAGACTTTTTAGAGGAGGGAAAAAGAGGGATGGTGAGAGAAAAACATGAAGTTTACTCTCATCACATTCCACTAAAAGAAGGAATAAAGTGCACACTCATTTTGGTATGAAAACCTATCTTACAATACAGGAAAGTGGGGAAGAAAGGGATAAGTAGGGTGGGGGGGATGATGGAAGGGAAAGCAATGGGAGGAGGGAGCAATTTGAAGTCAACATTCTTGGGGAGAGACAGGATCACAAGAGAGAATAGAAGCAATGGGGGGGGGGCGCAGGATAGGATGGAGGGAAATATAGTTAGTTTTACACAACATGACTATTATGGAAGTCATTTGCAAAACCACACAGATATGGCCTATATTGAATTGCTTGCCTTCCCAAAGGGAATGGGTGGGGAGGGAGGGATGAAGAGAAGTTGGAATTCAAAGTTTTAGGAACAACTGTCAAGTTCTGGTCTTGCTACTAGGAAATAAGAAATACAGGTAAAGGGGTATAGAAAGTTATCTGGCCCTACAGGACAAAAGAGAAGATGGGGACAAGGGAAGGGAGGGATGATAGAAGAGAGGGCAGATTGGTGACAGGGGCAATTAGAATGCTTAGTGTTTTGGGGTGGGGGGAGGGGACAAATGGGGAGAAAATTTGGAACCCAAAATTTTGTGAAAATGAATGTTAAAAGTTAAATAAATAAATTTAAAAAATAAAATAAAATAAACAGAAGAAACTAAGAAAAAAATAAATGTGAGTATATTAAACAATCCAGTAAAATTTAAAAGATTGGATAAGAAAACAAAATCCTACAATCTGTTGCTTACAAGAAACACACCTAAAAAATGAAAACATGCAAAATAAAACTGAGGGAATGGGGAAAAAAATATACTATTCATCAAATGAATTAAGAAAAAAAACATCAAGTATTGCAATCCTACTGACAAAGCAAAAACAAACACTTTTTTTAAAAGGATAAACAGTTAAACTATATCATGCTGGAAGGAACCATAAACAATAAGCCACTATCAGTAACAAATGTCTGTTCCAAATATGTTAGCATCCAAACTTAAAACAGAGACAAACTGATCATAGTAGAAGAAGACAAAGTGACATAATAGTGAAAGGAGACTTCATTATCCCTCACTTTGGGGGAAAAAGAGAGAAGGGGAAATATGTAGCTGAACAAACTGATGGAGAAACAAGAGCTAAAAGATGATATCTTCTAAACAGGACTGCAAAGGAATATACATATTTCTCAACACCACATGGAGCTTTACCAAAAACCATGCATTAGCACATAGAGATACTGAAGGGAAAAAAAAGGCAAAAATGCAGAATAGTAAGTGGATTCTTTATAGAATTTAATACATTTAAAATAGTCATTGGTTCAGGGACCACAAACAAGATACAGACCCAGAGACAACAATGAAATCCTAAATAATAAGTGGGTCAATGTACAAGCCATGGAAACAATAATGATGTGGAAAAACGATAATGATGAAATGGCATACCAGCATTTCTGGGAGGCAGCTAATGCAACCCTCAGAAGAAAAACCATTTCCATAAACATATTAACAAAATAGAAAAAGGAGAACATTAACAAATTGAATATGCATTTAATAAATTAGAACTACAAAGAGGATCTATTGAAAATCAAAGAAGAAACAGATAAATTAGAAACAAAAACCCTATAGAAATGACAAAACTAAAAGCTTGTCCTTTGAAAAGACTAACAAAATTGATTAAATTTTAGCTAATCTGATTTTTAAAAAGAGATCAAAACGTTTGTCCTATCCTCTGCCTCCCCCCTCCTCCCCAAGTTCACTTCCAAATGCAACAATGTGGCTGGCTGTGCCCAGTGTCTGGGCTGCAGGGTTGATTGCCCTATGGGCTAACCAGGTCAGTCCTCAGAACTGTGCTGGCATAGTGGGTATGGATGCTGGCACTCTGCTATGAATTGCAGTTCTTGGACCCTATCCAATCACACAAGGTCCTGCACCAAAGGGAAGGAGATATCCTTATTCCAAATATGAGTTTTCTAAACGAACATGTGCTTATCAGCTTCATGGCAGCTCCAGGGGAGAGGGCCTCCCCAAATGGAGCCAGGGACAAAGATCAATTTGGTGCCCACTTCCAACAGCCAATCAAAAAGCCCCTCTTCACCACACAGTTAAGGAGCCATGACACTCTCATAGAATATCGAAGCATTCCCTGAAGTCCACGTGGGATTGCATCAGGCAGAGCATGCTGAACATACCCCTTAGGACTGAGCTCTCGTTGGTTAGCCCCCATCGTTGTTCAGTTATGTTCAATTCCTCATGAGCCCATGGACCACATTGTGCATAGGGTTTTCTTGGCAGATACTGGAGTGATTTGCCATTTCCTTCCCCAGTGTATTAAGGCAAACAGAAGTTAAGTGACTTGCCCAGGGTCATACAGCTAGTAAGTGTCTGAGGCCAGATTTGAACTCAAGCCTTCCTGACTCCAGGCCCAAGGCCCTATCTGCTGAACTACTTCACTGTCTCTTAGTGCCCATGGCCCAAAAACAAAATCACAGAACTTTGGAGAGTTGCCAAGGCCCTCAGTGGCTGTCTAGTGCAGTGCATACACGAAAGGAGTCCTCACTATAACTTTCCAAGCAATTGTCCACTCAGCCTTGACCTGAAGACCTCCAAGAAGAGGAAATACACTGGGGTCTCCAGGCAGCAAATGCCCCTTCATTCTACCTTTAGTTTTCTCTAGGTCTTAGGAAATTTTTCCTGACATCAAGGCCTAAACTTTGCTTTTTACTGTAAATAGCAAATATGACAATAATGACAAAACCTCTGTAAACTGCTCCTGGTTCTTCGAAAGAGAAGTCTAACGCTTCTCCCATGTAATGGTCTTTCACATAACTATGCTTGCCCTCCTCTAGACACTCCAGACTCTTCTATTTTGGAAGTTACATCACACTGCTCCCTCGTATTTGAATTTGTAGTCCACTAAAATCCCCATACCTTTTCCCAGATAGCTGCTATAATAACCATGCTTTGCTTTTTTTTTTTTGGTCATGTCTACATATCTTTTTTGTATGTTACCCCCACCATGCACTACAGAGACTTTTAATAACAGAAAGGGAGACTTGAAGTAATTGCTAGCTGGCATTTATATATAATAGCACTTTAAGGTACCTATGTTATCTCACTTGAATCTCCCAAGGTCGATGCTAACATCCCCATTGCACAGAGAAGCAAACAGAAGCTGAGCAAATTGACGTGATTTGCCCATAATCACATAGCTAGTAAGTGCCTAAGGCAGGATTTGCTTTCTGGCCTTTATTCGCTGTGCTACCTACAGAGGAGAGGGATATATCTCCTCTTATGAAGTCACAGTCACCTACGTTTTCTCCCTAACTTCCATTTGGTCTCTGCTTTGCCCGTTAGCAGGCACACTTAGATAAAGCTTCTAAGAGAGATCACACATTGGTCTTTAATGTTTAATTACTTCCAAAACAGCCTACCCATAAAAGTTATGACTGGAGATAAGAAGGAATCTATTATAAAAATATAATTATTATATTTGGGTTCTAGTTTATGGAATTCAGATAGACAAAATAGTATCTAGAAGCTCCAGCTGGGAATTTACAAGGTAGGTTACTAGGGTACATGACTCCAAGAAATAAATCATTTACTTGCCCTCTTGGAAAAATATGACATAACAGGTAGGCCACTGGCACATGTCTGGTAGTCTCAGGGGTTAGTCCTTTGCTACACAGGTTTCTCTGTTGATTATGGATGCATTTAAGAAAAATCTCATTGACCATCAATTATACTTGTCACTTTGAAAAATTGCCTAAGCGTCCAGGGACATCATTACCATCTACACTTACATCTTTCTGTTGGATCATTCCCTTCCTATGGAGAAAGTTCTGGGCTCAGTTTAATTCATCTCTACAGAATAGAGTGTTAAGGCAGGTCTTGGATTATTTTCCCTGCAGGCAGAAGAAATAGAGAGAATCCAAACCCATTCAAATTCCTATTCCTTATGAAATAAATCTGGGGGGGTGGGGGTGGGAAAAGAAAAAGCCAATGCCTCCCAGATCCAGTGTATTCTGAACTCATACCTTAGAAATGAACTATTTCATTCTCAGTGCTGTACCTTTATTTAATTTGGTTTGCCAGTCTTTCCATACAGACTCTTTTTTGAACTTTACTGCTTATGTTTCTTACTGTTGTACCTTGTACAACACATATGTGCTGGCTGAAATACAACGATGACAATGAAACTCTTTGCCCTCAAGCCACACAAAATCACAGTGTCAGATTTGGAAGGGACCTCGGATGTCATCCAGTCTGACACTGATGAGCTTGACTGAATTGAAAATACCTAAATACGTGTTTGACCAAGACATAAAAGTATGAGGCCGTAGAGTGGAAAATTCCCATAATACAAATATAAACTTCCAAATGACCTTGAGAACTCAGACAATAAACCACACCAATCTAGTTGGACCATCACCACAGACTGAACTGCTGCCCACAACCACCCCAACATAACTGACCCCTTGAAACTTAAGAACTACATTCTTAATTAAATGTTGCCAGTACCAAATCTCTAAGCCATGTGGAAGTCAGCCAGTCAGTCAATAAACATGGAATCAGTCCGTGAAAAACAGCAAGCTTCTCACGCAGAGAGTGACTAAGTTGTCATGCCTTTCTAGTCTTTTGGTAGATACTAAATTTCTACACTCTGCAGCACAGTTTCTACCAATTCTTTTCATAATATGCATTGATCATCGTGTCATGGGAAAAGAATGGATTCTGTAAACAATACAGTAATGAACTTGCCTTGGATTTCTGGCAAAGTCCTAGAATACATGAGTCAAGAGACGGTTAGTAAAGATCAGGATGCATGGATCAAAAAGTGTGGTTTATCCAAACAGGCCATGTCACACCAACTCCAGTTCCCTTTGTGAGAAGGCAGTTACAGAGCTGGAAGATCAAGTGATCTGATTTGACAAATGTAGAGATATGGTGGCCCAAGGAAATGGTGGTTTAAAATATAAACTCATTTGTGAATCGGAACTGCCATTTTGGAGAAAGCACTTTGGGATTAGGCAAAGTGACTAAAAATGCCCATGTCCTTTGATTTAGGGATTCCACTGTCAGGTATATATCCCAGTACACACACTCACACACACACATATATGTGTGTGTATGTACATATATATACACATATGTATGCACTTTTTTTTGGTAACAAACAATTGGAAACAAAGTGGATATCCATCTAATGGGAAATGATTAAACAAACTGTGGCATATGAAGGTCATAGAATATTAATCTGCTATAAAAAAAATGGCAAATGTGATGAATACAGAGAAGCATAAAAAGACTTCTATGCATTGATGTAGAATGAATGAAGTAGAGCCAAGAAAATAGTATACACAATTCCTACAACAATGGAAATGGAAAAAACACAGACAGCAGAACTGAATGGAGAAAAATTATAAAGATCAAACATGACTCAGAAGAAGAGAGGTGAGAGGATGGCCCTAAACGAGTCCTTTGTGGACATGGATGCTCCACAGATGTTGCACATGTTTTCAGAATTTTTCCAGGTATGCTGATTTTTTTCCTTTTTTTTGTCTTTAAAAACATGCTATTATATAGAATGGCTCTTTGGAAGGGGGAAAAGAAAGGTTACTAGGAAACTAGGGTGATGCTGAAAACAAGAGACATCAATAAAAACTGATTTTAAAAACATGCATGTTGCAAAATTACAAAGAACAAGCATGGCCCCAAGGATAAGATATGAGAAGCCATCTCTCCTCCAGTCCTTTACAGAGGTGAGAAGTCCACAGATATGGAACATTGCATGTGTTTTCAGACTTTTTTTTTTTGATGTATTAATTAGTTCTGCTTAATTTTTTCTCATTTTCATACTAAAAATTCTTTTTATATAGGATGGTTTTCTGTGAGGCAAGAAGGGAAGGAATGAAATTTTGGTGATGTAAAAATAAAAATATCAATAAAATTTATTCATAAAGGAATATAAATTTGTAAAATCTACATGATAGATAATTATGAGCAAGATCACTTTAAAAATTGTAGAAAAAAAGTAGTAGAAGGAAAAACCTGTTTAAAAACTACCTGGCAAGAGACCCAATTAAGCAAAATCATCCCAAAGGCATTTGAGTACAGAAATGGAAGGAGGAAAACAGAAGAAAAATGGAAAAGATCAGCAAATGTTTTTGTAGCAAACTGTTCACCAACAAGGAGAGCAGAGCCATCCTATTTATACCCTCACATTACAGTCTCAGGTGTGTTTATGATGAGGTAGAAATGGTACTAAAAAAAACAGGCTTCAGATAGAGAGAAATCAATTCCCAAACTCTCCCAAGAAAGGGAAGATACCAAAAGCATGGGGGGAAATATCTCGTACCCTCTTAATACTGAGAAAGCTGACCAAGAGAACACCAACAACTGCCTCATAGACCTACTGTTCCCAGCTATACAAAAACTTTACAAGACTCACATTCATATGTGTCAAGATCATCCTCTGTCAAGGTACTGTGAGGCGGAAAAGGACTTTTGTATATGATCGTCCACAATGGGCCATATCTTTACCATCATGCAGGTGGCTGAAAGACAGAGAATACGACTCCCACTGTGCATGTTGTTTGCTGATTATTTAAAAAGTATTTCATCAAGTATTTCATCAGATAGAGAAGAGCAGTGCCTTAAAGACTCCCTTTCCCACAAAGAGTCTCCATATCCAGATACCAAAGTCATTCAAAGCTGCTTGAAAGATATAACAATATAGTCATGTTTTGTGATCCATTGGTCATAAATGTCAGGCAAGGCATAGAACAGATAAATCTGTATACTTGTTAAAGATGTTCACCATTTTAATGGAGGAGAACCAGCGCAAAGTCCAGGTCAGAGATTCCCTGTGAATAATGAGGTTCTACAAATGTTCCTGTTTGCAAATGGCACTGGATGGGTTGTACCAAATCCTAGAAGATGGCAGGGCCTCTTGAAAGAAATCAATAACTACTCCAAAGAGTTTGACCTGACCATCCGCAAAGGAAAGACCAAGTGGATGGAGAATGCCTGTTTTCCGTATAATAACATGCAGATGGATGGATACACTACAAAGTTTGTGCTGGGACAGACAGTGTAAATCTGGGATTATATATTATTATTATATATATAGGACAGACAATGTAAATGGACAAATTTAGCCCAGAATTAAACAAGATAGAGAGTAGTTTGGATAATCTTCAAGAAATTCTTTTAATGACCCCAAATTTCTCCTGGAAACAAAGGCCTATATTTTTATATTAACATTCTATCAGTGTCATCATATGACTATGATACATGAAACCTAATACTCCATCAAGAATTGAAAATAATTATCTAATGGTTATTGAGAAGCCCATGATGGATATGAGATACTACAACATATTAGTAGTGAACTGTGAAGGAAAATAGGTACAAAAGATGCTACTAAGGAAATGTATGAGAGGAAAAGATGGGTTGGTCATGTGGTATGGGCAAGAAATGACAGATGGACAACCAGAGTGTTCCTGGCATTCTCATTCTATCAGAAGAAAGCAAGGAAAGCCTCTAGCACAAGGGATGGCCCCTGGGGTGAACTTATGGAAAGCTAAGAGTCACACAGGATTAAAGGGAAGACCAGCTTATGATTTACATCATTAATAGAAATATCTAAGTAAAGGAGATCATGGGTCCATTTGAATAAACACGAAGTAAAATTTTATACTGAGTTCAGATTCGAAGAACTGACTTCACAAGTACAAGATGGGGGAAGGCATGTCTAGACAAAAGTTTGTCTGAAAAAGACATCGTTGTTTGAGTAGATTGGAGTTTCAACATGAGCTGACAATGGGATACATGATCAAGAACACTAATGTGATTTCTGGCTGCATTAAGAGAAACATGGCATCCCACTAGAAAGAGGTGAGAGTCTTAGTGTATTTTGTCTTGTTTAGCCCATACATAGAGCATGGGTAATCCATTAGGGCACCACATTTCATAAAGAGAGAGAGCCCAGAGAGGGCATCCGGAATGGAAAGGGCCTTCCATTCATGACAAATGAGCAGTGGTTGAAGAGCCAAGTAACTCAAGGACTAGTACCTAGAAAAACATTTAGACTTGTTCTATTTGCAGGTAGAAATTATAAAGATGCAAGTTTAGTCTTGATGTAAAATGTTTTGGGTTTTTTATTTAATTTTATTTTCAGGTCTACTTTCTTCCCCTCCCATTTCCCAGGGGGGGAAACAAGGGGTATTTAGCAAAGTTTCTGGCACCTAGTGGCCATAATAAATGTCTGTTCCCTTCCCCTTTTCCTTCTCTTGGCTAAAGGCCCAGTGGTGGCATTGCTGGGTCATAGGATATGTACAGACAGGGTAGCTACGTGGCACCATGCTGCACAGAGCACTGGACCTGAAGTCTGGAAGATTCATCTTCCTAAGTCCAAATCTTGCCACAGACACCAGCCAGCTGTGTGACCCTGGACAAGTCACCTAATCCTGTTGGTCTCCATTCCTCATGAGCAAAACAACTGAAAAACAACAAAGCTAAGTATCATTTAAGAGCTTTGGGGACATAGTCCCAATTGCTTTCCAGAATGGTTGGACCAGTTCACAACTCCACCAACACAACTCCAATGCATTCATGTACCTGTTTACCCACAGCCCCTTCAGCGTCTTCCATTTTCCTTTTCATCAACTTTGCCCATCTGATGAGTGTGTAGGTGAACTTCAAAGTTATTTAAATTTATTTAATTTGATTTGATTTAGAACTTTCTTTTAATATGATGATTAGTGGTTTGGGTTTTCTCCTCTGAAAACTGCCCATTCATATCTTTCAACTATTCATCAGTAGGGGAACTTGACATTAAGTTCCTACCTGCAGACCCATCCAAGAGAAGAACTGATTTGCCTCAGTTGGTAGTAAGATCCCCCTTACTGGAGGGCTTCAAACAAAGATAGGGTGATCGTTTGGATATGACAAGGAATGCTTGTTGACATAGAGGCTGGGCTGGATGGCAAGAGTCCCTTTCAGCTCTGAGATTTTGACACCACAGTGCTGCAGAGAACTTTGCTGCATGCTGGGGGAGCTACAGAGTTTGGACAGGATGTAATTCCTACTCTCACATAACTTAACAGAAATCATAATGAAAAACACATGCAAGTTTATTGAAGAATTACAAGTCACAACCTCCATGGACCTCAGTTTCCTCATCTGTAAAAGAAGAGGTTTGGACAAGATGGCCTTAGAGGTCCTTTCTACCTCCAAATCTGTGATTATATCATGGAAAGCTCAATTGGGAGGATGAAGAAAGTCTTCCTGGAGAAAGAGGGTGTTATTTTATTTTAAACCGAATAGCTTGAATAAAATTTCCATGAGGATATGCAGGCAATGTATCCCTGGGGACCCTACCAAGCTATGGTGCTAGGAAGGCCACCATCATTCCTCAGCAGACAAGCAGTGGCTTTTTCCTCACATGCTCCAACTCCCTTCTCAAAAAAAGCTTCTCAAACTGGTTTTTCTGTTCCAAGAAATGGACCTTCTGTCCAAGGTTAATGGACCTTCTCCCCTTGCTCCTCTCTCTTAAATCTTTCTACTCTCCTACCATGCAGATGTACAAATGTAGAGTATTTCCCTAATAACCAGAAACACAGAGAGTCCTCTGGACTCCTCTTCCAGGAGGGAGACCAGCCCAGTCAGTTGGCCACAGCATGTAGACAAACGTTGCATACTCAGTTCAGGTCACTGCCATCTTCATCCTCTTCATATTTGCTCAAACTGAAATTCTTAAAAAGTATGGCTAAAAGGCAGTGTGTGTGTGTGTGTGTGTGTGTGTGTGTGTGTGTGTGTGTGTATGTGTGTGTGTGTGCACGTGTGTGTAAAGCAATGTGAAACCAATTTAGAAAGATAAAACAGAGAAAAAAATCAAAATTTGTACTAAGTATACACATAATCCTGGGATATAGATAATATATTTTTTAAAAAACAACTGTCAAGGAGCTTACAAAAAATGCAGTGGGGGAGACAAAACAAATGAAACTGAACAGGAAGGCAGAGAATACAGGGTTGGGGGCGGAAGCAGGTATGATATTCATGGAGTCAGAGCCAAGTCGATCTAATGGAAAGTGAGAAGTTAGTGGAAAGTGGTTTGTTTTTTATTTGATTTCTTTTATTCTGAACTGAAGACATAAAACAAGCATTTCCATGACGCAGAGTTAGTGGAACATTCTGAGCCCCCTCTAAAGAAAGCCTTTGGGAGGAGACTCCAGCCCTCCAACCAGAGGCAGCTCAGGGACTGGAGAAAGGCTGGAGGTTCCGATCTGAGTGAGTGTCCATGATGATGAGGTTTCAGGGGTGGAGCTTCTCCTGGGGGAGGCAGGAGGACTCCAAACCAAACAGCCATGGATGGAAAATGAAGAGTTTTACGCCTGAAAAGCTAGTCTTGAGAGCTGTTTGCTGTTCAGACCTGGGATTTCACAGTTGTAGATAATTTGCTGGTGAAGAATCTCCCACCACAAGTGCTGATCAGCCACTCATAGCTGCCTTGGTTGATGAATGGTTAGAGTGACTTACTCAGGGTGACACAGACAGTAAGGGTCAAGGATAGACTTTTTTTTAAAAATTAGCTTTTTAGAAACAAATCAACAAAAGTTTATCTTGTCCCCCCCCCCCACTCCATTCCCCGAAGGAGAAAAACAAACAAAACCCCTATTACAAACATACCTGTAGCATACGTGTCACCAACAAAACAAATTCCTGCATTGCAAAAATACACCTTTATTTGTACCTCTCGGAGTAACGTTCATCACTGTGAATTCCATTGTGGCTGTTTACTGCATTGATAAATGCCTAGACCTTTCAGAGTTGACTGTCTTTTCAATATTATTATTGTTACCTAAGTTGTTCTGACTCTTCTCCCTAAATCTCCATCAGTTCACATGAACCTTCCTAGGTTTCTCTGACACCATCCCCTTCGCCATTCCTCATAGCACAACAATATTCCCTCACATTCATACACCTTAACTTGTTCAGTCATTCCCCAGGTAAAGGGTGCTCCCTCAGTTTCCAATTCTTTGCCACTGCAAAATGAACTGCTACAAGTATTTTTGTATGTATGGATGTTTTTCCTCTCTCTTTGATCCTTTTGGGGTATAGACTAAGGAGGGGCATCTCAGAGGCAGAATATGAACTCAGATCTTTCTGACAGCAAAGTCAGCTATGCATGGGGAGGAGGAGGGAGAGGGAGGGAAACCGTTCAGTTCTTCAGTGACTATTTCCCTTTTTTTCACTCATATTTCAGATGAAAGTAGCAGATGGCAGGGAGGAGTCCTGCCATGCTCTGAGACCACGACCCATCACTTGCATTTGGGCTTCTCCTTCTTTTGGTGTTCACAATGAATTTTGTTCTAATTGCGGAATCGGGTACCACTTTTCATATATGCATGTCATTATATTTGCTTCCCTGTCTCCCATGGTTTAAGTGCCTTAAAAATTAGTTAAGAAAAAAAGCAATTTAACCTTAGCATTACTCATGAGAGCTTTATTGATGTACAGTTTTTATTTTGTACCTAAGGAAACGGAATGAATGAGGTTTGTTTATTTAAAGATATCTATGCCTACAACTGCATACCTGTCAAAAGGAAAAAAGAACCCACCCCACTGGTTCTAGGAACAATGGGTAACCGGTCCTTTGAATTTCAGTTTTATTCTGGGTAGTTCAGAGTTGAACAGGAAGACACTGAGAGTGGTGAAACTCCTCCTGGGTGCAGAGCACTGTCCTGAGCACGAGGGGAGACAGGGTCCCTGATCTCGTGGAGTTTACAATCGTAGAATCATAGATTTAGAACTAGAAAGGATAGTGGAGGTCATCTTGTCCATTTTACAGCTGAGGAAACTGAGTCCCTAGTTGCTCCAGATCATGAGAGTGCTAAGTAACTGAGCTGGGGATTGACTCTGAGTCCTCTGTCTGCCCATCAAGAAGGGGAAGGAGGAAGGAAGGGCTCAACTTTGTTCTACCCAGCCCCAGAGGATAGTAGTACTAAGAGAAAGCCGATTCTCTTCTGATTCTCCTTGCACACTTGTGTAACCCGCTCAACAGTCCAGGCCCTGCCCCGGAAGGAAGCCCTTGTTCTGCTGCTAACTGGTCACCTGGGTAAGCTGGACATGGCTTCCTCATTTGTCAAATGAAAGTCTGGCCTCAGTAGCCTGTGAGGCCCAAGACTTGTGACTTCCATCCACCTCCTGGCTGGGCTCCCTGCTTTTAGATGCTTCTCTTTCCAAACCATCCTCCAGAGCTGCCAAGGGGATCTTCCTGAACGCAGGTCTGCCTCGAACCTTCTGTGCTCGAGAAGATTCAGGGTCTCTCTTCTCCCTCCAGGATAAAATGCAACCTCCAGTGCTTAGCAGTTGAAGGCAGTCATGATCTGGATTCAGCGTCTCCTTGTGCACTGAAGTTCTCCACCATGCTAGGTTCTGGCCAAATTGTCCGGCTTACTATTCACCATCCCCTCTCCCTGGCTGTGTGTGAGCTGACCTCCCCATGCCTGGAATGTGCTCCCTACCCACCTTGGAATGTCTTCACTGCCCTACCCCCTCTTGGGAAAAGCTCACCTGCCTTCTCCTTCCTGCACTCATCTCTTCTACTGCCCATGACACTTTGTCTTTACTTTATAAATGTTCTATATTTCTCTGTCTGTGTAGATTACCTCCCGGAAGACAGGGCTGTTTTAGATCTGCCTTCATCCCCCCAGCACAGTGTCTCAAACACAACAGGCACTTGACAAAGACTTATTTGACTGAACTGACTTGAAGTTGCCATGGGTAAGGAAAAGCGACTGGAGCTGACCCAGAGGGTCTCCCTCTCATCAGAAGTCTTGGAGCTTTGTGCATCAGAGCAACAGAGTCAAGATGCTCCAAGGGATAGAATGCTGGACCTGGATTCAGGGAGGATTGGGTTCAAATCCAGCCTCTGCCTTTTACTGGCTGTGTGACCCTGGACAAGACATTTCACAAACCCATAAAGGCTCATACAAGCTTCAGAGTATGACATCAACGTCAGTTGTCATCGCTGAGATGCCGGCAGGTGGGTTACTACTTGGTGTCCAAACGGCCAGCTTGCTATCCCTATGTAACAGGTTAACAGAAGAAGGGGATGTGAATTCTTCAAGCAAAGAAATGAGGAAATTCCTTTGGGAAATTCCATCTAAACAGTAGGGAGGTGGGGCTCCCTCTACTGGTCATTTCTTCCTTCTGCATGAATGTCCACGTGTTGTCCAAAAGAAAGAAACACTGTGGGGTCCAAGGGCTGGGGTGCTGTGGCCACTTCTTTCACTGCCAAAGCTGCATCCCTCTGCTTTGGACCGAACTATGATTCAGCCCCGGAGGAGTCTGGACTCTAATGAGAAGGGCTAGGCTTCCTTTCCCCATCCTCTTTGGTTCCTTACACGCCCACTCCCACCCCAGCATCCTTTTGGAGGGAAATAGTTTCTTATAGCTTAAGTGTTGGCTGCTGTCTAGGGTCTCCTGAAAAGACAGGGTGTGGAGGAAGGCAGAAGAAGACTCAGTGAGCCAGAGAATGTTAGAAACGGAAAGGACCTTAGAAGTTGGAGAGTCTTCCTAGTGTTAATCCAATGGTTAAGCCAGGAATAGACTATGGGTCTCCTCTTTTCCCCTCCAATGCTCCTCTGATGATCTCATGCAGTATTTTGCCTGGGTAGCACCATGGGGATCTGGCCATCCCATTTCTGACCCTGGACACAGGCTTCTCACTCCCCAAACTTGATTCTGGGCTTCTGTGTCAGCATAGTTAAGGAGTGGGCGCTAGGTTTTTTTTTTTCTTTTCTCCCCCATTCTTAGAAGCATAAAGAACTTTAAGAAGAGGGCCCCTCACAGATTAGCCATAGGTTTTGCCTCTTCCTGCTTAGAAGTATCTTTGGACCTTTCTTGGATCATGTTTAAATAGCAGAGGCAGTTAACAGTGAGTTCAGATGAGACTTAGTTTCATTGGTCAAAGGATTTAAAAAACAATTCTTCATTTTTCAAACTGCCTCTGCACACAACCAAGAAGATACAGACCACGCCTGGCTTTTCTTTACCATCAAAACCATAGAGGTAGAACATGAAGAGAACACAGAGGTGCAGAGAAAGTCCCTCACTGAGAATCTCTACCTCGATTAAGTCCCAGGTCCAAAAAACCCATCTGCCATAATACTTCAGGCATCCATGGTTTTGTCCATGGGGGTGTTCTTTCCCAGGGGGCAGATCACACCCCCCTCTTCTGGAGTAGAAAGTGCATCCAATCTGCAGTCAGAGGACATCGGTTCATGTTAGCTCTTAACTACCTCTCTGACCTTGGGCGAGTCCCTTTTCTTTGTGTCTCAGTTTCCTCATTTGTAAAATAGGAAAGTTGGATTAAATGATCCCTAAGGTCCGGTCTCTCCCGTTCCACCCCAGTCCTCCTTAAACGAGGATCATGGGACACCAGTAAATGATTTTTGACAGTTGCAATAATTGAAAAATTCATCCCCCTGGGCTGGACTTGGTGAGGACAGATACACACTCACCAAGCCCTTACACCAGATCTTTCCTGCCCAGTTGAATGTTCCAAAATTTGTGCCCTCCAGCATGCACTTTTGAGGATTTTCCTGTCACAGTGAGGCATCCTGGGAGTACTTAAATAGAAAAGTACTTAAATATGAAAGCATCTGTTTTCATCCTGAAGCTAATATGATTCACTCTGGAAGTCTGTCTAATGAGCCAGCAGGCGCCTGTTTAGGAATTTGAATACTCTTCTTGAAGGATCTCTAGGGTGCCATGCTCTGGCTACCATGGCATGGTAGAAAGCACCTAGACTACAAGTCTGGAGGCCTGGGTTCTAGTCCTGGCCCAACAGATCCCCAGCTTCATGGCTCTGAGGAAGTCAACCTCTGTAATCAGTGAGGGGAGATGAGGGGATCAGATTATACAAGAGAGAAAAGTTCTCTTTACAGTCTACAAAGCACTTCCTCTTCTGGTACCTTCCAGCAGTCATGATCTCAAACCCACAGTTACTAAAAGAAAAATTGTGTCACTTTGAGGTTAACAAAATGCTGGACATAGAGTAGTGCAGCCTCACTATATCCATCCCTGAGAGGTATCTTCTTCTCTTAAGGCTGAGGAGCCAGACTCAGAAGTTAGGGAACTTGTCTGTGTAGTCTAGGATGCAAATTTAGGGCCTCCAGAATAGCTACTCCAGCTTTGATGGGTCCCACCAGTCCCACACTGACGTGTTGACTTTTTTCTAGTCAGCCAGAGCTGTGGTCTCATACTCAAATGGGAACAAGGCTCTGCTGGCTGCTCACTGACATGGAAAACCACCACCATTATCTATGTAATAATGTATTTTTATTTGTTTTGTTAAACATCTCCCAATCACCTTTTCAGTCTAGTTCCTAGCTGGCTGTGCTCTGAAGCTTTGTTGGCTGCTTGTGGGGATCCTGTGAGCCAGAGGACACAATTAGTCCAAAGCAAGGGCATTAAATAGCATGGGGAGATTTGCAATATTGTGGTTTCCCCATAAACGAGGATACTCTGGAGACAAACACGTTGTCATTGGGGAGAGTGAGGACAAGTAGAGATGACACAGGAAGAGCTCCCTAGTGAGGGAAACAAGAGAAGAGGCAACTCCCACCTCCAGGTCCCTCCTACAGAGATGTCAAAAATGGCACCCACTGGCCAACCACCTTTCCATCATCTATGTGGAGCTATATTAAAATGTAATTAGGAAATATTTAACAAAATAAATCAAAATACAATAAAACACAGATAACATTACATTAAAAACTAAATCAATATGTGCCCCTCCACCCTGAGATCCTTATGTATGGATCAGTGGCCCCCATTTCTTTTTGAGTTTGGCACACTGGTATAAATACATCTCTTCATGGCCACCTAAGTCATGTCACCTTCAGCGGGCTAGCACTGGGTACTAAAAAGGGAAGGCTCACAGTTCTTCTGTCATAGCGAATCCCCCACCCTCATTAAGATTAGTTTTTTTCTGACCCCAATATTTCCATATTCTTCTGCTTAGCATGCAAATGTATTTGAGCCAGAACAAAAAGTTAAGGAGCTCATTGATAATAATGCATAACACTGATAAACCAAGTCATTGCTATTCCCCCACCTAGCCCACATTCCTGTCCTTATTAAGCCTATCTGTGAGTGATAAAGTGGCCACTGGTGCCATATTTTAGCCAGTGAAAGACTTCAGTCCCCCATACCTGTAGTCACACAGGTGGTGTTAAAAAGGTGGGCATTTGGAAGTCTTTCGACTCCCAAGCCCAGCCTTTCCATTATACAACCTGTCTCAGTGCTAGTCTGGATGGACCACTGCTCAGTCTCAGAAAGAGATTCTTATGGGCCGTTTTCCCTTTCCGCATCCTTGCCTTAATCAGCAGTACGTTCTGACATGTTCACATTTCTCTGTAACTTCCCGTCTCTGTTCAGTCACCTCTTCCCCACTGCTAGGCGGTGAGCTCCTTGACCAAGGTTAGGCATTACTAACTGAAATGTGGTTGGGTGTGTTCTTCTGTAAAAGAAAGCCTGGGGTATTGAGGATGAAGAAAAAAAAAAAAGGAGAACCCTTGTGGCTCCTGGTTCCCCAAGATATCACAGAAAATATGACCCAAAAGTGGGAACTGATATCAAGTCAATGGTGAGACAGAAATAAGACCAAACCGGACATGGCAGGTGCACGAACCACCAGAGACCCAGGGCCAAATCAGTCTCCCCTCTGCCCAATCTCACCTAAGGAATTGAACAATCTGAAAAACAAAGTGCAAAAAGGATACAAAAAGCAGTTTGACTGGGGCAAAGGCAAAGGCATAGGCACTGTTTCACTTTCAAGTCCAGTCCTAGAAGCCTTTAGCCTACAAAATGACCCCCTCCTCCTATCCCAGGATTCCAAACTAGCTGAACAGTGCTCCTGGTACTGCAGGCAGACCTTCCTGGGCTTGAACTCCTGCAGGAGCCTAGGAAGCTCCTTGGAGAAGAAGCTTCTTCCAAAGGCACACAGACAGGCACCGACTGAGTAAGGATGA
The DNA here is from genome assembly GCF_028372415.1 of Notamacropus eugenii. Lineage (NCBI taxonomy): Eukaryota > Metazoa > Chordata > Mammalia > Diprotodontia > Macropodidae > Notamacropus > Notamacropus eugenii. The sequence continues at coordinate 354,053,737 of NC_092877.1, read as the reverse complement.
AGCTCAGTGTCCTCCCCGGGCTCACCCAGCCTACTGCCCTTAGACCTGGGCTTCCAGGCTCCAACTCTGGCTGCTCCCCATGACACCATACAATCTATTCATAGGAAAGGCAGAAGGAAGCAGTGGATAGACTGTTGAACTTGGAGTTAGTTTTGAGACCTGAGTTTTGTGTCCCAGGTCCCAGGGAGACCTGACTTCAAATCTAACCTCAGATACTTCCTAGCTTCAAGACCCCAGGCTAGTCACTTAACTTCTGTTGGCCTCAGTTCCCCCATTTGTAAAATGGGGCAACATCTACTTCCCAGGGTTGTTCTGAGGATCAAATGAGATAAATAACTGTAAAGGGCATAGCTGTCATCATCATCATCATCATCACCCACACTACAAAACAAAATTCAGAATGCCGAGGGGTTGTACTTTCTGGTATTAAAAATGGGTTTATTAAAACTCAGTGGACAGAGCACCCGCCCAGGAGTCAGATGCACTTGTGTTCAAACCTGATCTCAGACACTTACTGGCTGTGTCACTTACACTAACTGACTAGCCTGGCGCAAGTCACTTAGCCGGATTGCTTCCAAAGGGGAAAAAAAGTGATATTAAGAATGCATTTGTTGTGTAACAGTCCAGGGGGTTGTAGAGCACATTTTTAGTAGCCTGTCTTCTTCCCCAACTTGAGCACCTACCTGACCTTTTCTAGACTTCCTCCTTTTTGATGCCCTGCCATCACCAGGTCAGGTCACACAAGACCTCTACACCAAAGTAGACAGTGACTGATGAAATGCCTTCCCTCCTTTGCATGGGATGTAGCAGAACTAGAGAGTTTTAGGATGCTTTCCTGGATTCCAACACCCTTTACAATTTGGCTAAAAGCTGACTGGTTCAGAACTATTGTTTGCTGATTCATGCTACTAAAGGAACAAAAACTTGCGCATTCAGCAAACCCATTGTCACCTCCCCTTGGACAGAGGATTCCCGAGTTGGACCAGTACCAAAACTGAATCCTCACAGGCAGTGGATTCTAGATGGAGCACAAATAGGAGAACTGTGATCTTGGCTAAGGGATATAAGCCCTCGAGAGTACAGTACTCCACCGAGCAATTCAGAGCCAGCCAGCACCCCATGGATCCATGGACACTTTGTAGAAGGCCCTGTGGCTGCAGACTGGGGACCAGAGCGTGGAAGGCGCACCCTCCCTGCCTGCAAACAACCTTGGTCCACAGAATGGTGAGTTCAGCCTCCTTCCGTGGCTACAAGCTAGCTCAGACCATCCCGCTAACCATCCACAGGTGAGGAAAGGTAGCCTCAAGGCTACCCAGTAAGTGGCAGGGTCAGGATTTGGCACTGGGTCCTCTTTCCAAACCTTTGCCTTCTTTCCTATTCCAACACAAAGAGCCCAGGCGGCTGCACCTCACCCTCTCCTTTCTATCTCTCAGTTCTGACTCTGGCCCTTGCTCCTTTTCCATATTCTTTCTCCAGCAGGTAGGGCTCATCCCCTTTCCCGGGGGACCAGTCTGCTATGGAACAAGTCTCAGTGGGGCTGGTTTTTTGTTTGTAACTCAAAAAAACCCACTCTCAAACTCCACACACGTTATTCTTAAAATCTTTTGTACAGGGTTTTCACAGGCCTCCACCTCACACAGTGGATTTCTTGAAGGGGAGGAGGAAGCTAGTATCAGTGTGCTTGTAAATGTTTCACAACCAGCCCCCACCCAAAAAAAGGCTGCAAAACAGACTTAAATCTAATCAGCGTTATTAACATTTTCTCCAGCACTCTCAAGTCCAGGCAATCAACAAGACAAAAACGGAGCTCTGATTTTCAGTCTGCTGATTGGAGGTGTGCCTGCTGGCGCTGGAAGTGTCCGAGCAGTCGGTTGGCCCCAGCACTGGGGTCTCCCTCTGCGTCCCAAGTCTGGGAGGCCCCTTGCATTTTCCGGCCCGCCCCGCTTCCTCAGAGGCGGCTGGGCGGGAGGATTCATATTCCCGGGCTGCTCCCGCAGCCCCAGGAGGATGCTGGGGGGGCTGACTCCTCCCAGTCCTGGGGCCGGGAGGCTGGGAAGGAGGAGGGGCCCGCGCGCGGTGCAGGCGTTGAAGGCTAGCCTCGGAGCCCTCGGGGCCGGCTCTTACCCCAGGACGGACGGCTCGGGGAGCTCGGAGCTCGGTGACCGCCCCGAAGGCTCCCCTCCTCTTCTATAAAATGGGGACCAGACGTCTCCAAGCACCGAAGAGATAACGCAGGTAAAGCCAAGCCTCTCTTAGCGCTTCCATCCCTGGAAACACGCGGCTGATGGCGAGGGCTCCCTCCTCCCAGGGCAGGCGCACCTGCTGACCCCCGTCCCCGACGCCCGCCCGGACTGGGGTGGAGGTGTCTCAGACGCGGGGTGGGGGTCGCCCCAGCCCAGCCCCTCCCATCTCAGGGCGCCCCGAGCCCCCGGCAGCTCCCGGGCTCACTTCCTCCTCGGGCTCCTCGCGGGGCGGAGCGAAGGTGGGGAGCGGCGGGCGGCTGCAGTTGGACGGGCGTGGCTCCCTGGGGTCACCTGGCGCCGCCAGGTACAGACCTCGCCTGCTGCGGCCGTGGCCCTCCTCAGTCCTCCTCCTCCGGGAGGTCCCCCAGACGCCCCCCCTTTTCCTGGAGCGCTCCCACGCTCCCGACTCTACCGAGGTGAGTCTCGGCGGCGGCACCCCCAGAACCGCGAGCCCCCCACGTTTTCCCCACGTCGCTCTAGTGGTTCCACCCATGGCTGGGACCCCCGAGGGTCAGTCGCGAGAGGCCCTGGGCTCCCCCCAGCCCCGAATTGCGGCTGGGGGGAGGCTCGGCGCGGCCCTGGCCACCCGGGCTCGCCTACACGCCCTCCGTGGTTCCTGCGGGTTCCGGAGCAGAGCTGCGGGCTGTGGGAGCCCCATGCGTGCCCCCGGGCGCCTACACCTGTGGCCCGAGGACTTTGGCCTCTGCGTTGTTGGAGGGGTCCCTTGAGAACTTGTCCGCGCCCGTCCTCTGCATCCCGGGCAGCTCCCGCCCGCTGGAAGCCCCTCACTCAGCCCCTTCCCCGCGGGGGAGTCCCCCGCCTCTTTTTGTTTTCCGGGGGCTGGGCGGGGGCTGGGGCCGGGGGACGGCTGGCCACCCCTCTCCTAGGGAGGCTGCTGGCCAGGGTGGAGGCTATATGACCCCGGCTTCACGTTTGCAAATTATGTGGGGGAGGGGAGTCCAAAGCACCGAAGCCTTCACCCTTTCCCTGCTTTCCCTTCCTCTTAGCCCCCGAGGGTAGAGTCACCCTGACTAGATTGTTTCATTGGCGCTTATACTAAATTCTTAGTCCGGGGGTGTTGTAGAGCAGACTCTTTTGGGAACCGACTGGGCTAGATCAGGTAGCCCCTGTCGTGAGGTCCCCCTGAAGGCCCCTTCCAACTCCAAGCCCCTGTAATAGGTGTTGAGAAAGACCTCCCGGGGTGGACAGCTCCGAGGCTCTCGGCTCAGGGCCCCCGGCCGTCCTCCTTGATGCGCATCTCCCGAGCCCGAAGGCCCCTGGTAGCATCCCCTCCTCTAGAGTTCGGGTAAGCTTCCCCGGGTTCAGCCGCACCCACTCTTCACCGGGGTCACTGAACCAAAACTTCTTTTCCTTGGGAAGCATCCAAGTTCTATACTCATACATTTTAATCCTGGCGAGAATTGCAGATTTATGCCCCGAGGCAGAGGGACCTTATCTGTGCTTCTGGGATCGGAGTGTGTGTAACAAGCTCAGGGGCCTGGAAGCCGATTTAGCAGCTCCGCCTACTTCATTCTTTTCATTATCTGCACTTTCGGGTTCCGTTGTTCTATATTAACAGTACAGCCGAGGCTCCTAGCGAAGTTTTCCTGCTAAAGGTTCCCCCTCCCTTTTTTTTCGAAATTGTTGCGGACGACCTTTTGCAAGTCCAGCTTCCTCGTGATTCCAACTGTTCTTGCTTAAGAGTCTGGATAGACCAGCTGGGCAGGAAAGGTTTATCAGTGATGCCTGCAGGAGAGTCGTCTCCAGGGTGGCAGACCCCCGAGAGGGACTGAGCTCTTGGAGCTGGCCCACAGCGGTTAATTATTTCCTATTTATCGAGTGTGGCTTGCTTTGGATATGTTTGTTTGCATGTTCTCTCTGTCTGTCTGTCTCTCTGTGTCTGTGTCTGTCTGTCTGTATCTGTCTGTCTGTGTCTCTCCCCATTCCAACCCCTTTAGGTTTTAAGCTCCTTGAAGGTAGGAACTTCCTTTTGCCTCTTGGTTATTTGCACTTCACACATGTTCATTGATCGATTGCCCCTTGAAATAAAGAGAAAACAGTCGCCGTGATAGCCGTGGGCAGTTTTGAGTTCCCGCTCTGGGCTCTTTGGTTTGGACAGGTCATGGTGTCCAGAGCTTGTGGGTCATGTCACCGTTTTTATAATCAGACGGACACCAAGTATTATGTGCCTTCTCCGTAAGTGACCGACGGCCATGCAGAAACAAAAATGAGGGTCGCAGAATCTCCAGGAGCTGCCTTCTGTCATGGGAGGCCACGCATCTATTTACAATTCTGTACGCCATAGAGAGGTTTAATGGATAAACTCCAAAACATGGTCCCATTTGCAATCATTTCCTTAAATGGCGCTTTGCCTGCAGAAGAATGTGGAGGAAACCCCAGTGGTGAGAAGTCTGGGGAGCGGCTGGAGGATGTTATATGACCCTTCATTCTTTCATTGGTCAGCTCTGAGGATGTCTCTCAGTGTGGAGATCCTTTCACCAGCACAGAGAGGTATCTGTCTCCTAGCAGATTAATCACAGCGAGTCAATTGAGGAGCCCTGATCAGTGAGTGCCATCAGAGGCAGAGTTTGAACCCAGAGCGCAATTCCATCAGGCTCTCTGCCTCTGTGTTCAGGTCATATCTGTAGCTGAAAGAAACGACTTAAGTTTTCTTTATATTGACAAAAGTATGCAGCTGTATGGTAGTTTTGATGTCACTGTTTTACTTGGTGGTCCCTCCTCAAAAAAAAAAACTCTTCCACTTTTTCATTCATTTTTGTTTTCCTCTTTCTGTGGGAACACTTCATTCTGTTTTAACAGTCTGGCTGAAGGCTTCTCAATGCACGTATAGATTATTCTCATAAAAGAATTATCCTTCCATTTTTCTTTTTTTAATGTTCTGAAGATGACCCTGACTAGTTGAGTTTCTCATCAAGCTTTAAAAAAAAAAATTATTGATAACTTGTATTTCTTACATCTGCTACATTTACCAATCTCCTTCCCTCTTCTAGAGACCTATTGCTTTTAACCGGGAGGAAGGGAAACAGTTCCTCAAAGTCGATTAATGTGTTGAAAAAGTGTGACAGTGCCGGGCTTTCTTTAAACTGTTTCTCACCTCTGCCGGCTTTTCTTTGTTCGGTGGGGTAATACTCCTTGGTTTCTACTGGATTCCTCGCTGTGAGGATTGATTCCAATCAGAATCACAGTGGTCTGTGTCCATATCCCATTTTTCATCCGGAATATGACATTTGAATAGGTCAGGATGGAGTCGCTTTTGTTTTGTGCCATATCTTTTTCCTCATTCATATCCTAAGGTGTTGTTTCAAGAAGAGATGAATTGGTGTTTACCATCATCAGCCTAGGGATGGTAGAATTAGGCTCTCTGGGGCATTGAAAGCTAATAGCCGTTTTTTACGCAATTAAAATAAATGTGCCTCCACTTAGAGAGTAGGGATTTTCCATTTTCTCCTGTTCTCCTTACTGAGAGGCTTTAATTGGTAACTATATTAGAGAAGGTGCTGACCTGAGTCTGTAGAGGAAGGTTTCCTTATAATCTGGAATAATACATCCAGTTCCTGTTTCTGTTCCCAGAGCCTGCCCTCTGTGGCCCTTAATAAATCTTCGCTGAAATTCTTGAAATTATCGCACCTCTCTCACTAATGAGAATCATAGGTGTCATTTCACAGAGCAGGAACTTGAGGCTCAGGCATCTCAAATGGCTCACACAGCTAGTTACCTTCCGAAGCAAGATTTGAAATAATAACCTCTGAACTGCCTTTGAGTCTGTGGCTCTTTCCATTTTTACCCTATCATATCAATCTGCCTCTGTAACATAATCTCACCTGTTCCAGTGAAGGTGACCTGTGGATGAAACACATTAATTGCCTTTCTTCGGTCCAGAAATTCTGAACCTGCTGAGAATACTGAGCTCCCAGTGAACTAGACTGAGCCAGTGTCACTAGCAGGACTATGGGAAATACAGCTGACTGTTAGGTGAGTCCAGTGAATTGTCCATTCAAGTCAGTTTAAAAGTGTTTAAAGAAGCTAACCTGGTGGACTTGTTAATTAGCTAGTCAGAACAGTCAGCTGATATTACTGGGTGAAAAAAGCAAGGTATTACTGGCTTTCTCTGTTTGCCTGAGTTTCTTTAACTGAAAACTGAGAATGGTAACAGAACCTAGCTCCTTGGGTTGTTTTGAAGATCAAACAAAATAATTATTACATTAAAAAAGTGTTTAGCACAGTGACAGGCATATAGTAGGTGCTTAAGAAATGTTTATTTCCTTCTTTCCCTGCACCCCTCGTTTTATAGTAGAGGGAATTGAACAAGCAGGTTAGTGACTTGTCAAGAAACAATCAGTCAGTGTCTGAGGCTAAATTTGAAGTCAGGTCTTCCTGATGATCGACCCAGCCCTTTCTGCTGTCTCTAAGCAAGTGAGGGCTGCCCTCACGGGCCTGCATTCTATGGCAGAGACAACATGCACCTAATACACAGAATAAATACAGGGCAATTTGGGGCAGGGGAGAGCTAAGCACTGCCGGCTGAGGGGGTGGTCAGGATAGGCTTCAGGTGGGAAGTAGATTTGATATGAGCCTCAAAGAATGTCAGGGATTTTAAGACTGGGAGGTGAAGAGAGAACATTTCAGGCCCGGGGACATTCTGTGCCAATGCCCAGAGATGGGAGATGGACAGGCAGTTGTATCTGAGGAACAGAAGGCTCATTTGGCCAGATCAGAGGACAGATAGAGGGCAATGCTGATGAGTAATAAGGCTGAAACACAAGCGACAAATACAGAATGACATGGGACAGTTCTAGGCAGAGAAGTGCAAATCTAGTACCGCAGGAAGTCTGATCTGGGAAGATTTATCAGCTGCCTAGATCTCCTCCTTGTAGGATCCAGTGGCCTCTCCTTAATTCTTATTACTTGAGAGCTCACGGGCTCTCAAGAGCACCAAGCACAGCCTCAAAATGCTATGTGACCCTGAGCAAGTCACTTAGCTTCTGTCTGCCTCAGTTTCCTCATCTGTAAAATGAGTATAACATCCCCTTCTTCCCAGGACTATTGTGAGGATCAAACGAGATAATAATTATAAAATGCTCAGTACAGTGTCTAGCACCTGGCAACGTTAGCGGTGATGATATCAATAATCTGTTGCCTTTACTTTTCTCTTGGATGCTCTCTCTTGCCTGGGTTTTCCTGGTCCTATTTGCTATTGATTCTCCATTTATGTTACCATCCCCCAAAGCTCTCTTTTGGGCTCTCTTTCTTTCTCTGGAAATTGTTTAACAACTGGCTCTCTGAGGGGAGGGCTTGTGTACGCACTTTCAAGTTTAAATGGCATTATTAACATTTTCTCTTTCACTTTCAAGATTAGATGGCTGACAAAACAATAAATTGGGTCCTGATTGCGAGGTGTTTGCAGGTGTTCTAGATATAAATGCTTGCACTGAAAATATAACCATTGACTCTCAGGAGTGGGTATGAGCAGATTCCAGCACACTCCTGTGTCCTCTCCTTTGGTGACCTCATCAGCCCCCCATGGGTTCAGTGACTAGGCAGATGCTTCCCAGACCTGGCTTTCCAGTTTTTGTTTCTCTCCCATTCTCCCCAGTCCTGCATTACTAACCACCTAGTAGACTTTTCCAACCATAGACATCTAAAACTCAACAAGTCCAAAGCAGAACATACCATCCTTCCCCCCTCCCTAGCCCTCTTCCAAGCTGGCCTGTCACTGGTCATTCAAGTTGGCGGCTTCTTTGTCATCTGTAACACTTCACTCTGTCTCCCCTCATGGTCCCAGGAACCAGATCTTGCCTTTTCTATCTCCTATTTCTTGCATATGTCCTCCTTTCCCCTGACAGACCCACTATTAGTTAGTCCAGAACTTAGTCACCACTTACCTAACTCTTGCAACCCCTGCTTTTCCTGAAGTACAGGTCTGATCATGTCAAATCCCTGCTCAATAAAATCTGGCAGTCTTTATTAGCACTAATAAAACATGAGCTCCTTTGTTTGATTTTTAGGTTTGGTTTTGTTTTTTTATACTTGGCTCCCATTGTTGTTTCACTTACATAACACTCCACTTCCCAGGCTTCGCAATGCGGGGATGCAATACCTGGAATGCCGTCCTTCCTCCCCTTTGCCTCTTGGAAACTCTGGCCTCTTTCCAGGCTCTGGTGAAGCTCCACCTTTTTCATTAAGCCTTTTCTGAACTCCCCAGCTGATGGTACAAACCCTCCCCAAATCACCTTGTATTTGCTGTGTCTATGTTACCTACATGTTTATACGCATGTATGCTATTTCCTCCACTATCATGTAAGCTCTTTGAGGGCAGGAGTGCTTCACTTTTATCTTTGGGTCCCCGGCACTCAAGTTGGTGCCTGGTCAAAGGAAGCACTAAACTAATACATATTGATTGATTGATCAAGTAAGACTTTGTCAAGAGATGATATCTGAGCTAACATGGAAAGAAGAACGAGGTCTTGAATTCTTTCTCATTAGTGTCAGTGGTCACCATTTCAGGGGGCCCCTTCTCAATATAAAGTCAGAGACTGGCAGTCTATCACCTCTTGAATAAAACATCAACTCGGCTTGACTTTTTAAAATCCTTTGTAACTTGGCCCTGACTTAGCTTTCCAGCCCCCGTCATATGTTGCGCCACTCCTGGCACTCCATGATCCATCTGAACTTGGCGTCAGTATGAAAGCTAGTTTCAGTGGAAAGTGAGTGGAAGCAGGGAGCCTAGTCAGGAAAGTATCGAATTAGTCTGGGCAGGTTGTAACGCAGACCTGTGCCAAGACCAGAGGGGGAAGGGGAACAAGGGGTGTTGCATAGGGAGCAGTCACAGAGTTTGGTAGCCAATCAGATGGGAGGAATGAATGGGATATATATTACATGTTAATAATATGTGATTATTATTCTATGAGATGGAATAATAACCAATGATAATAATCACTTATATAGTATTTCCTATGTGCCAGGGACTCTGATAAACTCTTTACAAATATTATCTCATTTGATCCTCACAAAAGCTCTGCCAGGGTAGGTGCTATTATTATCATATCTATTTTACAGTTGAGAAAACTGAGGAATACAGAGTTTGTGACTTGCTCAGGATCCACAGGCTAGATTTGAACTCAGGTCTCCCTGACTCCACGCCTAGAACTCTGTGCACTCTGGTGCTGCCCAGCCACCTCTGTATAGATCTTTGAACTCGGCATCAACACTGGGGTTCAGTCCCTACCTCAGTTACTACATGACCCTGGGCAAGGTTGCCTCAGTTTCTTCATCTGTAGAGCAGGGAAAATCATAACACCTACCTCCCAGGGTTGTTGTGATAATCAAATGAAGTGTTATATGTAAAGAGCTTTCATCACTTACAGTGTGGGGATAGAGATGGAAAAGTCAGACTGTCCCTTGCTCTTCCTGAGGCAACATGGAAGGTCTCAGTGGAAGTCCAGTGGCAGGGTTCTGTGGTCCTCAGGGGCGGTGGCCAAGCGCAGGGTCATGCCTCTGCTGTAATGTCATTCATGAGGATAAATCCTGTCTGCTTGTGATGATGGACCATTCAGTCAGACTGAGGACAAGAACTTTCTTTTTTGTGTCATCAGTCAAGGTGACTGTCCCCAGGCTGCATCTCCCCAGGGACTGCTCTCCAGGAGGATGGCAGGGCACTGGGCTGGAAGCCTCGAATCCCCACAGGTCTGGGGTTCAGGGTCTGAAGGGAAACAGTGCTTAACAGGGTAGGGGTGTCATTTCTTCATAAACCATAGAAAAAAGGCAGATTTATTTGTAGTTGCAGTGTCAACTTAAAAGAGAAATCCCAGGAGCTTCTTTTTGGCAGTGCTTTCAGCTCCATGCCTAAGGTACGCATCCAGTTACCAATCATGCCTGTCAAATGCCAGTAAAGTATGTAGCGTTAAAAAAAGAACAAAAGTAGAATTGAAATTAGTCAAGGGTAGAATCTGTCACCTAAGGCATAGAGGATTTGGGGAAAATTCATCATTTTATTTTACTGAATGATTGTTGAATTTAATAGAAATAAAGGCATTTTCTCTCTTCTAGATAAAACAACTAAAAAACCTCACAAGTTTCAAACTTTGACAAATTATACTAAATTCTGCTGAAATTTGGAATTTTCTATAAATTCCCTATAAGAAAATGGCTGATATAAATTTATTAGGTTGTACAAAAAATTCTTTAGGAAAAGATAATATTGTTATGAAAAAGCCAGAGATATTCTTATATTAAGTGACCATTTCTAAAAATTTTAAGCTTAACCCAGAGACAGTATTAAAGGTATAATGTGAATAATTCTCTATTTGGTCTTGCTAGCTGACTGGATTACTAATTACATGTGTATTGTATTTATATGTGTGTGTGTATTTTTATCATTGCTGTCTTCCTAATTTTGCAAAAGGAAAAGGACAATGTGAGTTAGGTATTTGCTTTTTAAAGCCATTCAATGTTTTGTGTGAAGCCGTGTTTTATTGTATTGAATTCTGAACTTGTAAACTAGGTATTGAATTTATGTTTTAGTTCCGACTATTTAGGTTTTTTCTCCCTTAGTAAATAGTTCACACAATACAATAAACTTTGCAATAATTAGTGTAAAAAAAAAAGGAGGGGGGTAGGAGTAGGGGTTGTGGTACAAGCTGCCTCTCCTCAGGAGCCCTCAGCGAGGCTGCCCTGCTGGAGGAGGGCTGGTTGCCATTTGTAGAGATGGCCCTTCTCCATAGGAATGGCTTTCCTAAATAATGGCTGTAAGAACTGGATTAGACCAAGGACTGATAGCCCGAAGGGGGCTGCTCTCCCACCCCCAGGGCTCTGGTTTTCTGTCTGTGGCAGGGTGATACTGACGAAGGGTGTCCTCTTCGGCATAATGATTTCTCCCCTCAATGACAGTTCCAGACGCTGGGCTAGAATGAATGAATATGTATCTATTTATGTGTTTAGGTGTATATACTTAGATGCATATATTAAATATCTATTATACACTATATGACACACATATTACATGTTGAATAGAATATGTATTATACAATGTATATATGTGTATGATACAATATATAGAATGTTTATATTTTATGTGCAATGTAATATATAATGTATATATTGCATATATTATACAATGTATATGTTATATGCATTATACGTAGAATGTGTATATGTATTGTAATATAGTATGTATTTCTTATATGTCTTTATTATACAACATGTATGCTGTGTGTTATATATAGAATGTATATATGTTGTAATATATTATGTGTATTATATAATGCATCTATTATACAGTGTTGTATATAATATAATATAGAATGTATAGTTATATATGTAATATAATAGATACAATTATATATACTATATACAGCATGTTTGGTTAATCTATAACATATATTGATATAAGTGATATATAATATACATATATACTAATTATAAGTATCTTTGTATTCATATTATGAGGGAGAAAGAAAAAGGAAAATCAGAGTTCCTTGGTTTTGAGCTGGGAGGACGGAGCTCAGGGTGGTGCCAGTGAACTTAATGAACTGGTTAAGGAGGAGCTGGGTGTGACAGAGGAATGCTGAGTTTGGCTTTGGGTTCGTGAGTTTGAGATGTGGATCCAGCTGGCATTTTGGGGCTTGTGGCTGAAGGGCAGATCGAGAGAGAAAGCAGAATTGTCGGCAGAGTGCCCGGTGAAACCATGGAACTGAACGAGACTGTCAAGGGAGAGGGTGTTTTATCAAAGAGGAGAGCCGAGGACAGAGCCTTGGGGATAAAGAAGCAGGGGGGAGGGATTAGAGAGGCTGGAGAAAGAGCCAGGTAGGGAACCCCCACCCGGAATTCTAGTGCTGGACCGGGCTTCAGAGTATTGAAAGTTTCTGAGAAGTCAAGGAAGATTTAAGCCAAAAAAAGGTCGTTTGATTTGGTGATTAATAGAGTGACTATTCATGATCTCTTCATCGACAAACATTTATAAAGAGCCTACTATGTGTCAAGCGGTGTATTAGGACAAGAATTAAAAAAAGGCCCTATCTTCTGAGAGCTGATGTTCTCTGAGGGAAAAGCCAGACTTGACAAAGTAGATGGTTTGGGAAGTGGAGGCATTAGGTGTAGACTCAAGAAGTTTTATGGTGAAAGGGTGGTGGGAGGGGAGACTACAGCTTGATAAGGCCTTGGGCGGGTCAGAGCTTCAATGATTTATTTTTTTTAAACAATGGAGCCTATTTCTTTTTTTTCTTTCTTGTATTTATTTATTTTAGTCAACATTCATTTCCACAAGATTTTCCAAATTTTCTCCCCATTCCTCCTGCCCCCCCACCCCAAATTGGCTTGCATTCTCCCCCTCACTCTGTTACAGGGCAACACATTTCTATTACTCCATTGCCTGTACATTTTATTTCCCAGTTGCATGTAAAAACAATTTTTAATCTTTGATTTTAAAGCTTTGAGTTCCAAATTCTCTCCCTTCTTCCCTCCCCACCCACCCTCATTGAGAAGGCAAGCAGTTCGATATAGGTCATACATGTGTAGCCATGCAAAACACTTCTGTAACAGTCATGTTGTGATGGAGCCTGTTTCTTAGAAGGGGCCAGTGGAATGGGAGAGATTGGAGATTCAAGAGAAGATGAGGATGCTCCCATTAAGGGGGCAAGGCCAGAAATGAGGCAAGAGGGGAGGGGGAAGGATAAGCAAAAGTAGAGGATGCTCCATTCTGACATGGGAGGGGATGAAGGAGGGGATGAAAACACTAGCAAACATTTAAGAAATGGCGTAGAGAAAACTGAGACCTCAAATCAGTGAAGGACGACGTGGAGCTTGAGAGGAGAAAAGATTTGGAAGAGGCCATCAAGTAAGAACGTAAGAAGCAACAGATGGAGAGATGTCTGAGAGGAGCCAGGCAGGCCAGGTGAAGGATCCACTTCTGTTTGTAGTGGGTGGGTCATAGCTTCATGACCTTTCATCTTTGCTCAGCAGCTTAGAAGGAGCTGAAGAAATCCCAGTGGCCACCTAGGACCAGCAACAGACGGGAGCAAGGGATTCTGGCTACCATTCTTTGGCCAAGTGAATCTTTACAGTGGCAGACAGCAGGGTCAAGCTGTCCCATTGTCTGCTACCATAATGATTTACTTAGGATTTCAGGGAAGCCAGAATGAAGGGGGGAGACTGGGAGAATTGGGAGGGGGTCAAGGAAGTATGGGCAGACAAAGGGAGGGGGTATTTCAGAGTCGAGCATCTCTGGAATGGTCTAGTCTGGAGTTAGGGCTAGGGCTGAAGTTGGCTCAAGGTAGAATAAGCTAGAGCTGATAATGCTGAAGAACTGCAAAGTCAGGTCTCAGAATGACTAACTATTATTATAAATGATAGCTGGCATTTTTATAACACTTTAAGGCTCACAAAGAGCTTTACAAATATTGTTTCATTTTTGTCCTTACGGTGAGTCCGAGAAGTAGGGCTTATTTTTATCCCCATTTTACAGATGAGGAAACTGAGTAAAGTAATGGAGAAAAATGTTCATAATGCAAAAGTATGTTCTGAGTGTGCATGTTTCCCCTCTCACCCCCTCCCACCACCAGCACCACAACTGCGTTTACTAGGATGGATCCAACTTGGGAAAGAGGAACCGATCAACTGAGTAAGTCAGGGGACTCACGCAGGGCAGGATGGATGAGAGTAGTCATAGTTTGAGTTGGAAGTGACCTCAGTGACCTGCTGTTCCAAAAGAAACCAGGAATAAACATCTCCTGTTCAGCTTGCCCTACAAGTGGTCTGTCACGCAGCCTTTGCCTCAAGGTTTCCAGAGAAGGGGAGCTTCTTCCTTTCCTTCTTTCTTCCCTCCCTCCCCACTGAGGCTGCCCATTCCACTTTGGGAGAGCTGGAATTCTTTTTCTAGCATTAAGCTTAGCTCTACTCATTTCTTCTTGTTTAGTCCTCCACCTTTTAGTCTTCAGGACCCCTTGACATTTTTCAACATTATGAAGGACCCCAAAGAGCTTTTGTTTAGGTAGGTTATCACTATTTACTGTATTAAAATTGATCATTTTTTAAAACTAAGTTTGTATTGATATCTTTGGGTTTTTTACATCTTCATAGTTTCCCCCCCTCTCACAGAGCCATCTTATTAAAAAATAGTAGTTTTTAAAGACGAGGGAAAAAAATGGGAAATATCAGCCCAACCACTGAGTTCATTGGAAGGTCCAATCTGTGGACCTCACGCCTTCACGAAGGAGTGGTTTGAGGGTGTCTTCTCATATCTCTCTGTTCCAATCCTACTTGGTACTTATAATTCTGTTACATTCACTCGCAGTTTTTTGGTCTATAGTTCTTTCCATTCCCATTGCTGTAGTTACTGCAAGCAAGTATTGCTGTAAATATTTTGGAGTTTATGGGGGGCTTTCTTCATATTGGTGGCTTCCGAGGAGCCCCATAATGGAGTCTCTGGATCAAAGGGCATGGACATTTTAGTCGCTTTATTTGCATAATTTTAAATTGCTTTCCAAAATGGTTACACCATCTGACAGCTCCACTAACAATGTATTAGTGTGCCTATCATCCTCCAACTCTCCATGTTGACTGTTGTGATCTTTGTCAATTAATTTCTATTTCTCTTGTTGATGATTTGGAGCATTCTCTCATACTTTATAATTCTGCTTTTGAGAACTGTTTGTTCATATTCTTTGGCCACTTATCTATTGAGGTAAACTAATCATTTTTTTAAAAAATATTTTACTCTTCTAAAAATAACAGTAATAAATCCATCACAGGCTAGCATAATTAACATATTTTTATGAAAAACAAAATGTGAGAAGAGTGGCATTTGGTTTTCATTTTTGCACATGTAAATTGAAAATTGTTTTTGTGTTATCGGTGCAAATGTCAGCATACTTGTTCCGGGATAAACCACAAGATTCAAGAAGTCATTCAACACTGAATATTTCATCACTTCTTGTTTCTGTTGCCAGGCATTCACATAAAAGATCTCCTTTTGATGCTGATATGGAAAAGTAAAAGTCAAGTAACAAGTCCAGCCATATCTGTAGATTCATCCATTTGTAATGCAAAATTACAATTCTGCGGATGAGGTGTTAATTCCCTCTTCATGCTGTAAGAGAATGAGTTAGTTCAAACACCATTTATTATTAGGCACCTACTGTGTGCAGAATCCCTGCTTTGTGGCACGAATGAAAAAGGGAGACAGAATCATGTCATCAGGCTGTGTTAAATTCAATTCAAATTACCATTTATTATTAGACACCGATTGTATGTAGAAGCATTGGGTTACGTTAATCCGTCTATAAGCAAGTATTACATGCTTTAGTACTGGTAAGCTGAGTTAAAGAAAAGACTAACTGAGATAATAGATGTAAAAACACTTTGAAACTTTAAGAGTGTTACTTTCTGTGGTAACAAAAAGCTGAAAACAAAGGAGGCCCATCTGTTAAATCCTGGCTGAACAGATGGTGGTCTGTGAATATAACAAAAGGCTACTATACCATAAGGGCAGCTAGGTAGCGCCATAGTGCACAGAGCTCTGGGCCATGAGTTCAAATGTGACCTCAGATACTTACTACCTGTGTGACCCTGGACAAGTCACTTAACCCTGTTTGCCTCAATTTCTTCATCTGTAAATTGAGCTGGAGAAGAAAATGACCAACCACTCCAGCATCTTTGCCAAGAAAACCCCAAATGGAGTCATGAAGAGTCAGACATGACTGAAAAATGACTGAAAAACCAGGGTATTATGTACAGTTTAAGAGCTTTTCACAGGTGAATTCACCCCAGTTAAGGCTGTTTGTTGGGTCTTTCCCTTCACCTTATTCTCTTCTACTTTTCCCAGCTGTGTATTTTCAGCAAGATTTAAAAATCTTGTTTCCCTACTTTCCCCAATATGTTCTGGATTCAGAGTTGGAGGTAAAAGCAGATTGCCTGGTCCTCAGACCAGTGAAGATGGAAATTAGAACACGGAGAAATATGGGGTGTTTCCTTTTACCCAAGAAGGGAAAGATGTTTCCATCTTGGGTTTCATCTGAACAGTTTGAGGTTTGCTGGGATGGGAACAGGTTTTCCCAGCCGATGCCATTTGGATCTTTCCCTTCTTTCAGTACAGATCAATGGGACTTTGAATTCATCTCTCTGATGTTATACATTCTTCCAGCTCCAGATCAAACACCACCTCCTTTGGGAAGTCTGCCTGGATTTCTTCTCTCCTCCAAACCTCTCATATATGTATCATACTCTACTTTTTGTAATCTCTTTTCTAGGTAGTAAAACCTAGAGTTTGGGGCTTTCTTTTCTTCCTGTATCGGTTCCACAGAACGTGGTGTGTAGCAGACCCTTGGTAACTGCTGAATGAACAGACCTGTGAGGTTCAGCACCCCCTCCTTGGGGCACTGATGGATTGGACTGGACTTAGCAAGAAGAGAGGCTGGGAAGGAAGGTGGAAGGGGGTTTGTGCTTAGCTGTGACTTGGGGCTCCCTTCGTGCTAATCCTACATTGTATGACTTTTGGAGCCTCTGCCAGAGAAGGGAGGCAGCACTAACTTGGGGGGGGGGGGGGTGATCAGAGGCAGCTTCCTGGAGGAGGCAACTCTTAAGCTAAGTCTTGAAAGAGGAGAGGGATTCTAAGGGACTGAGATCAGAAGGGAAGATGGGCCAAGCATGGTGGGACCTGGCGTGGCTAACTAAGCTGGTAGCTCATTCCTCCAGGTTGGCTCAATGTAGACTTTATGATGGGACTTTTTCCTTATTGTGACTGAGACCATCAGGGCATCCTCTTCCCCAAGAGGAAACCACAAACCTTATTGTCACATCCAAAAACTTGGGGAGTTTATTGTCAGATTTTCAGATTAAAAAAAGATACTGTCACAGCTGAGATAGGATTTGTACTTAAGTTCTTAAAGAGGAAAGCCTTCAGGATTAAACCCCTGGCCAGCCAGTTCTCTTAACTGTTTGGCAGAGGTAGTGAGTGGTAGGCCATGGTACCAGACTCCCTATGTGGGGATGGTTGAAGGGCCCTCTTCACCCTCGGATAGCTCCCTTTAGTCTCTGAAACTTGCACACAGCCCTTGAATCACACCTTAAAGGCCTTTTTGAAGAAATATGCTATTTAGGTAGCTAAGCCATTTGGCGATCCCGGTCTCGATGGGACAGGCACTCAACAGGTAGGGAAAGCTCTGAAGCCTGAGGTGCAGGGGGGAGGATGCCATTCTGCTTAGCAGAAATGTGCTTCACTTTAGGCACCACAACTTAGTGGAGAGGAGAAATCCTCCCTTCTTCCTCCCATGATCTTGTCTTAACTTACCTCTAACATTCCCCCGGCAGAAAGCAAAGCTTTTCTATTTTCTCTTTTTGTTTTGGTTTTTTCTTTCTCTTCGTTTCTCCCATTCATTCTAATTCTTCTATACAACATGACTAATGTGAAAATGTTTAATGGGAATGTATATGTAGAGCCTTTATCGGATTGCATGCTATCTTAGGGAGGGAGACCAAATTTAAGTGGAAATGGAAGTGAGTGTTGAAAACTAAAAATAAATTAGCTTTAAAAAAAAAAGAAAGCAAAGTCTTTGAAGACACTGACCAATTTTCATTCTTATATTTGTATCAGTCTGCGAGTACAATGCCTTATGCAGAATTGTTCAATTATTTTAATCCTATCTGACTCTTTGTGACCCCATTTGGGATTTTCTTGGCAAAGACAATGGAGGAGTTTGCCATTTCCTTCTCCAGCTCATTTTACAGATGAGGAAACTGAGGCAAACAGGGTTAAATGACTTGCCTAAGGTCATAAGGCTAGGAAGTGTCTGAGGCCAGATTTGAACTCAGGTCTTCCTGACTCTCAGTCTGGTATACCCACTAGCCGCTCTCAAAATAGGCACTTAAATTCTGAATGAACAGATGAGTAATAAATAAATGAATTTCCTGAGTCCAGGTTTTATTAAATGCCAAACCATATTATGAGCGAACATGTGGTGGAAACTCTTCTCTGCAAGTTGTGGTTTTAAAGTGATGAGAGATTCCTTGGCTTATCTGACTCCTGATAGGAATGAACATTGGTGGGGGCTGTGGGAGAATGTTCTCGGGCTGGGCAGCTTCCAAAGTTAGCCTCTGGAGTAGAATTCTGCATCATCTTGTGGTCACATAAAAGCAAGCTAGGTGATGCAGTGGATAGAGCACCAGACCTGGAGTCAGGAAGGTCTGAGTTCAGATCTGGCCTCAGATACTTCCCAGTCTATAACCTTAGACAAGTCATTTTACCCTGTTTGCCTCAGTTTCCTCATCTGCAAAATGAGCTGGAGAAGGAAATGGCAAACCACTCTGGTATCTTTGCTAAAATAAAAACCCAAATAAGGGCACAAAGAGTAGGACAAGACTGAAATAACTGAAAACAAGTGGCAAGGAGGTAAGAGTGTTAGAATTAACACCAACTCTTGTGTGAGGGTAAATCAGTATGACAGTATCTTAAAGGAAATTTAAGGGGCTGATACCAGGACCAGAGTCTGCACAGAAGGTTTTAAGAGCTTAGGAAGGAGAGATCCCCAGGACGTAGACAATAGTTCACATTTACTTTATAAATTGCTAAGTTTTCAAAGCACTTTCATTGTGAAGTTGGTCAGGCAGGAATGATTATCCTCATTTTACAGATGAGGAAGTGGAGGCTCTGGTGAAGTGACTTGCCAGAATTCACACCCTTAGTGAGAGTCATCTGTCCAAGGCAAGATATGAACTGGAGTCTTTGGACTGTACCATTCTATCTGCTTTGTGTGTATGGGAGGCATCTTGTCAGACGAGACCCTCAAGAGTGGTCTTGCTTTCCACAAAAAATTGCCTTTCTTGAGTAGTAAGGACAGAGAAGTTTAGAATTCATTCATCTTTCCATCAGTCCCTTGACAAGACCCCAGAGGAAAGAAAGCCCTACTCGTGTGTCTGTCCTGCTTATATTCCATTACAGGAGTTATTGGGGTACCCCCAGCTGCCCTTTTTGGTCATTGGAGCCAGCCTTGGAGTAGGCCTAGAAGTCCACCTGGCCCAATGCCCTTATTTTACAGAGGGGGGAGATGATGGCCTGGAACCAGAAAGTGCTGGGCCCTGCATTGCCAGGGTGCAGAACAGGGGCACCCAGGCTCATGTTTTCCTTAGGACCACTTCATCTTTCTCAGCAGCAGGGAGGATGGTCAAAATAAGTGATCATCATATTCTTTGTTTTCCTCCTTCTAGTTTTATCCATCAGTGCCCTTGGGAAGACTGCTTGGTCAGGTCTCTCCCCAAGCCTTCTTTAAGCTCCTTTTAACAGCCACCAGGCTTATCACCTTGGCATTACCTTGTTTAAGATAACACGCTGCTGTAGTTTTTTTTAAAAGTCGGTAAATAAATAACAGCAAATACGTCATTCTAGGTTTCATTGTTCTAGATTTTTATGAATTTTATTTAGAGTTTTACTTAATCCTTTGGTTTTTGGTTTTGCCTTGGATTCATTCAAAAGGAAAAGAGACTCCCCCTAATCTAAGGCCCCAGATCTACAGGGGTATTATATTTGTGAAAAGAACCTCCCAGGCCTTTGAATCAAGAGACAAATCAAGACTTACTTACTAGCTGTGTGATTGGAAGCTGTTGTGGCCATTTAACTCCCCTGTGCCTCAGTTTCCTCATCTGTAAAGTGGGGCTACCTATACTGCCAACACCACAGCATCACCACAACAAAAATTATCGTTAAATCTTAAGATGTGTGCTGAGCTCATTCTGCCAAAACTTCTTTGATCTCTTAATTGCCAGATCCAATGCCTGATTCTCAGTCCTCCTTCTGACCTGGGCCCCCTTCTGTCCTCCCTCCACACTATTCATTTGTTGATCTCATCAACCCCTTCTGGATTCAATGATCAGGTTTGTGCCAGTGATTCTCAGACCTACTTACCTGGGCCTAACCTCCTTACTGACCCAGAATCTCTTATTTCCAGCTTCCTGTTGAACATCCTGTTGAAGATCCTCTTAGAGTCTATGTGTCCAAAGCTGAACTGTATTTCCCTCCCCTTCCCCTTTCGCCCCCTTCCTAACTTCCCTGTTACTGATGAGGGCACCTGCATCCTACTGCTCACCTAGACACACAACTACGGGTCATCCTCACTTTCTCTCACCCCCCACCCCAGCCAGTCTGTTGCTAAGATTTGTTGATATTCCTTTCATAACATTTCTCCAGATGCCCCCTTCTCTCTCCTGACCCTGCCACCACTCCAGGGCAGGCCCTCATCACCTCGAACTGGACCATGACAAGTAGCCAGTCTGTGGATCTGCCAGCCTCCAGTCTCCCCTCACTTGGATCTCTTCTCTGCTCATCTGTCCAAGGGATCTTCCTAAAAGCACAGGTCCTACCATGTCACGCCCTCACTCAGCAAACTGCACTGGCTCCCTGTCTCCTCCAGAATCAGACATAGAATTCTGTTTAGCTTTCAAAGTCCTTCATAACCCGCCCCCCCCCCCCCCATTTTAGCCTCTCCTTGCCTTCTTCCCTCCCCCGCCCCATACTCTTTCTGCCCTTTCCTGCCACAAGGCATCCATCTCCAGACTCCTTGCATTGTCTCTGGATGTCCCCCAGGCCGGGAATCCTCTCCCATCACCTCCTCCTCCTGGCCTCTCTTGACTTCCTTCAAGTCCCAACTAAAACCCTGCCTTGTACAGAAAGCCTTCCCTGATCCCCCTTCCCCTGCTCTCCTCCCTTGGTTGATTCTTTCCCATTTATCCCACCTGTAGCTTACTTGTCCACAGCCGTTTGCATGTTCTCGTCCCCATTAGCCCCTTTAGAGCAGGTCTGGATTTTACCTTTACCTGGCCCTTCACCTAGTGCCTGGGGCTTCATAAAGGCTTATTGACTTAAGTGTAGAATGAAAGGAAAATGCCTGTGTGGTCCAATGCAGAGGAGCTGGTTATTTTACTGCTTGTGTGACCTCAGGCAGATTTCTCAGCCTTCCTCATCTATGAGCCTAAGAGGGCTGGACCCCCAGGTAAATCTGTGATCGTATGGCAGAAGCCATTGTGGGGTGATGGCATAATGGGGGGGGTTCTGCATATGTGTCAAGACTGCCTAGCCAGCCCCAGAGAGCCCAGGAGTGAAGCCTTGGGGCCCTTCTCCATTGCTTCCAGTCACCATGAGCTACCTGCAGGTCTGGATCTCCTGGCTGTGGGTGGCTGGGTCTCAGTGTATTTGGAACTGACTTTAGGAAGAATGAAAGTGAATTCTCAGAGGGTAGGAAATGTTTCTTTTGTTTTTAACTCTGATTTTGGACTCCACAAGGGAACCATCCATGCCTGTAGGAGCAGAGAGACTAAGCCATTTCTGCAGGATCATTTGAGCCAGCATATGTCAGAAACAGGACTTGAACCCAGATCTGACCCCACCACTGTCCCTCTGTCCCCTGTACCCTGCTGTCTCTCATAATGAATGACAAAGTAAACTTGGGGGAGAGGAAAGATGGGTCATTTTGACTTTGGGGGGGCATGTGGAAATCTGAAATGTAAATCCTGCATAGACTCTCTGAGGCCATCTAGCCTTACCCAGAAGGGCCACCCCACCCACACAAACCAGGGGCTCTGCTCACAGACTCCTTGAATGGGCGTAGACCTCCCAATGGACACCATTGTTCTCTTTGATTGAAAAAGGCACTGGATCCAGAAGACTAAGGGAAGGAGTGGAGCCCATGGAGCTGATGCTGGCTCTTTTCTGACCCTACAGATCTCATTGACCTCCCAGTATCCCAGAGCAGTGAGAGGCAGAGTTGGAGGCGGTGGCAACAGGCTCAGGATGGAAAGGAACCAGGGACGGACCTAATTCACTTACAAAGACCATCTGGACCGAGAAGTAGCCCCTGGAGGAGGCAGGGTAAGTGGATTACTGATTCCAATCCTCTGTAACCCTGCGGGGGCCAGTCTTCACATGGATGTTTGATGGGGGAAAAGGTATTAGGTTATGAAGAGTAATCAGGTTTATAAATAGAAAAGTGTGGGCTGAGCCAGTGGAAAGAAGCCATCATCTCCTGCCCCCACCCTGCTAACCCCTGGGGTTTCCAGTATACTCCCCAGAGTCTTGGTGGTATCATCATCAGGCCATTGGAATCCTGACCTCGACTTCCTGCCCCTCTTTCTCTTGGCCTAAGAATTTATTACATTAACAGCTAAAATCTTTGTGGATTGATCGACTCTAAAGATAGCTTGATTTGAGATTTTCTGTAGGCTGCAAGGGTTGGATGGAGTCTGATACATTTCTCTGTTGCCCAGTGGTCCCTAGAAGGTGTGTGGTAAAGCAGGAGGAAGAGGGATAAACATTTATTAAGCACCTACTGTGTGCCAGATGTCGTGCTGGGGATACAAAGACAAAAATGAAACAGGCCTTATCCTCAAGGGGCTTCATCATACATCTACATGTAAATACAAAGTAAAGGAATAGTCATTTCAAGGGTGGGAGGGTGAACAACAGATTTTTATCAGCATTTTTCCCAGAGAGATACCCCTAGTTCCAACCGAAACCTTTGCCCCGTGAAACTTAGGGATGGCTAGTGTTTTATATCAACGCTTTGTATTTCTTTGCTGGGGTGTGGGTGAGGATGGCAGGCATCGCAGTGATAGGCTTGGTACCATGCACTTTAGAAGGGTTTGTAGTGGACTGGACAAGTAGGAGTGGAGGCCCCTAAGGTAGAAGGGCCATCAGTGTTTGGTACAACATTAGGGGGTGTCTGTGTCTGTGTGTGTGTGTGTGAAGCCTTGACATGACCCATGGGTATCTGTGGCCCCCCCCCCCCCCCCCCCCACAGGTCCACCCCTGGGAGGTGGAACAAACTTGTTGAACCAGTTCTTTCTTCCCCTAGGTCATGGAAAAGTGCACTCTCAAGAATCACTGCTTTACTCGTCTATGAGGGGAGGATACGGCCTCTTCATGGGCACATGTGGGTTTAGGTGGCAGCTGTCCAGACACCCTTGGTAGCCTGGGGAGTGAGCTCTGCCTGTCCAGGCTCCTTTTCTGGCCTCTTACCAGCTCCCTACAAGTTGGTCCACTCCCATCACCCTGGGAAACCACATACAAGGGCCCCATGACCCCCTCTCATCTCTCATTTCTTTTTCTAAATCTCTTTGCTGAGTTGTACTTCCCTTGATCAATTCTTTCTGCTTGCCCTGTACTGGGTAATCCTAGTTTTTCTCATAGATTATAGTTGGTTGTGTAGCTATGTGATCTTTCCCCTCTGTTCCCCACCTTTCCCCCAACAGTCTCCCCACTTCTTTCCTCCCTCCCTCCCTCCTTTTCCCTTCCTTCCTTTTTTCTCTCCTCTCTCCTCCTTTCTCCCCCTTTCACCCTCTTTCTTCCCCACCTATGGCAAAGAGAAGGCACTCCTGGTCTGTGTAGAAGAACCAGTCTGGCATACTAAATTTAGAGACCAGAACATTGGCTACTTTAGCTGTAACACAGAGTTCCTAATACGGAGAAGCTTGACCAAAGTGATATGCAGAGAGTTAAAATGGCAGCCTAAGGAGTTTCCTTTAGATCCCAGCTGTAACACACAGTGACTGTAATCTCAGGACAATTGATTCTCTCCCTGGCTCTCAGTTTCCTTTCTTTTTTTAAAGCACATTTAGCCAGGGCCTGAGTAAATACTTATATTGTAACTAGCTATTCACTTTCATTGATTAAGTGGCTGAAGAAAAAATTCCATCTCTCAGCAAGAGAGCTGCTATTTTTTCATTTTTTAAAATTTAATTTTATTTCTGTTACATTTTAAGATTCAAATAGTTTCCTCCCCTCCCTTTCCATCCCACATTAGAGAAGGCCACATTTTACAAACACACACACATAAAATCACACATTGTTCTTTCTCTGGATGTGAGTAATATCTTCCTTCATGGGTCCTTTTTAGTTGATTTGAGTGTGTATAATACTCAGAAGAGTTTGGTCACTCAAGTTCTTTGAACAATTGCTGTTACGGTATACAACGTTCTCATGGTTCTCATTTCACTCCTCATTATTTCATGTAAGTCTTTCCATGTTTTTCTAAAACCAACCAGCTCATCATTTCTTACAGCAGAGTAGCAGTCCATCACAATCACATACCACCTTCTTTAGCCATTCCCCACTTGATGGGCATTCCCTCAATTTCCAGTTCTTTGTCAGCACAAAGAGAGCTACTCAAAATAGTTTAGAAAAGACCTACTAGTGTTATTCCCGGGTCAAAGTGTAAAACACAGTTTAATAACTCTTTGGGCAAAATTTTAGATGGCTCTCCAAAACAGCTGATCAGTTCACAATTCCACCAACAGTGTATTAGTGTCCCAGTTTTTTCAATTTTCCACATACCCTCCAAAATATGTCATTTTCCTCTTCTATCATTTTAGTCAGTCTGAGAGGTGTGAGATGTTGCAAAGTTGTTTTAATTCACGTTTCTCTAATCAGTAATGAAGTTCTCTATTTATTTGAGATAGGAGGCCTTCATCTGAGATACTGTCTATAAAGATTTTCCCCATTTTCTCCTTTCCTTCTAATCTTGGCTACACTGGTTTTATTTATACCAAACCTTTTTAATATAATCAAAATTTTTCATTTTACATCTGACGATCCTCTCATTTATTCATAAATTCTTCTCCTATTCATACATCTAATAAGTAACGTTCTACATTCTTCTGATGTTCTCCTATTTCTCTTTATGTCTAGGTCATGTATCCATCTTGACCTTAAATAGTATAAGATACTGAGTTACAGCAGTTTGTTTTTTTGCAAAATAACTCCTAATAATTGCTTTGATCTCACCTTCATTAGTAGCATATTCACCCTTTTCACTTTTCATGCTAATGATTTGATTTTCTTCTTTTTAAAATCACATTAATCAAGAGTTCATTTTACTGTTTTTTTTTTCATAAAACCAACTCCTAGTTTCAATGATTCAATGGTTTTCTTACATTCCATTTTATGTCT
This sequence comes from Notamacropus eugenii, assembly GCF_028372415.1. Lineage (NCBI taxonomy): Eukaryota > Metazoa > Chordata > Mammalia > Diprotodontia > Macropodidae > Notamacropus > Notamacropus eugenii. Next base: position 354,028,552 of record NC_092877.1, on the reverse strand, counting down.
TAGCTTTAATTTTTAGGATTTCTAATTTGATGTTTAATTGGGGATTTTCAGTTCTTATCTTTTTTAGTTGCATACCCAATTTACTGGTCTGCTCTTTCTCTACTGTATGGGTATAAGCAGGTAGAGATATCCATTTTTCTCTGATTACTACTTTTGCTGTATCTTATAGGTTTGGGTATGTTATTTCATTATTGTATTCTCTTTAATAAAATTGTTACTATATTAAACTCATCTTGCCCCCTAAACTTCTCTTGTCCTATTAAAGTCATCACCATCCTTCTAGTTCATAGTCTTGGTGCCATCTTCCACTCGCTACTCTCCCTCACCTCACAGATCCAGCCAGTTGTCCAATCTTGTGATTTCTACTTTTACAACATCCCTTGGATCTGACCTCTCCTCTTCTCTCCTCCAACAGCTGCTAACCTGGTTCCCTTGTCACCTAGATGATCACAGTGGCAGTTTCCCTGCCCCACACTTCTTACTGCTCAGGTCCAACAATGATAAAAAATGTCCTGTATCATAGACTGACCACGTGACTCCTTTCATCAGCCAATTCCAATGGCTTCACATCACTTTGCCCACTGACTTCTGAGTGGTTTTTTGTGTAGTTCTGGCATGGAAGAAGTCTTTTAGTGGTTTCTCAGTGTATATTTTGATCATTATTTGGTCTGTTGCAATTTCTAGGTTTTTGCTCTATTAGATGTGGGGAGCTGATTTGCCTGTGTCCATTCAGGTAGCCATTTTATTTTGGCCAGAAGGTCTTTTTCAGGCATGTGCTCAGATTTCTATAGTCATAATCTTGTGATTTCCCTAAGTTATAAGTGACAGCTTGTCCTTTTGGAAAAATATCATCATGGTACAGTTGATTGAAAGTTCTGAGTTCAGATTCCACCTATCACTAACTTTGCGACCATGGGCTAAGTCACAATCTCTGCTTTCGTATCTATTACATAGGTGCCCTATCTTGCAGGGTTGTCATGAAGCTGAAATGGAATGTTTGTAAAGGATGCTGTAAACTTTAAAGTGCTGAAAAATGTCAATCAAGCCAGTGAACACGTATTAAGTACCCACTGTATGACATGCACATATTCAAAAATGAAGTTGTTGTTACCCTTAAGGAGCTTTCATCCTGTTGGGAATATGTAAACAGGTCCAGAATAAATACAAAGTTTAGAGAGTGAGGGGAAAAAAGAAAGATTCAGTGAAAAATCTATTTTAGAGAAATGCTAAGTCAAGCCCAACCATGTTCTTAGGACATCTTGGATGTGAGAAACTAGTAAAGACTTTAAATTGTAGATCAGCTGAGCTCCTACCCTCATTTTATAGTGAGGAAATTGAGGCCAACAGAGGGTACCTTGTCCAAAGTCACAACCAAAACATCCCAAGCACTTTCCATCCAGCAGTTCAGTGCTTCCTACCATACCTTGCTGCCTTAAAACAAAAACTTGTCCTCTGACTTTTGTAATCTCCTAACGCCACTATACAAGTATTGTGTATATTAATATTGATATATACAAGTATAGCTCCCTTAAAGGCGTAGTTCAACTGTTATACCTCCCTCAACTGGCTTTTTTCCTTATTCTTTCAGCTGTTAGAGACCAGTATGTATGTTTTGCTTCCCCCTATGAAACTGTAAGTTCCTCAAAGATAGGAACTTATGGGGTTTTTTTCTTTGTATCCTAGCACCTAGTATTGGGTCTGGCACATAGTAGGTGCTTAATGAACTGAAATTATGTCCTTAGATTCTTATTTCCAAAATTGGGTTTTGGTTAATGAAGGGATTAAATGAGGGCATACTAAGTGAGATTTTTTGTAAAATACAATTTAGAAAACTAATTTTTTTTATATAACAGAATATTAAAGCCTGGAATCATTTTCCCTCTAGGTATAGGAGACAAGCACTCTTTTTTCATGTTACATGTTCCACCAGGCCTTCTGAAACTTGACTGAAGAAAAAAAAATGTTTATTTCTCTGGATAATCACACCTATCAGCTCCACTCACATCCTGGGTACCCATCTCTAGATCCCAGCTGCATGGTACTCTTAGTTATACTTGTGAAAACATTCCTCAACATCCTGATGATAGTCGTTGGAAGAAAGGACACCCACCAAAGTTTTCTGGAATGTTTTTGCATGTCCGTAGTGCTCATTGACTTTTTACTTTTGGTGGGCCTCTCTTTTATAGCCTATTTCCAAGACTTTGCCCTTTGGGGCATTAGGTTTACAAAGTACCACATCTGTCTGTTACCTCAAATTATGTCCTTTGCCTATGGCTTCCTGCACTACCCAGTCTTTCTTCTAGCCGGGCTGGATCACTACCTGAACATCTCTCAGACGTCGAAGGTCTCACACTTGTGTCAAAACATCTTTTATTTCTTTTCCGTCATTTTTATTTGGATTGCAGCTCTTGTATATGTTTTGGGAGACCCCATTATCTACATAAGCCTGAGTTCAAAGCACAGTCTTTCTTCCTACCAATGCCCTTTCTACGTTAGCATTCAGAGCTACTGGCTGTCAGTGTTCATGGTGGGAGTCCTCCTGGTGGTTTTTGGAACTTGTTGGTCTGAAGTCTTGATGCTAATTCAGTCCCTTCACATCACTTCCTATATGAAGGAGACCGCCCTGTACTTCCCCCTTGCACCAGAATGGGATCACACAGTCATCTGTAAAAAGCAGCTCCTGACCAAGCTTCTGATCTGTTTTCTTGGAACTTGGCTCCCATTTGTTTTCCTTCAGATAATTGTTCTGTTTCTGGACATACAGATTCCGGCCTACGTGGAGATGAACGTCCCCTGGTTGTATTTTGTTAACAGCTTTCTCATTGCTGCAGTTTACTGGTTTAGGAGTCATGAGCTTAAGGTAACAGAAACAATTTTATACATGGACCCATTCGTCAGCTGGAAATTCTGTTTTACTCCTTTCACAATTCATCATATGGAGCAAACGGAAAAAGCTGCGGCAGTAATAGTCTGTTAATTTATTGCTGTGTTGGGTAATGAAAGCCCAGACCTCACTTCATGATCATCTTTGTAGATAGAGCAGATGAGGAAATGTGAGGGTGGCCATCCAACCCTCACAGTCTGTTAACAGAAACCACTTATGGTGACCGGTCACATGGATGTTTGAGGTCACAAGCTGGAATGTGTAGATAGGATTTGGATCCTGAAAACATAAAGAGATTTCCCCCCTCAATATTCCAGTAAGTCAGTAACCTTTTTAGAATTTGCTCAACAAGGAATATTCTTCACACTTTTTTTTTTAAGTCCACAATTATCTTCATTTTATTCCAGGAAGTTTTGTACTTCAGATGGAAATTTGTTTCAGAGCACAAAGGTGGAAGTAATTGGATTGGAGAGATCGAATGTATTAATGTTTTATTACCCAGGTACCAAATCCTTATGTAAATCAGAGGCTTACAGACAACTTTGCAGGTATATGGTCTTTATTAAAACATTTTTAAAAGGATTTTAAAAATCATGTCCTCTTATATGGTTGTGGGGAGATGGAGAGTATTATGATAAGAAGACACAAGCTTTATTTTGAGCAGTAGCATAGCCAACCACAAACTCAGGAAGACCTGGGTTCGAGTGCTTCCTCTGACACATAAAGTCTAGTTCACTTCACCCATCTGTGTTCCCAGGAAACTAAGGCTATAAATTACAGGACAGCTGTTTGCCTGCAGTGGTAGAGAGGTATCCTTTCTTGGATTCCTTAATGTCAATTACATTATAGATCTGAATGAAAACAGCAATATTTTATATTTTTAAAAAAACATTTTAATTGATTTAATAATCTTAACTTTTTTATAAAAAGTCTCCAAATTGTTCATGCAATGATCGTTTTAAAAGGGTGTCTCTTGCTAGATTATAGAATTCCTTACGATATGTCTTCAGAGTGAATTTTATCATGGCTAATCTATTTTCTTATTTCCTTACATTTTACATAGATATATCTCCATATGAAAGTTTTTATATTGTGATAAAATAAAATAATAAAGACCCCTTAAAAAAAAAGAAATAAAGTGATTATGTTCCAGATAAAAATACTGAAACTGCCTGACCTGGGGACTGTTCTGTGAGGGCAACTATAGGCCCCCCTGTCTGCCACATTCAACGACTTGGCTCCACAACCATTAGAGGACAGGGGTGTCAGGGAAGAACAAGATGTGGTCATTCTCGTGGTATGGTACAGCTTTCTGTAGCAGCTGATCCTATCGACTCCTCTTGAAACAAAGTGGAGCAGTTAGAGAAAAAGCTGGGGTCTCATCTCTCCTCTGTAAGGAATGCAGGAACTTTCCTTGGGACAAGAGCATGTCATAATCCTGCTCAATAAATGATGTGACATTCGCTTCCATATATCAGAGTGCTAGGCCAAGCTTCAGGAACACAAAAAAGTGGGGTACAGGCCCTGCTCTCAAGGAGTGTATGATCTAATCTAAGGTGGAAGACAATCAATTCTGATAAAAGGGGAAGTACACGGTGCTGCCTAGGAAAGATCTGGGCTAGGTGCTGGGAGGGAAGGATAGAAGGAGACAGCATGTCCACCTGGGCTGGGGCTTGAGTGGTCAGGGGCTGTCAGGAGGTAGTCTTTGAGGGAATCAGAGGGAGTGGTGAGAAAGCAAAGGCTTTAGGCTGGACAGAGCAGCAGTCCGACATGGCTGAGACTGGACAAGTACATTGGATCCATATTGGAGAGCAATCCCAAGTCCACAGAGCACCTGTAATCTACACAAGAACTTGTTTTAAAATTAAAAATTGCAGTGATTCTCTAATCTGGTAATAGGCATCTGAAATGTCCTCAAATGATCAAGAATTTATTAGCCTGTGTTTGTGTATCACATTAAACATAGTAGGTATTTTGTCTGAGTGCACATTAGGAGTGTCATATTACCTAGAGAAAATGTCCCCCAAAGTCTACTCAGAGGACCATGTTAGCATCCTTAATGTAGTCAGAAGGAGCTCCAGAGGGCTCTGATTTTTAAGGATGAGGAAACTGAGGCCCAACTGATACAGTTACTTGCTGTCTGAAAAAGGATTTGAGCCCAGACCTTCCTGACTCTCACCTCTACGTCAAAGGCTCCTCTGACTCCCTGTAAACAGACCAGCTCTGGACGAGAGGTTCTTAGATCCTGCTTCCTATTTTAACATAATCGGTTTCCTTTGTAACCCCATGAGTTTTGTGCATTTAAAAGTCCTATCTGAAGAGAAGCACAGACTCTAGTTGCTGGCCATGGGGCAAAGAGTGTAAGCCCGAATGAGAGGATGCTCTGGATGTGGGAAAACAGTGACTTTACCGTGTTGTGGGCGGCAGGGTGGATCCATTTACAGAGAGCATCTGACAGACGACTGCTGGGTTAGGTTTAGAAATGAAGTTCGAGACCCAGGTGAGAGTGGGATACCACCCACCTTCCTCCCTGACCTCACTCCTCCGTGGGCTTCTTTGTCTCTCTTTCCTTCTTGAACCTTGACCAGTTACAACTGGGAACACAGGGAGGTTCTGTTATATAATGAAACTTTAAGGACATGCCTCTCCCCACACCCCAGTTTAAAACAGATGAGGTTAATCTTAATATACCTGTCTCTTAAAAAAGTTGCTTCTTACTTCTGTGTGGCCCTTTAAAGAGAAAAGGATTCCCCCATGATGGACAGCTGGGTGCCAGGCTGACTGTCAGCCCTGGAATCAGGAAGCATTGTCTTCTTGAGGTTCAAATCTGGCCTCAGATACTTCTTAGCTGTGTGACCCTGGGCAAGTCACTTAACCCTGCCTGCCTCGGTTTCCTCATCTGTAAAATGAACTGGAGAAGGAAATGGCAAACCATTACAGTTATCTTTACCAAGAAAACCCCAATGGGATCATGAAGAGTTGGACAACGTGATACATAGTTACCATACAAGGATGACACTTAACACACCAGCCGAATGGAAAGAAGCGTTTATTTCTGAAGCGATGAACTTACAACTGGTCTACAATATATTATTGCAATATAGACAATATAAATAAGTGATTGTGCAGGCCCACTCAATCTCTACCCAAGCCCATGTGAGGAAATGTTACAATAATGTTCTATATGAAAGTGTGCAGGTACCAAAGGTGCAATTACAAGCAAGTTTAAGCAGCAGAGTATAAGGTGCTTCAATTCAACAGTTGTGGTGCCACCGACAGACGTATGAACGCTAAATTTTTACTTCACTTTTGCTACAATCCACAACAAATATGAAACTCTAAAGTTCATTCACATGCTACTTATTAATATGAAAGTGCTTTTTTTTTCCTTTTCTTTAAAAAAATACATCAAATGGACATAATCTGCTTCACATAGATCATGGTGTGCTCTTATACTGTAAAATTATTTTAACTTCATTTTCAGGCTATACATTTTAAAAGTTGAGCTATAGACACTAATCTAATTATCCTATTCAATGCTAAAACTATTGTTTCATTTCCTGGTAAAGAATATTCCAATACAATACATGGTAAAGAATACACATATATAATTTTAACATTTGCTTTTTGCAAATATATTAAAATGTCTTGTTTTTATAGATAACTTTACATCTCGTGATGCTCGGTTCATCCTTGGTGGATCACACATCCCACTACGAGGCTTTTCTAACATAAGTATCCTGTTTTAGAACAAGGGGAGGAACAAGCTCAGAATGTGCTTGAAGGTCCCTTGAAAATAGCTTTAAATATTTGGAGCTGTCAGATGTGCTGGTTCAGCAGAATGAGGCAATACACTGAAGCTTGAAATGTTTGGCACACCATCTGTGTCCATCCCTTTACACTGATACTATAATAATGAACCTCACTTCACAGAAAAGGATTTTTTTTTTTGCTTGTGAGAAAGTGAATCAGATATTTGTAAAAGGAGCTTGAAGACTGAATCTCACCTCGATTCATATATACTGAAAATCAGACATTTTCAACACTGTGCCACTGAGCAGACTTCTAAAAAGCTCAACATGGTCTTGCCCAGTATACTCTGATACACCAGGTGGTGTAAAAAGATTAGATTCTGATGAAGATCCACACATGGATAAACTGAAGCTTTTAAAAAGAATTTCATATTTGCACCAAGTAAGGGCAAAAAAGCAAAAGGTTTATCCCATAAAACTGGAGTCTGTATCTTATAACAATTAAATTTAGTTTAAATTCCTGTCTAATGCAAATTCTGATAGACTCAGCCCTCTCCAGAGAGGGAGAGGGGAAGGAGAGAGAATAAGAAGTTAAGGCTCTGAAACCCTGACATTGGCTGACATGATCCAATATAGCTTCATTCATTTCATACCTTTTCTTGACTTTCTTTTTAAGGTTTGTAAAAGTTGCCAGACAGGAATGAAGTGCAATGAATTATTGTTAAAAGTACACTTGGCCAGCATGAAGCTTTTATGCAAAAATGGCAGTGTGAACATACAGGACTTGTAGCCCAGGATTAAGTGCTAAAAATAATTCTGCCTGAGTAATGAATACTTTTCATTCCATTTTTTTTTCTCAAATTCAAGCCCCTAGATTCTGTAACTTGCTTTTGTCATTTCATGTAAGCCTTTACCATGAGAACATTCAGACTTGTCTGCCAGCCCCACCTCGGCCTCTGAAGAATGCCCTGCATTTCACTCCTGCCACCATCTCTTATAACCTGCTCAGTATCCAGTAGCAGGCCCCTTCACCTTGTTGGACACTTGGCAAAGATTCTCACCCATTTCATGGCACACTCAGGTCGAGCAGCTGACATAGCCTCCCCCGACAAGACCGTACCAAGATGGTACACTAGAGAAAATGCAACTGCATTGCTGCCTAATGCTTTTTAAGACATTGTTAGAAAATGACAGAGCACAATGTTGCAGGGGGTCAGGCTTCTCACAACACCCCTCAAAATTAATACAAATTGAAAAAAGAATAAAACCTTTAGAAAGTCTCAAAATAAAACTGAAGCTCGCCAGAGATAATGAAATAGAAGAAAAAGAACACATACGTACAGAAGCAACAACCTAAAAAATATTCGTACACGTTCCAATGGATCATTCTACGTTCATTCAAATAATTAATGGAGGAGTTAAAATTGGCAAGAAAATTAGAATTAGAAAATTATTATGTTAAAAAGAGGTTTACTCCCAATACTCTGGAGGAGAACTGAACTGCATGATGCCCCAAAGAAATGACCCCAGGCAGAGAGAATGGCACTAAAACCAAAACTCTTAATTAAAGCCTGAAAATACCAACTGATGGAACAAAAATGCAGTGGAAACGGGAAAAAACAAGCACGGAAAACAAACAGAAAAAGAAAAACTCTCAGAACAAGATCAGTTCATGATAAAAAACCATTTACCTAAATTCTGATTTTTTTCTTCTTGACTCACAAAGTCTGTTATCAGCATGAAGAGATTTAAAGAAATTACTTGGCTACAGTTTAGAATGGCTAAAAATATGAACAAAGAAAAAGGGAAATGTTAATTTTAAAAAAGTTTTGAAAGTGGACACTAGCTTCTTTAACTATAAGACTTAAGCTGAAACATTCTTCCTCCTGATGTAAACATGAAAACTGGAGTTAATTCCACACATCTTTAGTAAAAGCCTTGATGTTTTCAGTTTATTCAATTTAAAAATCTACGATAAAAACCTATGGATTCAATAATGATTATAAAGTAGTTTTTAAGCCAATAAACTATTTTAACTATACATCATACACACTAACCTCTATGATGATTGCTTAAACCATCTTTAACATGAGGCTGTTATGAACCTGAATATATTGTATGTGTATACATATATATATATACATACACATATATATATATTTAGAGACATCATAGTTTAAAACTCTATTGTACCCATATAATGCTATACATTTAAATGCATTTTACACCTTTAATCTGTTTTAAAATCTGTAATTTATTTCTAGCCTGCTACTTTTTAACATTCTAAACTCCCCTGCAGAAATACTTATGGCTCTGTTTACAGAAATGGTGTACCATTCCCTGGAAAAATAATAGCTATACCTTTGAAAGGTATTCCAAAAGAACAGGATGCCTGTAAGGGAAAGTATTATTCTGCAGTAAAAGCCCCTGGGCATTTTTTGCCTTTTTTTATCCTACATTACCCACTACACCCTATCTCCCTACCCCCTAGCCAGCCACCTCCCATGTCATCATCATCTTTTAGAAAAATTTTAGATGATAAGAGGAGGCAGTTAAACACAAATCTCTGCCTTCATGTGAAAGTAGATTTTGCTCAGTATCCAAACACAAGGGCATTTTCAGAAAGGAAATGGGACTTCAAATGCTGAAAAAAGAATCTTGTGCATTAAGGAGAAGGAGGGAGGGGAGGATTTGTAGCTCTCAAAGCCTAGGAAGGACCACACAAGAATTCACAAACCTATTTTCTCTAGGGTGGGATGACACTTTGAAAGTCACACAAAAACCATAATGAAAAACTATAACCCAAGATAGTGCAATTAAGACCAATTTTACTGCCAAGTGCCTCAAAGCAGTAAGAAGAAACCAAGGAGCTAATTTTATCGACATATTCATTCAGGGGAAGGGAAGGACCACATGGAACTCATAATGTTTCTTATAAATTGGGCATCTTTTAGCAGTCTGGTTAAATTTTAATAAGCCTAAAATACTGTATTTTTACTGACTTTTTAAAAATCATATTTATGAAGAGGAAATCAAAAGCAAATACTTGCCAAATACTTTTACCACTGAATGCTACAAGTCAGACTATACACTTCTTGAATTTAATAGGTTTTACTTTGAAAATCGAGTTGTTTAGCAAAATACAAAGAGAACTGAAGTCTTTTTAGCCCACTACTTCATAGATATAGCCACAACTCAGCTTCAAAAAATGCCATTCCAGAACCTGAAACAATGCCTTTCTCTTTGTATGAGATGGTTTAAACTTAATTTTTGAAAGTCTGGCAGAGAAATCAATCTCTGTGTCAGAACTTTTCTGCTGTCATCTTCTTCCAATTAACGTTCAAGTCAATAATTCCAGGTAAAATTACATTAGGAATCTTTCCTTTGCTGTCATTTAGTTCCTACGACTCTAAAGCCTCAATGAGGCACGGAGGTGACTGCGACCATATTTGGCAGCTCCTACCAAGTCCAAAAGCTTGAACGGACAGGTGAGTGTATATGGGGCCCAATGGAGCATCCACTGTGAGGAAAAGTACTTCAAATAAAGTATCCTTGCTGGTTACAGCTAATTCCTGAAGAATAGATGTGGGTGTGTCCTTTCCGATCTATAATCCTGTGCATTGTACTCTAGTTTTTGAATCAGAAGGGTTTTTTTGCCCCTAACTTGCCCCAGTGCCTAACCACACACATAGACACAAACAGCAGAGAAATACAATGAGCAAACAGTTTGCATAAGTGGGCTTGTCTCCATTTTGCCCAAATATTTTATGGAGGTTACCATCGCTACAGTCTGAAGTTTCTTTCACAAAATCCTCTCTTCGGGGGTTTTATGCCAAGGACTGTATCTGAACCCCATCTCCCTTTTAAGCAGCAATAAGCAGCAAGCTCATTCATCTTGTCCTTTCATGAGCTAGATGTGATTCTAGGAAGGTGCTGCCACCTATCTCCACTGGTTTAGCTCTGAACTGGTTCATAACTGTGTTAGCATCTCTGTCCTCCACCACAATCATCCCTATGTTACTTAAAGATTTTACTGTATTTCACTAAATGAGAGTGCAGTGTCAGATTTCATCCTAAGACATGTTTTGGAATAAGAGGCTATAACAATTTCAGGGAATTGATGTGTCAAAAACTGTTCAAGCGTGCACTTCCAACAACACTTTTCAATCTGTTCTACTGTTTCCATCTACGAGAGAAACTGAAAATAAACACTGGGATACTTAAAAAAAACACCCTTTGCATTTAAGAAACAGGTGCCACACAACTACTCCATCTTACAGGGAAGAAGTCTGTTCTGGGTCCATGTGTTCCACGTGATGTTGTCAGTCTCCCCTCTCTGCCCTCCTCACTCTCTAACTCCTCTGACCCTGGCATTGATCAGCACTTTGAGGTGGGCCCACTGGGGCTCAGCCAATTTAAAAGCACCATCTGATGATGGCAGACTGGCAGCCATAAAAACATTTCAAGATGGTGCTCTGCCTCATGCTGCACCACACACTGCATATCTTAAATGTAAATTTAATTTGTTTCATAGAGGAAACAGATATTTAAATGAATTTTCTCTCCCAGTTTATCATTTTTTCCTCAAGAATAATTCACAGCTTAAATCAAACAAGAGCTCACATTACTTTTTGGGGGAGAGGTGGGTGCAAATTGAAAAAATATGTTCTTTAATGGTCTGAAGCTACGAAAGTTAAAATGGCTAAATCACTCAGGAAGAAACAGTATTTGTTGAAAGCAAATGAGCCAATTCCCACTAAAATCTGTTTAAAGAAGCAAATGTATGGTTTATGTCAAGTTATTTGTTTATTTGTTTGTTTCATGAGAAAAGGGAAGATTTGTTAAAGGAGTTAAGTAGCTCAACTTGTTTGGAGCAAAGTGCTAGATATGGCCAGTGGGTAATATTTGTTGATGATCAGCACCACTATACAGCTCCACTAACTTGTTATTTCAACATCGACTAGCAACATGTCCCAAGAGGCATTTGCCATTGTTTCAAGATTAAATCTTGGTTAACTAACACTGAGTTACCAATTAGCTGATGCCTAAATCACCTCACGTAGGAACAGAGGACAACTAGGGTAGAAAGTAGTCAGTCTTGTCTTATTGGTGTCTGGGTTACCAGCGGTAAACTTCTGACACCCAGGACACTCTACCCACCCTTTTCTTCTGTGCACTCAGAGGATGATTTAGAGGTAAATCTAGGGGAGAGATGGGAAGAAAGGAATGGGGGAAGGAGGCATTTCAAAGCCAAATACGCAAGTTTTCTGTAGTTTTCTGGGCTGCTATTCCTTACCTCTAAGCATAATGAGATTACACAGGTGTTTCCTTCCAGCTTTCACCTAGTAATTAAAGATTTGATAAGACAAAAAAGTCTTCCTAAACTACTACAGGCCTGGAAGATGAGCCTTGCTAGACAAAGATAACTATTAATAAGCATTTTTTTAAACATTACAACACAAAAGAATCCCAACAAATCATCCATCTGAACAAGAACATCTAAAAGATTAAAAAACTTACCCTCTGTATTTTTGTATAAAAATAACCTCTAAGGTACACAAAGCCCAAAGATAAATATTTGTGATCTCTTTAGTCTTACACTAGCTTAAAGTCATCTTTCTGAAAAGAGCAGTGGAACCATCTGAAATCCTTGGATTCATTTTCTCTACTAAACTGAACATATGCCAGATACCTGCATGTGCTCCCTCAAAAAAGCTACAGGTGACGAGGACAGGGTTATTTCCTCACAATGAGGGAGAGAAGAAAATCAATAAATGGCACCTTTCCCCCAAGTGTCATGTGAGTATCATTTCAAAAGAACAATTCCATTTTCAAAACTTTTGCGATGCTCAGGGTGTGTGTGTCCCTTATTCACCTATACAAATGCTAGCGAGTCATCATTATTATTCAGAACCCTAACTTTCTGAATCTGGACATCTGAATTTTTAAAATACATTTTCTCCTCATGGCACAAAAGAACAGTTCACAGCTCTGACCAAAAGGCAAGAACACTCAGGAGCTACTGCCTGGCAAATGTGGTGTCAACAACTAAAGGAAAAGAAGTTCCCTTCTTCCTAGGACCAACATGTTGTTCCACTAAAACCACTCCAAAAACAGTAAGAGAAGCCTCCCCTGCTCCTCTCCTGCCTGCCTGGCAGTGCTTGGGCACCAGTCCACTAAGGCTCAAGGACATTACGCCTTCCGCCTTTATCAGGGCACAGAAGCCTATGGATATCAAAGAGATGCATGGGGTCCAGTGCTGCCTGGCAGTTGGTAACACTGCTGTGTCAGTACTGCTACATTTTCAACAACAGAATGGGAAATTTCCATTTTCTACTATCCATAAAATTTGCAAAAATACTATACAGAGCTTTTATATTACATAACCAATATTACCATCTTGAATTTAGTTGGCAGCTTTTTTTTCTGAACAATTTAAAATACATTCTACACCTTACCTTTCCTATGTTTTTGAAAACATCTCATAGTTGGGGGCAAGTATGAAAACCCCATTTTGCTGAGAGAAACAGCAGGGAAAAGTGATTTTTCTTCCTCAGTCACACAGTATGTCAATGGTGGAGTCAAGAACAGAAATCAAGTCTCCTGGCTTCCAGTCTTCATGAAGACAACAGCCCTTTCAAGGATGTGTTCAGCAAGTGTGGAAAACTCAGAATGAATGTCTGTGACATCATTTTTGATACTTCCAGCATCTCTGCTGGCACTCCTGAAACTTGCCTTCTAGGTAAACCTAGATCAGGCCGAAGGGGAATTTAAAGAGGATCTACTTTCATCACCATGTAACAAGCATCTTCCCCAATACATTCTATACCACGCAGAGAGTGTCTGTGCATACTCCTTTTCCTTGGGCCACCCTATAGCTTACTGTGCTGCCTTCAGGGGTATCTGCATGCACTTTGTCAATCTATAAGATTTCTTTCAGGAATGTTGGCTTCTTGGAAGCCTTGGTAGGTGCCTGGATCTGGAGAAGAGGGATCTAAATTCTGTGAGGGATTCTGATGTGTTCTGCCCAAGAATGCAGTAAAAGTAACCTGTTGAGTGGACATTAGCTTAAACTTTACAAATCTGAGAAAAGCAAAAATGTCATCTCAAAACCCTCACATTCTCATTAGGATTCTTTCAGTGAATTGATCCGTGCACAGATTTTCAAGGCAGGGCCTAGCTTGATATTCATTGCACTCATAAGGTGGTCCTCTTTTAATAAGAGAAGGGCTTGTCCATCAATCTCCTGTGCTCTAAATTCATCTGCAATATCTTGACAACCTATAATTAAGAGGAGAAGCAGCATGTTAGAAACAACATGCAGATCAGACACAACATTTCACTCTTAACAGGGAGTAAGATATTGCCAGGTACCATTCAGTAGGATCTGCTGGAAAACAAATGAAATACATGTACAATACTCTTGGGCTCCGGAAGGAGAAAAGGGATCATGTGATGATGCCATTGTAAAGAGAATAACTAGTTCCACAGACTTATAAAATGAGGCAACTTTTAATTTTTTTCCGTAAGTGGCTAGGCTTAAAATTACTCTAAACATTGTGCACAGCAGCTATGCACTAAAAGACAGCAAAATTCTGCTGATGCAATTAACTCCACTGGTGGAGTTCACACACAAGGCAGAAAGTGAGAGGGATATAACATTGTTTATATGATTATGCATCTCCGTAATATAGCACACCAGAAGACTTTAGTAATAATGAACTTATTTTTGGATAATAACTGTTTCATTCAAAAGAGGACTAAAATATCAAAACATCTCTCAGTTTCAAATACTGACTCAGAGAGTCACTTCTTTCTAAAGAATTCTGTGGTTATTATCCCTTACCTTATCATATGCACAGTAATCATTGGCCAATTATATCTAAAGATTTCTTCTTTCCCTTAGACCAATAAGAACCTATCCTAGCTGTTGGTACCATATGAAATATATACAGCACTTTAAGTCAGCTTGGCTCAACTGTCCCACAGCTTAATTAATCATCTTAATGATCAAATTCAAGTGTGATCACAGTCATAGGCAGCAGCAACAGCAAAAACCTAACAATTCTGACAAATGCCTTGTCCTTCCTGTCATTCTCCATGAAGACAGAATCCAAAAGTGATGAGCTGAGAAGCCAGAAGAGCTTGGCAGGAGAATGCTCTGCATGGCAATGCAGTTATAAAACTCTAACCCCATTATTAATTGTGCTATCATGATTAAACATACAAAGTAACAGTGTATTTCACTGCTTTTAAATTCCTGCCACCTTTACAAGGGAAACTACATGGAAAAAAAAAGGTAAGAAACTATTTCACTGAATCTCTGCACCCAAACAGTCAATAGAATCAATTTTTTTCCCTAACATTAGCTTCTTTTCCTCCCACAAAACTGCCTTACTATGAATGCTTCAACTCCTAATGAGACCATAAATCCTGGCCAGTTGTAACATTTTCCTTTGTGTTCACCAAGTTACCATTCTTTTCTGTTTCTGGTTTTCAATTTCATTTTCTAATTGGATTTTTGCCCTTTCCTTAAAAATCTTTGTTTCAATAATTTCTCAATCTTTTCTCAACTGACTTGTTAGTCCCCTTCACAAACATTTTATTGATTTCCTCAACTCCTCACGTACAGAAATTATGGCGTTAAAATGGGATCACTCACCCTGGAGAAGTCCCTCTTCTGTTCCCATATAGAACTCCCACAAAAGTAGGCAGAGAGAAAGTGACTCATCTTGCATCTACTTGTAACTTACCCTTCATTTTATGGGGGAAAATGTAAGATTCTTCTCTCTTCAGTCTTAATTACAAGAGCACAGGAAAGAAAAGAAGAGGATAAGAACAGCTCCGCCTTTTCTTAGACAGCAGGCGTAGTGAGAGGGAATCCGAATCCTAAGAGCTACGTTTGGGAGAGAATGAAGGAATTCTCCATGAGGAGAAACATCTCATTACATATTCTTGTTGCTCTGTGTAAAACATGAACCTAATGAAAAACAAGCTTTCCCAAGTGGATGGTAAATATAGTCCCCAAATAATAAAAGAGTAAAAGTCAAGGAAAGCAAACTTCTGGGAAACTGTGATGCCAAGGGGCCATGGAATCTTCAGTATCTAGGCTACAACTTTCTCATTCTAACCACAGAACAGGATTAATAGGATTGTAGCTATATATTTACGTGGGACAAGCCAGAGAGAAGAGAAAGTTATTTTTCCTAGAATTAAGATAATTTGTATCCAGAAAATAATTAGAGAAAAGATGAATTTCACAAGTTTTTCTCTTGGGCACTGCATCCACTATGCTCTCTATTGAAAAAACATTGTTGATACCTACATGATTCCTGCGGTGTATACAAAATACAGGCCACAAGAGTATATACACAGCCTTCTGTCTCCCTAGAAGCTAGTAAAAGGTTCTGCAGGTCAATAATAAAACAACGACATTTCTTGACATGGATTGCTACTAGTGAAACTGAACTTTTATGTGCGCTGAAACTATCTTGCCAACTTCGTTTGGGGAGGGGGACAGAACCACAACAAAACTGGCCAGGACCAAGAATAGCTTTCTGAGCCTTCAAAGAAAGAGCTGACATGAGGAGCAATGTGTTTTTCACCTGATGGGTCAGTGAAGAAAACTTAAGATCATTTGGCAAATCCCAAGAAGCCCATTACATCAAGTCTTTGAGTAGATAACCTAAATCAATGTACAGAAAGGCATAGAATGTGTCACTTAAGACCTCTGCTGTTAGAGGTTGGGCTTACATAAGCTGTAATACACTCATGTTTATATGGAGAATAAGACAAGATAAAACTGTTGGAACAAGTACAAAGGGGGGCCTAAAGAAAGAAGGCAGAATACTCTCAACTCTGAGAACAAATAAATTACTACTGGTCACAAAAATATCTTCCTTTAGGACAAACTCATGGGGAAATACCCCTTCCTTAGAAAGAAAGCTATGCCATTCAGAAAGAAGTCCCAAGGTGAGCTCTGGTGGGGCCACAAAACACATGAAGAAAATGTATTGTTCTGGAAAGATCCCTTACTTTGTAAGCTGCTTTTTGAGTGCAAACTTTGGAGTAAAAGGCTCTGAGACAGTGTAAATGGAAGGTTACTTACCTGAACAAGTCACAGTCCTTTATAAGCAATCCCCTCTTACAAAAGGCAGGAAAAAGTCAAAGTGAGCTATTTGATCAATGTGGAGAAATAATTCTGAGTTACCAAAGGTCTAATACTAATTCCCAACACCTGACAACAAAATAATTAGATCATTATGGAGAATTACTAGCAATAAGAATTTTATTTCTCTCCAAGTGAAGCCAGTTGGATAATTTTTAGCTGTCCTGAAGATGCCACCTGCCAATCCTCAGGCATGGGGCTCCTGGTGTAGGATGGACAGCTGCCCCCCCACCCCTGGAAATCAGGGCAACACCCATGGGGTGTGAAAGTGACCTGTTACTCCATCCTGGAAGACACAGGTCAAACTGAAGCATTCCAAAAACCAGTTTCTGATCACAAGCATGAAAGACTTAAGAGAAGAATCCACAAGGCATATCTTAGGTGTTATTGGAGCAACTATCAGTTTTGACATTAAAAAAAAAAAAACAACTCTCTTAGCATTTGGAAGAAAAAATATCCCTCAAATGAGCAGTTTCTAGACTCAATTCAGCAGGGTGATGTCACTCCCCAAGAGGACAATAGCCAAACCTCAATCCTGGACGATTTCAAATGGGATCATGGGCAGCAGATTCCACTATTGGCACCAAAAACAACAACAAAACATCTACTCTGGTCTAAAACTGGAGATACATTCCACTGAATATAAAAACATCAGTCAACAAAGAGACAACACTCCTCTATAAATCTGATTCTAAATATCTACAAGCTGAATGCTTGGCATTACTTATTGGCACTGAGACACTTTTGGGATTGTGTTCAAAAACATGCCAACTTCCTAGTAAAGGATTTATTTTTTTTTAAATCATTCTCCTTTTAGAGTGGCCTACTTGAGAGGGGTACAATATGAAAAAAATTACTTTCTAGAACAAGCTGGTCAATGCAATTGGATGAGGAAAGTGTTCTTTCTAGGGAAATGTCCTCAAGCTGGTAGATATAAAACAAGTATTTTTCAAAAAGTATTTACTATTTTTTAACCACTTTTTATATATTTTAAATGTGATCTTCAAGATACCTTGGTTGCCCTTCATAAAGAATAATTAATTGTTGGACACATTTCAATGGTTCTGGCAAGCACGTCTGCCCAAGAGGCCTGTTTTCTAAAATGCTTAGATGATGTTATTATAAATCCCAAAAGAGAATATACAATCAGGAAAAAATGAGCTCTTTTTGTGAGCCATATGCACTAGGCCACGAATGATGAAAAATTCTTGGTCTCATCATCAGCGAAGGCACAGGTTTCCGCTGCAAAATAACCTATCAGCCCCGCCCTGAGACAGTGGCTATGGGAAGCGTGCTGTTGTGATGAAAAGGAGGAAGCAAAATCAGCAAGCTGATGAAGAGTGCTGCCCCAGACAGTGAGCAAGAAAAATGTCAACAAGAAGGAATAGCACATATTCACTCTAACAAGTGAAATGGAATTTCACCTTTGCATCTTCTTTTTTAAATTTCAGAAGCATATTTTATTTGAAAAAAAATTGGAAGTTGGCTTCTCTGAAAAAAAAAAGTTTGGTTTTTCTTTCAAAGAAAGAAAAATAATTTTATAGTATAAAGATCTTGATTGAGTTTCAAAGACATAAAAGAAAGGAATTTGTCTTTGTAATGATTTTCCCCCCAAAAAGGGATGGAGATAAGGGAAGAAAAGAAGAGGAGAAGGGAAGGGACGTCTGAGGTCTCAAGAGAAGTCAGACTGAAGAGAGGGAAGCCCCTTCCTGTCTTCATCGGCTGGGAGAGGGGCACAGCAGGAGCAAGAGCTGGGGGGCAGGTACAAGAAAATGCCCAGCTGTGCTGAGGGAAGAAGCAGGAGGAAACAAACCACATTAAAGCAGCCACTGCCAGTGAACACAGACACAAAACACCCTGGGGATCCGCATAAGAACAAAACATAAATGCCCCTCAAGAGACTGAACCACATACCCGGCAGAGAATGGATGAAGGCCCACACTTCATCAACCGTCCATATGGATGGCTCTGTTTGCGCCACCGGGAGCAAGTCACTGCTGTCGGGCATCTTCCGAAGCCGGCCCTCCCGGAGCTCACGCTCTCGCTCCCTCTCGCTCTGCCTTCGCAGACGAGTGATCATAGCGGTTGGCACAGGCTCTTCGTGAGGAGCCAAGCCTTCTTCTGCAGATGGATAAGTAATTGGAAGCTGGAAAATGCAGTACAAGTAAAATACAGCATTGTACTTTCCTTGTATGTCTGAAAAGAGTATTGCAGAAAGAATCAAATTTTCTACAGACCTGCCTAGGAAAATGTTCTCGTGCTGCTCCATCAGGGCCACTTGGACGACGGCCGCTATGCGCAAGGCTTTGATTATCAGGCTTCCGATTCCAACGACTAAGAGCAAACTTCTTGGAACAGCTAACATTGTACCTAAGAAACCCAAGCAAGCAAAGCACATTCAATGATTCAAAATAAGAGCAGATTTTTGTTGCCAAATACTGTTTGGAAATTAAGTAAATGTTATTACTAAATATACTTTTAATAAATTGTGAGACCTCACTACAAATGACCTCGCCATTAAACTTGCCTGTGCTCTTGGTAAAATCATGACACATCTCACTCTAATACATAAAGCTTTTAACAACAGTTTTCCCTAATACCATTAAAACAAAATTCCTACTGTGTATGTAATGGTTCAACTGACATTAAATTTTGTTTTCCTCAGCTAGAAATTGCAAAAAGGTTTAGGGAGATTAAGATAATTATTATGAGATACAATAATTTCCTTTAAAATGTTAAATAATTGGAGCAGAAAGATACAAAATAAATCTTAAGAAACTTTTCAAAATATGACTGAAATTAGGAAATGAAAATGTAAACTAAAGCCCTCAAAACTGTGAGTGCTTCATCACTCCCTATTCCAGGGCATGTATTCAGGGCTTCTGAAAAAAGCAAAGAAATAATTTTTTAAAATGACAAGTATATTTTTCAGCCATCAACAGAATTAAAATAGTTTCAATTACATTTTACCAACAGTGGATATCAGAATTATGAAAATTTAAAAGGTCCCTAGATATTCTTGTTTTGTTTGCTTGTTTGTTTTCTAGTACAAGGAGACAAAAGCAGCATCTCTAGGAGGGGCCAGTGTTAGCAAAATCAGCCTGGGAAGGGCTACTCACGAGCCCTCCCATTAAGTTCTTCCAAGTGTATGCACATATAAACAATCTCCTTTTTTTTTTAAAGGGGGAAGGAGCTTAAAGAAGGAATGTGATGTGAAGAAAGGAAAAGAGAAATGTTAGATCTCAATTCCAATTAAAACTGTCAGTGATTAATGCATTCTTATAGTGTTCTTTAATATACAAAGGTAAGAAGTCTCATAATCATTAGAAGTCCCTAAGGATTTCATCAGATTAGCATGTAAACAGACAAAAATAATTTTCCTCATTGATGTTTTTGAGTGAGAATAATACCAGAAATAAAATACAGTAAATTATAGAAATAAACAGAGAATTTTTCCCCAAAGGAAAAATACGCCTCAGGCCTGGTACTTAGATTGTAAATCTGTCCATCCTCAAATGTTTATAGATCACTTGTTAACTGTACTTATCTCTGGAAAGACCACTATGAAATGTCCTAACTGCTATCATATGTATCCAAAGACGTTTACCTTCCCTATAAGGGAATATCTATAAGGGATAGAGAGAAAAAAGGGGAAAAAATCCAATCTCCTGACTTTATTAGCAACCTGTGATTTTAGCCCATGGAAAAAAGTCTCTGAAGTCACTAGAACCAACACTGAGATCTAAGTAACAGAAACTCCCCTCGCCTGTAATTCACACATTTCCCCTCAGTGCTGAGCCCCTTTAGAGGGATAAGAAATAAGGGGGATGAAATGATGATCTGGATAACCCCGATGGCTCAGCAGTTGGGGAAGGTACAGAGAAAATAGGAAGGGTGAATAAATATCCTGTACCTCAAATATCACATGTAAAAACTTTCCAACATTTGTTTTAACCTCTGCGTCTGTTTTCATAGTTTTCCGTAAATGACAAGTCCATGAGGTGAGGCGGCCACAGCCACTCATTGTACTTCACTGTATCATGAAAGAGTCACAGGATCTGTTTTACTTGCCATTATTCTTAATAATAAATACATCAATTTTCAATCCCTCCAGTATTATTAGGTTAAAGGTAATTTTAGGCAGTCCTTGTTGAAAAACTTTGGTTTCACCTACGTATAAGCCTTGAATGGCACTGGCATTTAATAATGAACATGTAAATAGATATATATATTCATTACTGGGGGGAGGGTTCCAGAATAATTTTTCTGGAATGCCAATTTTACTAAATGCCAAGAAATGTAAAGCATTTACTATAAAATTTATCTAGGGTATTTCCTATTTGAATATTTTACTTTGTATTAGACAACTAAAGTGTGTTTCACCAAATTTAAATCTGAAATGATAAAAATCAAGTTAAGTTAACATTGATCATGTTCCATCTTCAGAAAGAAGTGATAAAAGGACTTAAATTTTAAAATGCCCAGTGAATATGATCAGTTTTCAAATTATCTAAATCTATTTTTTTTCATATTTCTGGTTGTTAGATGTTTTAAGTTATGATGTTCCTAATTTGAAGATACCACAAAAATAATCTTAGTAAGATTAATTTCAGAATGTCATTTTAAAATGGGGGAGTAAAGCAGGCCTCCTGTAAATGTTGGAAAAATAAAGTGAGCCAGCCAGGTTTCATTTCAGTGCCTCAGTAGACTTTATAAACATTGTCTAGAGTACAGAAATTGGGGGGGCTGGGGAAGGAGAGACTGTCAATCACCCTTCAGCATCATGGCAGAAGATGGCCCTTTTAGGCACTAATCTCATCACCAAGCTATGACAATAGAGCATTTCATCTGCTGTTACTGCAAAAGAAGTTACAACAAATACTATGAATGTGGCATTTCTAAGTAGCAAATCTGATGTCTGAATGTTTAAAGGAGCTCCGGAAAATGTCTAAATTATGATTATCCCTCTATATTCTCCTACTCTAACACTTGCATCATTATAAATAAGTTTAGTTATGAAAGCAATATTTTTTGTAGATTTTAATTTTATTTCAGTAAATATTAAGACCAAAAAAATACCTTTTGGCACATGACATAGTGCAGAATCGTTTTGAACGTAGGAACTCATTAGCATATCCCATCTTCCCACAAAATTCACACTTGAGCAACTCACTGTCCATTTCCTCTAATCCCTCTAAAAAAAAAAAAAAAAGAAAAATTCCAAATATGCAACTGTGTTTTGTGAGACTTCAAGAATAGGCTGCCTCGACTGTAGATAAGCAGCCCTCGAACTTCTCAGTCAACAGCCTCCTCAGTAGGACAAAAAGCTCTTTAAACCAACCACACCATTCTCTTCCTCTTGCCAATGCACAGGAGTCTGTCTAGGTAAGTAGCCATTACATTTTAATGTAATGTTCATTTGCATGAAATCAATGTAAGATTTTTTTAACACACGTTTTTGTATAACCTGGATTTTGGACTTAACCCATAGATGACCATCCTATCTGGAAGATCCCTAAGGATCATCACTATGGAACACTCTTAAAGAAGCACTCATCAGGCATACAAATGGCTATATTTACTTAGATATCTTAAGTAATAGATATTAACAAAGATCATAAAATCACCGTAACTTTCCTTTTCACCCAGACTCTCTTCTCCCCAAACCAAATCCAATGACCTCTTCCTTCAAGGCCTCACGCAAGACTTATCTTCTCCAAGAAGCCCAACTCAATCAAGAGTATTTTGTTCCGGCTGTTAGTTATTCACGCTGCTGACATTCATTCAAACACTCTTCAAGTGAGAATAACATTGTCTCCCCTTTACATAGCATTTTAAGGTTTATAAAGTGTTTTACTTGCATTACCTCATTTGAGCTTTAAAACAGCCCCACTAAGTACTAAAGGTAGTACCTGAACCCAGGGCTTCCTGCCGCCAGGTCCTGCGATGTGTTCACCACCTCATGCGGGAACATGCTATTTTCCATTTTTGTCTTTGTGTGATCAGTTAACAACAAGCTGCACTGCATGTACAATAGGTACTTAATAAGTGCCTGAGGAATTGAAATGAAATCCATAGTTCTTTCTGTCCTATTTGCCTTAATCCAACGAAAGACACTTTTTGGTTTGTTCTACAATGTTTCTAATACTATGGCAGTAACACAGGCATTGTCTAGCAAACTGGTCAATCAACAAATAGTCCAGTTTAAAAAATGTTTTCATCTTTTCTTGCAAGTTCATATTTATAAACCACAAAAATCTGCAGTAAAATGATTCCTCTGGCGAACAGGCATTTTGTTGCAAACGCCCTCTTTCTGCGATGTCCATTTTAACAAAGTTTTGTATAAAGACAAAGTCTCAGTTAGCTATTTTAAGATGATATTAGGAAGCCTGAAATGTAGAGCTGGGGATGATATGTACTCATTGCGAAGCTTGCCAGGCACTTACATCACTGTGTCACTGGTGAGACAGATGGTAAAATATTAATGCAAGTGAAAGATAGCAAGAATGGCTAAGATTATTGTGCAACAACATGCAGTTCCAAGAAACACTTTATTATGGATGAACAAACCAAAAGAAAATTAGACTAAAAAGTATTTTAAAGTGCATGTAAAACTCGTTGCTCTGACAGTAATGAGAAAACGATCTTTCTTCAATTAGTGAATCTGATAAAGCTTTGCCTGAGCTACAGAGGGCCAGCAATCCTGACCAGGTCTTTGTACTTGGTCCTGCTCCCAGGTGACCAAACTGGGTAGGCCTCAGGACTTCCCCCTCAGTTAGGATGATGAAAGGTAGCCCTGAGACTTGTACCTGAAAGGCAACCCCCACTGTATACCTCTCAACCACAACTACCACTGACCTAGGGTAATGTCAAGGGCAAATGAACTTTCTCTAACCTTCCCTGTGACCAAGTGGACGCTATTAAAGGCCCTTTGTTCCCAGAATATTGGTTCACCACAGCATCACTACGCAGACAACAGTTTAGAACAGAATTTGTGATTGCCAAACTCTAATTTAAAAAAGAATGGGGGATGAGGAGGGGAAAATCAGCTGATAGTTTTGACATTTTAAAAATAACATCCTTCAAATTACCTCAAGAGTCGAAGAAAACAGTAAAAAGATAATGTCATTTTACAGATCATAATGGTTAACTAGCAAAACTGGATTAAAATAAAGAAAAAAATTAAACTTCAAAAAAACAAGATATAACACACCATAACATCAACAAGCCTGACCACTGAAGGAGCCTGCTGACCACAGGAAGAAGGTGTTGAGAGAGAAAGGTTACAAGACGCATTTTGTAACAAAGTCAAGGAAAGAAGGATGAGAGTCTGAACTGGAGACATGCATCCTCCTCCACCACCCCACGCCCCCACTTGGCTAGTTAAAGCCAAGATTAAAACCTAAGACAGGACCAGGAGATATGGGAATTTTAACAAGTGTGCCTATATGCCTACGAAGAACTGTTCTGACAGCTGAGGATTCCTTTGCCTGATATGGATCATAAGCCCTCTATATCTTATCCAACATTATTTTTGCCCATGTTTCCTAATAAATCCTCCAAAAATGTTCTACTTGACATGCCGAAGCCCTTCCTTGCCCCCACAGCAACCTCTCAAGCTACCCATCTCCACTGTGGCACTATCCTACTACCAGACACGCAGATCCTGAATGCTGAGGCAATATGGCAAAACTGGGTTTGAAACTGGAGACTGTGTACTTGACAGGAGTCCTGGCTCTGCCACTTTCCACCTGTGTGACCCTCCATCTCCTCACCACCACTTCCAGGTCTAAGGCTAAACTGCTCTACTCTACCTTCTATACTTCAGGCCATGGAACTGCCTAGTGACATGCTACAGAGGCTGAGCTTTTGAGTTTTTGGAGATCACCCCTAAGAGATGGGCTTCTGACAACACTGTGCCCTCTCCTCCTGATCCTCCCCCCACTTCCCTATGGACACAGTGCATAGCACACCAGCAGGGCCCCTCCAAAATATACTTATGAAGGGCAAACTCAACAGGCTGCCCTTTCTCAGGGGCATCCAGGCCACTCATGGTTTTATCTGCTCCGTTCCAGGATGTAGAGTTTAACCAGATTCTTTGGAATTACAGTGGATATCATCAAGGCTCTGTCCTACATCAGAGGCTGAATGTAATTAATACAGTAAGTCAGCAGGGTGTGGCTGAGCAGAACTTCAGATCCAGGCCTTGTAACCAAAGACCACTTGTCCTGCCTCTCTCTCAAGCTGTGGTGATGAAAGCACTCTGTGAGCCTCAATGGACTTCTATTACCATCTTTTAATAAAAGCACTGGGAGAACATTATTAATAACACAGTGGATGTGTTATTTCTTTATTTCTATGACCCTACTCCTTGTGTATCATGTAACTTTGTCACTTGAGAGAAGTGGAAAACAGACAGCACATCTCTCATCACATTAGCCAATATACTGGTAGCCACATACTGGTGTTTATATATTTTTTTCTTTCTGAGAAAGAAAAGTAAAATGAAAATCTGAAGACTCACTCGGACAGGTTGTCACATGCACATACTGTACATCAAAATCATCGAGACCACATCAAGATGCAGCTTTAGAGACCAATCTGTACAGCAGTCTGAGCACTGGCATTGAGCCAAGTGTGCTAGATAGATCACCTAAGGTGCTCACCAATGACATGGAAGATGTCTCACCTAGAACCTTGTTGGGAGGTTCTGGCTGAAGAAAATTTGCACTAATCCAGGAAGAAGAACCCACCAAACAAAACCAAAGAACTGAGGCAACGCTGCTTTTTTGTACTGGAGCAGAGGTTCAAGGCCATGAACACAGCATCACAGACCTAAAGCCAGAGAGGACCTCAGAGACCACACAGATGGGAAAAGGCAGGTCTGTGGGGGGAGCATCCAAACACAAAAAAGGATTCACAGTTTAATTTCTCTTCTGAAAGAAATGAGAAGAGCTAAGTTCTAAAAATCCCTTTTCTGACACCTGCATGCTAGTAACCAATCTGATGTGCTACTTGCTAAGAACTAAATGACCTCACAGGCCTAAGATCTGCCCCACTGTAGATAGGGGGTTCCCAATCATTTTGTGATAAGTACCTATTTTCCACTTCTCTCAAGTGACAAAGTTATGTGATATACAAGGAGTAGGGTCATAGAAATAAAGAAACCAATCACTGTTTATAAAACTGACTTGGAATTGACTTACAAGTCATGTATGTTTCTAAGTCAGTATTTCTCCATTGTAAGTCTGCTCCTGTTTGAACATTTTTACCCATACCTTACGCATCCTAACTAAGAGGCTTTTCCTTTTCAGGGACACTCCACCATAATCCTCTATTTGCCATGAATTACTTCATAAATAAGCTGAGCAAAAACAATAATAATAATAAACCAATAATGTCCACGATTTTCCTACTTGTGTACACAAGAGAGCATATCGGAAACACAATGTAGCAGGAAAATGTGTGTCTACATACAGCAGTTACTGCAGACACAGAAAGAATGTGGGATCTCAAACTGTTTCAGCACATTTATTTTTCCTATTTTTAATTCAAAATAAAAGCTTCCTTAACTAAAGAGTTGTGCTTGACCCAAAAAAGGTATTCCAGTGACTGAAGTAAAAATAACTTAAACTAAGCCCTTAAGAAAAATTTATAACTTCAGAGAGGCCTGGAAGGACTTACATGATCTGATGCTAAGTGAAAGGAGCAGAACCAGCACAGCACAGCAACAACCACAGTGTGTGAGAGTTTTTTCTGATAGACTTGGAATTTCATAATAACACAAGAACTTATTTAAAAAAAATCCCAATGGTGGTTTTCTAAGGCAAAATGCCTTCCACACTCAGAGAAAGAAATATGGAAGTCATTCGCAGAATGTAGCAGATCATGTTTGTGTGTGTGTGTGTTTTTGCATACCATGTTTTGATTTGTTATATGATTTCTTCCACTTAGTTTAGTTCGACTACATAGCATGACTATAGTGAAAATGTACTCAATAGGAAAATATATGTAGAACCTATATAGAATTGTATGCTGTCGTGGGGAGGGAGGGGGGTAATGAAGGGTAGGTGTGGGGGGGATAAAATCTTAATTTTATGGCAGTGATTGTAAAACATTAAAAAACAATTTAAAAAAATAAAAGGCATAAAATATGTAAAAAAAAAAAGAAAAGAAAAAAATTTGTAAATCAAGGTTTCTACTAATACTATGTTAATCTTCTAGCTCACATAGGAAACCAAACTAGTGACAATATTATTAAGAAACAAAGGAATATTTTTTTTGGAGGGTGCAATTTCATTTTTCTAAGATTTGTGAAGGAAGAAAACATTAATTCTTGAATGAAATGAGCATTTTCAGATGCCAACCGTTCACATACAGATGTATAATAACAAACTGATAATGAAACTGAAAAAAGTAAACAATTTCAACCATTAAGACAAAATGTCGTTTATCCCTTGTGGCATGCAAGTCATCTTCATAATATGGTGTAATATGTTCGTGGTCCCCAGGTGTACACAGCATTTATTTAGGACTGGACTCTGTTCATTCTTCATTTTTGAAGAGGACCACGCCATCAGAGAAATGATGACATGACTTGCACTTGACTTTGTTTTGAGTGAGGATGGGCTGTGCAGGTCACCAGCCTCACTTTCTCCTCCTGAACATCTGGATCCAGTGGCCTGATATTCATCAGGATGACTGGATACGGCCCAGGATGCAATGGGAGATCTTGGCCTTTTTAGGCTGCCCTTTTCAGGTACTCACTAGATGCTCAGTCAGACAATTTCCATTGCTAACATTGTAGCTACATGTTCTAAGATTGTTTCTAATGCTGTTTATACTGTAACTTTCCCCAAAATTACAAAGTGTTAGAAAGAGACACAAGTATCAGAAAAACCTGGAAAGACTTATTATGAACGGATGCTGAGTGAAAAGGGCAGAACCAGGAAAATACTCCACAGTAACAGCTACATTGGTGGATGACTTTGGCATCGTGAGGATCTAAGACAACTCCAAAAAACTCACAATGGAAAGTGCTATCCACATCCAGAGAAAGAACTTTGGAGTCTGAATGCAGATGGAAGCAGACTATTTGCTCTCCTTTTCTTTTGTTGTTTTGTTTTACTTCTTCTTTCTTATGATTCCTCCCATTAGTTCTAATTTTTCTTTACATCTTTACATTCTTTTCACATATGTTTAATATGAATGAATAAGTACAGCCTAAATCAGACTGCATGATGTATTGAGGAGAGGGAAGGAGAAGGAAGGAGAGAAAATTTAAAACTCAAAAAATGAATGTTAAAAATGAAAAATAAATAAATTTTAAAAAGAAAAAAGAAAGAGACACAAACAGTCCAGAGATTCTAAAAAACGAAGAAAAGCGCTCTGTTGAGGATCTATGGGAGCACATGACAGAATGAAGACAGAAGGAGCATGTTCATGTACAATGATGGATGGAGTGCCCCCACCAAAGAAAACACAGATTCTTCTAAGCAACCACATAGACAGCAAAGTAAAAATCTGAGCTGGAATGGACAAGTGTCAAATCCCAAACACCAAAAGGAAAAAACCCACACAACACTTATTCGAAAAACAAGCTACAAACCTTCAGCAGCCATGTCTTCCATCTCGGTGTCCGATGAATTATCAGCATGCTTTGTGTTGTTCTGGAGCTCTGCCTGGACACACATGCCACTCATGACAGTGTTATCCAAAAGGGGCCTTTTCTTCACAGGCTGCTCTACTAGCAAAGAAGAACGACTCACCTAACATAAGGGAGAAAAAAGAAGTGAAATATCTTTCGTTCAAATAAGTAATTTCCCCAAATTTTGAATTATGTGAGAAAAGCTATTTAGCTGTTCCCACCCTTGGATCCAGAGATCCCACTACTCCCTTTACACCCTGAGAAGGGTAAGGATAGAACCAGAAGATCCAATAGGTATGAAAGTATTTATAGCACAATTATATGTAACAGCAAATAGAAATAGTAGTACATGCTCGCACAGTGGGTAACGGTGGTGTAGGGACAGACTGGAAGATTACTGTCCCAATGAAGGGCAAGTATGAATTATGAAAAACATGGTTAGATTTATATGAACTGAAAAACAGTAAAGAAAGCAGAACTCAAAGGACAGTATACAGAATACTACTATAAGACTATAAACAAGGATGAAAGCACTACAACAATGGAAGTCAGTTCAAATGCTGTGGTCAAGTGAGTGTGGGCTCTACATGACAGGATTGAGCCCCACTCCTTCCTTAAGGATGAGAAAACTGTAAGAGCTCAGACTTCATGCCCTGCTCAGAGAGGAAAGGGGGAAAGGCAGTTGTGTACTGGCAAACAAACACTCAAGCAAAACAAAAATGCATCAGCTTTTTAAAAACTAATTTCCTCTTTTCATGTCCAGAAACTGATTTGTTGTCTCATAATTTGTTATGACTGGCCAAAAATATTCATTAAATAATTTATTTCTTGGGAAGATGGGTCATTTGGAAGCTCTATCAGGGTCACTAGTATATTAAAGGACTGCTCCAATGTATCAAGGTAACATCACCTCTCTGGCTTGATTTGAAAAGAATTTGAGGATTTTCTGATAATTTCATCAAAATGTCAAGACTTGGATTTACAATTCTGCACTTCCTAAGATTCCAACTTCACACTCTTCACCAAGCAGTACATGCAAAGAGAGCATCTTAATCTTGAAGGACAACATGGGAATAAAAGGATAGCAAATATTTTAATGCTTAGCGTTTATTTCAGAACTTTAAAATGATTCCGTTAGTAAAGTCTTTCTTCAATTTTAATGATTTTACCTTATCTTTCAATAATAAAATAATTCTCCTTCTAAAACTTAACAATTTACTATTTTGTGAACATAATAGACTTAAAACTATTTACAACAAAACTGATTAATCAGTGTCTTCAATTAATTCTTTTTCCTATCATAAACTTTCAGAAGAGAGAAAAGACTAGAAAACAAGTTAAAAGGTATTTAGAATAGAAGAGAGCCAAAATTTCCAGAAACTATCCTGGGGCCAGTATTTATTTTTAAATCTCATCTAACATTTATAAAAAGTACTTTAGCAAGGTTTAATAAGCAATAGTCATCACCATATCCTGCAGTTTCAACATCTACCCTATAGTATAATGAAGCAGAAAATGCCTCTACCTTGCTTGGTTAGTAGTCCAAAAGGAAGGCAAACTCCTGAGGGCCCCCACTCACCCCACCCAGGGCTGACATGAAGCCAAGAGTATAGGGTCCTGCTGATATTTCTGTCTAACGTTGTGAGTGTTCAAGATGGCTAGGGACTTGTGACCTCTGAAAGGTCAGGAGAATCATTCTAAGTTCAAACTCTGCAGGAGATTCAGCCCAGGTAAGGTAGCAGATGAGTCCCTCAAGAACAATCTGCTTGAGATACACCAGCAGCAGCAGAGATGAACCCCATCCACCCACTGACTATGCTGTATTTGGAAGTGAATTTAGAAAGTGCTAGGTACAAACTACTAGGGTTTGGAGATCACACTCTCCAAGGACTGAAGAGATATGCAGGTTATGTGCTCTCGGGGTTTGGGAATATTTCTACTACTGTTCCTGCTACATCTTCACAGTAAAGATTTCTCTAAAAAAGCTAACTGATTTGAGCTAGTTAAATCAAACTGGGGCACCATAACTGGTGATTGATATTAGGGAAAAGAGTCAAGCTGAAGACTGAAAAGACATTCCCAGCATTCTTTAGAGGAACCCCTAGAACCTTAAGAGGGAGATGTAGCCTTGCTCTAGGAATCCAACTTGTTTCTACTCATGTAGGTTGGAAGAGTAAGTTCAATGCGTCAATACACTGATTATTTAAAAGAGGATCCTTTATCCAATCTACATTAAAGATTCTATTCATTCACATGTAAATGTTTCACTGAAACTTTTCCTCTTAATCTCTCCTAATTAAACTAGTGAAAAAAATTATAATAACAATTATAATTATTATAATTATAATAAAAATTACAACAAAAAATTATAAACTTGTGAGAAAAATTATACTACCCTATGTTAAATTTACTTACAGATCATTAAACTAGCTAAGAGAAATAGGTAAAAAATTCTTAAAAGAACTGTGCATTAACTTTAAAGGTAACAGGACCGTACTTAGCAATGTATACTATCAAACTGCCAACATTTCAAAATGAACAAAACATAAGGAAGAAAAAATAAATTTGGTTTAGGAGGAAAGAAAGAAAAAGAAGGAAAAAAATAATGAAATATAGAATGATGACACACACTACAAAATCTTCAATCGCCAAAAGTTTAAAATGTGTCTACTACATTAAAAAAGTCAGAAAACTAAAGTAATATCTTGTATTTTCAACAAAAGTTCACATAAAAAGGTTTTTCCACTTAATGACATGCTTAGAAAACGAAGCTAATTAAAACATCTCATTTTCAAATAAGTCAATTAGTTGTTTTAAATTTCTGAAAAATCCAACAAGAACAACAAATATGAAAATGTGACAGGTCTACAGAGAACATCCACTTGAAGGATGTGAAATTTGCAGACTTAATCCTAGGAAGGATTTATGTTTGGCAGTCTACTTAAATACATAATGTTCCTTAAAAAGTTTCTGAAGTGACACTCAAATTAGAAGTGACTTCTGAAAGTACTAAGAGGAAAAACAAAATATGACATTTAAGATACACAAGGAAACTACTCAAAATTTACAAAAGTAACTACCAGTCCACAAAGAAGCAATGTCAAAAGATATAAAATAGATAATTTTCAAAAGAACTGTGACTTGTCAATAACCACCTGATTACACATCACTGGGGCTCAGATATCAATTACAACAACAGCGAGAGGCTCTATATAATTACAACAACGACTGCTAGCCTTCACATATGGCTGTGATATCTGCAAAGCACTTTACAAATATCATCTCATTTTATCCTCACAGTCACCTCTGGAGGTAGGTGCTACTGTTATCCCCATCTGGCAGATGAAAAAACCGAGGCAGATAAAGGTTGAGTCACTTGCCCAGGCTCACAGAGCTGGCATTAAGTGTCTATTAACCCTTTTATATCACACTAACCAAATTGGCAAACAGAGCCCAAAAACATGCTGTGGAAAAACAAACATAGTAATACACTGAATGAACTGGTGCAGCTAAGACCAAAACATCAGAGTCGATACAAAGAAGGCCAGCACAAAAAGTTGGACCCTCAGAAGGAGTTGTCACTGGAAGTGGCACAGAGGGAGGGGGCAGGAAGGCCGTTATGGTCATCTGAGCCCTGACATTCATTTCTTCCAATGTAAAGAGATGCAAACCAAAAATAAATGTGTCTATTCTGTCCTTTAAGAATTCTGACAGGTAGATCTGTTGAGGTTTCATGATGTGTTGTGGTGAAAGAATTCAGAGTCAGACCACCCGCTACCCCAAGTATAGGCATTTATGGATGCCTAAGCCATAGGCCTCTCATGAAGCAGACGAAGTTCCAAGAGGAACCAGCAACTTCAGAGAAAGCAAGATGGATTTTTATAGGGTAAAGACGCAATTACATAACAGAAATGATGAATATTAAAAAGGCAGGAGGGGATTGTTAAGGGATTAGCTAATAGGAGAGGGTTCCCAGCCTCAGTAAAATTGCACGTGATTACCCACAACATATATAGAAAAACCCATTTTGGGGGCTATGTATTTTAATGATATTAAAAAAAGTCTCTCTGCATCATAAGCTCACTCTAGGTCAGTGCTTTACTATTACTGCATAGATGCCTACTTAGGGAAAGTCCCTTCTATTGTTTTGGGGTCCACATACTGGTGCTGCTGCTTTCTGATTGGCTGAGTATTGTGGTCCTGTCTGAGATTAGATGGATGTGGTTGTGGTTGAGGGCATGGACACACCTGCTGTTTCTGTGGGAAATGTGAGGAATGGGTCTGGGGACAGTGGCTAGTTAGGGGCAGTGGCTGGGATCCCATCACATGGACACGTCTGCTGCTTCTGGGAGAACTGAGTTCATGGACACACCTGTTGTTCTAATGAGCAGTGAGGCATCTATGGAGAAGTCAGGATATTGAATCAAGGTGGGGGTGGGGGTGGGGTGAGTCACTAGGTAGGTGTTGTGGGCCTGTTCAGTGAGACCTATAAGGAAGCTAGAATGTTAGGACTAGAGGCAGCTTCCATCAGATCCAAGAGTAATAAAATCTATTTTTAGAAAACAGTTAACTAAATATGAAGCAAACTAAACAGACAACTATCATGGCTGAAGATTGCCACTAGTGAGAATCCTGGAAGCCAGAATGAGCACAGGTTCAAATCTCACCTGTCCCTTCCTTTATCTGGACCTCAGTTTCCTCATTTGCACAATGAGGGTCTGGACTAGACAACCCTGTTAAGTCCTGTCTGACCTTGCATTTCTGGAAGTTTGTATTTTATCCTCTAAGTCAGGGAGCAGGGCATAGTCTACCAAGGGTGTCTTGGATAAATCTGGGAGGGGAGGAGGTGGTCTGTGAGCCTGGATGGGGAAACATTAGACCTTTATTTTCACTAACCTCTAAAAGTGAGCATTTCCTTCAGTAACGAATTTTTAAAAAAATGACTCCAGAAAGGGCTCTAGTCCTGCTTTCCCCAGATTGCAAGGGAAGACCCTCAAGGCTACGTAAGAGAACTCAATCTTGGCACAGTCAGACTTCAGCCAGTCTGAAGCCCAAGGCATTGCAGAAACCACATGAAAAGCATATGGGACAATACTTTTAAATTAGTTTTCTTTAAGAGCTTCTCTCACTTAAAGTTGGGATTTTAAAAGGGCAGGAATTCTGAGAAAACTACTTATTTGATAGGAACTAGAAATTGAAAGCAATCATATTTTCAGTCATTAGTATGTTAAACATAGAGAAGGAATATTCACACAAAGGCCCTTCTCAAAGTTCCAGAGTGTTTAGGTGTGGAAACATATTTAACATGATTGTACATATATAACCTATATTGGACTGCTTGTTTCTGGGGGAAGGGAAGAAAGAGGAGAGAGAGGGATGGAGAAAAATCTCAAAATTTTACACAAATGAATGCAGAGTGTTTAGGAAACTATATTGTTTATAGCATGAACACTGCTTAACCATCACTTTGGTACTTTAAGGTACAATAAGAAAAAAAGAGTTGTTAGTTTGGGCAAATTTCTGGTTATTAATCCCTAAAAATTTGGAAAAGTAAAGGAAGTTTCATTTTCAAGACAGAGAACATTTCTGAATTTGTTTCTGAATTGGTTCAATTCAACAAAACAACTGTGCATTTAATGAACATACCTTTCTTGGCATAAAAAATAATCCTACATTTTACACGCTTGAAAAAAATTTAATTTCAGAATTCTTCTTACAGAGCAGTAACAAATAGGTTTTTTAAATCTATGAAATCATCACTAGATTTGACCTTTTCAAATACACATGGCCAAAAGTATAAACTTCTCCGGCACTTACAGGGAATGGCTCCAAGCCCTCTTGAATCACAAAGCCCTCAATAACATGAGTCAAGATCTGTGGCTTCACGATAGCCTGTGGAGGTCTGTTTTCCACGTTAGGAACACTGCTGGGCAGAGATGTGCTGTGGCTCCGGGTGGCAGGAGCCGGAAGCAGAAGTGGAGGTGGGGGGACAGAGGCGTGGGGAGGATCTGTTGGAGACTTAATCACCGATGCGCTCACTGACGCCACTGCAGGGAGATCCACTTGGTCTGGAAAAAGCAAGGTCAGATGTTTCTGTGTCTTATGGTCAGACCATTTTTAAAGACAATAAAAGGAACCAAGCATCATTACAACATTCAGCTCTGTGGCTCTACCCCCAGTCCCGAGTCCTCCTGAAACTGCCTGCTCTGTTAAGCGACAGGAGACATGAAGCCTGCTCATACGGCACATGTACAACAAGGAGTCAGGAGCCTGTGAAGGCAACTGGGAAATATTCTGTAAACTGTAAACATCATGTAAAGCACAAGACAGGACAGCTC
The DNA here is from genome assembly GCF_028372415.1 of Notamacropus eugenii. NCBI lineage: Eukaryota > Metazoa > Chordata > Mammalia > Diprotodontia > Macropodidae > Notamacropus > Notamacropus eugenii. The sequence goes on along the minus strand of NC_092877.1, from coordinate 353,993,763 downwards.
AGGGGTCCTTGATGGCCCATAGGCAGCTACATCTGTTTGAGTTTTGGGTTTGATGTTACTGATCTGAGTGCAGACCCTCTCAGAACCAGGAGCATCGATCTCCTCCCCAGGAAAGTCACTCTTTCATTCTGGTCTCATGGACATACAGAAGCCGGGGCATTAGACAATCAAAAAGAGAGCAGCGCCTGTGCTGACATGGACACAGAGCACAAGATGATGTCTACAGAGATGTAGCATAGAAGATCTGGGCAGAAGGCAAGCAATCAGACAAGAGAGGTACAGAGTGAAGAGAAGCCTCCAACAGGCCAAGGGTCGTGCAGTGTCCTCCTAACCAGGACCCCTTGATGCCCGGGCTGCAGTTCTCTTTCAGCCTTTCTCTCCTCCCACAGGCTTAAAGAAATCCCCCTCTTTGCTTCTTCCGTTATTCTGATAACTGTCCCTTCTCTCCCTCCTTGACCAGCTCTCTTCTGTTCTCCTCAGCCCGAGACCACCATTGTTCACCAAGACTGTCTGAGGCCACCTTCATTCCCATAGCTTCCACAATGAAGCTCTGGGCAGGTGACTACAAAATCCAGAACTCTGAAATGAGACTTACAATTCCAGCTACCTTAACGACCATCTCCACCTAGATGATACTGGCAACTCCAAATCAACTGTTCAAAAATCCCCTCAATCCTTCTAAATATGGTTCTTTCTTCTGACTGTCCCTACGACTCACCCAAGGGGCAGCTAGTTGGTGCAGTGGACAGAGCACCAGGGCAGGAGTCAGGAGGACCTGAGTTCAAATCTCACCTCAGACATTTGACACTCACTAGCTGTGTGACCTTGGGCAAGTCACTTAACCCCAATTGCCTCATCCTGAGTCATCTCCAGTCATCCTCATGAATATCTGGTCACTGGATTCAGATGGTTCTGGAGGAGAAGTGAGGCTGGTGACCTGCACGGCCCTCCCCCACTCAAAACAAAGTCAAGTACAAGTCATGTCACCATTTCTCTGATGGCATGGTCTTCTTCAGCTATGAAGGACAAACACACACGACTCACACAGTCTCTCGAGATCAAAACCCTGGCATGATAGTTGCTTGTATCATCTCCTTCAATAGTCAAATTCAACTGATTACCTAGCCCTAGACATTCCGCCTCTCCACTATCTCTGCACACCTATGACAATAATCTCCTAACAGACCTTCCTTCCAGGTCTCAACTCCCTACTCCTCAATCTACCCTTTATCTTGTTGCTAGAATAAATGTCCTTATACTTAGATCCAGTCACATCAACCGCCTTCTGACAGATCTCTACTGGCCCACTACTACACCTGTCAAATAAACTGCAAACTCCCCTTCCTGACACTCACAGCCACCTACAATGCAGCAGAAATGACCCCTTCCAGCCTTATCTCCTACAATTCCTACAGTCCTGTCCTTCCAACGTGCCCTGTGCTTGGCTGCTCTAGGGCCTTTGCTCACACTGTTTCCTATGCCTAGTACAGAATACGTGCCCTTCCTCTCATCTTTTCGGCCTATTTGATTTTTATCCATTGTTGGGTGTATTTATCAAATGCCATTTTAAAACATATCCAAATTCTGCTTCAGAGACTTACCAGCTATGTGATGCTGGGCAAAATTACTTCACCTTTTTTATCTGTCTGTTTTTTCAGTTATAAAAGGAGAGGGCTGGACTAGTTGGCCTTTAAGGTACCCTGCCTATGATCCCATGATCTTTTATGATTTTGTATTATAATTATCTATATATATGTTACATCCTCCTAGAAATAGTTATTAAGCACCAACGACATGTCAAGAACTATGCTAAGCCATTATGTGCTAGGAACTGTGCTAAGAGCTAGGGACACAAGTCAGAAGAACTAAAGCCAGTCCCTGCCCTCAAAGAGCTTGAACTTGTATGGGAGGAGATGGTACTCAAAAGGAAACTGAAAGGGGAGGGGACCCACCAGAGGCACCGAACAAGAGGGCAGTAGAGAGAGGGGGTCCAAACACAGCAGGTCAGGAAGGGAACAGGCACTTTTGTATTTACTCTTTGGACCTCTCCCTGGCAAAATGACATGTACATGACAGGTGATTAATGACTGTCTGCTGAAATGAAAATGTCCAGAAATTATCTCTGGAGGCTCTCAAACCAACTAGCTAAGGAGTAAACAAAGTACACTAGAAAACACCAATAGAAAGAACATGCTTGATTCCTACATTTCTGAGAGCAATGATTCATTCTAGTATTTTCTGAAAATTGTGAGTCTTGGAATGCTACAAAATCTTACTCTACTTACCCAATTCATAGACTATAGTAGGGGATGAAATAAATATTTTCTTTCCCATCCTGATCCTTTTTTTAAGGAAGAGACAAATGTAAAATGTCTTTAACTACTGAAGCTATAGAGAAAACAGAAGTTTTCTCCTTTTTCTCCTAAAGAGAAACAATGTGTTTCTCTGCTTCAAGTCTCTTCAGCCACTAAAGTGTAGGTCTGATCATGTGTGTCCCCCCTCACCCCTGCTCCCTCCTCAGTAACCTCCAGGAACAAAGACAAAATCCTCTCCTTGGCATTCAGAGTCCTTCTCAACCTAGCCCTCTCCTGACTTCTCAACATGTACTCTGTGAAAAAACAATAGATATGCATTTTTTAGAAAATGAATATATTCCTTTTTTTAAAAATGTCTTATAAAGTCCTAAAATCATTTTGTATTATTTATAACTTAGCTTGCTCATGAAATTGTTGTATTTGGTATATTAAGAAATAGTTTCTTCAGATAATAATTACTAATGTACTAATATGATTTAGCTGAAAAAAAATGCTTCATTTAGGCTACAAATGACTGCTGGCCTTCCAGAGACCTAGAAGGCAAATTTTAAGAACAGAAGAAACTGACAACAAAATTGTTAGAACAACTAAACTCTAGTTATCTATTCTCTCACGGTGTCCTTCCCATTATTAAGTACATACAGAACGTTCAAGAAACGAAACCAATGAAGAAATAAAGGAGAGTAAAAAGTCCCCCCAAATCACTAACAACAGTTTTTGTCCCTGAGTAGGCAGCAGGGTACTGAGGCATGAGAAACAAAAACTTGTGCTTTGTGTTGAGGGAATTCACAAAAGTCACACCTTCTTTAGGCCTGTTTCTTCACATGTTAAATGGATAAGTCGAACTAGATAATTCATAAAGTTCTTCTAGTTCTAACATTCCAGTCAATAAGTCAACAAAAACATTTATTAAATGTCTCCTGGGGAATCAGGCATGATTTTAATTCCATGTATGGAAAATTCTTTTAACAATAAAAGCTATTCCAAAGTGGGACCGAATACTTCAAATGCAGTAGGTTCTCCCTTACTCAAGGTCTTCGAGCAAAGATCAGGGGGCCTTGTCATAGAGGGTCCAAGTATGGAAGAGAAGCAGGGAAAATGCCCAGAGTCAAGAAATGGAGTATCTTGTTTTGTGGAACATCAAGGAGGCCAGTGTCAGTGGATCACAGAGTACATGTTGGGAAGTCAGGTGTGAGAAGTCCCGAGAGGGCTAGGTTGAGAAGGACTCTGAATGCCAAGGAGAGGATTTTGTCTTTGTTCCTGAAGTTTACTGAGGAAGGAGCAGGGGCGAGGGGGGCCAAACATGATCAGACCTACACTTCAGTGGCTGAAGAGACTTGAAGCAGGCAGACACCCAGCAGCTACTGCAACAACCCAGGATGGGGGCAGGGTGAGAGGAGAGAGATGTTGCAGGCGTTAAACCAACAGGTATCTGCAACTGCTTGGATGTGGAGAGTGCAGGATGACCCCAGGTTGAGAGCCCAAGGGCCAGGAAGATCTTGTTTTGGTCATGGTGAGTCTAAGGCATCTGCTGGACAACAGTGGGAGATGTCTGACAGGCAAGAGCGTGGCAGAGTTTGGGGTAGGAAGGGTGAGCCCAGGACAGAATCCTGGGAGACACTAAGTTTAGAGGGCAAGATCTGGAAGAGGCTCCAGCAAAAGAGACCAAGCCTAAGGAATAGTCATCTAGGGAGGAGGAGAAGCTGGAGAAAGTGATATTACAGAAACTAAGAGAGAGGGGAGAGTGATCAACAGTGTCAAAGGCTACAGAGGAGGAGGACTGAGAAAAGGCTACTGGATTTGGCAACTCAGAGATCACTGGTAACTTTGGATAGAATGACAGAAGGGACAGTGGAGGTACCTACAGAGGGCAGAAGTCCCTTTCTTCTGCTCTCTGTTCCTCCAACCACCTCTGGGGTACTGGGGAGGCAGGAAGAATGTGACATATACTACCCTGAATCAATGTAAATAGCAATAAGTGATGCCCACTATCCCTTGGGAACACTTGCATGTAGCCCTTGGCCTTCGGTGCTCTGTTTCTATGTAACATCTAACCTGTCCTGGGACTGGTGTGGATCTACTGTGTCACTGTCCTCCTGCCCCCAAGGACTGGGTCTTGCGAATAAACTCCCTTAAAAAATTTAATAAATTCTAATTAACCTATTATACTACCAGGCTGCCATGGGCTCTCTTCTCCTTTCACCACATTTTAGGGGGTTCAGTCTCCTGGGCCCCCAACTGGACAAGAAGATCGTCTTCCTTAGCTATCAAATGAAAAGGCCAGAATCTGTGGTCTCCAAGGTCCCTGCTGACTCTGACTCCATGGTTCTGTGAGCCTTCTCATGTGAAATCCCAGCCTGCTACTGGTTCTGAGCAATACAGAAGTGCTTTGGTGCTATTGCTTAGCCGCTTTCAACCATGTCCCCTTCTTTGTGACCCCATTTGGGGTTTTCCTGGCAGACACTGGAGGGGTTCACCACTTCCTTCTCCAGATGAGGGAACTGAATCAAACAGGGTGAAGTGACTTGGCTGGGTCACATGGCTAGGAAGTGTTTGAAGCTGGATTTGAACTCAGTTCTTTCTGACTCCAGCCCTGGCATTCTATCCACTACACTACCAAGCTGCTAATTGGCTAAACAACCAAATTAAATTCTTGTTTTAGAAGCTTGGAGCCAAGAGATTTGCTGAAGTATCTATTCTTCAGTATTAAATTTGATCCTGTACATAGTTTTACATAAAAATCTTGTTACTCAATAGTTTTAAAAAGCAGCTTATCATTTAGAGGGATGGGCAAGCAAAGTAAAAACCCGAAAGATGAATCACAACATAAAATATTCTTAAGAGCATTCTTCAAGGAGTAACAAGTAGGCTAGTGTAGTTAGTCTGACCACGGAGTATATGGGAGGGAGTAAAATGTTACAAGTCTGAAAACACAGGAAGAGACCAAAGTTTTAAACTCCAAAGACTCTGGAATTTGTCTGGAGGTAAAAAGAAACAGACCCATACTGGAGGAAGATCCCTTTGGCAGAGGGGAGAATGGGTTGGAGCTAGCAGAGACTTGAAGCAAGAACAACCAGGCAACTATTGGATATTCTACATAAGAAGTAATGAGAATGGGCACATGAGAAGCTTAAGAGCTTTGGTCAGACTGGTAACAAAGTGGGAGAAACTGAAGCTGATACGCAGGTGAACAGAAGATGTAGAAGACAGGGAGAGAGGAGGGACTGCAGATCTACCTTTCCAGTGCAGAGAGCTTTCTGAGAAGCTTGTGTGTGTTCATCCTTCATTGCCAAACAAGATCATGCCATCAAAGAAATGATGACATGACTTGCACTTGACTTTGTTTTGAGTGAGGGAGGGCTGTGCAGGTCACCAGCCTCACTTCTCCTCCAGAGCCATCTGAATCCAGTGACCAGATATTCATCAGGATGACTGGAGATGACCCAGGATGAGGCAGTTGGGGTTAAGCGACTAGCCTAAGGTCATACAGCTAGTGAGTGTCAAGTGTCTGAGGTGAGATTTGAACTCAGGTCCTCCTGACTCCTGCATTGGTATTCTATCCACTGCACCACCAAGCTGCCCCTCTGAGAAATTTAGCCAAGAAGGGAAGGAAAGGTAGAGGAGATGGCTAGTAGGGTGAGATGGACCAAGTGAGGAGCCATGGTCCTCCTTGTAAGCAGCAGGGAAGGAGCCAAGAGGCAGATAGTGAAAATTAGGGAGTAGGGGTTATGGTGAGGGAAGGCTACTAGGGAATACTGAGTGGGAAAGGGAGGGGAGAGAAGGAAGGGGGAGGGAATAGGATCAAAGGCCATGGCAAGAAGAAGCTCATTTATCAAGAGTGAAGGAAGAGACAGTGGGTAAGTATGTCTGAGTGACAGGAGACAAGGAAATGGGGAAAAGACAGAGCTTCTGTGAATGGACCCCTTTTCACAGTGCAATCTGAGCCAAGGGCCTCACAAGGGAGCCCCTCAGCAACAGCTCTTGCCTTACCCTGCCTCCATTTGCTAACCTGGCTACAGACAAACATTCTCCAGCCCTCAATGGTCCTGTCACCAATGCCCCCTTCACACAGGTATGTTAATGCCAGACTCAAACACAGAGCCTTCCCCACTGAAGTGCCCCATCACCACTCCCTCAGAAGGCTGGGAGGTCTGAGAGTCAGGCCCAGACTCTGTATAGCATAGTCTCCTTCTCTAGCAGAATGGTACCCAAACTGGAGGAACTCACAAGAAAATACCCACAGGGCAATGAAAGTATGTGCCAACCAAGCTGCTTGGCCAAGCCCAGCCTTGTTTTCTTCCCCAACAGTAAAACCTCCCCCACTATGTTCAGACTGTTGTGAGAACTTTTCCCCTTCATTTCATGGGTCAGTATTCCAGAGTCTTTCCTCAAGAGTCCTCCAACTCTCATCATACTTGTACCAGGCATTTAAACTGCTGGTTATGGCTCTGATAAAGAATAACTTTTTTGGTGGGAAATTATGTCAATAAGTCTTTATGACTTATTTCCAAGAGTGCTAGGATGGCTATGACCCATTAAAAATGGTCATGGAGAACAGTCATATCAAACTCAAACAGAAATGAGGGCTACTAATTTATAAAAAAGGCTCTCTGTGGGTTACAGACTAACTTAGTTTTAAAATGTAATGTTATCTATATTTCTTTGTATTTTTATTTACTTTGTTAAATATTTTCCGATTACATTTTAATCTGTTTTGGGCCCCACTTGGAAGTGTTGTGGGCCACATGTTTGATACCTCTCAGGTAGGCCTTAAGAATTACATGAAGAGAATCCGAAAAGCTGAGATTAATCTTGACCTAATGAGCACACAAGATTTTTACAAAGAAACTGAATGTACATTCTATCACTGCAGTGATTTAAAAGAGCATGGTAGAATAGAAAATACACTGGCTTACGAGCCAGAAGACTTGGGTTATGGGTCCCATGTCACTCTTTAGCTGTGTGACTTCACTTATCTAAGGTTCAGGGATCCATGCTGGACCAGATTTCTACAATCTCTTTTAACTTTAATGATCTACAAGTCTACGTAAAAGAATTGTTTCAAAACCAAGAAAATTTTATCATGGCCAACTTAAAACTGCTTTTAATAACTGTGATGAGATTGGTTGACACCTTACTGAATCAATGTTATGTTGCAAGAAAGCGTTTTTGTTGGTTTTTTTTTGGTAAAAATTATTGACCATCTGTTCTCCAAAGAGGTTATGATTTGTGCTTCTAATTCTCTGAGTTTTTGTTTTTGCTGCAATTTGCAAACTAATAATTTAATAATAATCAGTTGACTTTCTTAAGGGGAAAAATAAAATTGTTTTTCCCACCAGAACTAATGCACATCGATAGCAAGCTGATAAACTTCAGAAAACTTTATTCTTCTTCTTACCTAACAACGGATGTTCAGAAGACAAGTCCTCTCCTCGACCCACAGTTATAGCTGCTGGAGACAGTGTAGGTGGCGGCGGGGTTCTGTCCATGCGCACACATTCGTCGGATTCTTCAGGCATTTCTTCCTCACATACATCCTCTACTTGATAAACCTATGGAAGGCAAAACATTATTTTAGTCTGATTTCTAGCTTATATTTCTATCATACAATTTTAAAGACTAACTACTCAAATAAAGTTATGAAAATATAAAATCTGATTTGCTATTTTCAAAGGCTGGTCAAAAAAAATGTGAAAGTAACTGAATGGAATTACTTGAGATACTGCACAATAATTCACTAAAAGCAGGTGGTTGATGGATAGCCATGCTAAAATGCATTGTGGTTTCAGAAAAGATGATGGTCAAGGCAGCAAATTAGTTTTCATTTTGAAAATCATTTTTTTCCTAATAAGAAGTAAGATACTTTAGAAACCTTTTTAAAAAATGGGAAAAAAAACCCACCCTACTACTCAAGACATCTAAACATGGTTACTTGGTAAAGACACATTGGTTCTGCAATCCACATTTGAAATCTAGACTACTGCAGCAATTTTTCTACTCTTAACTTCTTTAACTTAGAATATGTTTGTGCTTGGAACATAGAAAGTGCTTCATAAATATCTATGGACTAATGGATACTTATTATGTCTTAAAATAGTTTTTAGATTCTTTTCTTTAATGTCAACGCAGACTGGTCAACATGTGGGTGAACAGAACTTCCCCTACTCCCAAGTGGAGGACGACTGGGGGATGTGGCTTAAGCTAAGAACCATTCCAGCATCTCTTCTTCCTGATGATTGCGTGAGCTAAAGCATAAACCAAAGAAGACATTTCAGAAGTTCTGAAAGTATGTCAGTGTTGACAGAAAGTCCTTCATATCTGAAAAGATGCCTTTTATTCTTTCATGTCCTCAAGGTCCAATCTACAAAACTGATTGCGTCTGTTAAGAAGAAACAACTGTTCTTGAAGTCACAGAGAAATGTCTAATCTATATCATTGATCACAATTACATTTTTAAATACTTTATTACAGACAGGGAAAAAAGCTTTAAAGAATTAAACTACTATAAAAAGCTTACTGCTGAGAGATGAGAATGAATCAGAATCACTGAGAACAAATAAAAGCACAATTTTAGATAATCTTTTTCAGAATTTCCATAGGTTGAGAAAACTTAGTTTCTTCATTTGAAATAAAATTTTATTTCACTCTAACAATGGAGTACTGATTTTTTTTTAAGTTACAAGACATCTGATGGTATCAATGAAACAAAAAGAGCACTGAACGTGGAATCAAGGGCATGGGTTCCAATTTCAGCTCTGCCATTTATTATACGGGTGAACTTGGACAAGTCACTTTCCCCTTTGGGCCTGTTTCCTTGTGTCTAAAATGAGGTAGCTGAACAACATGACCCCTAGGGTTCCTTCAAGTTCTAAATCCAGTGATCCTAAAGCAGTTACCTCCCTTCTTTTAACCACAGAACTTTCCTTAATTTGGCTTAGAAAAGAATATAGTGAGGTTTTCTGAATAGCACTCACTCCCTTAAAACTTTCAGAGCTTTCTCCAAAAAACTTTTTTATTAAATCATATATAAAATTTTCAAATCCACTCACATGAAAACCACAAAAGACTTACAAATTACACACACCTTCAAATCATCTTGCTAAAATGCTATTATGTAAAATATCAAATTAAGTGTAAAAATGTGCCATAATGTTCCAAAGTTTAAGTATAACTAAGATGTACTTAGTGTGACAGAGGTTATTGAATTTAATTTATAATGATATATTTAACTATAACTGTGATGGATTAAAAAATCTTCAAATAGTCAAGCTGAAGATTGACGATGTCTCACATTTTGCTTTTTTCTAGACAAATTAATCAAATTTATAAGATCAATTTGTATACTACCGTACGAAATCAAGATTTAAAGCTCAGTTTTTTCAAATACATCTGAAATCAAAGTAGAACCAAACATCATCTAATACAGTTTCCAAATTAGATATTGGTTCCATAAATTTAATGTCCTTTCTATGTGAAAAACTTTCATGAATCTGATTAGAATCCAGTTTTGGGATCTGAATCAAGGTTTGCATAGACATCCAATTTCAGATTCCAAACTATGCCCTGGAGGGAATGGCCACCTACGTGGCCAGGTGGGGAACACGAGGGAGCTTAGAATTAACATAACAATTTAACATGAAAAAGAAGTGGAATAAGGCAGCACAAGTCTTTGGATGGCAGCTAATCCACCAGTGAGTCACAAACTTAATCTGCACACCTACACCAAAAAAAACAAAAAACTGCTAAATCAATAGTAATTAGGTCAATATTTGTAGTAAAGCATGTACTAAATTTAATCTAATCTCAACTCACTAATTTTACACATTAGTAATTTATTTAGAAGTTTTTTCTTCCCATGACCATGATCTTTTTTACAATCCCTCGGCATGCTATTCAGAGCAGCTGCTGAGTTGGCTTTTATTTAAGAGTTACAAATGTAAAAGCTGGGTCATGCACATCTCACTTTAACACATGTTGAAAGGGAAGGAATGGAAGGAGCCGAGTGGAAGAAACCCCACAGCCCAAGTAATAAATTCTGAACTAATCCAACAAAAAGAACATTTACGCTATTTCGCACTCATTATAACTAAGGTAAGATCAGTTACTGGCCTATCAGAATGACGGAGTGCTAGCAATGTCACAAACACTGGGCATGATTTCAAAAAACAAAGCAAGAAACAAAACAAAGGAGTATTTGTGCAAAGCTTATAAAGCTATGCAAAAGAAAATAAATGGTGTTTTTCTTCCTAAATTAAGGAAAAGCTAGATTTCTGGTAGGCCAGTAATTTCAATGTTTCTCCTAGGAAGATTTTGAGGACTGTTAACATTCTCCAATAAAATGGACTCTTCCCATCTGTCCTTCTAGATATGCTACAAATATCTGTTTATTACGTCTAAACTGTGTCCGTTCCCACCTCTCATCCTACTCAATAAAAAGAAAACCTTTACTTATTTTCTAAGCATAAACCCTTTCAACAAGCATATTGCATTTATTTTTATTAAATACTTCTTACCTTTTAAATTTTTCACACCCTGTGTGATGTAAATGTACCTCTCCAGTTAAATATTTTGAAACAATCAGAAAAATGTACTCCAGGTAGACGTGTATTTTAGGGGGAGGAGGTGGTAGAGGTGATAGAAGATAAGAAAGAAATAAGTATAGGAATAAAATAAACAAATTACGGGACTCAAGGGAGACTGACAATTAAAAAGAGACTCCATGAGAATCTAGAGCAACATGACGAATCTACCAAAGATAACCGAAAGGCCTATTATTTTCATGGAAAAAAACAACCAGATCATCAGAAAATGAGGTGATGGGAAGTATGAGACAAAATGGTCAGGTGAGGAATTTTTTTAAAGTAAAAAACTATTATGAAACATAATGCTAAAAGGAAAGTTTTTTTTTAAAGGACCTGAATTTTTTTTTTGATGGAGGTTCATTTTTTAGAACCAATAAGGACAAATTCTTTGCCTTATCATTACTCTTGAACTACTCAGACTTGATACTTCTATCCTGAATTTACTCCCCTGGGATTTACTATGACAAAAAAATGATGAAAAAATGCAAGGAAATTTTATTTTTAAATTGAAAAGACTGATCGGATATGACAAGGGAAAATAAGATTATATTAAAACGTATTCACATTTTTGTGATAACATGTATTTTGGTTCATTTCAAGATTTTTCTCATATTAAATTGTACTTCAACTTAAATTTTTTTAAAGTGAAGAGCTGTATATCAAGGAAGAAGAGAAAAATTATGTTACCTGCTCAAGCCACCTAAGATCAGTGCAAGTGAGCTTAGGAAGTGTCTCTCAATTTCAGTCCAGAAACCAAAAGTAGGATGTTTTCCTCTAAAAAACTCCAAGTCTGAACTCCTTTGCTTTCTGATGAACATTAAGTTTCCAGAAAAAAATTATCTATTTTTAAAATTTGTCTAATCTAATAAGAAGCTTGCTTTTTTTCTGGTGCTGGAATTTAATTCTGTTTTTTGATGACTTTGTATATGAATCCAGAGGCCTTATAATGTGCAAATTGTTATGAAAAGACAAACAAAAAAACAAACCTCTTATAGAAAATTATCTAAAGAAATCAATATCTAAAGTCAACTTCCTTCTTGTAAAACATCAAATTTTAACATATTTTGAAATTTTAGTTTTGTTTGAATTATTTCCATCTACTGATAATCCCTCAAAAGTTTGTGCCTCACAATAAATGACTCTCTTCCCAATCTTTACTGTTTTACTAAAATTTATGAGATTTTTAATACTGTTTTTCCTTTTAATGAGAAGTAGAAAAAAAAAGTTATGTGGGTCATGACAAAGTTAGGGTCTTTTCCAGACCTTCAGAACCCCTGCCTTACAATATCCACTTTGCAAAATTATGTCAATAGACACAAACATACTGACTCTACCCCCAAAACAAGTGCTCCTAAAATGTGAGACTGCAGAATTTGTACAACTAAGAGTTAGCTCTATGAATCATATGTTTAAGAACACACAAGCCAACAGAAGGGATCTATGAAGGATAATCACCTTAAGAGAAAAAACTTTGTGCAGATGACACTGGTTCAAATGCATTCCCTTGGGGAAAAAAAATCAACTCTGTAAAGATAGCAGATGGATTTGTTTAAATAGTAATAAAATGAATGATGGACTTTAATAACCACCACAAATTATTAAGCATGCAGCTGTTCTACAACAAACAAAACGTCATCTCCTTCCAGTATGTCTGTGGACAGTCAGTGACATCTAGAGACTGCAAACTGTTCTGGTTTTGTTTTGAACTTGGGCGTTTTAGCTCTTGTGACACAAGAGAAGGAAGCAGGAGTCATTTCTACTTTTAAGTTCTGTGACAAAGTGAAAGAGCTCCCAAGGGCTTACCACTGGTGGCTCAACAGGGGCAGGTGGCTGCACTTGCAGGTTGACAGCAACGGTCTGTGGTGGGGGAAGAGTCTGAAAGGGCAGCTGGACCAAAGCTTCTGCTGCGGGAAGCTCCTCTTCAGACACCAGAGCGTTCTGCACCAAGACCTGGCCCTGGGATAGAATTTCAGGCTGCACAGACTGCAAGGGCAGTGCTGGGACCTGGGCTGGAGGAGATGTCGACAGCTGGGGGGGTGTCGCGAGTGGGATCGGAGGAGACTGCAGTGAGGAGTATGGCTGATGTGCTGTGGGAGAGACAATTTGCGGCCCCGGGGACACCAAAGAGGACTGCTGGACGGCCCCCAAGTGCACCACAGGGGAAGCTGGAAGTGGGAGATGAGATGGAAGATTCAGCGGCTGGGCGGCTGGCTGCACCTGATTAGTGGGGGGCTGCTGCAAGCTTGGCCCTGGCTGGAGAGCTGAGGACACAAGAGGATGGGGCTGAATAAGTGCTTGTGGATGAATAATGATCGCAGGAGACGGGCTGGGAGAATGGGGCGGTGGGGGGGACACCACGACCGACTGCTGTGCTGCCTGTGGCTGGGGGGGAGACACTGGGAGAGGAGGTGGGTGACTCTGAAGGGGTGAACAGTGCTGGGCCTGGGCACCGCTTGGCACTGCAGAGAGGCCATGGCTCGGCACAGGGACACAGTGCTGGGAGGCAGGGGGGTCCTGACTCGGACTCTGAAGGGGGAGTGGCTGAACTTGCTGCTGCTGCTGCTGCTGCTGTTGCAAAATCAGCTGGTGATGGGACACCTTGGAAGGTGGTGAATGAAGAGGAATCTGCTGATGTTTTATTAGAGAATGAGGCTGAATTGGAGAATATGAAGCTGTGAGAGAAAGAAATGACAATTAGTACTGATCTCCAAACCATCTCAGAATGCTACAAAAAATCTAAAGAAATCCTCCTAGTTCTCACACCACAAAGTCAGCCTCCCAGATAAGAGTGACATGGAAATATCACTTAAAAAAAAAAAACTAATAACAATGAAGACTCCAATGCAGAGAGCTCCATTTTGGCAAATTTCGAAGCAAATTTAAAAAAACCAATGGTTCAAACCAACAGATGGACTGGGCTTACACTTGTCAGATCGTACACCAGGCCACTGGGATTGTTATACTAAATGTGGGCAAATTTTTCAGTTTTGGGCCAGTCTCCCTATTCTTTGAGCCAGAAAGGGAATCCAATTTAAAAAAATATATATTTTTCAAAAACAATTATGAACCTAGTATGACTAGTAGGGGAAAGATCAGCAATACAACTGAAATAAATGTTTTTAAAGAGCTTCATAATCTTTTTCAGGTCCAGGAAGGCAGAAGAGATAATGAAGTAGAAGCCCATGTCTGGTTTCGTTTTGTTTGGTTTTTTAACCCAACACAGCACAGGGCCTGGGACATGGTAGACATTTAATAAATATTGGTTGGCTTGATGCGAATTTTAGCGTAGATTCCTACCACTGGGAAAAATTAGAATCTGTTTTTATGTGGCTCTTTTTTCCCCCAAAAAATAAACTACCCCAAATCTAACTGATGACTGCAGACTGACCTCAGCTTAGGGGTCTCTCCCATTCTGCCTCTTTGGCAGACAAAGTACCTGTCACACAAAATGGATTTTAGTGCAATTCTCCCCCATCTAAACATAGAAGAAGTGATACATAGCTCTCAATGGAAAAGAAATTTAAACACTATCTTAATTATAGATAAATATTCCAAAGTAAGACCTTATCTAAAATTTTAATGTAGAATTGATATAACTCTACGAATATTATTTTCATATTCAATTATGTTTACGATAATAGGTGAAAGTTCCAAACATTTTCATACGTATAATTTATTTCTTTTTGTATTTGGTATAATTTAAATCTTTTTACAGTTTCTGAAGAAATAACTAACATCTTGAAAAAGAAGCATTTAGAAGGTCCAACAAAAATCTAATTACCTTAAAAAAATATCTGATACCTACCACTGAATGAAAACTTCCACAGAGTCACCAAACTAGAATTTAAAGCTAAATGAGCAAGAGGGTCTAGACCTGTGATTTCATTAATAAGAGGAAGCCCCCAAATCAGGAAACTCCCTCTACCTTCTCTACATCTTTACGAGTCTCAGAAAGGTGGTCTATGCCAAAGATGAGGACTTGGACCACGGTTCTTCCTGACTCAGGACCTACTCTCTGCTCACTAGGCTACAATGCCTCCATTTAAACTAAGACTTTAAAAAGTGTATTTTTTTGATGCATTAGGGTTTACTTTTAATTAAAAGTTAATATAAACAAGATGGAAAATACTTAAGCCTTAGGAAAACAAATGTTTTCAAGCAAATATTTACATAGAAACTATTTCCAGATCAATAATAATTTTTTTCTCTTTATTAAAGCTTTTCCCACAGGACCACTAGTTACGACTATCCCATATTGGAGTGTATCTTAAACTTTTAATGTAAAAATAGTCTCTAAGCATAAGCCATATGCAAAGTAAAAGGAGGAACATTTATTTTGGGTTCCTAGAGAAATTCTCACTCTCAAATCAGTTTCCCACCAGTGATGGGGTGGTAGCCAAATCAGAAGGACACAGCTGCTGCCCAAGTACAAGTGAAACCCCATCAGTGACTCAGTTTGCTGTGAACGACAGTTGTGTAAACCCTGCAAAGAGAATTTTACCATTCTGAATGAATATATGGTTGTAGCTTTAGCTCCTTTATCAATGTACTGAGGTAGGAAATGAGAGGTTCCTATAAACAAGGAGATTAGAAACTCAGCTGTCAACTACCACCGGCTGGAGGCCCTGATTCTCCCATCTGATATTCTTGCCCTGCCCTCCAGGTCCATAGTATCACCCCAGAAGGACATGTGGCCTATAACCAATAGCATTACCCATTTATGAAAGGAGAAGGGGAGACAAAGGGGGACCATTTATTTCACATTATAAATCAGATGGTTTTCTTTTCTTGAAAATAACTCTTCTCCATGCACCACCCCCCACCTTTGCTGCTTTCAATGATGATGACATGGGGGAGGAGTGACACACAATGAATCTAAGTTATATTCCCCCTACTCAAGATTCTATCTGAAATGTTTACAAAGCAGTCACTGAGAGAACACTGTCTCCCTGCTGCTGGTATTTAACATTTGTCTTGGTGACAGCCACTTTCCCCATCAGTTTTTTTACTGACTTCACCAGGGGAAACTCATCTGTCCTTGAAACCACTTTTCGGGGGGAAGCTGGAAAGGAGGAGGCAGCAAGGAAGGGAACAGTAGTCTATACAGGAAAGCGAGAAGGAAACCTATTTCTGAATAGAAGATGTTCAGTCTAGTTACACTAGAGGTCAATTTACTTAAAAAGTCAAATGGACCTCTGATCTCATCGCTGTGGGTATTCCCTCCACTCCCATACCCTCCCACAAGTTGTGAACATCAGAGAAGTGATGACCTACTAATACGGGACAATCAAATATTACATCTGTTAGAAAAATATTGATAATTCAAAATATCAACTTTATTGTTCTAGTATTGTGATTTTAATTGTTGGACTTCTAAGTTTTCTTTTTTCAAAATGCAGTATTAAGATGTTTTCAGTATATGAAACTGATATCAAAAGTAGATGATGATTTAAAAGTACCATGATTATTCAAAGAATGAATGTACTGTATTTTGCTAACTGCCAAGAAATATGTCAACTGAAAGCATTTAAACTAAAGCTAGGAAATGGAGGGATTTTTCTCTATCACTACCAAATACAATTTGCAAAATATAAGCTTCATTTATGATCAATGTCCATTTAAAAAAAGAACTGATTTAGAAACCCTATCTTTGCTGACACTCAGTGAAATTCTGTGCAAAACATGAGTGTTGGTACTGGCTACAAATGAAAAGGTTAAATGGAACAACTCTTCACCAGACTTAAAACATTCAAATCACTTCTGACAGTCCACTAACACCTTCATTTTACATTAATATCCACTTTAGCCAAAAGCTCATCCTACCTGGGGCTATCAACTGATGGATACTTGATGTCCGTGTAACAGCTGTACTTCGAGATTCCATACTGGGGCTCTCTCCTTTCTTACTGCTTTCTGGAGAAGCATCTCGTTGACTGGTTTTGGAACTGGTGACCGTCGTTTTATTATGGCAAATGGTCAGTGACTGAGCTTGACTACTGCTTTTTGGTGGGCCATTCTGCGAACTAGATAACACACCCAACTTCTGGCTGCATAACGTTAAATTCTGAACCTAAGAGTCACATAACAGCAAGTTCAGACAAAAGAATATCAGCAACACAGATGTAGTAATAATTACTAGTAAAACAGTAATGACTAAATAGTAATACTCTACTTTGCCCAGACAGTTCTGTTTTACAAAAAAACTAGATGAACCATAAAGGAAGAAGCATAACAAAATAGCCACTGCTTAAATAAAAAGGATGGTTTTTAAGAAACAGGAGAAGGAAAAAAAATGTATCAAGATGAATTTGGTGAAAATAGCATAATTTCTAAATTAGCAAGGAATGTGTTTAACATCCCAATATGTCATACTTTAATATAACCAATCACAAACACCTGTATGCTTATAGGATAAGACTGCCTTTTATTCTATATTTTCTAATGATAACAATAACCACAGTTAATGCTTATATAGAGCTTACTATGGGCCGGGCACTCGGCTAATTGCTGAGCACTTTATAGTAACTCTCATTTGAATCTCGCAACAACCCTAGGAAGTAGTTCCTATTATTATTCCCAGTTTATAGAAGAGGAAATGGAGATAAACAGAAGTAACTTGCTCAGGATCATGCAGTCACTGAGTATCTGAGGCCAGACGTGAACTTAGACCTTCCTGACTTCAGGCCCAGAGCTCTATCCACTGTACCACCCAGCTGCCTCTTCTAATAAATGCCTTAATAAGTAAAAATATAATTAAATTTATCAAAAGGGCTTTCAACTACCTTTTAAGATGTTTTTTAAGTAAAAGAATTAATTTAACAATTCTACTGTTATGCTTTGATTTGGGGAAGTAACTTTCATAAGCTGATCAATGACATTACCAATTCTAACATCCATCCTCACTCCACTAAGACAGGGCAGGCTGAATAACCTGAACGGCTGGATGACAAGTCTTGAGGCAAAAACAAAGATAGACAGTCAGAAACAATGCCCTCCCTCCACCCCCAGGACTCCCTTCCCTCCCTGGGCAGGCCTGCCTCATGTGGCTGTTGTTGCTGTCCAGTAATTTTCAGTCATATCTGACTCTTCATGACCCCTGTGGATATTTTCCTGGCAAAGATACTGGAACGGTTTCCCTCTGCAGCTTATTTATAGATGAGAAACTGAGGCAAACAAGGTTAAGTGTCTTGCCCAGGGTCACCTAGCAAGTAAGTGTCTGAGGCCAGACCTGAACCCAGGTCTTTGTGACTTCCAGCTCAGCACTCTGTGCACAGCACCAAGCTGCACCAACTGTACCACGTGGCATTTTTGGTAGCACTGGCCCTCAGGGGAGCTGAGGCAGTGAATGATACTGAGCTGCTTTACAGACACGTTCTCTTCTTGATTCTTATATATGATCCTTCTCTTTAACTTACATCATACACTCAAGGGCAACGAATTCATCTTTTAATCTCCTTGCATACATCCAAAGTATCTGTTCTGTCACAGTGCCCACAACACAAAAGGTACAGAGTACTGATTTTCTCTCTAAGTCAGCCCCTTACAAAGGTTCTTCTCTAATTTATAAATTTTTTAAAAATTATCTTAGCATTTGACCATAAATGAACCTATAGTTAACTGTATCTGTATTAATAGTCTTGACTTTGGAACATACTTAGTGACCTTTTAATTTCCCCTAGCAGACTTACATGTCTAAATATAGTTTCTTTGATTTAACATCAAAATTAGTTCACATCCCCCTTTTCATAAAAAATATGTGTGTGTGTGTGTGTGTGTGTGTGTGTCTGATGAAGCACTCATAAATATACTTCGGGGGAATAGCTAAGGAAGAGAAATAAATCTGAAATTAAGTTTTCTATAAACTAGATACGCTATCAACAGATAATCAAAAGATGACTATATCCGAAAGAAATTAATGAAAGAAAATGACTCCCACCAAACTACAGGCAAACTAGATTACTAAATTTGAATGCTAATTAATTGTGTTAATTGTGGATGATTTACATATGCCCACTTCCACAGGGCAGATTTTCTCATTTTCCTTTTTTCCCTATTTATCTTTCTAGTTTCATTTATATTTTTAATTTTTAAATGTCTTCAGAATTTATATTTACATGTGCTTACACAACATTTGTGTTACTTCTGGCTTGGAAATACAGGCATATAAAAATAAAATGTATTTTAAACATGGCAAACGGATTTCATCATGCTAATATGACAATCAAATTTTTGTGGTATAACTTCATTTCTGGAAAAAAAAATTCTGCTTTTCTCAGATAAAGACAAAATCTTCCCTTCTTTCCCCCCACAAACGGACTATCAACATTATTATAAGATTCTCTTCATTTCTGCAAAAAATAATTGGGGAAGAGCTGTATTAGTTAATAATACCACCTTACATGATAACACTTAATACTTTTAAAATCACTTGTACATCCATTACTTTGCTTGATTCTAACAAACTAGTGAAAGTAGACAGGATATAAGTAATGGCATTCTTTCCCCAGCCCCCTACAGATTAAAAAAAAGAAAAAAGATACTGTGAAAGTGGCCATCTTGACATAATTAGTGGTAGACTAGACTAGATCTCAGGTCTCCTGATTATTAATGAAATACTCTTTCCTCCTAACGAATTGTCATTGTCTTGCCAATATCTTAAAAATTGTGCAAAGGCAACCAGAAATAGATTGTAAGTCTCTGGATTTCTAATGAAATACCTCTAATTTTAATTACACTGCTCACCCCTAAACCATGACCTTATTGCAGCCCCTAGGCCCCTGACTCCTACAAACATGTTCCTTTTTACTAAAGTTATCTCATAACTTTTTTTTGCCAAAATAGCAATCAAGGCTAGACAAATCCAAACTTCTCATCCTTTTACCCCAGTGTGCCAGATTTAAAAAAGAGAATCAGGACGAAAAACACCTTTCACTTTATTAATGAAACCTCAGGCTACACAATCTTCATTTAAACAGCTTAACACTGAACGTTACTTGGATTATCCCAAATGCCCTATGACTTCTGGGTGAGTACAGTGTCTCGAAGTAGTTACGCCATTTATATATGGACCTGTTCTACTAGAGTGTAATTTCTTAAGTACTAAAAGTTTGTTCTTGCTACTCTGATGACTTCTGTAAAGTTAGATACATATATTACACGTATGGCACATATTATGTATTATATTCTATTATGTAAATTATAAAGTTACCCCTTATCAACTCTATAAGTGTTCATAAAGTGAGGCCTTAAGACACACTGAAGAACTTGAAAAATTTCTGAGCTGGAGTCCGTCAGGCATCAGACAGGAATAACTACGGACGCAGTTACCGTCTGGCTGTCAAGTACTCTGACAGGTCATCAATACACAGACCAGAAGAGATCCAAACAAACTACATGGCTATAACAGAATTCTGTAGTAATTGTAATACGAATAGAAAGCATTTACGTAGTCTCTACAACATGTCAGACACTAGGTTAAGCGCTTTGCAGATTTTCTCATTTGATCCTCACAACCACCCTGGGAGGTAGGTGCTATTTACTACCCCCATTTTACAGATAAGGAGATGGAGGCAAACAGAAGTTAAATGACTTGCTCAGTGTCCCGAAGCTAGTGGCTCTATCCACTGCATCACTTAGCTTTCCTAGAAGGAGACCTGGAGTCTCATCATCTCATTGATTGGTCTGGTTTTATAAGTAAGGAAAATGAGAACCAAAGAGGGCAAGTAAATTGCACAAAGTAACATGGCAAGGTGGGTATAACTTAAATTTAATTTGACCACCATCCTTAAAATTCCTTTTTTTTGCCAACAGTTTCCAATTATGCATACTGGCAGATTTTTTCCCCTGGGAAAACAGCTCAGATTTGTAAAAAGAGTTGCTGGAAAAATAGGACCCATTTTACAGGCAACTTTTCTGTAAAGTGAGCTCTATACACACTGCCAATACCTTTCATGGTTGATAGCTAGATTTCCTATGTCCTCTCTTTCTTATCACAGTAGGAGACTATGGAATAAGCCCTAAGAAGTCCTCACTATCCATCTAGTCCACATACGCAGCAGTTACAATGACCCCAATATCTGTTTGTACCATAGTTATTTTCAAATAACTAGCTAAGGCAGAATACACAGTTAACACCTTAAAACGGAACTTTTCATTCAAGCATGTCTTTTTTTTTTTTAACATTCTTTACTTGGAATTACAGACCATGAATAAAGGAATCTATCCAAAAGAACAAATGTCACACTAATTAAATAATGAGTGTACTGCACAAAAATGAAACTGTGGTGTACGCTTAGAAAATCATCACTAAAGATACTTGCCTTTGTATTCAATCTCTTAAATAAGCTAAACTACTATTATGAATATTTACTGAAGACACATCCTAGGTCATAGAAGACAGAAGTTGATGTGATCTGTGCTCAATGATCTCATAGATTTAAATTATTTAATTATCACTGCAGAACATTCAACGCCAGATTTTGCCTCTTCCTTCAAGTATTCACTAATTTTATAAATACCAATCATCCCAAATGTATCCCAAGTGGCCAGCAATAAAAGCATCACTATTGACCTTCCTACGCATAGTTACTCCAACTGGAGAGCCAATGAATTTCACCAAGCTCACCTGAGTAGCTGCCGACTGACAGGAAGATGACGATGACGACGAGACAACAGGAATTTCAGACTGTACAGCAGCCACAGTAGTAGCAGGTGTGAAAATCAGCTGTACAGACAGAAAGTAAAAACAAAAAACAAAAAAACAAGCCTGAAGACAAAAGAACATGTCTCACACACATGTAAAGCAAGTAAGAGAGACTGAAGTTTGTGATAGAAAGATAATATAGTTTAGAAGCATTCCCTAATCAAAAATTTACTATGTTTGAATCTAACATTTAAATGGCTTTTACGTGCAAAAAAGATTCTAATTATAAATAGGGAGAACCTTAACATCTTTTATCATATAAGAAATATATTTCATATAAAACAGACTAGCTCAAAAAAGTTCTTTGTTGACAGGAATTCTTCAGAACAAGTGCTCCCAAAAGCTAGCTATTATACATTTAAAAATAAATGTCTAGGAGCCAACGTATTGATCCCAAGAACAAACTAAATCTGAGCAAGAAATCCAGAAAAAAAATCCCTTTGGTAGTCATCGCTCCTCACTACCTGTGCCTACATCTCTGGGGCAGGGAGAGTTAGGGCTCTCCTTATGATCATAGATTTAGAACTCTTATCGTTCAAATCTTCCATTTTGCAGATGAGGAAACTGAGGGCCAGAGAGGGAAAGTAATAGGTTCAAGGCCACATAACGTATAAAGTGGCCAGGCTAGGCCAGGATTTGAACGACGGAACCAGTCTAGGATGAATTCACTTTAAAGACTAGACATGCAGAAAAAGTCACTATTGAACTACGTACCACAATGAAACATTAAAATAATACAACAAGATAGCCTGAGAAGGCTTCCTTAAAAAAAAAAAAAAAGTAACAAGATAATGACAAATGCAAATTTTCTATCACCATTCCTCTTCACTAGGGAACTTTATTCAATGTTATGTTAGTCCCCAGTAATATTCACAACACAATATAACCTATTTATAATTATTAGATGCAATGCATTGAAATAACATATTAGTTCAAGGTTTATGTTAATATCTTACTTTAGAATTTATTTTTAGATAAACATAAAATACCTCAAAAGCACTGTTTATATTAAATTGTCAATAAAATGTCTTTAGTATGTTGAATTAAATGAAATTTTAACATTGAAGTATAACCCTCAAAACTAAAATTCCATGATATATATGAAAACCACATATGACTAAAAGCTGTAAACTTAATATTTCTAGAAAGATTATATATACAAAAAAAATGTTGTCAAAATCCTGAAACTAGACAGCTGATAAATCCATGGTGATAATCTATGAATAACAAGACAGATAACATTGCTTCTTGTTAAAAATTTGACTGGAAGTTTCTTGTGGCGGCTGGGGCTGAGACGTGAGAGCCAAGATGTGGGGTTTTCAGCCCACTTTCTACAACATTTGCAAACAGGTCAGTTCCTCAATCAAACTATACAATTTGGCAAAGGAAGACAGTATTTCAAGAGTAATTTCTCTTTACTAATAACGGGTCAACATGGTCTCAGTGCCTGGCATGTGTTTTAAGCAACAATTGCTGCTAAATCAATGTTTATTGAATAAAATCTTTAGCTATCCAAACAAACTGGCAGAATATGAAATACGGAATAATCAAGGACCAGAATTATCAAAGGAAACCCCACCCCAGACTGGAGATTTAAAGTAAGGGATCAGGGAAACCCCAAACTGGACCCCTTGTTTTCAGCACCAAACTTCCAACCAAATTTGCGCTAATACTATTCCCTGAAAAAGATTCGTATTTCTATCTAAAGGGGAGCTTTTATACTTTCAAATAACTTTATGAGCTTGATATTTAACAAACCAAAAACAGATCTGAAAAGTCTAAACAGTTGATTCAAATGCTTTTAAACTCTTAAAGCTCCCTGACGTCTGTCATCATCTGAAACAGAAGAGGACAACTGCCCCCACCAATCATCTTCAAAATTTCTTCAACCTAAGAAAATGGATAATGAAGATTCTGGCAGCTCATATCTTACCATTTGAGCTCGTAGATACATTTGAGCTTGGCTTGCCGTTAAGGTAGGGGATGTACTCCCTAGTAACATAGTCTGTTGGGTAATACTGCTGCTGGTAGTACTGGAAGCCTGGGAGCGGCTTATTAACTGTGCAGGTGTAGGAGAAGTAGAGAGGTTGATCTAAGGAAGAAAAAATATTTGGTCACAGGCCAAACCTCTTGCTTTAAAGTGATAAAACCAGACCACGCTACAGCCGGGTGATCAATGACCGAAGTCTGAATTGTGGGCTCTCAAAGCAAGATCGCAGAGAGGGCCCCCTTAACCCTGTTAGATACAGTGCGAGAGGGCACCATGCTTTTTACAGTCCCCCAAACTAGCAAGTAATTGTGTGCATTGGGTAGTGACTAAGCCAGTTTTTAAGAAAAATAATAGTATGTTTAAATGAAATGTCTAACTTTCAACATTAAAATCTCGTTTCTCCTGCTTTTACAAAGCATGACTTCAATATGCCACTTAGTAACTAGAACATCCTAGTCATTCAGTTAATAGTGCTTTTGCATGTTCTATCCAAATGAGGGGATTCTGAACTAGAGAAGGAAAAAAACAGAAAAGTACTCTAGAACCACTTGAGAACCCCAGCCTTTTTCATCCCATACAGACAGGGAAAGCCTTTGGCGACGTCTACGCAAAGCAGCTGTCAACGACTCAAGGTGTCTACATGATCTCTCACAATCCTGAAGAAAGCTTCTGTACAGTCTAGCTCATTCCAGAGGAAGAGGACATCCTCTACAGGATCAGAGAACTAATTCACAGCAGAAACTGGGGAATAAGAAACCCCGAGGAGAGAGAACTGAGAAGAAACCAGTAGAGAGAGCTGGTCTCAGAGGGAGAAGGAGGGGGCTCAAGTACCATGTCTAAACATACTTCACCTCTTCAGCGTCCCCAGCACATGCTGAAGAATCAAAGGTGCAAAATGACTGATGAGCTTCACTGAGAGGAGGAGCATCCTCATTAGGTTGTTCAGTCATGTCTGACTTTTCGTAACCCCATTTGGGATTTTCCTGGCAAAGATACTGGAGCGGTTTGCTGTTTCCTTCTTCAGCTCATTTTACAGATGAGGAAACTGAGGCAAATAAGGCAAAATGACTTGCCCAGGGTCATACAGCTAATAAGTGCCTCAGGCTGGATTTTAACTCAGGTCTTCCTGATTACAGGGCCAATACTCTATCCACTGCACTACCTAACTGCCCTCTCCTCACTAAGAGATTCACACAAAAAAAGAAATCCATTTCAGAAC
Source organism: Notamacropus eugenii (assembly GCF_028372415.1). Classification (NCBI taxonomy): domain Eukaryota; kingdom Metazoa; phylum Chordata; class Mammalia; order Diprotodontia; family Macropodidae; genus Notamacropus; species Notamacropus eugenii. The sequence goes on along the minus strand of NC_092877.1, from coordinate 353,968,955 downwards.
AAAAAATTACCAAGTGATTTGTGATTAAAAATATGGTTAAGAGGCAACTGGCACAGAAAAGAACTGAGGAATCTCTGAAGTGCCTGTTGGCACATGTGCATGAGGAGGACTGAGAGGGAGGAGTCCACTCTCACTGACCCAGGCAGTTACACACTGTAGGAGACCCAAGAGACCAGAAAGTGCACTGGTCCAGGGGGATGGAGAGCCTGCTAGAGACCAATCAATTCTGGCTATTTGAGTGGGGAAGGAAGCTAATTCTGAAAAGCATCTCCACAAAACATGCAGTGAAAGAGTGTGAGAAAGGGACAGCCAGGGGGAAGGAACAGCTCTCAAAAGGGGAGGACACAGAGAAAAGCATTTTAGTCCAGATGAAGTGTCTGGTTTGGGCTGACAGCTTAAGATATCAGAATTTTGGTACCTTGACCAGAAAAGCTGCACACCTCACAAGAGCTGGAGAGATGCCTGTCAACCTAATTATAAGGGGGCAGTGGGAAGGAGAAATATTCAAAAATAAATGTGATGCAGAAACAAAAAGAGTCTATTTTTCAAAAGGGCATATATCTGAATGAAATCACACCAATCTGAAGCTGGAAGCAGAGCAGAGAGCATCTAGGCAGAGATTCACACAAAAACCCCAGAGGGCTGGGGCTGGGGCTGGGGCTGGGGGAGAATCCCAGACTGGCCAGACGAAGGAAATAAAGAAGATAAAATGCAGACAAAAGGCAAACAGACTAGCAGTGAATAGCAGCACTTGTCTTGTCACGCACTCAGGAGTCCACTCACTGAGAACACAGTATCTGACCATCCTTAACCTGCAGGCGGGCCACTTTTCAGGAGATGAGGACCTTCGTCTTCCCAGATCTCAAGCCTTGTTGTAGATTACAAGCCACAAACTCAACTGGATGCACAAAGTCAGCAGGAAGGTGACAAGAGTCCAAAGAATGTCACATAAGCCCAAATGAAAGAGCCTGGGGGGTGATGGAGATAAAACTCACTCTGTGGACCTCCAAAATCCAGAGCATACCCCTTTGCTGAGAAGGTAATAAAGACCCTTGTCTAGGCGAAATAGTCTGTATCACCTTTGGAAGTGGTGAGCGTCCACATCACGAGGAGTTATCAAGCAAAGGCTGGTGACCGCTTGCATCAAAAGGAGGGATGGCAAATCAGCACAATACAGGAGAAAGAACCCAGGGATTTGGAGTGAGAGGGCCCAAGTTCAAATCCTGACTCTGCAATTCATTCCCTATTTGGACACAAATCCCTTCATCTCTCTGGCCTCAATTTCCTCATTTGTAAAATTAAGAGTCTGACCTAGATATTTCCAAGATCCCATCTAGCTCAAAATTTAAATCTATGATTTCTAAGGTCTTTCCCAACACTAAGATAAGATTCTATAACTTTCAATGCCACTCGTACAAAAATATATACATGGATATGATTAGTGAAAAAAAATCAGATCCAAAGCTCAGCAGAAAACAAAATTGCCACTTTTCAAAGAGAAAACAAAAACTGAATACAATCAAGAAATTTAATTAAGCCCCAGAAGATTACTGTCCAAAGGCAGTTTTTAATTATGATTTTTTAAAAAATAGCCTAGTGCCACTTAAGAAAAATAGTTCCAAGTACTTTATGTTGTCAAATATGTAAATCTGATGAACAAATTCACAACCCGGTATCACAGACGCAAGAAAAGAATTAGGAATTGAAAATTTCAAGTATACTCTAAATATAATGAAAATGCTGATATAATCCTCCTCAGAATGTCAAGAGTAAAAAAAATGCTGCTGTGGTTTATCAACTAGGTACTAAATGACTTTTGTATCATATCAAAAACAATGGCAAAAGAAAAAATAAGCTTTTCACTACACATTATACTCCATACAGAAGTTTAGGTATTGGGAAAAATAACAAAACATTATCCAGATGTCAAGATGTTGATGTAGCCAGGAGAACTAAAACTTCCAAATATTAAGTATTAGTAAAACCTGGGAAAAGATGCTTTAGTTTCCTAAGCTCATTTTCTAATTAGATCCCTTCAATAAGGAACTGCTTTCTGGAATATCCTCATCGATATTATGACATTTTAAGGATCTGAGTAAACAAAACTATAATAAGTTCCTTCTAGATGTTGTTGTTCAGTCACTGCAGTCATGTCCAACTCTTCATGAACTCCTTTGGGGGCTTTCTTGGCGGAAATACTGGATTGGTTTGCCATTTCCTTCTCCAGCTCATTATACAGAAGAGAAAACTGAGGAAAACACAGTGAAGTGACTTGCCCAGGGTCACACAGCTACCAGGCGTCTGAGGCCGGATTTGAACTCAGGAAAATGAGTCTGCCTGACTATAGGTCCAGTACTTTATCCACTGAACAGCATAGCTGCCCTCTTTCTAGACAAATACTCTTAAAGAACAGTATTTTAGAAAAAATACTGAAAAAGAAAGTTAAGGGAAAAAACAGGATGAGGGGCTGGGGAAAAGAAAATGGATTGGAACACATCTAAAATGTCATCAATAAGTTAAGGAATGCACGAGTTTAACAGAGAAAATACAAAAAATAACCTAAGTACCGTGCCACGTAATAATAACAATAGCTAGCATTTACATAGCACCTTCAGGCTTATACAGAGCTTTCCACGTTCTCTCATTTGACCCTCCCAACAATCCTGCGTGGCAGATGTTATTATTACCTCCATTTTACAAATGAGGAAACTGAGACAGAGAAGTTAAGGGACATGTCCACAGTCACTCAGGCACCAAGGCTGGATGTAAACTCAGATCTTTCTGACCCCAGACTCAGCAGCTCTATCCACTATTGACTTAACAGACCTTAATTGTCTTTAATGTCTTTCAACTAGCATTAAAAAGGACTCTCCATTTAGTCAGTTTATTATCAAGTCAGCTGCTTAACTAAAAAGAAATCTGGGGGGTCCACCCCCTCAAAAAAATTCTGACATCTCTGGGCAATGTAAGAAATTCTACCAACAAGCATAATAATGATTTTAAAAACATGTTCCTCAATTAAATTTTTAAAAAAGGGGGAGGTGGGGGGAATGAAGTCTCAGACCTGTGAGCCAGAAAAAAGAATTAAGTACTAGAAGATGTGGAGATCCAAATCACTAAAACAAGCTGAGCCATACTGATGAGGTTCTCCTGCATATCTGGCTGTGAGGACAGCATCAGTTTTTTAAGAAAACCACACCTAACACCATCTCCTCAGCTGGGTCTATCACGATGACAACCTTGATTCCCATGGCAGTATGGTCTCCATCCAAATCCAAGCCATTCTTCTTAACTCTCCGGCTGACCTCCACCTTCCTTCAGCTCACACTGCTCTCTGCTAAGTGGCCAAATCCAGGGGCTTTTTGTTAGCCCTCCTTCTCCCTGACTGCTTCTCTAGGTTTTTGGGACACTTCTCTCCGGGTTCCTCCCCACCGCCTTATCTGTCCACTCCTCCTGTCTCCTTTGCTGGATCCTGCTCCAGATCACCTCTGACCCTAGGTGTCCCTTAGGGGTCTGTTGCAGACCCTCTTCTCTTCCCCCTCTCCAAGGAATAATCCTCTCTATGCTGCTGATTCCCAAATCTATGGATCTAGCCCTAATCCCACTGCCAACCTTTAGTCTCATCTCCAACTGTCTACTGGACAACCTGAACTACACAGCCTATAAACATCTTAAACTCACCATGTCCAAAACTGAACTCATTATCTTTTCCCAAAAACCCTCCCTCTTCCTGACTGAGGGTACCGCCATCCTCCTGGTTGCCAAAGTCTGAAGATTTTACCTTCCTAAGAATTCTTGCACAAACCACCCCCCCCCACCTCCCTCCTTCTGACACTGTCAGCAGCCTAGGGTAGGTTCTCCCTCCTCATGCCTGGACTCCAGTGCATTCTCCACTCAGCTGTCAGTGATTTCCTAACACATCATATCAATCCCTACTCCACTGAGATCTAGTGGTCCCCTTTCACCTCCAGAGTCAAACAAAAAGTTCTGTGCAGTGTCCAAAGCCCTTCATAACTTTGACCTCCTTTCCAGTCTTCTCATACTTTACAGCACCCCACATACTCTGTGGTCCTGCTGGCTGTCCTTGGATAAGACATTACACGTCCCACCAGTCAGTATATTTAACTAGCTGTCTCTCATGCCTGAAATACTCTCCCTCCTCATCTCCAACTTCTGGCTTTCCTGGCTTGCTTAAAGTCTCAGCTAAATCTTACCTTCTAGAGGAAGCCTTTCCCACTCCTCTTAATTTTAGTGACTTCCCTCTACTGCTTGTTTTCAATTTATCCTGTATGTATCTCATTTGAACCTAGCTGATGGCATGCTGTCTCTCCCCACTACACTGCAAGTGCCTTGAAAGAATGGACTGGTTCTTACCTTTCTTTGTGCCTGGCACATAGTGAGTCCTGCTTGTTTACTGAGTATTGACAAATCAGCTAATACAAAACATACACAAAGTAATGTGTGTTCGTCCACTGCCGAAGAAGACCACGCCATCAGAGAAATGATGACATGACTTGTACTTGACTTTGTTTTGAGTGAAGGAGGGCTGTGCAGGTCACCAGCCTCACTTCTCCAGAGCCATCTGAATCCAGTGACCAGATACTCATCAGGATGACTGGAGATGACCCAGAATGAGGCAATTGGGGTTAAGTGACTTGCCCAAGGTCACACAGCGAGTGAGTGTCAAGTGTCTGAGGTGAGATTTGAACTCAGGTCCTCCTGACTCCTGCACTGGTGCTCTATCCACTCCGCCACCTAGCTGCCCCACAAAGTAACGAACACAATGGGGGAAGGGGGTAACCACTGGGGGGCCTCCAAGGTGCTGCCATTTCTGACACTTCTGATTGTTTCGTGGGTTTTAGTCTTGTCTCCTCCAATAGACCATCAGCTTTTGGAGGGCAGGACCTAGTACTTACCATATGCATGTCCCACAAAGCATTTCACAGAGTGCTGGGCAATAAAAGGCAGCCAACAAAGGGTCCTGTATGATTTCTAGGGGCAGCAAGGTCACTAGGCATCTCAGAAGGTCCATCACTACAAGCAGACCCCAAAGCTGTGACTCCATTCTGGGCAATAAGAAAACACCTCTCAAATTACGCATAGGTAAGAAGCTCTAAATCTATGATTCTCTGATCTTATGAATCAAAGATTATGGACAAAGAATTATAAAGAAATTATGCTAGTGAATTTTCTAGTTGATGAGCTATATAACTCATCATTATATGGTTTGTTCCATACGTACTATTCAACGGACACTGAAATAATCACAAAATTTTTTAGATGGAATGGATGTTAGAGGTAATTTAGTTCAACCTTTTCATTTTACAAATGAGGTCATCAAAAGCCAAAGATGCTCAATGAGTTGTCCAAGGTCAGACATCCAGCTATTAACTAGCTTCTAATTAAGTCACTACAGGGTCTCAAAAAACAAGTTTCAGGAAATTAAGTGTACCAGGCCTCACAAATCACATAATGACCTGAAGGAATCCTGATTTCCTTCATCAATCATGAAAAAAGGCCTTCAACCATTTCTAACTGCACTAAACTAGCTAGACCATCCCCCTAGTTAAACTCAGAGAAGTCTATCCACAAGAAGAATGGCTGCTAGGGAATCCGCTGTGGAGGGCCTCATTAATTTATGAAAGACATACAAGATGTATTGGTAAAGAAAGTTGATGAAATCCTAGGTCTTTTAAAATAATAAAAGTATGCCATGCTTTTCCAGTGATGTTACTGATCTTTGCTTCATATGCTAAGTCTGATTAATTTACGATGGGAACTGTTCTCAGGCCCAAACTCAGTCTTTCTATTTTGGGAGCAGCTAGCAATTGAACTCCGCTGACTTAGGCCTCCTGAAGCCAGGATTCTATCTCCATACCAACATAAGGCAGCACTCAGATGGCCGACTTTAATGCAGCCATATTCTCAGCCAGGTACGTACTCGCACCCAGGGTGCAGGTCCCAAGCGTGCATAACCTTTCCTTCTGTACAACTCTCATCTAACGTGTTCCCATAAAGCACTTACAAGGTATGGGCCTTCTCTAATTCTCTTGACATTAGAGTAGTGCTTATAATCTGTCTGCTCTTGCCACATGACTGGCCTACCTTTCTTCCTAGTCATCTGTCTATGGTGGCAACCTTTACACCAGTTTTACTGGGCAATTCTTGGTCAGTAATGTTTATTTGAGATAAATCAAGCCCACTACATGCCTATTTATTGTCCTCTGGGTAACCTTCAACTATAATTCTTCAAAGAAAGCCTTACAGCAAAAAGATGCACTTTCATTTCAGGGAGAGGCAAGAAGATGCTCAAAATCACTGTACAAAAAAAACAAAAAATAAGGCAACCTTTCAATTTCATCCTGTGATACAAGTGTGGTCTTGATATCTAAACCAAGAATAGATAGAAAAAGAAAACTATAAACCATGTCCCTAAGGAACACTGATACAAACAATGGAAATAAAATATTAGCAAGTACCTACAACAAACAACCTATTAGATTATACACTATGACCAGGATGAATTTATACCAAGAATGGTTTAACTTCAGGAAGATTATAAACATAACAAATCATATTAATAATAGAAACAACGAACAACTAAATGATTATATCAAAAGGTGCTGGGAAAGCTTCTGACAAAATACAAGAGCCATTTCTATTGAAAACACTAGAAAACATAAGACTTTTCTTTATATATATCATAAACAATACCTATTGCAAAAGCAAACAATATGAGTAATGGAGAAAGTCAGAGGTCTTTCTAATAAGACTGAGGTAAAGTAAGGATACCCATTATCAACACTGTTTAATAAACTGCTAAAAAACAATAGTTAAGCAATAAGACAAGAAAAAGAAATTGAGGGGATACATACACATAGGTAAAGAGGAAACAAAACTATCACTTTTTGCAAATGATACAATTTATTTAGAAAAACTTAAGAGTCAACTAGAAAGTGAGACAATAACTTCAGCAGGATAGGAAATAAATCCACACAAATCATCAGCATTCCTATAAAACACCAACAAAACCCAGCAATAAGAGCTAAAAAAGAGAAATTCCACTTGAAATAACTACATAAGAAATAAAATCTTTGGGAGTATGTCTGCCAAGAGAGACCTGGGAACTATGTGATTCCAACTGTGAAATGCTCTTTGCAAAAATAAAGACAGAGCTAAATAATCGAAGACATTCATTACAAGTGCACATGTCAAGCCAATATGAGAAAAATTACAATCTTACCTAAATTAATTTATTTGTTCAGTGCCATAACAACCAAACAAATCAAAAGGAATATTTTATGGAAAATGATAAAGAAAAATAGAAAAGGAAAAACAGTAACAAAATTCATACAGAAGAACACAAGATAAAGGGTAATCATAAAAAAAGTGGGGGGGAAGGAGGGAGTCTACCAACACCAGACCCTAAACTGTACTACAAAGTAGTGACCATTAAAACGAATTGGTGCTGGCTAAAAAGTAGAGGTCAATCGGTGGAGTAGGTTCAATATACATACACACCGAAGCAAACAAACATAGTAAAGCAGCATAGTGTTAAATAAACCTAAAGACCAAAGTTATTGGAAAAGGATTATTTGACAAAAATTGCTGAGAAACTGGACAGCAATAGGCAAAAATAAGGCTTATCCTACCGTACTGTACACATCACACTTTTTATTAAGAGAAGCTCCAAATGGATATATGACCTGGATATAAAAGGTCACACCACAAACAAACCACAGAAGCAAAGAAGAGGTTACCTTTTGGAGCTTTGGATGGGGAAGAGTTCGTGGCTAAAGAAGTGAAAGAGAGGATCACACAAGATAAAAGGGACAATTTTGATTATAAAATTTAAAAGGTTTTGCACAAAGAAATCTAACTCAGTTAAAATTAGAAGTGAAACAGGTACCTGGGAAAAAACCTTTGAAGCAAGTTTCACTGACAAAAGTCTCATTTTCAAGATACATAAGGAACAGATTCAGATCTGGAAGAGTTTACCCCCAATAGATAAAAATGGTCAAAGGATATAAACAAAGAAGTTCTCAAAGAAGAAATCCTTCCACATATATAAATTCATTCTATTCACAGTTTCACAGGATAATAAACTAGCAATTTCCTTTTATTAGTTCAAAGAAATGTCAACCAGCCCTTTCCATAGTCTTCAGTAACGCATGTTATAAATAGATCAATAATCAGAACTGCAGTAGTGGTGCTTAGGGTTGAATTTTCCATTTTATTTAAAATTCTTATTTTCTTAGAAAGGCTATATATCTTTAATTCATAAATAATTTTTTCATACTACAAGGTAATAATTTCATGGCAACTGCAAATCTGCTACTCTAAAGAAACCATAAGGTAGCATTTACTCATGGAATTTTCTCCTAGAAAATGTCACACTAATGGCCAGTATTGGTTTAGCATTTGGAAAACGTTTAGTCAGCATAGAGCATATCCTTATACAATTATACCTCTAACACATCCTAAATTCTCTTATGGCTTACTATTGTAACCTATTTAAGTCAATCTCACAAAAAAAAAAAAAAAACCTGCTGCTAGCTCCATCGTTCTAAATGACTGTGTCCTCCATCTCCCAAAGGTGTATTTTTAAATAGTAAAGTAAAACAGCTTTCTTTACTACAATTCTTTTGTTTATCGTTATTCCATTAATTCTCTTACAATGGCACAGTTATAATTCATTTGCAGAATGAATTATAGCTTTCTCAGACCTAACATATGAGGATATTTGCAAGTCTGGGTCAAATGACTTAACTAGGTTAAAAATGAAAAGCATACTTTAAAAATATCAATTACACAAAGTTAGATTTATGTATCTACTTAGCAGAACAAAATGACACAGTTAATAAACAATAGCAGGATATTACTGCCTACTAAAGCCTCTGTATACAATGGGCTCTCCATAAATGCTGACTAATTAGTTTGATACATGGAATCAAGAAGTAATCAGCAAAAAAGGGTAACAGTTCAAAAATGCAGATTTTTGTGTCATCTGAGAAAATCACCTACAGAAAAATCCAAAAAAAAAAAATCCCCCCTAAAAAAACAGTTTTGAGACTGAGGTCTCAGAAAATATTAGATATCAACTTCTGGCAGGTGCTATTCCTTCAAAAATTTATTATTATATATCTATTCTTCAAAGAGCTTTCATTAAGTTCTTTAAGGGTTAAACAATGTTTTATTTTTGGAAAATTTAATAATTAAAATATTTAATGCCAGGAAATAATTAAGGACACTTACAGATGTCTGGGACATGCTTGACTGTTGTGTGACACTCCCTGTAGGGGATGTAGATGGTCTCCCACTGGACAGACTTGCCTAAAAGAGCAAGTAAAATGTTTCTTATAAACTGAAGTTAAACTCTCATTGGCACTGAGTTTATGATGCAAAGCAAAAAAAGGTACGAAAATCTAAGCTACATGAATTCCCTTTAAGGCTAGCATGGTTCAAGCTTCTGACTAACAGAACAAAAAATGGAAGACAGAAGGAACAGTTTGTCTTTCTTGGCTACAATGGACCGGGCAACAACACTGTCAATCCAGGCAGTCAGTTCCGCTCTCAGAGAAACTGACTCTACTGCTCCGCTCCGTCACTGACCTGGCACAGAAACGAGAGCTGTGAGAGCCACTGCAGGCTTCAGTTTCCTCACTTATACCTAAGACATTGTGTGATTTAAAGGAACCCTACCAAGAAGCAGTAGCAACTGGGGATCTGTGAATATGCTAAGCATATACATTTTTAGATATTTCAGCAACTGAGACCTTTCACATGCACCTAGTGAGATGGTTTAGGGTTCTATGCATAATTATTTTTATTAAAACAGATGACAAATTATATTCTTGTGACTGCAAACACAGCTTAGGTAACCCTCAACTATTCCCTGCTGAAGCCCAAGCCCTGCTACATGACGCTATGGCACCGATATAGTCATGCCACTCAAATGGAAATACAAAGTAAGGCAAAAGTCACACACATACAATGACATACATGTCCATCCTATTTGTAAAATTGCACATGATTTGCTACCTATCAATTAATTTTGTTAGAAGAGAGTCCCACGATACTTGAAAACTCCGAAATCCTACTATCCAAGTATTTCTATGGAGCCCTGCGAGCTCTTCGCTATTGTCCACCTCACCTGCACGGCCGCCAGGCTCTGGAGCTGAGAGCTGCTCAAGTGCTGCTGCTGTAAAGCCGCTGTGTGAAGCATAAGGTGCTGCTGCTGGGCTGCATACATCTGTTGGAGGTACTGAGCTGCGGAGCTTGGGGGGCGGTGCAAGGCCTGCTGAATGACCTGGGAATTGGGGAGGAATAGACACATCAAATCACAGAAGTCTTAAAAGTAGTATGTAAATTGTGAAGAAATTCATTTTGGCTGTTTAAACGTGCAGTCCTCCGACAATTTCCCAGTACTCAGGTAACACTCACTGCCAAAGATTTGTTCCTAAAGTCTTCTTGCGCATACACAGCAACAGGGCTCTGTAATTTCTGCAATTTAAAGTTACTCAGAGGATGCATTTCTTATTGTAAAAACAGGTTCTCAAACGTTCCCTCTGCTGTAGCTACTCCAATTTAGAGCAAAATATTTCACCAAGATAAGCAAATGAGGAGAGCAAGGAATGGTTTACCTGTCAGATCTATGGAGAAGGGAAGAACTTATGACCACATGAGACGGAGAACATTATAAAATGCAAAATGGATAATTTTGATTGCATTCAATTAAAAAGCTTTTGCATAAACAAAACCAATGTACCAAGATTAGAAAGAAAGCAGAAAGATGAGAAACAATTTTTTCAGCAAGTGTTTCTGATACAGGCCTCATTTCTCAAATATACAGAGAACTGAATCAAGTTTATAAGAATACAAGTCATTCTCTAATAGATATATGGTTAAAGATTGTGAAAAGGCAGTTTCCAGGTGAAGAAATTAAAGCAAGTCATATGAAAATATGCTCTAAATTATTACTGACTAGAGAAATACAAATGAAAACAACTCTGAGATACCACCTGAACCTATTAGATGGGCTAATGTGACAGAAAAGGAAAATGATAACTGTTGGAGATGTGGGAACGTTGGGACACTAATGCATTGCTGGTGCAGTTATGAACAGATCCAATCCTACTGGAGAGCAATTTCAAACTATGCCGAAAGGGCTATAAAACTGTGCATACCCTAATACCACTACTAGATGTGTATCCCAAAGAGATCATATAAAAAAGGGAAAAGGACCCACATAGACAAAAATATTTGTAACAACTCTTTTTGTGGTGGCAAAGAATTGGAAACTGAGAGGATGCTCATCAACTGTGGAATGACTGAACAAGCAGTGGTCTATAAAGGTAATGGAATACTACAGGAAATGATGGGCAGGTAGATGTTAGAAAAGCCTGGAGAGTCTTACATGAACTGATGCTGAGTGCAGTGAGCAGAATCAGAACACTGTACACAACTGATGACTAACTCTGAAGAATGAGCTCTTCTCAGCAATACGATGATCCATGATGGTAAAGTCTCATGATGGAAAATCCACATCCAGAGAAACAACTATGGAGCCTAAATGCAGATCCAAAGCATACTATTTTCATTTTTTTGTTTGGGTTTTTTTGTGGTTTTTCCCTTTTGTTCTGATTCTTCTTTCACAACATGACTAATGTGGAAATATGTAATTTACATGTAGTTGGAAAAAAAAATACTATTTACAAAAAAAAAAGTCTTCACCAAGACTGATCTCATATATATATATATTTAATGAAGATGGCATACTGAAAGGAAACATTTAGAAATGACTTTATTTGTGACTACGAACATTTAATTCATTCCTTCATATATGTGCATTGGTAAAGAAAAAAAATCTGAAAACTTTATATAATGAATGGATCAATGACAGACAATACATGAGAGAGGAATAAAGAAAATCCCACTTTTCTGCTCAAAGCAAGGGATAGCCAGCATCTTAACGGCTTCTGACATCCACTGTTGCCACATACTAAAGTCACTATGTGCCCAACCGAATCCTTAAGCCACAGTAAGGCAACTCAGAATCCACGATCACTGCACAAAATGCTGGCAAACTCAAAAAACAAACAAACAAAAAAAAACCCCAAAATCCTGTGGTGGCAAAAGAAACTGAACTAAGAAGGTCAAGGCCTGGACAGAATTTCCTGAACTGTGGAGCCAGAAAACCTTCTCAAATTCTGAGGGAGGAAAGATGGATACCTACTCCCATTTCTCCATATAAAGCCAAAAGATGTCTTTACTTAGTTATGGTGGCTGAAGCCAGCAGTCAAGAAAACCCACTTTATAATCATGTGGCTCCTACCTCACCCATAGGCCCTCTGACAGCAGCTCATCTAACATGGTCCTCTCCTGGAGTCAAATGAAAACTTTAAGGAAGCTGTGCTTCTTAGAACAAACTATTAAATCAAAACGTCACATGCCAGACTCTGCTCCAACACATGGGTACTTTTTCCCCTGAAGAAACTTGCTTTGATGAAGCATCAGGTCTTTAAATGTCTATTTCCCAAAGTCACTGACGGTACAATAATGTGGCTTCAGAGCAGTGCTTAATCAGAGCAGGGATAAGTAGCCTCAAACCACCACATCAGAAATCCTGTCTTAAGCAGAGACTAATAACTCTTCCTCCAAGGAAATGACTTGGTTCCATACTGCAATGAAAATAAGGAGATTCCACGAAGGAGAAGTTGGTGTTGAGATGGGGCAGAAAGAATCTTAATTCAGTCAAAACTCTAGGAATTTCCTAGGGAATTATGAAATCTCAATAAAAAATCCTGGAATATCTGATTAGGGACTGTGAAAAGATCATTCCTAAAAGCAAGGGCTTTCTTCAGAGTATGAATTTAGAGAGAGGATTCAGTCCAAAGAGAATATTCCAAAGCAGCTATGAATATGTGTGAATTTCTCACCCTTTAGAACTAAACTTACACCCTTAAAATGACCCAGAAATGACTGAGCATGCCCCATGACCTGACAGCTCAGTTGGCCTTCTTAAGTCCTAACTTTTCTAGCTTTCTCAGACACTAAAAGCTACATATTTTTAAGTATTACTAGTTTCAGGATATGTGAAAGCATCATCTACACTTGACTGCTGCAAGATAATCTCGCCTTACCTAGGCCTACTGTGAGCAGTGAAGAACTTTGGAAAGGAGGGTTGGCTTTCCTGTTCCCACTCTCCTCAGCATAAAACAAGAGACCCAGTCTCCTCCTCCTCACCATCTCCAGCATACCTGTACAGCATGTCGGTCAGGGCCGCTATAAACAGAGATCTGTGGTTGTGGTGTTCTTGAAGAGGAAGTGCTAATAGTGGTGGTGGCTGTACTGCTGGGAGCTGTAGACACAGATGATGTTCCTGGGTTTGCTTCATTATCCATATTTGTATGATGCTCCTTAAAACTAGCAAAGGACACAAAGAACAGATGTTAGGTCAATGTCTGATGCCATCTATGTGCTTTAAATAAATACAATCCAATTACTCCAAAAAATCATGCATGCTGTTGTGAATTTAGCAAGACCAAACAGAACAGAGAGCCACCAATACGACTCCGCCTGAAGTCATACTTCAATAATTCAGAATCTGTAGTAACTCAAAGAATGTCACATTCTTCTTCGTATTACGGATGAAGTGATGTCTGTAAGAACCCTAATAACCATCATAGAATTTTGGAGATAAAAAGGACCCAGAGATCACCTAATCTAATCCAGAGGTGTCAAACACAGCTGCAACAATCTGGAGGGCAGCCTGGGGAGGATTAAGATAAAACAGCATTCCTAAGTAACAAAGCATTCATACACTGCATTCATTCACATTTGCCTACTTCTCACCTATTTCCAGTTAGCCTTACAGTATATAATGAAATTTAACTATATTGTAATTCACAATAATGGCATGTAACAGATTACTGGGAGAAACTGTAAAATAGGGAAACTACTGAGAGTAACGTTCCTACATCCCTTTAAAAAATGACCTTTACAAGGCTTTGCTTGAGGAATTAGCACAAGTTAATTTTGTAAATAGTAAATTTAGTAACTAATTAGTAAATAATTTACTGAACCTTCCTCATTCATGGACCAAGAGTTCTTAACTTTCCCTAATGTGGCAAACTCCATTTGTCTTGAAGTCAAGATCTTTATAACTGACAGACTCTGGTTCCAATAATAAAGACAACTCTAAACATTTCATTTCTGGCCAACTTTTAGGGCTTCCACGGTGCCAGAAACTAGTACAACCACAGCCCTAGATTTCCAGAGAAGCAAACCTGAGATCCATCACCCACAGGAGATTCTTTCTCAGTCAGCAGCTCTCTTCTTTGTAAAAATCTGAGTCACTACATATCCATAGCACTTGGTAAGAAGGCAGCAAGGGCTCTTTCTACCATTTCATTAAAAAGAAAGTGGCCTAATGATTTGAATGCCCTTTCTAAACTACTCATATTTTTTTCCTTCTATGTACATACCATGTTTTGTTATCGATGGTAAAAAAGATCTCCATAAAATAATTACATATCAGAGCTTGTGCGGTAATTACGCTACAATTTAAAAGCCCTAAGCGCAAAGAAATTTGATTTGATAACAATTTCCTACATGTTGATGATTAAGAATTTTTTAATAATCTTAAAACATGATTTTATAAAATTCATTTTATATTCTTCTGGCACCTTCAACAGGAAATGGGCATCATTCTCTCATGATAAAAATGATTATTTCCATTTTACTGGAAGTGAAACGCAAGGGTGAAATCCTCACCCTGGGTGCCCTTGCTGGACAACTATTCTCCGCACTCCAGACACTCCAAACGACTTCTAACACTCCTATAAACTGTTGAACACCCCGAAGTCCTGCTCCCGCCTCGGCCAAGGCCCCCTGGGGCGCCTCCCACAGCCCCCGGCCTCAGTTTCTTCCTCCGGGCTAATGAGTTAGGCAGAGGCTCTCTCGGGTTTATTCTGGCTTCATCATCATCCAAGAGCACTTATTAAGCCCCCACTGTGGCCCAGGCACAAAGTACAAGTCTGCGCTCCGGGAGGCCCCCTCCCCACCATGGTCCTCGCGGAGGGGGGGCTGCCTTCCATCCCAGCGCACGCAGTAAGCACTGCATAAGGGCGGGCTCGAGGGGCAAAGCGCTTCCACGGGCCCCCTCCCTCGGACCACCATCGGCGCCTAATAGGTGCCGGCCCATCGCGCCCTTCGGCCGGTGCCCAGCTCCGCAGTACCAACGACAGTTTCCTTTTTATTTTTTTGCACACCGTCTCCCCGCGCGGCGTGCAGTAGGTGCCCAATCAGTGCAGGCTCACGGCCACAAAGCTTAGACCGGTTATTTCTTCTGTACTATCGCTGGCGTACTCGATAACCCGGGGGGGGCCACGGGCTGCCCCGGGGGCGGGACACCAGGAAGTGCCCCCCTCGCACGCACCAGGCCCCGGACCGACGTGGGCGGCTTCCTCCGGGCCCTCTGGGGGGCGGGAAAGGGGAAAGCATCGGCATCCCACCTTTGCACGGGGGGAGACTGAGGCACAGCTGGGCGAGCGCAACCCCCGAGCGGGCCGGGCGCTCAGGTCACGCGTGACCGCGGCCCGCCGAGGGCAGGGCGGGTCCTCTTCTCCCCCGCCGCCCCGCCCCTTCCCGGCCCGCCCGGCCCGGCCCAGACGCCTCCAGAGGAGGCCCTGCCCGCAGCCCGCCCACCAGGCCGCGCGTGGACGGCCCGGGCCTGGGGGCCCCCTGGCGGAGCGCGCCCCTGCCGGTCGGCCGGCCCACGCGCGCCCCCGCCCCGGCCCCACGGTCGCCCTCGCCCCGCGGGCCGCGGCCGCGGTCCCCAGCCAGTCACTCACTCCGCTTCCGCCATCTTCTCTCCTCCATCACTGACGCGGCCTGCACATGCGCGCCGAGAGCACGGGGGCGGGGCCGGCGGAGTCACGTGGGGCGGCCCGGCTCTCGCTCCCCCGCCCCGCCTTCCGCCGCAGCAGCCCGGCTCCCCCAGGCCCCCTCCCGCCCCGACAGAGCTGCGCGTGCCCTGGGGCACTCCCTTCCCCCTCCCCCAGCCTCAGGTTCCCTCCAGCTCTAAGAGCGCAGGCGCCCAAGACCGAAGTGGGGGCGGTGAACCTGGGTTCGAGTGCTACGCCGAGCCTCTGCCAGATCGCAGAGAATATCCCCCCCAAAAAATGCCAGATAATTGGGCAGCCAGGTGGCCCGGCGGAAAGAGTGCCGAGCCTGGAGTCTGGACGACCCCTCCTCCTGATTCTGACTTCAGACACGCATTAGCTGTGTGACCCTGGGCGAGTCATTCATCCTGCGTGCCTCAGTTTCCTCATCTGTAAAACGAGCTGGAGAAGGAAATGGCAAATCATTCCAGTGTCTCTGCCAAGAAAGCCCCGAAGGGGGTCACAGAGTCGGACAGGACTAAACTACAATTGTGCCATTGCTTTCTCTTGCCCATTCTACAGAGAAGGAAACTGAGGCAGACGGGGCGAAGTGTCCTGATTGCGCGCTCCTTCAGGGAGGAGGTTGGTGGGGGGCAGAAAGACGACCCACCTCCCTGTGCCCCGCCCCCCACCTCTCGTCAATATCCCGGCTGTCAAGGTTAATTTGCCTCATTGACTAAGTGATGCTGGGGCTGGAGGTGAGCCCCGGGGGCGCCCCTCGGATTTGGGGGGCGGGGAGAGGGAGCGCACCGTCACACCTTAGAGCTCTCTTCCGTTTGATACATCTCAACGAGCCGGGCCTGCCCCTGCCCCCCGGGAGCGCCCCTCACGGCGGGTACCCCCCACACACGCCCGGAGGCTCCTCCACTCTCCCCTGACCGGTTCCTGTGGGGACCTTCTCTGCAGGGTCCCTGCAGCCGGGGTCCCTCTCTGATGATTTGTTCTAGTTCTGTTTTCCAAAGCTCTCGGGATTCATTGTTGCATCCTGCTCACACCCACCCTGGACCCCTTCGTTACTCTGTATCATTTTCATGTTCACGTATTCAGAGGCTGTCCTATGTCCGGTCTCAAATCCCAGCCTCTCCTACCTTTCCTGACTACTCCGGCCTCGAACACCACACCTCATGTGCATCCCAGGCCTGGAAGGTTCTGCCCCCTCCCC
The DNA here is from genome assembly GCF_028372415.1 of Notamacropus eugenii. Taxonomy (NCBI): domain Eukaryota; kingdom Metazoa; phylum Chordata; class Mammalia; order Diprotodontia; family Macropodidae; genus Notamacropus; species Notamacropus eugenii. The sequence continues at coordinate 353,951,849 of NC_092877.1, read as the reverse complement.
TCCGACTCCGTCTCTTCCTCCAGGCTCTGCTTAAATCCCACAATAAAATCCTTCCTCTCTCTCGGGGTGCTCTCCTGACTCTCCTCTTTTTGTCCAATATCCCAGAAACCTCTTTCCCCAAGAGGCTACTCTACTCCTGGGCTTTACACGTAGAAGAAACCTCTGCCCCTTCCACTAAGGATTGGGCGATTCCTCCCAGAATTCCTCCCAGGCCACCTATTGCTTCATTCCTCTCCTGGCTTCACTGCGGGCTCTCGTAGACGTTCTTGGAAATGCCCTTGCCCCGACTACCTTTGTATTATCTTCCCCAACTGAAATGTAAGCTCTTTCAGGGCAGGGGGCTGTGTTACTTTCTTTTCTTTGTATCCCTGAACTAAGCACACTTAAATACTGGTTGGTCTGACCGTCTGCAGAGGACCTTTCCCAGCCCCATCAGCTGGTAATATCTCCCTTTCAGATTACATCTCCTCCATGAATATCCGAGTTATTCCCATGTTGTCTCCATAGTTAATCTGTACACTTCTTGAAAGCTGGGAACATTTTTTGCCTTTTTTTGTCCTTTGTGCTTATAACTAGCACTTGGTACTGCTGACCCACTGCAACCATTAAATGCTTCATGACTGTGACAAAACCATGTAATAACACCCATAAAATGTGGACATTAAAGGGTTGGTTTTTGTTTCTCAGAGAAGTTTGGGATCAATGTGTACTTTCTTGAAAGCGGTCTAGCCCACTTTCTTCCTCCACTTGAAATCTGGACCCTACTCATCCATTTGTGCAGTCTGTCTCAGATATACAGCAATGGACAGGTTCTATCAATGGTCTGTCATCCAAACTGTGTATCATTATTGTCAACAGACTTAGTGTTCCATGGGTGGGTGATCAGGCTAAACTCGGGTCCTTTGCAATGTTCCAGATGTAGAGAACACAAGATACCACTGTGCTTACAGTTTGTGCGTTATGAAAAAAAAGCTTCAGAGGGGCAAAATTCCACCCTGAAGTCTCCCTTCCAACAAGCTCTTTCACTAATAAATCAAAACCATTTAAGATGCTTTGAAAGATGTTAAGAGAGAGAATCTTGTTCCACAACCTCAGGTATGACATAAAGCTGGGTGGTCACCACAGTGATGGGGGAGATCCAGCATGAATGCCTAGCTGATGAGGGAGTGGCTTGGATGGCAAGATCCTCAAAATGCTTCTGTTTAATTGTACACAGTTACAGCCTCATTGTGTAATGACTACCTTTGATAGATTTGACTTTTCTCAGCAATGCAAGATTCTAAGACAACTGCGAAGGCCTCGTAATGGAAAATGCTATCCACATCCAGAGAAAGAATTACAGGAGTCTGAATGCAGATTGAAGCATACTATTCTCTCTCTTTTTATATTTTGTTTTGTATCTTCTTTCTCGTGGTTCATTCCACTGGTTATAATTCTTCTTTACATGACTTGTGAAAATATGTTTAATATAAATGTATATGTAGAGTCTATATTAGATTGCCTGCTCTCTTGGGGAAGGGGAAGTGAAGGGAGGGGGAAAAAGATTTAAAACTCAAAAGCTTGTGGAACTGAATGTTGTAAACTAAAAATAAATAAATTTAATTTTTTTAAAAGTGCAGCTATAAATTTTTTTAAAAGATGCTGTTTAGTGCTTAATTATTAATTATTACGGCACTGGTTGCACCAACTCCAGTGCTGTCAGGAGTGCACCCATTTGAATGTAGATTAAACAGGGGATGCAATCGTCTTCCAGAAGCTCACAGTCTAGCAATACAAAATATAGGCATCAACTACAAACATTTTTTGTAATCCATTTCCCATAAAAGAAGCAGAAAATCCCAGGTCTCTGGAAAAATTTCAGAGTAGAAAGCATTGTCTCTACAGTTAGAAGACCTGGGTCTAGAGATCCTGATGTTAATTACTTTGTGACTTTGGGAAGTCATTTTACCTCTGTGGGTCTCAGTTTCCCCATCTGCAAAGTGAGGGGGTTGGGACTAGATGACATTGAAGGTCTTCCATCTCTAAGTCAAGGGTTTTCTTAGCTTTTTGTGCATGTCATGAGCATCTTTGGTAGTCTAGTGAAGCCCATGGATCCCTCCTCAGAATAGTGTTCTTAAATGCATAAAATAAAATACATGGTTACAAAGGAAACCAGTTGTATTGCAATACAGTTACCAAAATACATTTTTTTAAAGTTCATAGACCCCCAAGGTAAGAACCCATGTTCTAGGTCTATGGGCTCTCAAATCAAAGACAGCAGGTTTTTCCTTTGAAAGTTTTTTTATACCATTTTCCCCACTTCAGCTCCAGACATGGAGTTCTTCCTAGTCAAAAATCCCTCCTCACTTCCAACTTGTGGAATCCTGTCTTCTTTGCAAGCACAGTCGGGTACCCACTTCCTACATGAAATCTTCCCAAGAGCATTCTGGTTAATCTCATTGGCCATCTTGAAAGTACTTTGTAAGGCTTGATTGCTAGGATAGAAATGATGGGAACTCTGAGGTCGAGGAACTAACCCTATTCCACCTTAGTGGAATTTATGACAGAGGAGAGGAAATCTGACTATAGTCTGATATGCCCCCTGGATTTGGGGAGAGTAGATTTCAAAGGGTTCTGAGGAAGTAAGGAGGATCCCATTGCTTCAAGGATGGTCAGCCCAGGAGAGATAGGAGATTCACAATAAGGAAATTCTGAAGATGCAAAGGAAATTAAGTCTAATGACAAAAAAAAAATGGGGATATTTTTGGAGTTAAATGGATGCTGGCAGCTAGAGGGCGCAATAGATGAGCACTAGACCTCCAGGCAGGAAACCTTAAATTCAGCTTCAGACATCTACTAGCTCTAGGACCCTGGGCAAGTCACTTACCCACCCTTTGCCTCAGTTCCCTCATTTATAAAGTGAGGATAATAACAGCACCCATCTCCCAGGGTTATTGTAAGGATCAAATGAAATAATATTTGTAAAGTGCTTAGCAAACCTTAGCATTATCCTTATTCATAAAGCTACTGTTATTATTATTATTTCAAAAAGAAATGTATAGAAAATTGAGTCAAGTCCAGGTAACAGCAGAGAACTACAAGAATGTTGACAATCCTGTAAACATACCATCAGAAATGCCAAAGCTCTGAATGAACTGAGGCTGGAGATGGCAACATGGTTTGTTGTTTTGTTTTATAATCTACATTGGGAGAAAAAGGAAGATCCAAGAAAGCAGAGGATGTTTGCTGGGATGCATGGGATCATGATAAGGGACAAGAGAAAGAAGGTAGAACTGCTTGACACTTTTTTTCCTCTGCCATAGAGAATGACCTTTAAAGGAAGTCCTGAATCAAAAATGACTAATAGGGAGGGGTGGCCAAGCTGAGTGAGGAAGTCGGGGAGAAGGCACCTGACTGCTCTGGGGAACCACATCTTCAGACCAGATTGTCAGGGACCTGGAAAAGGTCATGGAAAATGGAAGTGGGACCATGGAGGGGAGGGGGGGAAGGAGGGCAAATGGCCACCTGGTGTTTCAAAAAGACCAGAGAACAGTCTGCAAATAATTGGCCAGTGACCTTCCTTCGACTTCTGGGGAAATTTTAGAAAGGAGGGTTAAAGACGGCATGGTGGTGATTACCAAGAGCCTACATGGCTTCATCCAAAATGTGTCTTAGCAGACTAACCTCATTTCCTTTTCTGATGGAATTATTAAACTCACAGATGAGGGGAATGGTATTGCTGTACTCTGCCTATAGGGGCAGCCTGGAGGTGCAGTGGGTAGTGCCCTAGACCTGGTGTCTGAAGACCTGAGTTCAAATTCAACTGTGTGGCCCGGGGCAAGTCAATTAACTTCTGTTTGCCTCAGTTTCCTCATCTGTAAAACGGGGATACTAATAGCACCTGTCTTCCAAGGTCTTTGTGAAAATCAGATGAGATAATAGTTGTAAAGCAGTTAGCACAGTGCCTAGCTTGTAGTAAGAGCTGTATAAGTGTTAACTATTATTATCAAAGAACTGTAGAGTTGGAATCAGGAAGGGTTAAGTTCAAATTTGGCCTCAGATACTTGCTGGCTGTATGATATTAATCAAGTCACTTAACTTACTTCTGGGTCTGTGTCCTCAACTGTAAAATGGGATCATAACAAGCACTTCTCTTCCAGAAACTCAGAGGGTCTTCCCCTCCCAGACTGATTCTTTGTGAAGGCAAATTAGGCCTTCTTTTGCCTCAATTCTTACCTAATTAATTACTGAATAGACTCTGCCTCAGACAAACAGACCTGGGAAATACCATAGCTTAAAAAGACCAAGGTCTCCCACTATATTCCAGGGCCATCGCCTGTCATCCTGACCTACAACAATGACTGTAGAGGAAAGAATGAGGCTGATGACTTTGCACAGTGCTGACTCACTTAAATGCAATTCACTTGCAAGTCAAGACACCACCCTCCCAATGTCATTGGTCTTCTTTGAGACCCAAGGATGAACAATCTCCCAGAGTTGTTATAAGGATAAAGGGGAATAAGGGAAGGAAACAGTATTTATTAAATGCCTTCTCTGTACCAGGCACTTGACAAGTATTATGTCATCTGATCCTCACAACAACCCTGGGAGGTACATGGGGAAACTGAGGCAGACAGAAGTTAAGTGACTGGCCCAAGGTCACCCTAGTAAGTAACTGAGGCTAGATTTGAACTCCAAGCCCAGTGCTCTATCCACTGCTCCACCTTGCTGCTTCATAAAACATGTAAAGCAATTTGCAAACCTTAAAGCACTGTACAAATATCAGCTACCATCACCTAGATTTCAGCAGTAATGTATTTCATACTGTTCTTGTAGATTTGAAGGTAACATAATCTGATGGACTCAAGACTGGTTGGATGAAAAGACTCAAAAAGTAGTTGTTAATGATTCAATGTCAACTTGGTAGGAGGTCTCTAGCAGAGGACCCCAAGGATCTGTGCTTTTGAATATTTTTATATTCAATTATATTAATCAATGACTTGGATAAAGATATATATATATATGCAGATACATATATGTGCATATATATGTATGTGTGTATGTGTATAATCTGTGAAATATGCAGATAAAACACAAAGCTAGGAGGGATACCTAAAACCCTGAATGCCAGGGTGGGTATCCAAAAGAATCTGGACAAGCTAGAGCCTTGAGCAAAACCTAACAATATGAAATTCAGTTAATGCAATGACTTCTACTTGGCTAAAAAAATAAAAAATCACTTTCACAGGCGCAATGTAGGGGAGAGATGGTTAAGCAGTAGTGGTTCAGAAAAGGATCTGGGAGTTTCAGTGGACTGCAAGCTCAATGTGAGACAGTTGTGTGATGTGACAACCCAAGAGGCTAATGAAATTGAGGACTTCATTAGAAGCGGTCAACCTTCCAAGACCAGGGAGCTGAGAGTCTTCCTATAACTCTGTCCTTGTCAGATGTCATGTGGAGTCCTGGGTTCAGTTCTAGGCATCGCATTTTTAAGGAGGGCATTGACAAGCTGAACGATGTCCCGAATGGGGTTACCAGGATGGTGAAGATGCTTGGTTTGTGACTGAAGGAACTGAGCATGTTTAACTTGGGGGAAAGAAGCTTCAGATGAGACATGGCCACTGTCTTCAGGTATTGGAAGGTTGGCTATGGGAAGAGAGATTGGACTGGTTCTACTCAGGCTAAGAGGATCAAACCAGGACCAGTGGGTGGAAGTTACAAAAAGACAAATTTTGGTTTGAAGTTGGAAAAAAAACACCAAAAAACCCTGCAACTTTCTTCTGAGGTAATTGTCCTGAAAGTTCCCCTGTCCCCTCCACTGGATTTACTGTCTTGCATGACTCACTGGGCATTTTGGACCCTCTGGTTTCTTCCCTGTTACGTGGAACTGTTATTTAAATCTGTGCTACTTAACTTATCATCAAGTGAGGTCTTATCTTGTCTTTCCTCCACAACTGGATTGTCACCTGTGGGAAGGGAGGGGCTGTGTCCCATCTTCACAAGGAGTATCTGACCTGCACATAGTAAGCATTCACTAAATATTGGTTGATTTACAACAGTACCAAATTAATGAAAATGCCCACTGAATTAATTTCACTGAAAGTCTATCAATAATGATGAAAAAATAATTTGTGAGCAAAAGAGATACTTCCATGAAACTGCGATCTTAGTTAAAGGGTGCCACAGAGCATTAGAGTTCCGGGCCTGATGCCAGGACTTATTAGCCCTATGTCCCTAGGTAAATCACTTAACTTTTACCTGTCTCAGTTTTCTTATCTGAAAAATGGGGATAATAATAGCATCTGCCTGCCAGGGTTGTTATGAGGATCCAAAGGAACAATCTATGCATTGTTACAATGATTACATATGCAAAGAACTTTGGAAATGCTAGCTAATATTATTGTTGTTAACTCATTGATGTAAATACTAATTCAAAGATTGAAACCCATTCATACTGGTCTATGTTATGGAACTGTCAGTCATCTATTGACTTAGAAAATCATTAATTAACATTATCTGTGTTGCATTGTATTTTTACTCATTTTGTAACATCTCCAATTACATTTAAATCTGGCTCAGGAGGCACTGCAAGTTGTAGTCTGGGGATCTTGAGCATGATACCTCTGCTCTAGATCTCTTTACAGTCTGGCTTGAGTTTACTGGTTATCCCTTGCTCTTAGTGAGTGACCAGCCCACTTCCTTTTCTGATCCTGCATCTCTCCAATGACATCCCTCTATTCCTTCTGCATAATTCTTTGTGGTTTAAGTGATACAGCTCACTCTTGCCCACCTTGAACCTCTCTACAACCCCCTGGATAATATGAAATGTTAATTCTCCTGAGACTGTAATGTCCTGTGACTCCCAGCTAGATGGCAGAAAAATATGGATTTTAGGAAAAAGAACCTTTTCTTCAGGGAGAAGCGTAGGAGACATTAAAAACACTTTGCTGCTCAGCCTGTTCCCATCTTCCAAATTCAATTTTGTCCCTAGATCATTGTCTATCTTCAGCGTGTCTAAGACAGGTACATGGCTAGTCAGTCTCTATGGCAGCAGTTGGGGGTGGAGCCAGTATGGCAAAGAAGAGGAAACATTATAGCCAAGTTCTCCAAACTATAAAATAATGCCTTGAATGAAGTCTGAAACAGTAGCACCAACAAAAGCTCAGGGTGAGACATTTTTCCAGCCCAAGACAATGAAGGAGGACAGAAGCAGAGGTCTGTGATACTGTGGTGGGCACTGGCTGGGAGCTCACCTGGCATCAAAACCAGCTGTGGGTTGTGGGCGCAGTGGCAACAGAGATAGGAGCAGCTTTGGGAACTCTTGGTCCAAAGACGGTAAGGGGATTAGGCAACTGGTCAGAAAAAGATTCTAGGGGATGCTCTGTGCTGGCACTGAGCTCAAGACTGGATGCTGTTGGGCAGTTCCATTCCTTATGCCCACCTACAGGTTGAAGTTCTAGGGAGGACAGAAATTGTGGTTGTAAGAAAGAAAAGAGCCCTTCCTGGATTAGGACCAGAGCCCAGAACAGGAAAGCAGTGACCACATCTCCTTAGAAGTACCAAAAATTTACAACACCCTCTTGCCCCCAAATAGCTCTGAAAACAGCAGCTTGAGAAAGTCTGAAGCTTGGGACAACACTTCTCCCTGCTCCCAATAGGAGCAGAGTCCAATTTTAACAAAAAGTCCGAAGTGGACAAATGCAAAAATGCCTAGGAAAATGAGCAAACAATGAAAAAAGAACCTGACTATAAAAATCTACCATTGTGACAGGGAAGATCAAGACATGAACTCAGAAGAAAACAATATGAAAACAACCACATGCAAAGTCTCAAAGAAAAATATAGATTAGATGCAAAGTTTTAAAAGAATTTCTAGGAGAGCTAACAAAAGAAGAAAAGAAAATGATTTTAAATCAAAGAAGATTGGTAGAGGAAACATTGGGAAAAGAAATGAGAATAATGCAAGAATATTATGAAAAGAAAGTTAAGTTTGGCAAAAGAGACACAAAAAATGTTGAAGAAAATAAATCCTTCACTTATGATGAAAAATGATATCTACCTCCAGAGAAATGACTGATGGAATCTGAATGCAGATTGAAGTATACCATTTTTCATTTTCTTTATTTTTATAGAGTTTTTTATTTATGTTCTATGTTTCTTTTACAACATGATTTATATGGAAATATGTTTAGCGTGATTGCACATGTATAAGCTATATTAAATTGCTTACCATCTCAAGGAGAGGGGAGGGGAGGGAAGGATGAAGGGAGAGAATTTGGAACTCAAAATTTTAAAAAAATATTAAAAATTGTTTTATGGGTAATTGGGAAAAAATAAAATATTCAAAAAAGAAAAGAACTCTTTAAAAAACAGAATTAGAGGCATAAAGCCACACTAAAGAAAACTGTTGTTGTTGTGTTTGTCCTTCGTTTTCAAAGAAGACTTAATCCTCTGGCAGTAACTTAGCCTGGAATACACAGACCCCCAAGGAGTGTGTTGATAGATTTCAGGGAAGCTGTGAACTTGGATAGGGGAAAAATCATATTTTTCTTTTCATTAACCTCTAGTTGAAATTTTGCTTTTTTTTAGTTATTTTAAAATATTATTCTGTGAAATGGCTCCATAGGCTTTATCACATGATCTAAGGAGCCATGACATAAAAACCCTTGCTTGACCATTAAACTATGTGTTACAAGCCAGCTAGTAGTCAGTTTTCATCCACTTGATTTTTCTTGTGTGAATTCTTATGCTAAAATCTATAACTCTACCTAGTAGAGTTCAATAACAATAGTTAGTAGATCAAATGAGATTATGTATGCAAAATGCATTGAAATCTTTAAAGTGGCATATAAATTCAAACTATTATATTATTATAGTTTCATTAAATTCTGTCTTTCTCTTTCCTCTTCTTGTCCCCACTTTTTCAATATTTTGGAATGTGGCTAAAGCAGAAGGGAAAAATCACAATATTCTGAGATCACAGGATTTTTTTTCCCTTATCTAACAACACCAACAATAAAACCATTCAGATATTTCATTTTCTCATGATTTAAAGATTAATACTGAAGAAGGAAAAAGGACCTCTGGGAAATATTAAAACCAGTGACAGGCAGGGTTCAAAGTTAACTGAAAGACGACCACTCCTGTAGGCTGTTGATTAAATTCAGTGGAGCAGGCTGGACTGACTTTTCTAATTCCCATTTTTGAAAGTTAAGTAGAAAACATACAAAGATTTGTTCTTGTTTCAATCTCTCATTTTTCTGCCCACTACTCCAAGAACACTTGTGGTTTAAAAATAGATGAACATATGGATCAATTAAATATTTGTTGACTACCCACAATAATCTCTGCCCAAGTGTCTCAGTGGGGGAACTTGGACAATAAGGCCCTTGACCTTGAGACTGATAATGGAAAAGAGACTGCTGACCCCAGCACTCTATGGATCCAGCCACTGCTACCCTCATATAAATGGTTTATTGTTATTTCAGGAACAGAAAGTATGAAATCAGTCACCTATCTTGAGCCCAAGAGGTGGCGTGTCAGGTATTCTGAAGAAGTAGACAAACATTTTTATCTTGGGTATGGGTTTGCCCTTGAAATTCAGTGTGGATTTCATTGGGCAGAAATTATCCTATTTCACATAGCACAAGCAGGGCTTGCTTTCCTTCCTGGGTTTTAAGCAGCCAAAAATAGACTACAGCTTAAATTCAAGGTCAGTAGAAATTCATTATGAAAATATTTGAGTTCAGCAGGAAGTTGTTGGGGGTGGCAGGGGAAATGAGACAGCTTTCTGGGGAGGGTAGAGTGAAGCCAGCTGCCAAGTGGGGAGAGTAGAGCTTCTAGGAGAGGAAGTGATCCAGGGTCCTGGAAAGATCAGAGAGACAACCATGGTGTAGCACAAAAGGCTGAGGGACAATGAAGCATTATGGGATGGGTGTAAATTCTCAATTGTATAAGTCTTCTTCTAAACCGATTTCTTTTTTCTCCTTCAAAATGGCAGTTTAGATACCAATTGTGATTGGCTTTGATAGGGACATGAAGGCTTATCAATCAATTAAAGCCAGTGATTTGGAGTTTCCAGCTAAGCTTCTGTGTTTTACGAGTGATCTTTTAAAATTGTCCTCATTACCCAATGAGATTTGTTTACCCTCGTTTGGCCATAAACATATATATGTTGTGCCTGATTGTGAAAGCAAGTACACATGGTATTTCAGAATCACAGACTCTCATCCTGCTAGTTCAAAATGTGGCTGAAAAATGTCTCCTCTGCAGCACCTCTAACAATGATGAACCAGCCCAGGTTTGAAGACCTCTGATGAGGGGGAAGCCCTTTCCCCTTCTGGATAGGTCTCATCTTAGAAAGCTGCTTTTCTTTTTCCCCTGACATCGTACTTAAATATGCTTCTTTGCAACCTCCACCAAATGTTCCTAGTTCTGCCCTATTCTGGCCAAAAGGGACAATTTCTCTTCTCTAGGCTAAATAGTTTCCATTTCTTCAACAAAATCCTCATAAAACCCAAAGTCAAGGACTTTCATCCTCCTAGTTGTCTTCTGGATCCTCTTAAACTTATCAGTTTCCTTCCTAAGCTGTGCTGCTCAGAACTGCCAGAATGCTGTAGATGAGGCCTGACCAGAGCAGAGGACAGTGGGAACATCACCCTCCCGGTGCGGTGCTGGACATGATGCCTGCTTTAATGTACTCTATCCGGTCACTGCTTACCCTCCTCAGCTGAAATATCAAATTAGTGAAAAATTCACTAATATTCCCAGGTATTTTTCAAACTTCTGTCTAGGAGAGCCTCCAATTCTATACTTATAAAATTGGTTTTTTTAATCCAAGCACAAGAATTTACTCTTAAATTATTTTAAATTATTGCAGATTATATCTCACATCTTCCTCACCCATCGAGAAGGCAAGAAAAATAACACTCATGACAAATATATAGTCAAACAAAACAGATCACCACAATTGTCATGTCCTGTATGTGTGTGTGTGTGTGTGTGTGTGTGTGTGTGTGTGTATAATTTACACACACACACACACATGCCCTCTGAATCCAGAATCCCCTCTCCATCTGCAAGTAGTTAGTATGTCATATCATGTCTTCTGGAACTGTGTTTAGTACCAATGTGTTGATCATGGTTCCTCAGTCAAACAAGACAATAACACCTACCCAATAGGGTTATTTTGAAGACCAATTGAGATAATATGGGAAGGAAATGAATATTTCTATAGCACTTATGTGCTACAAATATTATCTTATTAGATCTCTTGGTGTTGAATCCACTTATTTTATCATTCCCATTCTACAGTTGAGGAAAAACAGAGAGAGGTTAACTGACTTGTCCAGGGTCACAAAACTACTAAGTGTTTGAAACCAGATTTGGACACAGATCTTCCTGACTCCAGACCCAGTCTCTATCCACTATCCACCGTACCACCTACCTGACTCAGTATGCAGAAACCACTTCGTAAACCTTAAAGTTCTATATAAACGCTAGATACTATTGGTATTGTGTATCTATTTGTCTGGCCTCTTTTTTTCCTGGCTTTCCTTCTGTTCTTTTCTCTCTTTTTTGTTTTTGGTATTTTAGTGTTTTTTTTTCCTCAAAGACCTTTTCTTTCTACTTTTTTCTTTTTCCTTGTCTCCTATCTTTATTCCTCCCTGGCCTCCCAGCCCTCCAGAAAACTGAAACAAAACCCCTTTAACAAATATGTATAACTGAGTCAAGCAAATCTTCACATTTGGTTGTGTAAAAATTCCTACTCTGAATCTGCATCTTGAGTCTATCACCTCCTGGCAAGACATGGGCGACTTGGGGTCGTTGTACTGAGCAGACTTCTCAAGTGTTTTAAAGTTGTGTTTCTTTGTAATATTATGATTATATAAATTGGTCTCTCACTTTTACTCACTTTTCTCCGAATAATTTCGTTTCTCTGAAATTATCCATTTCATCACTTCCTAGGGCATAACAACATTCCATTATATTCATATAACAGAATTTGTTTAACTGTTCCCCAATAGATGAGTATCTGGTTTCCAGTTCTTTGATGCTACAAAAAGAGCTGTTATAAGTATTTTTGTACGTTTGGGTCCTTTCCTTCTTTCCTTGATGTCTTTGGAAGAATAGGAACTTATTCTATTTGTAACATTTGGAACTCACCCCAGGATAATTTATCTTGTATATCTTTCTATGTATATATACTCAATAGAAACCATGGGGGGAAGGGGGGTGGCATTAACTGCAGGGGATCAGGAAAGGCCTCATATAGGATAAGGCACTTGAATTGAGTGTAATGGGGGTAATAAGAAAAACCCCTTGATCTGCTGGGCCTTGGGCCACTGCTAGAGATATATGTGCTTTAGATTCAGTACAGAAGGACTTTCTCTTTGAGATGACCCAGAAAGTTCTTATTAATGCCTTGGTCTTTGTTATGGCACAAGGCTTCTGTCAGGAGATTAGCCACTGAGCAAGGAGAGGGACTTGCTCAACAGACTTTAAAAGGAAAGACAACTTCTACTTTTTCACTCTCTTCCACTTTGTTGAGCACATCAGGACTCTTTGAGCCTTTTTCTCAGGTTCAAATGGAGTGAGATAAGATATTTCTTCCCCCCTCGCAGTTAAAGCACTGCTTGCTAATGACAGTACAAGCTTGGGATGTCTAGGCAAGTCTAGGATTGGACTTTGGGTCTCTGATTGCCTCTTCTGTTTGACTCTCTTTCCTTAAACATTGGTGAGTGACCAAACAGTGATCTTCATGGAGCCATTCCTAACCATAGTGGTTTCACTCATGTGAACGAAAAAGGTCAGGAGCTCCTGGGTCCAGGAGATGGTTGTACAACAGGAGGTAATCTCTGAAACAACTTTTCAGAGAAGAAAATGACCGTTACCAGGAGAATAAGCCCAAGCCATACCCTGGCTTGCTAGAAGACATGGAACTTGAGCAAATTGTTTGGACAGTGCAGAACTGAGGTAAAGGTGAAACGCCTATTCAGCAGCTAACACAGCTTTTCGTGTTTTAATTATCAACTTAAGGCAGCTAGGTGGTGCAGTGGAAAGAGTGCTGAACCTGGAGATCTGACTTCAAATTTGACCTCAGACACTTACTAGCTCTGTGACTCTGGGCAAGTCACTTAACTGGATTGCCTTGATTTCCTCATCTGTAAAATGAACTGGAAAAGGAAATGGCAAACTACTCCAGTTTCCTTGCCAAGACCCCAAAGGGGCCATGAACAGTGGAAAATATCTTCAACAACAACAAAAAAGGCTTACTATGACAAGTTTTAAATATTTGTCAATGCTGGTTTAAACTGAGGGGCCTGGGGGGCTGGGGAGGGAGGCGGAAGAAATAAATAGTTGTCCAAACCTGTTCCATTTTGTATTTTGAGTACCTTTCTAGAAGACCTCCTGTTACTTTCTTTTGGGGAGACCATAGGCATGAACCAAACCTAAGCTGTAAGAGATTTTTCCCCCAGCTCTCCAGGGTGAGGAAGGTCTAATAAGCCAGAGAATATGCAAAGAGCCTTATCCCCTTGGGGGTTAAGTTTCCTTAGGATGTGAACTTCATTCATTCACACTAGAGCAGAGGCCTCCTAATGGGAGAGGGTGGCCTTGCGCCAGTAGTTCACTGGTTTTAATTGAGCTTTGAAGGCAACTAAGAGAATTCTTGACAATAATCATTTCTCCAACAGTAAAAAAGAGCTCCATATCTGTGTCTTCTGTTTTTTGGATATCATAATATACTTCCAAGTACTAATTAACTAAACCTCACAATCTCCCGACCAGGTAATGAGGTTTTATTATCCTTATTTTATAGACAAGATAACTGAACTGAGTGACTCAGTGTTAATGCCCAAGGTAGAAGTTCAGCACAATGTCCAGAAATAAGGAGGTAAGAGTCCCTTTATACGCCACTCTAGTCAGATCCTATCCAGAATACTGTGTTTGAATACAAGCATTACAGAATCACAGACTTTTCAAACTGGTAAGGATCTCAGTGATCAGCTAGTATAACCCACTGCTGAGAAAGAATCTTTGCTAATACACTAAGTAAGTGGTCTAGGCAGTATGGTTCAGGAAGGACATTAATACATTGGAAAACCTATGGGAACAGGGCAATCAGATGGTGATGCCTTATCAAGATTGGTTAAAGGAGCTGGTAATGGTTAGATGGTGAGGAGAGTAGACTTTGCATAGAAGTATCTAAGGATTTGAAGAAGATTTGGTTGATTATATTTGGTCTTAGAGGGTGGAATCTCCTCTTTTTTTTCATCAGATTGCCTTTATAGTTATCCTCATATATTTATAATCTCCAATGTCTCCCTGGCTTCTAGCTTCTTCCCTTCTGTCTACAAAAAAAAGTCCCAATTTTCCACGTCCTTAAAAAATTGATATTAGATTCTATTAGATTCGTCCACAAGAACTATCGTCCTACATTTTTCCTCCCTTTGAAAAAAATTCTTAATCTTTGCTGCCACTTTTTTCACTTCTCAACTCTTAGCAATCTGGCTTTTGACCTCAGAAGAAACCATTCCCTCCAAAGTCATCAATTACTTCTTAATTGCTCAGTCAGATGACCTTTACTCTTGTCCCTTTTGCTTGTGACACATTGCATACTCACTGGTTCTATACACCCATCTTACTCCTTTTTCTCACTGTTTTTTTTTTTGGGAGGCAGTCAAGTTAAGTGACTTGCCAAGGGTCACACAGTTAGTAAGTGTCATATTTGAACCCAAGTTCTCCTGACTCCAGAGCTGGTGCTCCACTGTATCCACTGCACCTTCTAGCTTCTCCATATCTTCTTCAGGATCTTCATCCACATCTCTTCCCCAACACTCTGTCCTGGACCCTATTCTGTTCTTTTTCTACCCTTTTTCTCTTGGTAGTCTCATCCACTCAGATCAGTTTAATTACAATCTCTGTGCATATGACTCCCAAGTCTACATGACCAGTCCTAGTCTCTCACCTGAGCTCCTGTCCTAAATCAACAATTGCCTAGTCTACATTTGTAGATATCTCAAACTCAATATGTCCTAAACAGAATTCATTATCTTTCCTCTTCTTTCTCCCTAAACCCCTCTTCTGAATTTGCTATTTCTGTGGAAGGTACCTCCATTCTTAAAGTCACCTGGGGTCACAAACCAATGTCATCCTCAACTCCTTACTGTCAATCACCCCATCCATCTTTATTTGTTCTTCATTTCATCCACAACATCTCTCCTGTAGGTCCCCTTCTCTCCACTCACATATGCCCCACCACAGTTCCGTTCCCCCCCCCCCCCACTTGGAATATTACAATAGTCTCTTAACTGGTCTTCCTGCTTCAACAACAACAATAAAAACGTAAATATGAATAACTGGCATTTATTTATAAAACATAGGGGCAGCTACATGGTGTAGTGGATGGAATGCTGGGCCTGGAGTCAGGAAGACTCATCTTCCTGCGTTCAAATCTAGAATTATTAGCTGTGTGACCCTGGGCAACTCACTTAACCATGTTTGCCTCAGTTTCCTCATCTGTAAAATGAAGGAAATGGTAAACTACTCCAGTATCTCTGCCAAGAAAACCCCAAATGGGGTCATGGAAAGTCAGACACAACTGAAAAATGACTTAAAATTTATAAAACTTTATTTATAAAAAAACATTTGTTTATAACACTTTAGGGCTGGCAGAGTACTTTAAATGTGTTATTTCATTAGACCTCTCCCCACTACAGTACATCCTCCACACTGATTCCAAAGTGATTTTCCTTAACTATAGATCTGACCATGACAGCCCCTACTCAAACCGTTTGCTTTCTATCGCCTCTAGAATCAACTATAAACTCCTCTGTTCAGCTTTTAAAGCCTTTCTCAATTTCTCTTTGCAGAGTCATAGGGCATTACTCCCACTCTGCCCTCTGCAATGCAGCAGCAGGGGATTTCATTCTATTCCATTCACAGGTCATTCCATCTCCTACATCCGGAATACTCTCTATCTTCATTTCCCCTACCTCATCGAAGGCCTGACTTGCTCTGAGGTTCAATTCAAACTTCCTTTTGATTTTTTTTTTTTAAATATTGAAGGGACCATCCCTTGGCTCACTTCTTAAATAGCTCTAATCACTGAATGGGCATTGCCTCAGTCAAAGTGAGAACTCTGAAAGACCTTAGTTTAAACATTCCAAGGTCTCCCACAGCATTCTGGGCCATCTCTAGTTGTCCTAATCTAAGTCTGGCCACTGGATCCAGATGGACTGAGAGGAGAAAGGGAGGCTGGTAACTTTGCACAGAACCTCCTTCACTGAAATCCATTTCACTTGCAAGTCACAGCCTCATCTTCCTCTTCGAGAACAAAGGACAAACCACACAACCGGTATTCTCTCACCCAAACTGCCTTGTTATTTAACTGTTTTATAGTCATTCACTTTATATTTACACTGGACACACCTAGAAATGTGTTTGTTCTCCCTTCTTCCTTGCCACACTCAACCCCCCTTCCCCCTCTTCAATGTAATTTCTATACAAGTAGGGTTGTGTGTGTGTGTGGGGGCACAGAGCCTGGCACACAGTAGGTGCTTACTAAATACTTGTGGATTGATTGATTGATAGTTAGAAATGTGACTAACATTACAAAGGAGACAGGTAGCAGAGTCGTGGCCAGGAAATGTTAGGGATGGAAGTTACTTCAGAGCTCAGCTTCTTGCTAGCAGATGGATTATAGACAAACTCTTTCCACTTCAAATAGCTTTCTGTGCTACCCTCCTCACTGGGGGCAAACCTTTCTGCAGACCCTAGGATAAGGAAACTGTGCCCAAGAATGCATTCTCCGCAGAGTACCATTAAATCTCTGACTGTAGGCACAGATTAAATATTTGCCTTTAAATTATACCCTTGACTTGGTAGGTGATGACGAGTCAGAGGCATCTCACCTGCCTCTGTTTCCATCCCCATGACTAGGGTGGGGCAGGACTCTTGGAAATTCCATACTGATGAAAAAGAAGGCATAGTTTCTGGGCGAATGGTGGTGGAGAGTGGCACCTCTAATCCCTCCTTTTCCTGAACTTAATACAGTAAAGTAATCACATGGGTAACCTAAGCCCTTCAGGGAACTGAAGGAAAGGGAAGAACAGGTTTGGGCAAAGAGGGAAGTATTAGGTGAAAATTCAAGTTCTCACTGGAGATGCAGGCTGGTGGGAGGGGGGCATGCCCTGCTCACCAAGGGCTCTTCACCTTCAGGAGAGCTGCCCGCAACAGAGCACAGTGGGATGATCCAAAGAACCAGGGGGCATCTCACCACCTTCACTGATGGAACTTCAGACTGAGAAGAACTCTAAAAACCTGCCTGCTTCCATTAGTCAAAGCAGCTCAGTTTGTTAAAAAGAAGCCAGTTCAAGTTGTTTGGTTGCTATGACATAGAATTTAAGTTCCCAAGGGACTTCTTCTTTTTTTTGGTCTTTACATCCCAGCACCTTGCCTCAGAGTAGACCTTGCTTAATAAATGCTTCTTCAATGTAATGAGGTAGAAGGGGTATTGGTTCAAGGTCAGAAGGGTTGAATTCAAGTCTTGACTTGGGTGACCTTGGACAAGTTACCTCAGCACCCAGGATCACAGAACCTGGGAGCTGGGAGGAACTGCCAAGGCTGTCTAGTCCAACGGGAATCTGACACACCTTTAAGCCTCCCTCAGTTTTGTTATCAGTAAAATGCGGGGATAGAACTAATTCTTTCAGCCCCAAGGTCCTCTGATAACACCATCTTTCTAGAGTGCTGCTGCAGAATATATAATCTCACTCTTCAAAGGCCTAATGGTTCTTTGACCTGGAGACAGAATAATTTGCAGCACTTTTCTGCTGAAATGTTCTCTTTCTTGTGCCCTGACCAAACTATATGCCCCACTATAGTCACAAAAGATGGTACAGGGGATGGTACGATGGGCCTGGAATCAGGAAGACCCGAGGCAACTGTGTGACCCCTGGACAAGTTACTCAATCTTGTTCTGCCTCCATTAAAAAAATCTCTAAAATGAAAATAATCACAGCACCTACCTCACAAGGTAGTTGCAAGAATCAAATGAGACAAGATTTGTAAACCGCTCAGCTCAGTGAATGGCGCTAAATGCACGTCTTTGTACCTTCTCCCCACTGTTCCTTGGTTCTGAAACTGAGCCAAAGAACCATGATCCCTTTTCCAAATGCTTTTGCCAATATTTTTTTTCCTGCATCTACTTCACAGTTGGGCCCTGGCTTCCCTCTCTGCCCTTCATGCACAAGTTAGAATGAGCACCAATGGCAGCCTTCCAAGAAAAAGGAATTGTAAAGGAGAAAGGGGAAGTCCCCCTGCTTTCCCGAGAGATGATAAGAAAAGCTGCCTGAGGACGGAAAGTTCAACAGATTGGTACAGCTAGGTGTCACAGTGGATGAAGTGCTGGCCCTACAGGTAGGAGGACCTGAAACACATTAACTGTGTGATCCTGGACAAGTCACTTAACCCAGATTGCCTTTAAAAAAAGTCCATAAGATCATAGGTCTAGAGCTAGAAGGGGCCTCTGAGGCCAACTCTACAAAGTTCTCCCTCCATTTGTTTCATGCCTTGCACTAGACAACATTTATTAAGCTCCTACTGCATGCCAGGCACAGTCCCCACTCCCAGAGAGTTTATATTCTGATAGGAGAAACAAATGAGATGATATATGTAAAGCTCTTTGTAAACCTTAAAGCCCTGTATACATGTAAGCTATTATTATTAATAATGCGCTTGTTTACATAAACATAAAGTACTTGCAAAGTGATTTTGGGGAGGGGCTCTAGGAACTGGGAGATGGCACTTGAGTCAAGTCAACAAGCATTTATTAAATGCCTACTATGTGTCAGGCTCTAGAATACAAAAAGAGGCAAAAAACAATCCCTGACCTCAAGGAACTCACCGTCTAATGGGAAAGATAGCGCATAAAGATGAGTAGAAGAAATCAAAGCGAAGGATCAGCTAGAAAGGACAGACAGAGGGAAAGCACAGGGATTAAGGGAGATCAGTGCTGGGGTTTTGACTGAGAGGCACAAAGATGAGAAGGGAAAGACTTCTGAATGTGGAAGGCAAGCAGTGGAAATATCCAATCTGATCTCAAGGAAGGAAAGTGTAAGGAAACTGCAGACGTGGGAAGAGCCTGGGTTCTGGAGGGTTTTGAACAACCAACAGGACTGGATATTTGATATCTGATCCTGAAGTTTATAAGAAGCTACTGGTGCTGATTGGTTAAGGAAGGGGGAGTTGGCACGGTCCTATGTGTACTTTAGGAAAATCTATTTTACATGGATGAGGAGGATGCATGAAAGAGGGGGAGGAGGTGGTAAGGGCCTGAGCTAGAATTGTGACTCCAGGAATTGAGGGGGGCAGGGAGAAGAAAATTAGCAATTATTAAGCACCTACTGGTATAAAATAAACTGGAGAAGGAAATGGCCAACCACACCAGTATCTTTGCAAAGAAAACCCCAAATTTCACAAAGAGTAGGACACAACTGAACAACAACAAAAGCACCTACTATGTACCAGATACTGTGCTCTTTACAAATATTATCTCATGTGATCCTCACAACCACTCTGGGAGGTAGGGGCTATTATTATTCGCATTTTACAGATGAGGAAACTGAGGCAAACAGAGGTTAAGTGACTGGCTCAAATTCGAAGATCTAGAAAGTGTCTGAGGCAGGATTTGAACTCCAGTTTTCTTGACTCCAAGTCCATTGATCTGTCCGCTGGGAAAAGAAGGCAATAAACATTTATATAGAGCATATTATGTGCCAGGCACTGTCCTAAACACTTTTTACAAATTTTGTCTTTGATCCTTACAACAACCCTGGGAGGTTGGTGCTACTGTTATTCCTATTGTATAGTTGAGGAAACTGAGGTGGAGGTTAAGTGACTCGCTAAGGGTCAATCATCTAGTAAACATGTGAGGCCAAACAGGTCTTCCTGACTCCAAAAGCTGCATTCTATCCACTGGGCCATCTGAGAGATGTCATAAGGTAGAATTGACAAGTGGTAGCAAACTGACAGAATAGGGGGAATTTTGGGGAGATTGAATAATTGAAATGCCGGGTGGTGGTTCCCTTTGCAGAAATAGGGAAGTTAGGGGAGATGCCTATGGGACATCTAATCTCATTCCAAACATCCAATTGGCTGTTGGTGACATTGGACAGGAAGTTAGGGGAGAGACAAGGGCAGGATACAGGAATCTGGTCATCATCTGCATAGAGATGATATTTGAACCTGTGGGAGCTGATGAGCTCACAAAAAGAGGGTGGTATGCAGAGCAGTGGGCATGTGCCACCACCCTTAATCACTGCCAATCTGTGTGGTCACAGGACCTTGAATTCCTAAGGAGTCTTTGGGAAAGATATGTCTGTAAGTCAACCAGCTACCCAGACTAAGAGCTGGTCTAAATCCTACGGATACAAAGAGCTCACCATCACCCATGCCACTCCCATTTTATAGGTCCAAAGATATCTGTATGTCTTTATCTAAATCTCTCTCTCTCCCTATCTATCTATCCATCCATATCTACCCATGTGTCTGTCTCTATTCATGTATTGTCTGTCTCTCTATCCATCCATCCATCCATTTATCCATCCATCCATGTAATCTATCTATCTATATCTATCTATCTATCAATCTATGTAATTTATCTATCTCTATCTATCCATGTAATCTATTTACCTACCTGTCTATCTCTCCATGTAATCTATCTATCTCTACCCATGTAATCTATTTATCTATCTACCTATCTTGGAGGTCATATTTACAAAGGGGGACACTGAGGCTCTGGGCGGGTGAGTGAGTTGGTCAAGGTCACCCAGGTGACATCCTTCTGCCCCCCCCTCTAGGGAGGGGGATAAAGGACACTCCCCTCCAGCCGCCGAGGAATGAGGAATGAACCGCAGCCCAGAATCCTAGCATTCAGCAAATTCTCCAGCCCAGACTCGAGGGAGGGGCTGCGTGGGGCTGGGGCTGCCTCGGGCATGAGGGAGGGACGAGGTCTGGAGCGGTATCCAACCCGCCCCTCCGCCCCAGATCCTTCATTCCCCAGCGAGCCAGCGAGAAGAAAGCACGTTCCCGGGGGGCTGCGGGTAGGATACCGGGAAAACCTCAATTCCCAGAATTCCCTTAACCAGAGAACTCCAAGTCCCAGAATCCCGTTCGGAAACTCCAACCCTGGCGGGCGCTTTGATTCCTTCTGACTCCGGCCGCTCTCGGCCCCCGCCCCCCCCTCCTCCAAGGATGAGCTGGACGGAACTATCCGGCCAAGAGGGGGTAACTTACTACCTCTGGGCTCTGCCGCCACCTCTTCCTCGCGATTTCGGAGGAAGGATGTGTGACAGGATGTGGATAGAGGGGTTTAGAATCTCTCCAGTTTGGGGCTGCTACGAGGTGGCCTCTCCCGATGGGCCGGGAGGTACGGCTCCTGAGTGGGTCCCCCCTCCCTGCGAGAGTGGTTCAGCCCAGAGGCGGCCCTTCCCGGCGGGGGCCGGAATGGTGGCTCGGACGGCCCCTCCCCGCCCCGCCCCACCCGGGAATGTGGACGCTTGGAGGGAGCGCGGTGGGCGGGCCGGAGGGAGGCGCCGAGGCGCCGGGGCCAGGGCGGAGGAGGCCGGCGGCGGTGGCGGCCTCGGTAGCGGCGGCTGGGCAGCGGCGGCGGCTCTCGGCCAGGCTCCCCGCGGCGCGGCCGCACCGGCGCGGGGCGGCAGGGAGATGCCCACGCAGCGGGACAGCAGCACCATGTCCCACCCGGGCCCGGGCGGCGGCGGGGGAGGGGGCGGCGGCGGCGGCGGCGGCGGGGACCACGCGCACCAGGTCCGGGTGAAAGCCTACTACAAAGGGTGAGTGAGCGCGGCCGAGCCGGCATCGCCACGGAGCCCCCGGGGGGAGGGGCTGCGGCGTCCTCGGGCCCCCCCCGTGGCGAGGGGGCGTCCTCGGGCCCCCCGGAGCCCGCAGTGCCAGGGGGCGTCCTCGGGCCCCCCGGAGCCCCCCGTGGCGAGGGGGCGTCCTCGGGCCCCCCGGATCCCGCGGTGCCAGGGGGCGTCCTCGGGCCCCCCGGATCCCGCAGTGCCAGGGGGCGTCCTCGGGCCCCCCCCGTGGCGAGGGGGCGTCCTCGGGCCCCCCGGAGCCCCCCGTGGCGAGGGGGCGTCCTCGGGCCCCCCGGATCCCGCAGTGCCAGGGGGCGTCCTCGGGCCCCCCCCCCGTGGCGAGGGGGCGTCCTCGGGCCCCCCGGAGCCCGCAGTGCCAGGGGGCGTCCCGCCTGACGGAGGCCCCCACATAAGGAGGCTGCTCGAGATGAAGCCCCCAGGGCCGGGCCGGCTTTGCCCTGGTCCCCCAGAAGTTTGGATCATTTGGATCCGTAAACTTGTTTTTTTCTCATTGAAATTATTTTATTACTTTTCACTTTTCCACCCTCACTTCCACAAGTTCCAAATGTTCTCCTTCCTCCCCAGACGGGCCGCGCACGGATAAGCATTTATTAACCACCTGCTGTGTGCCACCCCTGCCCTCCAGGAGCTTACCCCCTGCTGGGGGAGCCCACGTGCAGGGCGCTGTGTACAAACAAGCGGGGACCCATCCATGGGAAAGAACGATCGAGGACCCCTGGAATGGAGGGGGCGTCGGGGGGCTGGCCGGCGTGGGCGGGACTTCCAGGAGGGGCGTTATTAGAGGAAAGCCCCTGGCCTTATGCCCTGACCATCCCCTCCTCATCCAGAGCCTTTGTTTCATTACTGGTATGTGAGAAGGAGCGCTGTGACCTCTGGGCCTCAGTTTCCTCATCTGTAAAATGAAAGGGGTGCACTCTGCCTTGGTTCTCAGCTTTGGATTTAGGGTGCCCGATTCCCCAGCACCCGGTGTGGGGATCGTAAGTGTGGGCAGAGACCTGGAATGTTACCATGTGAGGTGCTGAGGGCTTCCTTTTTTTATCACTCTTGATCCCCTGTGCCTGGCAGTACAGGAGATGGGCTTGGGGGTGTCTGGAGGATCTTGGCCTTCTCTGCTCTCCACCTGGACCCTCAAGGAGCGCCTCATGGCTGGGTCTGCTGTAGGCTGTAAGGCCCTTGAAGGTCAGCTCGCTCTTCTGTCCTCAGCATCAGAGTGCCCGTTGGCTGGACTGGCCATGGCCTGCTTGTCAAGGTGGCTGGGGTGGGCTGGCTCAGGGGGTGCTGAGTCTCTCAAGGGGGCCTGGGTGGGGTTCCCCTACTGCATGGGCAGGAATAGGCCTTGCTTTGGGCTGGCATGTGGCAGGAGTTTCAAATGAAGACTTTGAGTCTGGCTTGCTTTCCCTTGGGTCTAGGCTGCAGGACCAATTTAGACTGTGGTAAGCTGAAGTGGGCATGCCTGAAGTCATACCCAACAAAAGGAAAAGCCACCAAGTTACGCACGTGGACTTTACCTGAGGACGGCCATAATAAGTTCATTACCTGTTTGGGGCTGCCAGGGATTTCTGAATGGTTGAGTGAATGATGCGATCTCCCCAGATTTAGGAGGGATTTGTTGAGAATGGTTATTTGGGGAGCCCCTCCCTGGTGTTGCTGGCTTTCCAAGAACTTGGTTTTAGGATGAGAGCCCTGCCAGGTGAGAAGAAAACCATCCCACACCTCCTGGCACTGAAGGTAATTCCGTGGGGCTTTTCTTATCTCATCACCTTAGCTAATGTTGGCCCATCTCCCCTAGGGGAAAAGAGTTCAGCCGTGATACTTGATTAAAGAATGTTGTAACTTTAGGAACTTTTCTTCTCCCCCAAATTGAAGACTTCCAGTTCAGTTGAACAGCTTTCACTTGGTCGTTGTTTTGTGAGGTGCCTGCCCTTGTGGCTGCTGTTCACTGCTGAGACCAGCTTGGGGGTTTTCCAAACAAACACCTTTACCAGTGTGCTTGTTGCTTATTTATCCAGGCAGAAGTCAGTGGCTTAAAAAAAAAAAAGGTTGACTGTACAGTGTGTACATTCCGGAATGGATCAGTGAGGATTGTGAATGGGGAACCTGTAAGAGGGAGGTCCTAGTTGCCTGCCACCTCCCTCCTCTGTATTCCAACAAAATCGAGTCCCCACAAATGATTCTTAATGAAATGTTTGGACTTTTTGTTTGTGTGGTTTTGTGAATTCTTACCTTTGGAGTTGTAGCTTCATCTTAGGACTCGTAGTAGCTTAAGATCACATTGAACAGTTCACATGTACACAGACAGAGAAAGCATTACATGCCTTGGCTAAATGTGTGGGTGTTATTTAATGGGCTCTTATTCTTAGGGGAGTTCATGGGATTTTGAGATTTTGCAGCCAGCCATGACTCCCACAGAGCACTGTGGGAAAAACATTTTGTGTGTACGTTTGTCTGAAATGAGACATTGATTTTAAATGTTTTTATTTAATAACCAGATTTACTAAATTCTAGTTTATTTTGAAAGAAACAGAGGTGACTGTGCTTAACAACCTAGGTTGGAATTAAGATCCCTTGTTTCTCTCACCATCAAGGTCAGGAAGGGAGACGCTCATCTGTTCAGGAATGTCTTTGTAAATTCCAAAGCGTGATGACCAATAGGAAGTGTTACTGTTGGCCTGTGGTTTCAGTTTTTTAGGTAAGCTTTCCCCTCCACTTTAAAAAGGGTGACTTTTGCTAAGGTGAGCCAGGAATCTTTCTGACCACAATCACTTTGATCCTTCTTCAGCTGTGATAGAGAGCCATGGTTGAAGCGTCACTCCTGTACTTAAACATTCTCTCAATTGGTCATTTCTCTGCTTCCTGTCCTGAAATCAGACTTAATGAGGACTCTATCTTTATTAGCAATATACCCAGCCAGAGGTTGTACTGTTGAAACGACAATGAGTCACTGAAGGAGCAGGTTACTAAACAGGTTGTCTAACTAGGACACCTTTGACTTGATTTTCATATTTTAAAGAATTCTCTTTACCAGAAGACATTTCCCCCAAGCATGACTGATATCCTCATTCTGAGAGATCAGTGGGTCAGTTGCACCCCAAGGCCCCCCTCTACCCCTCAAGCTGTGTTTCTTTGTAGCAGCTGGGATCATTTTGTAAAAAAAAAAAAAAATGACTCACCACTCTTTTTCCCCAGGAAGAGGACCTTCAAGTTCCTTTAAACTTGATCTTTATGAAAATGTGCCTTCTCCAGATAAAGAAACTTAAACCACACACTTAATTTGATTACTTGTTCTAGTATTTAAATAGGAGATTGGCTTTTTCCTTGTCTTTTTTTTACACACACGGGAGCTTTTCCTTGGATTTCCTTAGTCATTACTTTGTTCGTTTACAGAAGTAGAATAAAAAGTTCTGTTGGTTAGTGAGAGATTAACATCATATAAGCTTTTTTATGGTGAGCTTTGCTTTAGTGGGGCAGGACTTACCAGTAAAATAGTGAGGGAACCAGGTAGATTGCATCACAAAATATACAGGGGGTTTTACAAACATGTTTTCCAAAATTACATTTCTCAGAGTACTCTATACTGAGCAGTCATAATTTTAAAGATTTTCCTGCCTATACCAGCATTGTACAATTAGGAAAACATTGTTGAATAGCTGTGTTTGAAATTGGCCTTGCAAGGAAATATGTAGAATTTTTCTCATATTTGCAAGTCTTGACAAGACTGTTTTTTGTTGGTACATTTGTTTTCTGACTACTTTAGTAACGGCATTAATGGGCAGAGGTCATGTGTCTGATTGGGCTCTCACTGGCCCATTTGGGCCATCTTCTTTTCTCTGTCACCCCTCTGGGAGATCTTCTCACTTACTGAGGTTTTAGGGGGTTATCTCTAGAGTTGACTGTAAGCACTGGGAGTCCAAGGGCATCTAGCCTTCCCTCTCTTCCTTTATTACTCTGCTTCAAGGTCTATTCCGTGAGCATCTCAGCCATCTGTATGCAGGTTAACAGCCTCCTCCACCCCCCCCAGTCTCCTTGACTTGGCTGAACTCTCTCTGCCTTGGGTGAGCTGCTCCGACAGCGGTGCCTGGCTTGTCCATGACATTGCTTCCCATTTCTTGAAATTACACTATATTGCTTTTTATATATTTTTGGACCGCATGACCTAGGGCCAGAAGCTAAACCCTCCAGCAACCCAAGTGATGGACTCAAGAAAGAAGGTGCCACAAGTCTGGTTAAAAAAAAAAGTGTCCATGCTCCCCTCCCTTTTCCCTCCTGGTAGAATGTCCACTCCTTGAGGCCAAGGATTTGATTTTGTATCTCCAGGACCTGCCACAGTGCCTTGTCCATAGGTTCTTAATGTTTGTGATGTTAAAAGAACACATCCAGCACTTAGCACAGTTCCTGGCACATGAGCAGGGGCTTAACAACTATTTATGGATTGATGGCTGTGTCTCCAATACAGAAAGGCCCAGGTAGCCATTGCAGAGTGAGTAAGAAAGGCCCTTGCCAAAGCCTGTTCATTTTTTAGCATCACAATTTTCTGTTGTATCTCATCCTCAGCGAGACCCTCCTGAGGACTTAACCCCCAGGATTCTTATCTAATCTTTGTATCTTTTCCAGAAACTAACTCAGGGCTGCGACAAAAGAGAAATGCTTAATAGATGTTTATTGAATTGGATTTACAAACCCTTTTCCAAGCCGGTAATTACGAGAAGGGAGGGAGAGTCCTCTACAGACAAGCCCAGTGACAGCCGAGGAGTAGATGGGAAAAAACAAACAACGCACAGGGCAGAGACGTGGGACTAACGGTAGAGTGGCCTATAAGGCTTAGAAACAAAAGCTAGAATGTCATTAAATGGACTCCTTCCCACCAAACGGCTTTTCAAAAAAGTGACCTGTGGCCTTCAGAATCCCAGGGTGTTGCTGAAGGAAGATCCAGTATGAACATGAAGATATCATGAAAGCATCCCCCTGCCCCCCCATCAGAGATGTGTATTGGGTAACTCTCCCATGCTTCTGCTGGTTTGTCCAGTGGCATCTCTGCTTTTTGCTGCCTCTTCCCGTGGCCATTCCAGTGTCCTACTCTATGTCCTCGCCTCCCAGGGCCTCTCATCCCTCACTGTGCCTCCTGCTGTGGAGGAGCCTCGCTGAGCCTGCTGGTGATCCCCAGAGGTCTGTGGGGATCCTGTAATCACAGACCCCCTGAGGCCAGCCTGCTGCCCTCAGAGCATGCTTCATTCTCTACGAGGCAGCCTTAGAGATGGGGAGTGTTGACACCTCCCTGCCAGACCAAGGTTCGTTCAAGACTAGAGGAACAAAGTAAGACCTGACTTCCTCTTACTGCTGACAGGGCTGGTTCTCAGCAGAGCCACACCAATCAATGAACGTGGATTCAGCACTTAACGGGCCCTGGGCTCCTCCATGTCCCTGCCCTTCAAGGACTTATACCTTGTCATCTGACATGTACAGAATCAGTAAGTGCATCCCAGGGTGCCTCCTGCCTGGATGGGTGGTGACCGTCAGGTAGGTATTCCAGCAGAACTCCTAACCAGCTGTCTGCCTCCCACCCTGCATGGTGGTACCACTTGCCTTTGGGATGATGATGTAGGATTTTGAGCTGGAAGGAGCCTGAAGAGGTAACTTGAGTGCAGGTCCATTTCACAGGTGAGAAAACTGAGCCACTCCTGGCATCTGTCAAGTCCCAACTCAGTTCTGCTGTTCTAGTAGAAGCCTTTCCCAATCCCCTTAATTCCAGCTCATCTGTCTGATGATTTCTAGTTTATCTTGTATATATTTTTTGTTTCCCCCGTTAGACTGGGAGCTCCTAGGGCAGGGGCTGTCTTTTGCCTTTCTTGCTACCCCCAGTGCTTAGCTCTGACACACAGTAGGTGTTTAATAAATGCTTCTTGACTGAAATGACTGGCCTTGGGAAGCAGCAGAGAGGGGATTCCCACCCAAGGCCTCAGCCTCCAATTGCCCCTGTGCCATGGTGCTTTGTGAATGTTGAGGCAATCCAGCAAGACTGACTCTGGAAAGCATGGGGAATAGGCCTGGACCTGTGATTTCATCAGTGTCTGGAACTCTCAGAGAACATTCCCTCCCCAGTCCGGACGGGCCTCTTCATGTCTTAGAATTGTCTGGCACACAGAGCCTGTGAGTGGAAGGTGTGGACTAGACCCTGGCTCTGGCCAGCTCGCGCTCTCTCTCTCTCTCTCTCTCTCTCTCTCTCTCTCTCTCTCTCTCTCTCTCTCTCTCTCTCTCTCTCTCTCTCTCTATCTCTCTGCCTTGGCTTGCTGCCTTCTTGACCTGTAGTTGCTTAAACCAGACAAGGGGCCCTTTAACTTGCACTTTTCCTCAACTGGCACGATGTTTGTATTGGACACATTTATCTTGGGTGTGGGAGCTTTCTTTGAAGACAGGAAGTTCAAGACCAAGTACAGATTTTGAAGTTGTTTTTTTTTTTAAAGTTGAGAGGAGTTTAAGACAATGAAGAGCTGGCCTGGGTTTCAGTCCTGCCTCAAATACAGAAGGGCAGGTTTATCCTGGGCGAGTGCTGACAATTCTCCGAGCTCAAAAGTTTTGAGAAGGTGCCAGTCTTCATTGGTGGAGGGACTTTGCTCACCTGGAATTCTCTTCCCTCCTGTAATTGGTGGCACAGGAGTAGAGGAGTCATGGGTCATGGGTCATGGAAGCTTGCCCTTGAGGATACTCAGATGGAACCTTGAAGGAAGTTGGTGGATGGGGGAGGGTGTTTTTCTTTTCTTTCTACTATTGACATTAAGATTTATTTTTTTTCAACGTAATAGTACTTTATTTTTTCCAATGTCAAGAGAGTTCTCAGCGTTCACTTTTATAAGATTTTGAAATTTTTTTCTCTCTCCCCTTTCCCCAAGATGGCAAGCAATCTGATTGTAGGCTATACGTTTCAGATCACAGTAAGTTTATTTTGACATTAGTCATGTTGTGAAAGAAGAATCAGGACAAAAGGGAAAAACCACAAGAAAGAAAAAAGAGAAAATAGAATGCTTCTCTCAGCATTCGGATTCCATAGTTCTTCTTCTGCATGTGGATGGCATTTTCTATCATGAGTCTTTTGGAATTGTCTTAGATCTTTGCATTGCTAAGCAGAGCTAAGTCTATCAAAGACAGTTATTTCACAGTGTGGCTGTTAGGTATACAATGCTCTCCTGGTTCTGCTCACTTCACTCAGCGTCTGTTTGTGTCAGTCTTTCCAGGTTTTTCTGAGATCTGCCTGCTCATCATTTCTTACAGCATAGTAGTATTCCATTACACTCTAGTACCACAGGTTGTTCAGCCATTCCCCAGTTGATAGGCATCCCAAGAGGGTATGATTTTCACACATGAGGCCCCCCCCCCCCCCTTCCCCAATAAGGTGGGAAATGGGAGATTGAATGTCCTGGGGAACAACAAAGAAGCTAGTTTGACCAGAAGTAACTCTCAAGCCCATCAGCCCCTGGAGCTGGTGGTTGGGCTTGTGTCTAAGGACTGTCCATTTCTCCTCTGTGTGGAGGAGAATCTGGAGGCAGGTAGACCACCTGGGGGACTACAGGCCCATTGTCCTGATGAACATTTGTAAAACATCTTACAGTCATCATCCCATTTGGAAAATGAGGGGACTTGAAGCTGAGGTATGACTGTTAGTGAAGAAGGTCTTATGAAAGGAGGCCTGACACTTGACTTGCCAGCTGATGGGTTAGTGGGGGTGAGGGAGAGGGAAGCAGTGAGTTTGAACTTAGGGGACTGATGCCCTCAACTGAAGACAATGATGGTTTTTTGGGGGACAGATAAGGAGTTCTATTAGGTTGTGGTGAGTTTGAGAATGCTTGCCATTGGGCAAGTCCCATAACAGTTAATTAGTGATGCTCTGGAGCTCGAGAGAGATCAGATGTGGGTGGCTCCCAACCATGGGAGCTGAAGAGGTCGATCAAGTCAACCAACAAGCATTGATTAAATGCTTACTGTGTGCTGGATCTCTAAGAGAGAAAGGAGAAGAGGCCCTGGGGTTTACTCACCCACAAGGGTCTTTAAGGCCTGGACTTCAAATAGCCCTAATGCTCAGGCAGCCCTTACACATCTCAGGGGTTAGGGGCATAGGCCCCCCCTCCCCCATCTGGAAAATCCACCTAAAAGCTTTTGGTCCTCCTTTTGTGCCAGAAAAGAAGTATTTTGGCTTTGCGGATTTCCTTCTCTTTTGTCTTGATATCATACAAAACTATACATATATTTTATGTGCTTCTTAGTTTCTAAATTTTTCTGTCTTGTCTGCTGGCTTTTGGTACGTCATCTGGGGCTTCTGCAAAACTCCCCCAAATATCCCATTTGATTTCTTATGCTGACCCTCGATCATATGTGGAAGGGATAACTAATTATTGCTTTGATACCAGGATGGGGAAAGACCACAGCCTACCCTCTCCTCTTCCCTCCTTACTCTGGCATCTTTTTTGCATAGCTTTTGGGATGGATTGTTGAGCTGGTAAATAATCCTCCTTTAGAAGTTGGAGCACGTCTCAGTTTATTGTTTTCAGGGAGTTCTTTTTCAGAGAGGTAGCTGAAGAATGAATGAGTACTTTTAAGGTCAAGAACATGGAATGTAAGCATGTGTCTCTTGAAGTATTTTGAGGTTTAATGGGAAAGCCTAAAATTGTATTGAACTGTGTAATTTTAGGGAGCTATGTGGCTAAGCACATTGGGATCTGTTGAAGATCAGTGGTAGGCAAAAACATGCTATTGCTGAAGATGGAATCACAAATAGACATTGGGGGTTCTTAACATAGGTAGTGTCTGTGACATTTTTTTATTTGTTAACATTTTAAAAATTCTGGTAACTGTACTTCATTGTTTTTGTTCTTCTCTGTTAATCCGATGCCTTTTATTTTCTGCAGTTAAAAGTATCTGCTTCTTGAAAGGGTCCCCGGAGTCCTGAAAGGGTCTGAGCCTCAAAGGAAGTGAAAACCACTATTGGGGGCACGTTGGCTGAGGTGACTCACCAGCTGTGTGCTCTCTGCCTTTTTGTTCTCATTAAACCCTGAATACTCTAACCAGGATCTAGTGATAGAGAAATGTGTAAACAAAGCCTTTTCCAGTTACTCTGGGAAAATGTTTATAGAAAATGGCCTTGCATGTTTTAGATCCTGAGACTTAAGGAGCTCCCGTTAGAGGGACAGAACACACGATTAATGCTGACAGGGTGAGGAGGCCTTCTTAACCTCTTGGTTCCCAGCAAATGCATTCCAGCATTTAGATGGTTTTGTGACCCAAGTTTCAATGAGAACCAAAGCATCTATATATACATATCATTACCTAAGAATAATTTTAATAGCTCCCTCCTTTATACTTCAGAAAAAGAAATGATTGGTTCATGCACAGTAATGCTTTCTGTTTTCTTTCCTTGTAAATGAAAAACTTTAACAAAGAAAAGATTTCTTTCTTTGCCACATGCTGCTCTGTGTTGGGCCTTGTCTACAGCTAAACTTAAGCATATCGCTTTTTTGTTTAAATAGGCACACAGTATCATTCCCCTTTTAATGCCTAATTTGAGGACAGGAATTTCTTTTTCTTTCTCCCTTTTTTTAAAAAAGAGTCAATTCCTTTTCTCTTATCTTTATGTGAAGGGTAATGGGCAATAGTTTTTCCCTTAAGTGGAAAGAAAATTGAGGAACTTCAGAGCCTTTTAAAGGGGTGGATCACTTTGAGTTTTAGGGCTGCAGTAGTATTTGGTTTTTGAAAGGGTTCCAGTTGCAGTGTTTTCATGGGAGGGGAACACTTGTCTCTTGTTCAGTATGTTGCTTTATCAATCTAAGTATCTACCATGTTCCTGGTAGTTGTAGATAATGGAGACAATATCACGAGTCAGTAAGGGATAACATTCTTCTATCTTTTTATTTATTTATTTAGGTTAATTTTCAAAATTTTTTGAGTTACAGAATGTTTCTTCCACCCTTTGAGAAGGCAAGCAGGTCAAAATGGTTACATGACCCCTTAGATGTAAAGAGAGAGATTACAAGAAAATTTGAAGAACATGGGACATATTACTTATCAGACTTACAGATAGGTGAACATTTTATGAATAAGCAAGAGAGAGAACAGAGTGAGATCTTAAATAGATAATTTCAATTACTTTAAGGTTTTTTTAAAAAATAAAACAAATGTAGCCAAGATCATAAGGAAAGCAGAAAATTGGGGAAAAAATTTATAGACAGTTTCTCAGATAAAGGTCTCATAGCTCATATATATAAAACTTTATAAAAATCTCTAAGAATGTGCAGATAGCTTAAGTAAATTAGGGGAGCAAGTTTATCTGTCAGATCTATGGATAAGGAGTGAGTTTATGACCTGTTTAAACAAGAGATAGGCTCACAGGAAGTAAAATGGACAGTTTTGATTACATGAAATATAAAAGTTTTTGCACCAAACAAAACCAGTGCAGCCAGAATTAGAAGGAAACTGGGCAAAAAATGTTTACAGCAAGTTTCTCTGATAAAGGCCTCATTTCCCAAGTACATAGGGAATAGTGCCAAATTTATAAAAATAATAGCTATTCCCCAATTGATAAATGGTCAAAAGATACAAACAGGGCAGTTTTCAGAAGACGGGACCAAAACTATGAGTAGTCAAATAAAAAATGCTTTAAGTCACCATTGATTAGAGAAATGCGAATTAAAACAACTCACTCCTATCAGATTGGCTAATGTGACAGAAAAGGAAAATGATAAATATTGGAGGGGATATGGAAAAATGAGGACACTAATGCACTGTTGATGGAGTTGTGAACTCGTTCAACCATTCTGGAGAACATTTTGGAAATATACCCAAAGAGCTGTAAAACTGTGCATAACCTTTAACCTAGCAACATTACTCATATGTCCATATCCCAAAGAGATCAAAGAAAAGGGAAGAGGACTCACATGACAGAAGTATCTATAGCAGTTCTTTTTGTGGTGCAAAGAATTGGAAATCAAGGGAATGTCCAAATAAGTCTTGGTGTATGATTGTGATGGAACACTATTGTGGTATGAAAAATGACGAGCAGAAAAATCCTAGAAGATTTATATGAACTCATGCAAAGTGAAGCAGAATGAGCAGAACCTGCACACAGCCAGAGCAGTGTTGTAAGGATGATCAACTGTGAAAGACTTCCTTTACTCAGATCAAGACAACGATCCAAGTCCCTTTCAGAGAGCCGGGGACGAACGATGCTCTGCACCTCCAGAGAAGCGATGAGCTGAGTGCAGATCGAAGCAGATGTTTTCACTTGCTCTCTTTCTTGCTTTTTACTGTTTTTTTTTCTTGCAACATGGATAATATGGAAATGTTTTTACATAATTTCACATGTGTAATTGATATACTGCTTGCCTTCTCTTTACTTTTTATTTAATAACTTATGAACTAAAACAAGCATTTCCATAGTATAATAAAAAATAGAGATGACTGCACGTGAAACTGAAAATCTATTACGTACAGTCATGTACCCATTTTGATGTTATCTTGGTATACTATGTGAGATGTTGGTCTATAGCTGGTTTCTGCCAAACATTTCCAGTTTTCCCATCAATTTTTGTCAAATAATGAGTTCTTGTCCCAAAAGTTTGGATCTTTTTGAACCTTTGGGTTTATCAAATGCTATATTACTATGGTCATTTGCTACTGTGTGTTGTATACCTAATCTATTCCAATAATCTACTACTCTATTTCTCAGCTGGTACCAGATTGTTTGGATGATTACCACTTGGGAATAACAGTTTGAGATCTGGTATGATCTGGCTGCCTTACTTCATATTTTTTCCCATTAATTTCCTTGATATTCCTTTTGTTCTTCCAAATGAATTTTGTTTTTTTCCTAGCTCTATAAAATAATTTTTAACAGTTTGATTAGCATGGCACTGAATAAATAAATTAACTTAGGTAGAATTGTCATTTTTATTATATTGGCTCAACCTCCCCAAGTACAATTAATATTTCTCCAGTTGTTTAGGTCTTTATTTGTGTGAAAAATAATTGTGTTTATAGAGTTCTGGCTTTGTCTTGGCAGATAGACCACCAAGTATTTTATAATGTCTGTAGTTATTTTAAGTGGAATTTCTCTTGCCACATCTTCCTGCTGGACTTTATTAGTAATATGTAGAAATGCTGATCATTAATGTGAGTTTATTTTATATTCTGCATTTTTGCTAGTTCATTGTTTCAGCAAGGTTTTTAGTTGATTCTTTACAGTTCTCTAGGTACGCCGTCATATCTGCAAAAAGTGACAGTTGTGTTTTCTTATCTTCTGTTTTTATTCTTTCAATTTCTTTTTCTTATTGTTATAGCCAGCATCTCTAATATAATACTGAATATTAGTGCTTATAATAGACACTTTTGCTTTACCTCTGATCTTACTGGGAAGGCCTTTGTTACATTCTGTCATTTAACATGCCCACATTTGGGTAAGGACAAAACACAAGATGTAAGGCAGCCTTGGGGGGAAGGCACTGATGGCTGGGCTGAGTTGGGCACGACTAGTAAACTCCTAGGGAGGCCTGAAGAGGACCAGAGATTCCAAAGTCGGAAGAGGGAGCATTCCCTGCTTGGAGAATAGTCAGTGCATGTGAGGGGTGAGGGATGAGAAGGGTGGTGTGGTGGGAGTCTGGCATATGGAGAGGAGAGTTCTGTGTAACAGTGCAGAAAGGAGCCAAATTTTGAAGAATTTTAAATGGGAGAAGAGCTTATTTTTGATGTTAATGGCACCATTTCCGTTCCAGTGGAGGGTTGATACAGTCTGACCTGTGTTTTAGGATTTTGACTTGGACAGGTAATTTTGTAATAGTATTCTTTTAAGATTTGCTTGCTTAACAAATGTTAAGCACCTACTACTCTGTACTGAGGATAGACCAAGACAAAATAAATAATCCTTACCCTCAAGGAGCTTGCTTTATATTTTAAATTTTTATTGATGTAAAACCAAAAGATTTTTAGCATCTCATTTCTTCATTTCTCAACAAGTTATTCCTCTTCTCCCACTGAAAAAATTCTCCTTATAACAAAGAAGAAAAAACCAATACAGCTGAACTGATCCAACAGTGTCTGTGTGTTTATCCCCTTATTACTTCACTTGTGCAAAAAAGAGAGGGAGGGCGATGCAGCCTCATTTGCTTCTTTGAGGCCAGGCTTGGTCTTATGATTACACAGTGTTCGGTTTTGGGTTCTGTGGCTGTTGGAGTAATGGTATGTATTGCTTTTCTGGTCCTGCTGACTTCATTTTGCATCAGTTCATAACATTCTTCTATGTCTCCCTATGTCTCTGTATTCATCTTTTTCTTCTCAATTTGTTTAGCCAGTCCCCGCTTGAAGGGCCAAGGATGATGATTCAGTGTTGGGGGCTGTGGAGGGGCTGTGAGATAGGACAGCTGAAGCTATGGAGTGGTGTTCTCCTCATAGGGTGGAAAAGGTGCCCAGGAGGGACACGTGTGCTCAGTGGTTTCTCAAGCCTCGAGAATCAAGGAGATTGAAGACTGGGTAAAAGTTGTTTGAGTGACAGGTAGCTCTTGGAATTTAGCAGGCTTCTGAGGGTTTTGGTAGTCTTGGCAAGAGTGATTCATTGGTAGGGGAAGGGAGGTGCAGATGGAAAAGACTGAGAAATGAGGAAATAGAGGCTGTGCGTGTAGAGGATCTTCTCCAGCAGTTTAACTGAAATCAGCTGATCGATCCATGGCAACTGTGAAGCAATGTCACTGTGTTGGATGCTGGTGATAACAGTGGCAAAGATGGGATGCTCTGAGGGCAGGGAGCTTTGATTCTATCTTCTTATCATTGACACATTCAAAATACACACAGAATTAAAGGGGGTATGGGGTGTGCTGGCACATGGGAAGGAATCAGAAGGGTTCCTATAGAAGGTGGTGCTGAGCAGAATTTTGAGGAAAATGAGATTCTAAGTGATAGGTGAAAAGTATGGAGGACAGACAGAGAGGCCAGTTTGGCTGGACCCTAGTGACTGACTGACCTTAGAGAGTGAGGGAAAGGGAATAATATAACGAAGTTGGAATGGAAGATTGGGGCCAGATGATAGATCACCAGATCAGAGAGTTCATCATATTCAATCTTAGCGGCAGAAGCAAGTAAGGATGTGACTATGTCAGACCCTCTCCTTAGGGAAAGCCCTTTGATGCTAGGGCAGAGGCTTGAGGCAGGGACATAAGAGGTGATGAGGAGCAGAAATCAGGCTGTCAGGGGAGTAGAGAGAAGGCAGTGGATGTTGGGTGCCAGAGCTGGTGTGGACTGGACAATTGGTTGCATATGTGAAGCAAGGGCTAGGGAAGAGTCCAAGATAATGGCCCAGGATACCCAGTTTGGCATATCCGTTAGGTGATTGTGATGTGGTATTGCAGTTCAGAGACACAGTAGGAGGGTAGAGTTGGTGGTGACCATGTACATAGTGTAATTAATCTCAAGGAAACTGATGAGTGTGGAAGAGTAGGAGCCCTGGAGGACACCCAGAGGCAATGGGATTTGAGTGACGAGGAGGAGTGATCTGGCAGGTAGGGGGGAGAAGCAGGAGACCATAGTCCTGGGAACCTAGGGAGGACGGAGATTATTCCAGAGAAGAGGAGTCAGCAGCATCCTGGGCTACAGGGAGGTCACAGAACATCCCATTGGCAGTAGAGAGAGCAGTAGCAGCTGAATGATGAGGTTGGGGATGCCAGAGTGTGGTGGGCCAGGAAGTGAGGGAGAGCAGCCTGAGAGAGGTCTTGTGAGGGTGAGAGGCTTTGCAGGGGTGTGTAGGCCATAGGGATAGGCAGATGAGAGAAAACAAGGCTGTGGCTGGTGGAGGCTGTCTGATGGAGAAGACAGGAGGGGATCAGATCAGGCCTCCAAATAGAAGGATGGGCCTTGGCTAGGAAAAGGGGTTTTTTCTTCCAAGACTGGAGCAGATGTTTAAGGGAAATGGGTGTGTGTGTGTGTGTGTGTGTGTGTGTGTGTGTGTGTGTGTGTGTGTGTTCATCCTTTGTTGCCAAAGAAGACCATGCCATCAGAGAAATAATGACATGACTTGCACTTGACTTTGTTTTGAGTGAGGGAGGGCTGTGCAGGTCACCAGTCTCACTTCTCCTCCATAGCCATCTGAATAGAGTGACCAGATATTCATCAGGATGACTGGAGATGACCCAGGATGAGGCATTTGGGGTTAAGTGACTTGCCCAAGGTCACACAGCTAGTGAGTGTCAAGTGTCTGAGGTGAGATTTGAACTCAGGTCCTCCTGACTCCTGCACTGGTGTTCTATCCACTGCAGCACCTAGCTGCTCAGGGAAATGGAAGGTGAGGAGGAAGTACATTCCCTTTAAAAGAAGAGGGAGTGAGGGAGAGGAGATATAGAGAAGGAAACACTTTGAAAATGGCTTCAGTTTTCTCAGTTTTTGGGCAGGTGAAGTCTTTAGCTTCGAGGAGGGCAGGGAGGGCCTAGAGTTGGCAGGTTGAGGAGAGAAGGTCAGGAATAGTCTTTGTAGGGCATGGCATGGAGAATCACTTAGGCAGGAGCAAAGGAATTGTTTTGTGTAAGGAGGACCAGGTTGCAATTAGGTCACTTACAATGGGCTTACATGGCATCTCTGTTCAGCACCTGTGGTTGTAGGGAAGGGGGCTAGTGGTGGGAGGTTTGCAGGGTATGAGTGTTGGAAGGACAGGTGTGCAAAGGATTTGAGAGTAGAAGACAGAGATTTGAAGTGGTTAACTTGAGGGTCAGTATTGGAAAAAGAGGAGAAGGAGCAGGGATCAGGGTTCATCTTGCCTTCAGATAGGTAGGTGGTAAAATGTGTGTCTGAGG
This sequence comes from Notamacropus eugenii, assembly GCF_028372415.1. NCBI lineage: Eukaryota > Metazoa > Chordata > Mammalia > Diprotodontia > Macropodidae > Notamacropus > Notamacropus eugenii. Next base: position 353,914,159 of record NC_092877.1, on the reverse strand, counting down.
ATTTCTGGCTTTTCTTACCCCCTCCCACAAGGGCTCTGATGGCATTGAACTTCCCACCATGATTCTCTCGAATCAGATCCAGGATGAAATTTCTCCCAGTTAGACCCAAATCCATTTCTGAAGAATGGAAAAAATTTAAGGCAAACTCTCATGACTTTTTAGGGTGGTATAGTGTAAAGAGTGGGGCAGTGGATAGAGCACTAGGCCTGGTGTCCCGAAGACTGAATTCAGATCCATCCTCAGACACTGTGTGACCCTGGGCAGGTCACTTCATCTCTGCCTTAATCCATTGGAGATGGAAATGGCAAACCACTTTCTTTGACAAAAAAACTCCATGGCCAGTTTTGGTGTGCTGCAATCCACAGGGCCATGAAGAGTCAGACATGATGGAACTACAAAGTGAGAAGGGTGTTTGGGAAAAAAGGGGCCACTTCATGACTTCATGATCCTGGGTAGATCACATAGCCTCTCTGGATGCTCCTGGAGATGGCCGGGCTTGGGCAGGTTCATGGGCTAACATCCCATCTAGCGCTCATTGGTGTTTGGAGAGACAGGCTGTGTGTCCTGGTGAGTAGCACCGTGAACTTCAGGGCAGAAAGTTTGGAGTTTAGTCTGCCTTAGACACAGATTAGCTGTGTGACCCTGGGTGAGTTTCTAACCTCTTTTAGCTGTAGTTTACTTATCTCTCAGATGGGCTTGTGGGAAAGGTTAGAGGAGATCATGTAGATCAAGTATTTTGCAAATCTTAAAATATGATAGAAATGTGAGTTACTGGTTAAATACTTGGACACAGAGAACTGTGGCGGATGGTGGGAGTAGAAGATGTAACTAACACTGACCTATTTCCTGAAGGAGTCTGTCTCTCCTCCTCTGCCATCCTTGACCCGCTCTGATGCCTAGATTTCTCCCTCAGCCCTAAGCCTAACTGCTTCTGCTTCTTCTGAGTAAGAGCCAGACCCAGCTGTGTGACCGGAGGCGAGTCACCTCAGTTCTGTGTACCTCAGTTTCACTATCTGTAAAATGGGAATCACTACAGCATCAACCTCCTGGGGCTGTTTCAAGGATCAGATGAGATGTTTGCAAGCTTCAAGTGTTACGTACATCTTGGCTGGTATTATTATTATTGTTATTTCTTCACACAATTGGAATTCTGGTTGTTGTCCTGCTCACCGTCCTCAGTATCAGTAGTTAGTTACAAGGCCCATGCTGCCTTCACTCTCCTATCTTGTGCTTTCTGGTGAATGGATTCACTTCTGATTTGTGCATCACAGATTGTTCAGCCTGCTCCCCATTCAATGAGCGCTCACTTTATTTCCTTTTTTTTTTTGTTTGCTACCACAAAAAGTACTTGTGTGGCTGTTTCAGTGTACTTAGAAACTTCTTGTCCTTGACCTCACTGGGGGGACACATGCCCCTTAATGAGATCTGATTTTTTTCACATCCTTCTTCGTGGTTTCCAGAGTGGTCGGGCTGGTTGGCACACAGCTGTTCTTTGAAGCCCCTTTCTGGCCCCATCTGGCCTCTTGGCCAGGAGGTGGAGGGAGCCTTGGCTCAGCACTAGAAATCGCCAGCACCACCTCCTTTCCTTCACAAACCTGCCTTTCTCTTCTGCCTCCCACGGGGTGCAGGGGTTCTGGGGCAGCTGGTAGAAACACCATTGCTATCTCCCGGGGCTTTGGTCTTTTGCATTCTTTCTAGGTGTTTTCACTGGTGCCTGTGTGTGTCACCCAAAGTGATCTGACAGGTCATCTCATCTTTATTCTTCAGATGAAGAAATTGAGGCCCACAATCAGTTTGCCCAGGATTACATAGGCAATAACAAAAAGAAAAGAAAAGCTGAGCACAATTTTAGGGTGTTCTGTATTAGCAAGTGTCTGCGTTTGTAATGTTGTGATGAGTTTGGGGGAAAGTCATTGAAGAGCTCTATGAGAAACTTGAGTGTGGCTGAAAGAGAACGTCTGAGATAGGAAGCAGTCTGGGACCTTGTCATCATGACAGGTAATACACAGGAGTGTGAGGTTTGCCAAGCACTTTGCTGGAGCCTGGAAAGGATCCTGGGAAGTAGATGTCTTATTTTTCCATTTCACAGATGGAGAAACTGAGACTCAGTGAGGTTAAATGATTTGTCCAAGGTCATATTGATAAGTAGCAGAGCTGGGAGTGAGAACCTGCATTCTTTACATTACACTAGCTGGCCTCCCTCCGAGAAAGACCTGGGTGTTGGAGCCCAGGGAAGAGGAGGCCCAGGCCCAGAGGACCTCCTTACCTGCCTTGGTCTGCTGGAGTGGCTCAGAGGAGAGAGTGAGGGACAGTGGGAGGAAGCTAGAGGGAGTGTCAGGTTGTCCTGCATCGGGACTGCCTGCTTTATGAAATATTAAGCCCCCCATCGTTGGAAGAGTGCAGGCACAGTCTGGATAAACAAACTGGAGAACGGTCGGGGATTTGGGAGTAATAATAGTGGACATTTTACGTAGCACTTTAAGGCTGACAAAGTTCTTTACGTATGTGATAAAAATGGGTCTTCACAGCAATTGTGGGAGGGAGGTGCTATTATTATTCCAATTTTACAGATGAGGAGACTGAGGCAGACTGCAGTTACAGGGTTATTACAGAGCTAGTGTCTGTGTAATCTGACTGAACCCAAATCTTGCAGGCTCCAGAGGTAGTGATCTCTCTACTGTACCAGCTAAAGCATTCCTGAATTGGGTAGAAGGCTGTGCCAGACTGTCGTAACCATACAGTGATAAGAGTAGGATGGATTTATCAGTAATATGAATTATCTATTACCTAGTTACTTATTGACTGTCTACCATCTCAGTATTCATAGAGGATTGATATTTTATTGTTAAATTTAAAATACCTTTCTCTTTTTTCCTCAGGGACATCATGATAACACACTTTGAACCGTCTATTTCCTTTGAGGGACTTTGCAGTGAAGTTCGAGACATGTGTTCCTTTGATAACGAGCAGCTGTTCACCATGAAATGGATAGATGAGGAAGGTGAGTACACCAGCAGTCATCAGCAAACACTTATTAAGCACTAAGTGCTGGGGATGCAAAAAGAGGCAAAAGGCAGTAAAAAAAAAAAAAAAAGGCAAAGCTCCTGGAGAAGGTGGGATTGTAGTTGAGACTTAGGGAGAAGCCCAGCAGGTCAGTTGCCAGGGCAAAGGAGGGAGGGCCTTCCAGAGAAAATGTTTGTGTAACAGCCAGGAGGCTGGTGCCCCCAACTGGAGGAGTCCACCTTGGGGTAAGATGACTAGAAGGTTTTGAATGCCAGACATAGTGTTTTGTCTTTGATTGTGGAGGCAATCAGGGCCTGACTTGGTCAGACTGGTGCTGGAGGAGGGAGTGGAGATGGCAGACCCACCTGCAGTAGTCCAGGTGGGAGGTGATGAGGGCCCTCACCAGAGTGGGGGGCAGTCAGAGAAGGGGGCCTATAAGAGAGAGTCCCAAAGGTAAATCAGTAGCCTTGGTAGTAGCTTGACTATGAGGGTGAGAGATAGTGAGGGGTCCAGGATGACTCCTGGGCTGTGTGCTGGGGGGACCAGGAGGATGGTGGTGCCTGCTACAGTAATAGGGAAGTGGGGAGGTGGGAGGCTTTATGGGGAAAGAGCATGAGTTCCATTTTGGATGTGTTGAGTTGAAGATGTCTACTGGACATCCAGTTCAGAATGTTTGAAAGGCAGCTGGACATGTGAGAATGGGTCAGCAGAGAGGTTAGGGCAGGACAGGCATATTTGGAGATTGTCAGCATTGAGGAGTAATGAAACCCATGGGACCTGATGAGATGTCACCAGGTGAAGTAGACAGAGCCCTAAGGGACAACTGTGGTGAGGTGGGTAGGAGGAGAGCTGGGAAAGAGGGGGTCAGGAAAGCCTTGAGACGTAAGGGGTTAAAAAAGGAGGAAGAGTCCGGCCATCAAGGACAGGAGAGAGTAAGTGAGTGTTTTCCAGGCTTTAGGAGGCATGAGCACATTTGTAGGCAGGAGGGAACAAACCAGGGCTGGCAGTGGGGGATGAGGTGGGACAGGACCACTTGAATAGGGAGACAGATGACCTTGGGAAGGGGAGATTTTCTTCATGTGAGTTAGCACTGAGGGAGAAAGCATCGACAGGATGGGGAGAAAAGGGAGCTCATGGGGTTGGCCAGCATTTTTGGTAGAATTTGAGGCAGGAATCTCTCAACTGAGAAAGTGGAGGGCAGGGGGCTGGAGAGCAGGACAATGAGCTGCTGAGGGAGCAACAGGAGGATTGCTGAGCAGCAATGAGGGCCCAGTGGAGAAAGCTGTAGTGGACCCCATCTGAATGAGCTCAGCAGGAGGTGCATAGGAGTGAAGGTGCAGACAGGGTTGCGTCGATTTGGTTCACAAGGGGTCAAGGTGGGGAAAAGAGGAGAGAGTGGCTAGTGCAGGGGAGATGGGTTGGGAGCAAGCTGAGAGGTGGGAAGATTGGCGGTCATGGTGTGGATGAAGCCTAGGGTTTGGGTAAGGGAAGGCAGAGAGAGAGGAGGAAAGCCAGCAGGGGATGGTTGGAGAAATGGCATTTTGGGATCCCTGAACACTGGGGTGGTATGTTTGTGGGTGCTCAGTGCTACGGTTGTTTTTGTGCTGGTGGAGGTGGGTTGGAGGAGTAGATCATAGGGAGAGAATGGATCAAGGAGCCCCTGGTTGGGGAGTTTGAGGGCCCAGTCAGCGTGGGTGTACGTCTAGTCCCGTAGAGTGAGTATGAGAGTTGGGGAGGAAAGACCAGCTATGAGCCAAGGGGCTGAATTGGGAATTTGAGTCAACTTTGCCTCTATTTCAGCTGAAAGAGTTGCTTTTAACTGCTTGAGTGTGTATACAGTTGGTGAGAATGATGTACACACACACACACACACACACACACACACACACACACACACACACAGAGACACATCTGATACCCTTCATTCTTCTGCCAATATTTCTCTCTTCTTTAAACAAAAAGTTTGACTTCCATGGTAAACACAGTGTTTTGTGTTTCCTTGTTAGCCCAAATGGGAAGTGAACAGAGGTAATTTTGGGGGCAGTCCAGTCCTACTGTGGTGGGCAGTCCAGTCCTGCTCAGGCTGCTCACAAGCAGATCTCAGAGACCACATATGAAGTTAGCAGAGGGCTTGTGAGCTGTAGATCTGTATTGGGGGAGAGTGTGCCCCTTGACGCCGTCCCTCTTCCTCATCCTTGGGAACATGAAGAAGCCCCTCACAATGATTTTATGAAGTCCTCTGTCATCTCACTTAAAGAGGAGTTCTACTGGTTTATCTTAGATATTAACTTAAAATACTTTGGCAAATAGGGTAAAATTTCATTTTAAAGAATATTCATTCAGCAAACATTTGTACACCAGCTATATGTACGGTACTTGACAGAGATCAAAGTAACTCAGACACTCTCTGCCCTCAGAGTCTGAGACTTGTCAGTGATGGAGGATACACATTAGTACAAAGAATCTGGGAACCACATAGTAGTCACAAGTAGAATGCTCTTGGAATTTGGCATAGAGACAGAGACAGAAAGAGAGGAGTTCTGACCAACAGGAGGGAGGGAGAGGGGAGGAGACCAAAGGAGGCTTTGAATGGAGTTACCAGAGGTTCCTGGATGAAGCTCCACCCCAGGTTTGGGGGTGGGGGTGTGCTGCAGCAGGTACCAGGAAGGCCCAGGAGGCAGAGTTACCTCATTTACTTTCCAACAGTTAACGTGGGCTCTAAGTACATATTACTTTTCTTATTTAACAATCTGAAAATTTTTAATCATCCTAAAATAGAATTCCATTCCATTTGAAGGAATTCTGTTATCTTTATTTCCATAGAATGAGGTTACTTCTGTAATTTTTGAGTGGGGTGAAGGTGCCTTTCAAGGCAGTAGGCATTTAGTAAGCACTGTGCCGCTCCTCTTTTGACTGATGCAGGAAGCCTGTGCCTAGCTAGCACCTGGAAGGCAACGTCCAGAGGCACCCACTCCTTCCTGGCAGGAAGCCGCCTTCCTGAAGCTGATAAACCTCCTTCCTCACTTGTAGAGCCTAGTGGGGGTGTGTAAGGTGCAAGGTCCTGGTGCAAGGCTCTGGGAGGTCCAGCCCCTGCATCTTCCTCTCCTTTTGGCCTGGATTTTTTCTTCTCCAGCTCCTCTCTGATGACCAGGATGTGTTTTTTAGAGGAAAAGTTCAGCAGCCTCCCAGGCAACCCTTGTAGGATCATCATAGAATAAATGGCCAATTTCTCTTTTTCCTAAAAATGCATTTTAGGGGCAGAGCCAAGGTGGCGGAGTAGAAAGACATACATATACTAGCTCTTCCCACACAGCTCATAAAATACCTGTAAAGAAAGACTCTCAACAAATTCTAAATCAGCAGAAGTGGAGAACAACAGAGTGGAGGAGATTTCCAGCCCAGGGTGACCTGAAAGGCTGATGGGAAATGTCTGTCACACTGGCCATGGAGCTCGGCCCAGCCCAGCCTTGGCCATGTGGCTCTGGCTCAGATCTGGGAGGACAGGAACAGGCCAAGGGGGGGGGTGGGGCAGCGGAATCCCCAGTCACAGTAGCAGAGGTTTGCAGATCCCTCAACTCACAGGCGCCAAAGGCCAGTGACAGGGTTTTTTCAGCTGGCCAGGAAGGGAGAAGTGCCTTCCCATAGCTCTGGCCTTAGGCAGTGGCCACAAAGGCGACATCAGGCAGGCGCGGCCCCCCCCCCCCCCCCCCCCCAACAGCTGATTGTTACTTCAGCCTTGTATAGAGGCCCTGCAGCAGCTGATCTTTATCTCACACTGAATGGTGGCCCTGCCCCTGCAGCTTATCTGAATCTCAGCCCCCCCAGTGCTGGTTTGGCTGAACTGGAGGCGAGGGGGTTGTGAAGACGAAACTCTGCTAAGATTCTGGGCACAAAAAATCTCTCCCTGCTTCCAGACCAGTGTACACATTTGATTGTGCCACCTTGGAGGAACAGATCTTACAGATCGCCAGAGTACATCCTACTCCTGACAAAGGACCCAAAAGTCAAGTAACTGGTTGGGAAAGTGCTTCAAAAAAGGAAAAAAAATAAAACTATAGAAGATTACTTTCTTGGTAAACAGATAATTCCTCCCTTCCTTTCTGATGAGGAAGAACAATGCTTACCATCAGGGAAAGACACAGAAGTCAAGGCTTCTGTATCCCAAACATCCAAAATAAATATTCAATGGGCTCAGGCCATGGAAGAGCTCAAAAAGGATTTTGAAAATCAAGTAAGAGAGGTGGAGGAAAAATTGGGAAGAGAAATGAGAGAAATGCAAGAAAATCATGAAAAGTGGGTCAGCAACTTGCCAAAGGAGACCCAAAAAAATGCTGAAGAAAATAACACCTTGAAAAATAGGCTAACTCAATTGGCAAAAGAGGTTCAAAAAGGCAATGAGGAGAAGAATGCTTTAAAAAGCAGAATTAGCCAAATGGAAAAGGAGGTTCAAAAGATCACTGAAGAAAATAGTTCTTTAAAAATTAGAATGGAATAGATGGAGGCCAATGACTTTATGAGAAACCAAGACATCACAAAACAAAACCAAAAGAATGAAAAAATGGGAAGACAATGTGAAATATCTCATTGGAAGAACAACTGACCTGGAAAATAGATCCAGGAGAGACAATTTAAAAATTATGGGACTACCTGAAAGCCATGATCAAAAAAAGATCCTAGACATCATCTTTCATGAAATTATTAAGGAAAACTGCCCTGATATTCTAGAACCAGGGGGCAAAATAAATATTGAAAGAATCCACTGACTACCTTCTGAAAGAGATCCAAAAAGAGAAACTCCTTGGAACATTATAGCCAAATTCCAGAGTTCCCAGGTCAAGGAGAAAATGTGAAATACGATATTTCATAAGTCAAAGGAACTAGGACTAAAACTAAGAATCACCTACACAGCAAAACTGAGTATAATACTTCAGGGGAAAAAATGGTCATTCAATGAAATAGAGAACTTTCAAGCATTCTTGATGAAAAGATCAGAGCTGAAAAGAAAATTTGACCTTCAAACACAAGAATGAAGAGAAGCATGAAAATGTAAACAGCAAAGAGAAGTCATAAGGGACTTACTAAAGTTGAACTGATTACAGTCCTCCATGGAAAGACAATATTTGTAACTCTTGAAACTTTTCAGTATCTGGGTAGTTGGTGGGATTACACACACACACACACACACACACACACACACACACCATAGGGTGAGTTGAATAGGATGGGATCATATCTAAAAAAATGAAATTAAGGGGTGAGAGGAATATATTGGGAGGAGAAAGGGAGAAATGGAATGGGGCAAATTATCTCTCATAAAAGAGGCAAGCAAAAGACTTTTTAGAGGAGGGAAAAAGAGGGATGGTGAGAGAAAAACATGAAGTTTACTCTCATCACATTCCACTAAAAGAAGGAATAAAGTGCACACTCATTTTGGTATGAAAACCTATCTTACAATACAGGAAAGTGGGGGAGAAGGGGATAAACAGGGTGGGGGGGATGGTGGAAGGGAGGGCGATGGGAGGAGGGAGCAATTTGAAGTCAACACTCTTGGGGAGGGACAGGATCAAAAGAGAGAATAGAAGCAATGGGGGGCAGGATAGGATGGAGGGAAATATAGTTAGTCTTACACAACATGACTATTATGGAAGTCATTTGCAAAACTACACAGATGTGGCCTATATTGAACTGCTTGCCTTCCCAATGGGGATGGAGGGAGGAAGAGAAGTTGGAACTCAAAGTTTTAGGAACAGCTGTTGAGTATTGCTCTTGCATATAACTGGGAAATAAGAAATACAGGTAATGGGGTATAGAAACTTATCTTGCCCTACAGGACAAAAGAGAAGATGGGGATAAGGGAAGGGAGGGATGCTAGAAGGGAGGGCAGATTGGTGATAGGGGTGATTAGAATGCTTGGAGTTTTGGGGTGGGGGGAGGGGAGAGATGGGGAGAAAATTTGGAACTCAAAATTTTGTGGAAATGAATGTTGAAAACTTAAATTAAAAAATTTAAAAAATAAAAAAAATAATCTTGTCAGAAAAAATGCACTTTAATATTTCATGACTCAAAATTTTGAGGCATCCCAATGCATATGAGTGGGGGTGGTGTCTAGCCAGGGAATGGTGTCTTTGAGGGTAATGCAGGCTTTTGTAGTACTTCCATAAAGGATTATGGCTTACTTCTTGGAGGTACTACGATGATTTAAAATAACCTGGTCTCTCAGCCTATTGAATGAAACAGACACTGACAGGGAGGGAATGTGGTTGACCTTTCCTGGTGTAATTCACAGTTACATCTCCCTGCCCTGGCACAAACACAGTAGCTTCTTTCAAAGTTGTAGGTTCTGAGTATGACTGAACTGGTAGTTTTTGCACTTCCTAGAAAATGGTGCGTTGTACTGCTGAGTGGTAGTTTGGGTCTCCCTTCACCCTGCCCTCCCTCCCTTGGATTATGAGATTGGTGTGATTTTTTTCGTGTTATAAACTTGAAAGTGGAAGGCAGAGCCCAGGGCCTTCAGGAAGCAAGCACTTCATCATCCCTGGAACCTGGGCCATCTTTGGTTTCTTCTCTGTGTGTGCCTTAGGGGACTTAACAGTTTTTCCCCAACATGGAGTGAAGGCCCAATTCCTAATTAGATTAGAAGGGAGGGCTATAATCGATTTCCCAGGTGGATCAGGAAAGCTGTTATTAAGAAAAAACTAACTGTCTCATTGTAAGACTTCATGTTAGAATGAATGGAGAGCTTAACTGTACTTCATCTTTAAAACATATTTAAAAACATCTGCCTGTTTTTTTCCTTTGAAACATGTTCCACAGATTTGTTTTGATGTTCATGTGGAAAAACTGGTTTACTTAATCTAAGCAAACAATTTAGAAGAAAAATAGCATTTTTTTCATTCCAAAAAAAAAAGTCTTTTAAACTGTGCACCACTTAGTTCTGACTCGTGGTTATAATAAGTGCTGTGATATCATAGACCTGGGAAAGGACCTTAGGGATGGACCTTAGGCCTACCCCTTGTTTATGGATGTGGAGACCTCATGAGGCCTGAGGCCATGAAGAGACTGGCCTACGGTCACCCAGCAATAACAGACCTGGATTTGAAAACTGGACTTCTTCTGCTTTGAAGTCCAGTCTGCTTGGCCATGTCTGAAATGAATTCTGATGCTGGCTAATACAGGAATATGTAAATAAACTTCAGAAATAAATGTTTAATAGTGAAGACTTTTTTGTACTTAAGATTGGAATTATAAATCATAGGTTTTAGAGATCGACAGGACATTAATTAGAGAGTATATTTTATACAAATCTCCTACTATGTAAGGGAGGAATGTGCTCCTAAGGCAGATCTAAAAATGTCCTCCAATCAGTCCCCAGGTACTTGGGGGCCAGTCTTCTGGTTAAATGAGAGTGTTTGTGTTTCTTTTTCCAGTTGGGATCGAGATTTCAATGTCCATCTGTGTGCTTCCCAGACAGAGTAGAAGGAGGAAGTCCTAGACCAGTCCTTGAGCCACTCATTAACCAGCAGAAAGGTCTGCTCAGAGAGGAAGTTAAAACTGTAGATAAAGGGTGCATGTAAGTGTGTGTGTATTCGTGTACATGTGTGCATGTGTGTATGTATGTGTGTGTGTGTGTCTGTGTGTCTGTGTTTTGTAATCACCTGGAATTTTTCAGCTCTCCCCTTTCCTAACCATTTCTGTCCAGTCAGTTGCCAGGCCTTGTTGACACGCTCTCCAGGCACATCTCTGGTCCCTTCTCCATTCTCATTGTCACCTGCCGTGTTCAGGCCCTGGTGTGCTCTGCTGTGGCATGCCCTCCCCAGTGGTCTCCCTATTGCTAGTCTTTTCCTTTTCTGATAATAATAAGAATGAGCACCGCTGGTATTTCTGTAGCACCTGCTATGAGCATTGTACAAATGTTACCTCGTTTGATCCTCACAATAACCGTGGGGAGGAGGTGCTCTTATTCCTCATTTTTGAAATGAGGAAACTGAGGCAGACAGGTTGAAGTGACTTGCCCAGGATCACACTGCTAGGAAGTATCTGAAGTTGGATTTGAACACAGCTCTGTCTGCTGTACCACCTCGTGATGTTCCTAATGCACAGATCTGCTGGTGTCCCTCCCCATCCACTCCCTGTAGCCTCTAAGATAAGGAATGTCAGGCTACTTGCTGCGTGGCTTCAGGCTGCCTTTGCAGAGAGTCTGTGCCGCCCAGACTTAGCATCTGCCACACTGGCCTTCCTCCCAGCGTCCCACACAGCTGGAGGCCAGCCCCTCTTGGCCTCCATGTCGTGGAATGTCTCTTCTTCCAAAACGCAGCCAACAACCCCTGTGTCCCAGGAGGCCTTTCTTGACCTCCCTGTCTCCCCCACTTGTCTTGTGTGCATTTGTTTTTTAACTTGGGTCTGTAATTGACTTGGTTCATGGAGCTCCCAGGGAGGAAGACCTTTGGGCAGTGCCAGTCGCCCCCTTCTCTGTGGTGGATGGTCTGGCCGCCAATCCCTCCAGGGTCTTACAGTCAGGGTGTGTCAGAGATGGTCCTAGAAGCGAGGCGTCCCTGCTCCCCTTTGGATCAGCTTGTTCTGCAGCTTGTGTTTCCTTACCTGTCCATGTCCCTGCTGTTTTCCCCAGGAGAATGAGGGGAGAGATGCTTCCCTTTCTGTCCTTTGAGCACTGATGTACATATAGTAGGCGCCTTTATTAGGCTTGTTCATTCCTGCTGCTCCTGATGTTAATGGTTGTGTTGGTATTTTTAAAAAAAAAATCCCTAAACATATTTTTGCTCCATATACATGTATGCAGAAGTGCTAAGGTTACCTTTGCTAAACTCTTTGTTTTTAATAAATACACATAACAAGGCATCTTCTATCCATTATCTCATTTGATCCTGTCAGCACAGCAGTCCATTTTACTGATGAGAAAACTGAGGATCAGAAGGGTTTTGTAGTGTTTCCAGGGTCAGAGCAAGCTTTGAAGTAGGATTTGAACCCAGGTCTTCCTCATACCAAGTTCCTCTTACCTCTTTGGCTCCATCCAGTGGTGGTGGTGTAGAGAGTTTGCATACAAATTGATTTCCAGGAAATTAGTTTTTCCCACTGACTTCTACTATACAACCTGATCTTTAACTAGGGGAGGAAAAATGTCCTAAAATGCAGCAAGAGTCAGTCCTTAAATATGTAACAACTTTTTTTTCTTCATCAGATATTAGCAGAAACCTTTCCCCAGATAGCTTTGGTTTGGCAAACATGTAATTTGTCAAGTCTGAAAGTGGCATTTCTCTTTTCCTGTTTCTCCTTTCTCCTCTATAATTATGGCAGGGGGAGGGAGGCATCGGTGTAGAATTGCCCTGCCTTACAGATGTCCCTCCCCTTGGCCAGCCGCAGCCCCTGGCTGTTAGAGAGAACTTCAGTTTTTATTTATTTTTTTTATTTTATTTTTTTTTTATTATTATTTTTTAATGTTTAACAATCACTGCCATACAATTGAGATTTTATCCCCCCCCACCTACCCCCCCCTACCTCCCTCCCTCCCCACGACTGCATACAATTCTGTATAGGTTCTACATATACTTTCCTATTGAGTATATTTTCACTATAGTCATGCTATGTAGTCGAACTAAAATAAGTGGAAGAAATCATATAACAAATCAAAACATGATACACAAACACATACACAAACATGATCTGCTACATTCTGTGAATGACTTCCATATTTCTTTCTCTGAGTGTGGAAGGCATTTTGCCTTGAGAACCACCTTTGGGATTTTTTTTTTTTTAATAAGAAGTTCTTGCGTTATTACAAAATTCCAAGTCTACCAGAAAAAACTCTCACACACTGTGGTCATTGCTGTGCACAAAGTTCTCCTGGTTCTGCTCCTTTCACTCAGCATCAGGTCATATAAGTCCTTCCAGGCCTCTCTGAAGTCTTCTTGTTCATCATTTCTTATGGCACAATAGTACTCCATTACATTCATATGCCATAATTTATTCAGCCGTTCCCCAATTGATGGACATCCCCTTGAGTTCCAGTTTTTGGCAACTACATAGAGTGCTGCTATAAATATTTTTGTACATGTGGGACCCTTTCCCATATTTATGATCTCTTGGGGATATAGTCCTAGTAGCGATATTGCTGGGTCAAAGGGTATGCACATTTTTGTAGCCCTTTGGGCATAAGAACCTCAGTTTTTAAAGTTACTTTTTGTGACTGAAAGGGACACATAGAGCAGACATGAACATTTCCTTATACAGAGAAGAGCAGGAAAAGAGAAAGGCCTATGAAGTTGTAAAGCTGATGTTTTTAAAAGGACTGAGTCAGCTCAGCATGTTGGGGGCTTCGTTAGTTGACTGTGTTTGGGTCTCCCTCTGACCACCCTTCAGTTCCTGTGCATTTTAACCACACTTTGCCGCCTCTCCCTTTCCTCTTTGTCCCTTCCTTCCTTGCCCCCTTAATCCTCCCTCCTCCCCCAGACTCTTCTTTATAATTCAACCTTCTGTTTCCAGGGCTCGCTCCCTGCCAGCACCTGGGCAGTCTCAGCCTCCATTCTCCCGGGTGGGGCTACTGATCTGAGCAGCTGTGGAGAGCCTGAGAAGGTGCAAGAAAGTTTACTTTTGAATGACTGAAGCATTTATTAAGCACTTGCTGTGAACTCAGCACTGGGGAGACAAGTAGGAAATAGGACAGGCTGCTCCTGGGGGGCTCGCATTCTCCTGGGGGAGACACTGAAAGGCTTTTTGCAGGCCAGGCAGAGCAGGCCCATGGTCTTTAGGGTGTGGCTGCAAAGCAGAGGGCCATGCCTCTTCTGGAAAGTCATTTCCACTGATAAAATCTTATCTGTGTGTGTTGTGGGGCCTAGGACTTTGGTAGTAAGACCTAGGGATATGTGGGAGAAAGGCTCAGAAATTCACAGGAGACAAGCTCATGATGAAACCGAGGCTCTCATGTCTGTTACAGGCTTACAACAAGCATTTATTGAGTGCTTACTGTGTGCCAAGCACTGTTTTAAGTACTGGGGAAACAAAGAGAAGCTGAAACAATCCCTGTCCTCCAGGAGCTCCTATTCTGATGGGGGAGACAAACACAGAAGTCAATATGCTTAGACAGGTCTAGGTGCTGTCTCTGCAGAGTGAATGGAAGGTCACATCAGCCAGGAAGGCGCTGGGGAGGTCTGAGAACCAAGTGTTCGAAGGAAGGAAGTCAGGGAAGCCAAGGGGTGGTGGTGAGATGGCAGTGCAGTATTGAAATGTCAGTGGGGAAGCAGGCCTTTACATCAGCTCTGTCCTGAGAGTGGATGTCCCTGCCCACCTCAGAGCCCCTACACATCCTAAGGGCAAGCGTGTGGCAGCTTCTTATCCAATAGAGGATCCCCTTCTTACTGGAAGGCTTCCCTGTCCCACCCAGAAGAATGTAATGTATAATCCGACCATTGCCATGGTTGCGTCTCTGGGCATGAGCACTTGGCATAGGCCATGTGGTGTGTGTGTATGTGTGTGCGCGCACGCATGTGTGTAACTGTTCTTTTTAGCTAGCCTTCATCTTGGTAGACCTTGGCAACCCGAGGTGCGTTTCAGATGGCCCAGGAGATGGTCTGTGATCTTCTGGAGACTGATACCTCCTGGGCCGAGGAGCAAATGACAGGATGGGCCAGCTTTGTCTTTGGGGCCCTCTTATCTCCTCTTTTGCATTGTTTTCTTATCTGTAGTTCTCCCCCCTGCCCTCTTGAAGGCCTCTGTTTATCCCCTTCCCTTCTCCTCCACTGGAACATCCCACCCAGCCCTTAGCTTCTGTCTGAACTCAATAAAAACATCCTTCCCCTCCTGGAATCGCCAAGAGGTCTGCCCTGAGATTATCCATTTGAATGGTAAACTTGCCCCCTCTCCCCCCACCGAAGCAGACCTTTTACTGTGCAAGACAAGCTTAGGTCTCCAATGAATTTCCACTTGGTAGAACCTGCATGAAAAGGATACGTTTTTAGTTGAGCAATTTTCTCTTGTCACACTTTTGTTCCTTCCCTGTCTCCCCAAAAGAATAAGCTAGCTTCAGAAGCATAGACTGCAGATAGCAAGTGTATCCTAGTCCATTCTGTAAATCTGCATTTTTTTTCATCATGGATCTTTGCTTGCTCTAGGCCAAAGTGGGGCATCTTCCAGAAGTGGTATGCTAAGGTCTCACCAGTCAGCCTGCCTGGGGTAAAGTGGCCCCAGCTAATTCCTGATATGGAGTGACTTGGTAGTTTGAGAACATGTGTGCTTCACATATATGTAGTTTCTGACGTGTGCTGAAGGGTGCCAACACCCACACATCCCCTCAGTGGAGTCCACAGTATCCTAGAGTTAGGAAAACTTGAGTTCAAATGTGCCCTCAGGCACTTAGTGTGACCCATGGAGAGTTAATTCATTTCTGCCTCAGTTTCCTCATCTGTAAAATGGGGATAATAATAGCACCTACTTCCCCAGAGTTCTTCTGAGGATCAGATGAAATGATATATGTAAAGTGTTTAGCAAATCTCTTTATAAATGCTAGCTGATAGTTGTTTGCAGTTGTCAAACCCTTGATAAATGTTTATTACTCGTGCCTGATCTACCACATTCTAATTCTGAAAGCTAGGAAAGGGGAAGACAGTGGAGGGGAAATGTGGACGAAGAAGCAGATACTGAGTGTCTGTCTTTTGTGCCAATGAAACTTTGAGTATTGAAGCATTAGACCTTTAAGGAGTCCTGTAGTTCAGAATGGAGGTAGAATTTCTGTAATTTAGCAGAGTTTGAGGATTAGCATTTCCTTTCATCCTCTTACACAAACTACCCAGGAATTTTAGCTATGCATTGCCCTCGCCCATGGCGATGGAAGGGTGATCCACAGATAGGCAGCCTAACTGTGTGTGAGTAGGCAGCCCAGGTGTGGAGACGTGGCAGAGGAGAAGGGTCATGTGATTTCTTCCCAAAGGACTCAGACGATATCATAGTGATGCCAGAGTACCAACATGTCGATGCACACCGGAGCCAGTGCCAGATTGGGCTGACTGGATTGAAGCTGACAGATGGCAGCTTAGGCAAGGGCTGATAGATTGAGTGCTGAGTGGCAGAGAAAGAGCTGCCTTTTTTTTTTAATACGTTTGAAAGGGCTTCGTTTATTTAGTTACATAGTGTTGAGTCCAGTGCCAGGTATCCCCTTTTTGCTTCTGATTTTTTCTCTCTCCTAGTCTGTTTACCAAAGGGCCATGCGAAAGCACATGTACACCTGGAGTCTTTGAGTTTTTGTTGTTACTTCTTAAAGATTATCAGCAGCAGCCCCTAAGAGCAGCTAAATCCAATGGTCCTGTCATGTGCTGAACAAGAATTCTGGACTGAATCTCATCCAGAAGAAAACAGGCATGTCATGACACATTGACAAAGCACTTTCTTCACGAGAACCCCATGAGAACATCAGTGCAAATAACATTTTAGGGATAAGAAACCTGAGGCTCTGTGTATGTGACTTGACCAGGACTCAAAACGAGATCTTCCTGTATAGACCTCCCTGAATGAAAGAAGACAGATGGGAGGGAAGGGGAAGTGGAGACATTTTACCTGAAGACCTGCTTTGGTCCTTTCTTCCTTACATTTCATTCTGCTGCTGACATTCCTTTGATTGAATTGTGTATTAACTTGAGTGCAAATTTTAGTGGTCTTGCATTGAAAACTTTGTTTGGCATGCTGGAGATGACAGACACACAGCCCAAGTTTCTAAAGGTCTTTTTCTGTGAGGAGATTAGCTAACAATCTCTGTAACATCACTGCTTTTTAGGTAAAGAGAAAACATTTCCCTTTTGTCGATAGGGCGGGAGACTGAAGTGATTTACTCAAGGTTATCCTGTAAGTTAATGATGACTAGATTTCCAGATATTTTATTGGTCTCAGACCTTTCTTTCATCCAGCTGTCATTTGAAATTTGAAAGTCCACAGATTACCTATCTATGGAAGCCACTGAATCTTGTTAGGTTTCTTTGGGATACTTTTGATCGCGAGAGGCAGATCCATAGTAGACTGTTGGATGTAGAGTCAGAAAGACCTAGGTCCAAATTCTACCTTAAACCTTAGTAGCTGTGTGACCATGGGCAAGTCACCTCCCTGCTCTGTGTCTCAGTTTCCTCATCTGTAAAATGGGGGTGGTAACACCTTATTCAGCTGTTGTGAGGATTGAATGCAAAACTTAAAATGCTGTGTAAAAGCTAGCTACTTTTGTTAGTCTTTTTTTAAATTCCACTGAAAAATTACAGAGTCTTAGGATATCACAACAGCACCACATGTCTGGCAGAGTTAAGCCTAACTTTCAGCTTTTTTTTTCTCATTAATATTTCACAAAAATTGTACGAAGATCCTCTAAACCAGGTCAGCATTGGTGTTTAGCGAATTCAATTAAATGTTCAAATGCCTGCAGTGCTCAAGGTTTCAGGCTGTTTGTTGGGAACACAAAGATACGAGTGGGAAATGGGCCCTGCTGTCAGAGAGCTCATGTCTTGCTCCATGGTGTGGCATGGAAACAGACAGGTGGAGCTGTGAGAATTTTAGTGTCAGCACCTTGAAAAACTATATCTAACCGCAAGAAACGCTTCCTAGGCTGTGGCATCTGAGCTGAGCTTCCGAGAAAATTCTGCAGGGCCAGCTCAGAGAGCAGCTTGGGCAAACATGCGGAGTCCAGTTTGGCTGGAATGTGGGGATCTGAAAGGAAGCAATTCTGGACAGGTGGTCTAGGGCCAGGTTGTATTAGAAGGGCTTTCTGTGCCAAGCTGAAGGATGACTTGTATTTTATCCTGGAGATGTGAAGGAAAGATGGATGCTTTTTGAGCAGGGAGAAGCACAAAAGGTTATTTTGGCTGGTTTGGAGTGGAGAGAGACTTGAGGCAGGGAGTCCAGTGAAGGAGCTCTCCCAGTGGACCCTGAGAGGTGGTGATAGCTTGAATTAGGGCCCTGTCTGTGAGTGCAGAGAAGGGGACAGATGGGACAAATCACAGCTGCCAAGAGGGATGAGGTAGAAGGGGTGAGTGAGGAGTCCAGGATGACTCTGACGTAGTGATCTAGGGGGTGAGGAATATGGCACTGCTCTTGAGGCAGAAACCAGGAAGTTTGGAAGAAGAAAGAGTTAGGAGGGATGTGGGTCTAGTTCAGATCTCAAGGACTAGAGGGGCAGCTCAAATAAACCATGGATGGTAGCACCAAAGGAAACCAGGTGCCACTCAGCTCTGTCAGCCACTCTGTTTTCCACTGTTTTGGCCCCAACGTGTCCCACATGATGAATGGCCAGTTCTGGCCCTGGCCCAGCCTAACTAGAGCTGAGCAGCCACCGGGTGGGAGAAGAAGCTTTTTGTTGCCCAGAGGACAAAAGCAGGGGACATGAAGGGACTTCAGGGCAAAGGTGAGTATGAGAGGATAGTCTGAAACATGGGTCAAGGTTAAGGAATAAAAGAGACCAAAGACTCATGGATTGTTCAGGGGACTTGTCTTTACTTGTCCTGAATACTTTCTCCGAGAAGAAAAAAGGAAGGTGCTAGACATAGTGAGTCCTGAACACTAAAAAATGAGATGGACAGTGTCTCAGGTTGGCTTCTCAAGGATAATAATCTCTGAGTTTGCTCTTTGTGTGCAGTTGCGTCTTTGATCTGTTAGAGCAAAGGTCAGAATCGGCATCATTAGAAGAAATGAGAAGAACACAGCATTCAGCTGCAGTGGCTTCAGCCTGACTTATGCAAAAGAGGTTTTGGAGACTGAAAAACAAAAACTACCCAGGAAAAGACATGAACAGAGACTTGAGTCACTTTCTCCAAAGTATAACCTTTGTCAAGCAACATGGAGACCAGAAGAGGCCAGAAAGCTCCTCAAACAGCCCATGGTTGAGTTCCTCATCAAGCGGATAGGACAGCCAAAGACAATATAGATTGAAAATATAACTTATTTAAAAACTATTACAGAGGAGGATGGTGGAAGATTATGAATAATATCACTTTACAAAATAGCTGATTGGTGGAGGGGGAAAAAAGGTTTGTGAAACACTTGGTGTAAGGCCCAATTAATGTGTTATCTCAAGAATATTTATAGGTGGAAGTGGAGAGAGGCCTGCAGACATTCGAAAAATGGCAATGGTCTGTCATTTCTGTTGCATCTGAGTAATGAAAGTGGTCCCTCACTAGTGGACTCCGACCCCTCAGTGCCCGGTGTGTCTTAGGGAGGAGGTAGAAAACAGTACAAAGAAGTCAGAAAAATAGCAGGACCACATAGCAGGATACCAGGAGAAATCCGTGCAGGAGGCAGCTTGATTTTGAAAGCATTGAAGGAGCCGTTTTCAGAATAGATGAGGAGGGGAAGATAATCTTGAGATCTCCAGTGCTGAGATTTTGAAAGTAAACTATTAGGGGAAAAAATTGTTTGGCTTATTACTTTAAAAAAAAGGCAGTGAGGAGAACATCTGTGAAAAAAGCCAGCTGCACATAATAGAGAGCTACAGTTTCATGTGTAACCCTTGTTGTTGAGTCTATGGAAATGCCCATTTTATTTGATGGACGGTTAGTTCAGAACAAAAACGTTATAAAAAGAGGACATCAGTTGCTACTGATCCATGTACTTATGTTCTCTGTAAATTGAACAGGAGATTAGGTGAATTGTATTTGGTGAATCAGGAAGCTATCCCCTGAAACAAAAATTCCTATTTTGTTATCCTGGTGTTTTTCCAGATATGGATCTGAATCACCACAAAGTTTTAGGTGATTCAAAGGCCAACAGAGAGATATATAATGTCCAAAAGTTTGCTCTGGCTTATAGCTGATGAATACTTGTTTTCAGGGCTCCTCTCAGAAGATATCTGGGAGAGGAGGGTGTGGACCAGTCGTAGGGCACCTGCAGGGAAGGCCCTGGAGGTCTTTCTTGGTGCTTCCTTCTTTACCCAAGGAATGGTAGACATTCTCGAGAAAGGTGTCTTTAGGGCCCCAGATAGATCCTCTGTGGAAGATTTATGGGGGGGACCATAGACAAGCTTTAACACAGAGTACAGAAGAGCCTAGGCTGGCTTGGGGTCTGCGGCATTGGATTAGTGAGATCACCCATAAACAGAAGATTTTCATTTTTAAACAAAATTTCTTTAAACTCTAAGTTAAGTATATTTAATTTAATTCTTTTTGTATTTTGGTTTTGGGCTCTGAATCTCTAAAATGAGAACGTTAGATGGTCACTAAGTCCTCTTTTAGTTTTACATTCTCTAATTAGTTCAATTTGAGTTTTTCCTTAAGCAGAAGAATATTTGAACATTTTCTCAAACTTTGAGATTTTCTGTCACTTTTAAATATGTTTTTCAGTTTCTAACTATAGCTTGTACTTTGATATATACTGTGTGGGAAGATGATTTCAATTTGAGATGGTATGAATATTTTAGGACAGAAATGGAATCTGGTTATGTATATACAGCAGAGTAGGAAAAGTCTGCTTCACTTTAGCTGCCTCTGGAAGAAAAAGGGCTCTCTGTTCCTTAGGATCAAGATAAGAGAGAAGTGGCCCAGGGATGCCCTTTGCAACATTGCCATCAAGTGGTCATCCAGCCTTCTCCCGGAAATCCTCTGGGCCAGGAGTCCACTGCCTTGGGGGCAGGACCTTGGGCCTCCCAGTGGCTTCCCACCAACTGTTTCTGGTTGGACCCCCTTTGGGGCCGGCTACAACTGTTCTAATCCCTTCCTGCTATACTGGGTAACCCTCGAGGTACTTGAAACAGCCCTGTACCACTCTGAAGTCTTCTCTTCTCTGTCCTAAATCACCCTGGTTCCATGATTTGACTTGACATCCCCTCCCCCCAGCACCCTAGTTTCCCTCCAGGTTTTCAGTATCATTAAAATATGTCTCCAGACCACAGCTGTCCAAGGCAACAGGTAGTGCGACTGCCACTCCCCATGTTTTAGATACCCCAATTCTTATTCTAACCTCAGGTCACCCAGTGTCAGGCTCAGAAAACATTTTTTCCTTAGCACATTAATGTCATTTAAAACAGTGGTTGAACACTTCGCACACAGGTAGTACATAAATGCTTGTTTTTCCTCCCCTCCCCCATAATCCAACTCAGATCTTTATTGAACCACATATCAAATAACCATAAACAAGGCAGTGCCTGTTACATGTAAAACACCATGTCTGGGGCTGGGAATGTCGAGATGAAAATTAATTGCCAGTGCTCCAGGAGCTTCCAAGCTAACTGGAGAAATAAGGCATTGATACAAAGCAGAATGATACCAGGTAGAAGAAATGTGTCCAGGGCAAAGGAGGTATCTAGACATGGGCTCAAAGAACTAGAAGGAGACCAAATTCAATGTCTGGAGAGGCCTAATGATGTGGCCCTAATGCTTTGAGGTGCGGCCTTTTATGGCATTGGTGGTAATCGGGTGTTTCCTCCTCTCAGAATGCTTCCTCCCATGATTTGTTTTGAAGGAATCGCTCTCTTCCAGATGTGCAGACATGCCTCATTGGGGTGGTTTTTTTGGTGTTGTGCAACCTGTTGATGAAATACCATCCCAACTGAACTCACATCATTCCATAGATAAAATTTGCTACCTTTTTTTCTATCCCACATACGGGAAGTAAAAAAGAGAGACTTTTATCCCCTGGGCTTTCTTGTTAGAATCTGTCTTGGGGCTGAGTTGGCTTCTGTAGGCTTTCCTTGGACTTAAAAGACACACCAAATGCATCTTTATCCACTGGTTAACTGGCAGTGTGAAAGAACATATCAGGAGACTATAGGAGGAGGGCATAAGTGGAGAACTGC
Organism: Notamacropus eugenii; assembly: GCF_028372415.1. Taxonomy (NCBI): domain Eukaryota; kingdom Metazoa; phylum Chordata; class Mammalia; order Diprotodontia; family Macropodidae; genus Notamacropus; species Notamacropus eugenii. The sequence goes on along the minus strand of NC_092877.1, from coordinate 353,892,390 downwards.
ATTATTTATTATTTTGATAATTTACCAGGATCACAGGTCTAGATCAGAGGTCACCTAATCCATCCCTCTCATTTTATAGACAGAGCCACTGAAGCATCAGTCCAGGGTCTTTGACTCCAAAACCAGGTGTTTTTCTTTCTTGTTAATTCTCAGGCTTAGAGCAGCTGTTCTTGGTCTGCAGGGACTCAAGTCTTTCAAGAGGGAGACAAGCTTAGGATGGTGGTCTGCAAAACTAAAAAACGACTTTAAAGTCATCTGAGTGAGCAGCGGGAAGGTTTATTAGGATGTGTAACCACAGAACGAACAAAACTGGGTGTGACATTGGGAAACAGTGGAAAACTGGAAAATGAACCCTGGGATGTGCTGAGGAAGGGAACAGACCCATGTGTAAGCCCTGGCTAACATCACTCTCTGGGGCAGACAAGTTTTGCAGTGGAAGTGACAATGTCACACTCCAGTGTTTTTGACCAGGATGTAAATTGGCAGAAAGTAGGACAGGGCGATTTCAAAATTCGGTCTCTTGATTAGAATATTCTACTTAAAGTGTTGTGATCACCCTGCAAAGAAGTCCTCCTCTGATGCCTCAGCAAGTCAAGTCAGTAAGCACTGATCAGGTGCCTACTGTGTGCTAGATGCTATGATACAAAGAATGACAATCTCCCTGTCTGAGGGAGGGGAGATGACATGCGAACAACTTTGTACTAACAAGATTGATCCAGGATAAATTGGAGATAATCTCAGAGGCTAGGCAAGAGCATTTAAGGGGATCAGGAAGGCTTCCAGCAGAAGGCAAAACTTTCGCTGAGATGTGAAGGGAGACAGGAGGCTAGGTGAGGCAGAGAGTCAGGAGATGGGGTGTCATGCACAGGAGCTTCCAGGAGGCCGTGTCACTGGACCACAGAGGACGTGAGTCGGGGTTGGGGAGCCAAGTTGTGACTCACTTTAAAAACCAGAACCTCGGATCTTGGAGGTATAGGAAACCACTGCAATTCATTGAGGAGGGGGAGAACATGGTCAGAGCTGTACTTTCAGAAGATCCCATTGACACCTGAGCGGAGAATGGGCTGGTGTGGGGAGAGAGCATCATCTGAGAGTAGCCCCTGGTTCTTCAGGGCCACCCCAGCAAAGCATTAGCTCAGGCTGTCTCCCAGACCCGCAGCCCTTGCTCTGAGGGAGCTGAATCCAGGTAACAGGCCAGTCTTCTCATGGACCCAAGGAGCCCTGTTCTGTGGTTTCTTCCAGGAGTACTGAAGTGGGAGTGGGGATCGGGCCATGTCTGAGCATGACCAGGACTGAGATGGCAGGAGGACACATGAGCTGGTGGAATCGGGAGGCTGAGGGGAGTGTTGTTTTTCTTGAAGAGGTTTTCTTGGTGCTCTATTTGTTAACGTTGCTTTAAGATGGGTCTGAGGGAATGTTGTGAGAGGACAGTCCAGCATGGAAGAAGGAACCAAAAGATGAGGGGTCTCCAGGAGAGAGCCAGTGATAATCCCAACTGGATGGGAAAGATGTCTATGCTTCAGAAGAGCTTGTTCACCTAGGCCTAGTCGGGGGAGGATGCTGCTAATCTTTGTAAGAGTGAGGTAGAGAAGGGCGGTTGCAGAGGCCAGAGAGGCTCATGGTTCACACAACAGCATTTGCGAAGCTCCTACTGTGTGCCATTTCTCTGTCTTCCTCCTTCTTAACTTCTGAAGCCATTACCTTGCCAATTGCTCTTTCTTTGATACTCGCTTCTCTAGGTTTTCAGGATGCCACCACACGTTTGACTGCTTCCAGTCTTGTCTTTAATCCAGGTCTTACCCACTCAGCATGGGTGTCTTACAGGGCTTTGCCCTGGTCCTTTTCTTCTCCCTCTCAGCTCCCCGGGATTCCCTTTTCACCTCTGTGCTTATGATTTTCATATTCGTGTCTCCAGCCCTAAATTCTGAGGTGTTCCGATTGCCTATCTAATATCTTGGCCTGGGTTCCCATAGATACCTTCAGCTTACCGTGTTTGGTACTGGAGGCAGTGGCTTTTCCCCAGCAACCTCCCCTCCTTCTGACTTCCCTGTTACTCTTGAGGAGGATACCGTCCTCTCCCAGTATCTAGTCTGTGGTCAAAGCCTGTGGATGTCACCTCTGCAGTATTTCTTGCCTCTGTCCCTTTCTCTTCTCAGGCATTGCCACCCCTTTGGGGCGGACTCTTGTGTCTGGAGTATTGCAGTAGCCTTTGCCACAAGCCATCAGATGAGACTGGCTTTTCCTGTTCTTAGTATTGCAGTGTTTGTCACACAGTAGGCTCTCAGTAAATGCTTGTTGCACTCTGCTAGGCTTTGGGGATCCAAAACCAGAAAGGAAATAATCCCACCATGCATGCAGCTTGCATTCTGCAGCAGGAGACAAAACGCATGTGTAGAAGAATGGACAAAGGGATCAACTCTAAAATGAATCCAAGGTAACTTTGGGAAGTTTGGGCTGATTTCTGAAGGAATCTGGAGCTTCTAAGAGGCGCAGGTGACTGGGGAAGTGCATTACAGAATTGGGCTAGGCACAGTGTTGGTAGAGGCCTCGAAAAGGATTGTGGTGTTGGAGGAGAGCAGCAGTTTGACTGAATTGTAGTGTGTTTGAGGGAGAGGCATGTGGATGGCTGCAAAGGTAGGTGAGGAACTTGCTTTCCTCTTCTTCTTTTTTTTTTTTTGAAGTAGTTGGGGTTAAGTGATTTGCCCAGGGTCTGAGGCCAAATTCATTCATTCATTCATTCATTTATTTATTTATTTTTTACAAGGATAGTCAGGATTTAATTTTTCCCTTGTTTACTCAATTACATATTTCTTTTTTTTTTTTTGTTATACAATACTGTACCTATATTTTATTTATTTCTGAGTTTCTAAACTTTTTTGTGTTGTCTACTGGTCTTCACATGTCATCTGCAGCTGCTACAAACTCCCCCAAAGTCCCATTAAATTTCTTTTTTTTTTTTTTTTTTTTTTAGTGTTTAACAATCACTGCCATACAATTGCGATTTTATCCCCCCCCACCTTCCCCCCACTACCCCCCTCCCTCCCCACGACTGCATACAATTCTGTATAGATTCTACATATACTTTCCTATTGAGTATATTTTCACTATAGTCATGCTATGTAGTCAGACTAAGATAAACGAAAGAAATCGTATAACAAATCAGAACATGATACACAAACACATACACATACACAAACATGATCTGCTACATTTTGTGAGTGACTTCCATATTTCTCTCTCTGAGTGTGGAAGGCATTTTGCCTTGAGAACCACCTTTGGGATTTTTTTTTTTTATAAGAAGTTTTTGCATTATTACAAAAATCCAAGTCTACCAGAAAAAACTCTCACACACTGTGGTCATTGCTGTGCACAAAGTTCTCCTGGTTCTGCTCCTTTCACTCAGCATCAGGTCATATAAGTCCTTCCAGGCCTCTCTGAAGTCTTCTTGTTCATCATTTCTTATGGCACAATAGTACTCCATTACATTCATATGCCATAATTTATTCAGCCGTTCCCCAATTGATGGACATCCCCTTGAGTTCCAGTTTTTGGCAACTACATAGAGTGCTGCTATAAATATTTTTGTACATGTGGGACCCTTTCCCATTTTTATGATCTCTTGGGGATATAGTCCTAGTAGCGATATTGCTGGGTCAAAGGGTATGCACATTTTTGTAGCCCTTTGGGCATAGTTCCAAATTGCTCTCCAGAATGGTTGGATGTGCTCGCAGCTCCACCAACAATGAATTAGTGTTCCAACTCTCCCATATCCTCTCCAGCATTTATCATCTGAGGCCAAATTTAAAGTCAGGAAGAGGAGCATCTGAGATGGCATTTGTACTCAGGATCTCCTGACTCCAGAGCCTGTGCTCTATCCACTATGCCACCATGTGGCCCCTAGCGAGGGCTCACAGGGCCTAAGAAGAATTTCTGTTTAATCTAGAGGAAATAGTATGAAGTCCAGAGTCAGACTCAGAGATAGGAGTAGGGCTTGGGGCTGCTGGAGTGCCAGAGAGGGAGAAACTCATTGGCTAAGGACCATCACAATCATCTTTTGAAATTGAGTGTAATTCTTTCTTTTTTCTTTTAAGAACAAAAATCTGTTTTCTCTTTCCCCAACTTCCTTATGAGTCCTCTGAATACACAGGTGGTCACTGCACTGATCAGATTCCCATGTCATTCAGAGTTGATTTTTGTTGTTTAAATCACTATCACAGAAGTTGATGTGAAGGCATCCCTGCTAGGATGTCTCCTTGGTCAGGTTCCCTCAGTTACCTTTGTGCTATCACTAGGCTAGAACAAGCTGGAGGTAGGAAGTCCTTGCCAGGCCCAGGGGGCTCTTCACCACTGTCCTGGACTCTGGGACCATTTGGCAAAGCACATGGGTCGCCTTCTCAGAGTGGTGTTCTTACCTGCTTAAGGTTTACTGAGGAAGTGGTGGAGGAGACCACAGGACCTCTCGCCATCTGGTCTAACCACCTCACTTTACAGATGAAGAAACAGGCCCAGTGAGCTCAGCTGCGGCAAAAGCAACAGATTATGTGATTATCACAAGCCATTCAACAGAGACCATACTCACATGAAATGAAAAATAGATTAGAAAAAAGTAGATCACTTACTTGTGGTATACCTATTAGTCATGTGACAAGTCATTTTATGTTTCTTGTGCAGGTGATATTTCCTTGTCATGCTGGACGTGAACCTCGTATGCAAATACAAGAAAACTCAGGATATTTATGATCTTTATGTATAATCTCATGTCTGTGTATCTTCTGAGACAGCATAAAGAAATAGAAATCAACAGGGTTTTAAAATTCTTGCATATAATCTTGTGTTTGTGTGTCCCATGAGACATTGGAAAAATAGGAATCAGTGGGGTTTTTTAATTCTTATATTTTAATCTTGTGTTTGTATATCCTGTGAGACATTGGAGAAATAGAAATCAACAGGGTTTTTTTTAAATTGTCTGGCTTGTTTCAAAGAGAATCCTTTAAATGGAGCATCTCTGGAGAGTCATCCACCTGCCAATAATAGTTTTATATATTTTCAGAGATTAAAATCCATTTTTCTTTGAGAGCTTCTCTATTAAAGAAATTGCTTATTACCTATCCCATTGTAGATTTTTTCCCCCAATTAACCTTTGCTTTATGTTTTATGTTTTTAGGAGACCCTTGCACAGTTTCGTCTCAGCTGGAATTAGAGGAAGCCTTTCGTCTCTATGAACTTAACAAAGATTCGGAGCTCTTAATTCATGGTAAGGTAGAAAGGGTCATTAGCCACACTGCCAGATGATTTGTTCTCCCTCTTGTCCCTGTTTATGCATACATTTCTTTGGTCACTGCACAGTTGTTTGCTGATCTCACTACAGCAAAGCAAAGCTTTCCCTCCCTCCTCACACTCCTTAGAACATCAGTTCTCCACTTTGTCTTCCCTCAGTCTTTCCACAGATCACTACTTCTTCCCCTCACAGCCAAAGGCTCCCCTAACTCTTGAGGCCAGTCTCAGGAGTCTTTGACATCAACCCATCATCTCTATTTCATGCTAATCTCTGATAAGTATTTGGTACCTCTCCTTCTGTTGGGGCCAACCCATCTACCGCTGTCCTGGGTCCCATCCCCTTCTGCCTCTTCTGACACACTGAGTGCTTCCACAACCATCTCTTTAGAGTGAAGGAGCCTGAAAGCCACCTGAAAGGTGGCTCCTTCCCTGCTGTTTACAGAGATGCCCAGGTCTTCCCCATCATTAAAAATCTCTTTCTTGATCCTGCCATCTCCCAAAGCTCTCATTGTATGTCCCTTCTCCTTTTCACAGCCAAAGTCTGAGAAAAAAACCCATCTCCTCTAATTGTTTCCACTTACTGTACACTCCCGTGTCTGCCCTTGACATTCTAGCTTCTGACCTCATCATTCCACTTCCATGACTCTTATCTGCCAGATTTAACAGCCTTTTCTCATTCCTCATACTCCGTGAAACTGTTGGCCCACTTCCTCCTTCCAGATGCTCCCTCCTGTCCGCATTGTGAGGCTGCATCTCCTTGGCTGGACCATCAGCCATGGCTCTCTGGGGCCCTTCCAACTTTTCTATTAGTGCTTCCTCCCTTGGTGACCTCATTACCACCATGGGTTTAGTGATCATCTCTGCTGATGACTCCCCAGTCCATCTCTTCTGAGCTCCAGGCCCATGTTACAACTGCCCATTGGACATTTTGAGTTAGTCAACATCATTCTCTCCTTCCCAAATCCTCTCCCTTTCCAGACTTGCCTGTTTTTGCCTAGGGTACCGCTAGCCTTCTAGTCATCTAGACCATATGCAACCTCAGCTCATCCCTGACTCCTCAGTGCCCCTCAACCTGCACATCCACATGCGCACCTTCTCCCCCATCTGTCTGTCTCTTCTCCTCTCACAAGCACCAGCCTCAGTCAGGTTTTCATGATGCCTGCGATTCATACTCCGCATGGCTGCCAAAGACATTTTCATGGAGATGCCTCTCTAGTGGCTCCATCACCTCCAAGATCAGATACAGACTCTAGGCATATGAAGATCATCGTGGCCTGACTCCAGCCTACTCTTCTAGCTTATTGTATATTATTCCCAGTCACACCCAGATGAACCTTCATGCGTTCTTGTGCAGAATATTGCATATCTTGTTACCATGTCTTAGACAGGTCCACACCCTCCGCTTCCCCAGACCTGGGGTTTCACTGCTGCTGCCTCCTAGGATCCCTCATCCCTTCAGAGCTCCCTCAGACCCTTCTTCCTGTGTGAGGCCTTTCCCGTCCCCCACCAAGTTCTTGTATTCATGCATCAGTATTGTATTTATTTATACTTGAATGTATTGTCTCCCTGAGAAAGACAAAGCTCCATGATCATGGCGCTGCTTTACTTTTGGTCTTTGCATAGTAGGTGTTTAATGAATATATTTTTGTTGAGCTATCATTTATTTAAACCTCCTTGAGTCTCTTCTTCCTCTAGCCTGACAGTTCTGAATCATCTCAGAAAATTGGTGGTGGGCTTTCTGTCTTCCTGATTTAAAAGACCACCTAGAAATGCTTCCTCATTTAGACGGGAACCTATGAGTTGAAAGTTTAGTGAGCCTGAGTCATTTCACATTTCATGATTGTAAACAAGAATCACCATCAGCAGATCTTTTAATAAAGCAAGCCTATGTTACTGAGGCACCTGGACATGGCACTTATTTCCTCCAGAGACAGCTGTGAGGAAGCACCCAACTTCTGCAAATGCTTGGAGGGAGGAAATGGCAAAGCATGCTTTCCCGCCGAAGCAGTGAGTCTACTTGCCTTTCTTTCCTTTTCTTCAGTCACAGTTTTGATGACAAATGAAACCCATGATATAACCTGATAGAATGCCAGTATGCTAGCGTAACGTACCCATATTCCTTTCCCAGCTTCAAGAGACCAAGATTGTGAAGCTCCTTATTCTTGCAAACAAATGCAGAATCTTTTCCTGGGCTTAGTGAAAAACCCACCCAATATGACTACTCTCTCCCTCAAAGGTGGTATAATTTATCTTAACTCAGGATGTGCTGTTGCCCCCCAGGACAGGCAAAATTCATGTTTTTGCAGATCCTGGTAGGATCATCAATATTGTTCTCGTTCCCAGATTAAAATATTTTTGGTAAATACCTTAGAAATTTTGCTCATTGGTAATCCACTCTTCTATTTAAATAGTGTATTCTGTCACCTTTATTTTTATAGCGTTAGCCTGTATTTCACTTCTTGGCATAAACCTTGCCATCCTTTTCCTAATCTTTACTTTTTGTCTGGCCTCTTGAATGAACTAAGTCATTTAATCAGCCTGTTTATAATCTCTCTTGAACTTAGCATTCATAAATTTCCAGACCCTGTGCTTTTTTATATTTTTAATAGTCACGTGTGGCTTCCAATGGGCATGTTAACCAGGGTAATATATGACCTATCTTTGCCTGGTACACTTCTTTCAAAAGGTTTGATAGTTATAAAGCTCTTCACTATTTGCTTTAAATTCTTCTTTTTAATGAACTAATTATACCTTGGTATAGAATTAGAGAGAGAGAGAGAGAGAATTAGAAAGAAAGCTCCCTTCATTGAAGGCATCACAGGCCCAGGTCAGCCAGAAAAGACAAGGCCAGTGATTTCCCTAAAATGACTGAGGAAATTAGTGACATTATTCATTTGTCTTGTCTGTTGGCATGTCTGCATGTACATGAGTACATTGTCTATATCATGGTTCTTATTGAGTAGTGCTAGAAAAGTAATCGGTGTGAGACACATCATGTTGACAACACACCACCGGCTGTCTTCAGCTAGAGAGGATCACACTGGAAGCCCAATAGACGTGTATGTTTTTAGGGCATGACAATGAGTACATTTTAATAAGTACATTAATGAAATGTGATTGTAAAATTAATAAGTACGTTAATATATAAATTATAAAATTTATTTATAAGTGCATTCATAAAATTAATGGCTTAATTTTAGTTTTTGCTGTTTTTGTTGTTTTCTTTCAGTATTTCCATGTGTACCAGAAAGGCCTGGAATGCCGTGTCCTGGAGAAGATAGTGAGTTGATTGTAAAGTGTTATTTATTATGACAACCTGTATAAAAACAAAACTAGAGAGTCCCTTAGAGCAGTTTTGAAGTTACTTTACTTGGATTCAGTGGTACAGTGTTCAGTCTAATTAAGACTATTTCCATCTGTTCTTCAGCTTTTAACAGGTTTAACAACCTCCCTTTCTCCTCATCAAGTTCAGATAACTCTTAACACGTCTAACTCCTGTATGAAGGGATACCACACATGAGTCCCCTCATGTGCTTGTAGGACACTTAGGAAATAACTAGAGATCATGTCATTTTAGGTGGGGTTAAACCCTGAGGGCTTTTTCCCACTGCCTAAGTGATGGGCAGAAGCATTTAAGGGTGTTGTATAAGGACATTTAGTCTTACGTAATTTGTAAAATAAAAAGATTCCAAACTGGAATCCCTGACTCTTCACTGAGTATTTGGGAAGAGATTAGGAACTGAGTGAATTTGACTTTTTGACTTTGACACTGACTTTGATTTCAGACTTTTGAGAGTTTTAAAGTTCTTTGACTTAATGTAAACTAAATGTTGCCTTATGTTAATCTGGATTGGGAAAAAGGGAAGGAGAGTGGGACAGAAGAATTGGAGAAAAGAGAGTATTGGGTGGAAGTCCAGGGAATAATGACATTTGTATGGGGATTAACTAAGAATTTAGAAGGGCCCTAGATGGACTGACTAGAGCAGAGATGTGGGCAGTGAGGTCTGCTGAGTTTTGTTCTGGATTGGCTCATTCACTGCATGCATGGGACAGTAGAGGGCTGTAAAAACTCATTAAAAACCAGCTGTTTGTGGAGCCCTCTATGAAGTACTGGGGGCAGAGGTGACAGGAGGTTCAGGGAAGATGGAGCCCCCATGGCCTCAGCAACCTCATGGTATAGCCCTTCACTGAGGGCTCAAATACTTGGCTTCAGGAGAAGAGCAAAAGGGAACTATAAACCACCATGTGGTTTGAAGTCTGAGGTCATGTGGTGGCAGCGACATTCTGGGTCAAAGAGAGAAAGATCAGCTGAAGAGGGGGCCTTGAGTGCCCAGGCAGTACCCTGGAAACAGGGAGAAGATTGTTGAGTGGAGGAGTGATGTGATAAGTCCAGTTATTCTGACTGGATAGAAGCAGACCAGTCAGGTGGTAGGGTCTGGGAGGCTGCTGCTGAGGTCCTGCTTGGGTGGGGAAAAGTGAGGGCCTGTGACCAAGATGGAGGCAGAGGGAACAGAGGAGGAAACACTACTGAGGTGAGACTGGCTACTCCTGTGGGCTGACCAGCTAGAGGAGGCAAAGCCAGGTTTCTTCAATAGTTTTTTGTAATAGTTTCACAACTGTTTCATGGTAATTGGCATCCTTTGCATTTCTCTGTATTTTATACATTTAAAAAGATGATAGTGACATTGTGGTCACCAGGATTCAACAAACTGCCAGAGGGGCCCATGATGCAAAATGGTAAGGAGAACTTGAGTAAAAGACAAGCCAACAAGCAGACGGACAGGCAGACCCAGGTTGGCAGACAGAGAGATGGATGTGTAGAGAGTGCATTTACTAAGCACTCACTAGGTGCCAGGCCTTTAGGAGAGGGGAAAATCAAAAGATTACCCTAAACTGATATATGTGGATGACCAGGGGCCAGTGATGCCCTACAGAGAAGTAGTAGTCAGTTCACTGGAGGCAAGTGAAGGAGGAAAGGTGAGCTTCTCTAGGTTTGCAGTAGTAAGTTTGTGGTGTCGGTGGACATTGAGTTCGAGAGGCCCAGGTAGCCATTGTTAGGATTCATCTATGTCAAGGGGGTGGTTGAAGCCAAAGCAACACAAGAGAGAAGCAAGGAGGACTTGAGATGGGTTTCTGGGAAGTGCTCCTAGCAAGGCCTCATGGAGAGCCAGGGAAGGAGAACTGGGTGAGGGAGGACCAGGGGAGTGACTGCCAGGAGGGGCCAGTGCTTGGCCATGTCATTAGAGGCTTTTGCTTTGGCCTGGAAGGGCGTTTTTGGAGAGGGCGGTAGTGGCAAGGGAAACCTGGAGGAAGAGGCAGGTGATGGAGACAGCTGGTCACGGGGTTCTGCAGTGAAGGGGAGACCTATAGCCCAGACCCAAGAGGACAGTCCAAGCTAAGTGTAGGAGGGAGAATTAAGAAAGACTTCCCAGGAGGTGGTTCTGAGTTAAACTGAAGGGCTAGGAGGTCCTTTCAAGGACTAGGGAGACCTGAGATTGTTGGTAGGTGGGTCTGGAGGGGGCCATTACCCATGCAGGAGTGCGGAGGGGGCCTGTTGGACCTGACTGTGCATACGGGGTAGCATTTCTTTTCCAGTCCCCAGTCTGTTTATCTTCTAACTCCAGTCTGGTGGAGGACAACCCTGCAGGCCATTCTCCAGACACGGCCTTCAGCAGGTTGGAGACTTCGGAACTCTCGTCATTTCTGTCTTGTGGGGCCAGAACATTTAAAGGCTGCTCATCAAAGCAGAATTTGTAGTCTGTCTTTCACCATCTTTTCCTTTCTGTCCAAGTCTCCATTTGACCTGGCATCCAGGAGCAGATTTCAGGGGATCTGGGAACTTTTATGAGAAAAAAGAAATTACATTTTTCTTTCAAGATAATTGGTTTCTTTTGTGAATCTCTGCATTTAAGACTGGGACTCTGAGGAGTCTCTAGGCTACACCATGCTGACCAGCCACAGGATCCATCACACACACACACTCTCACTCTCTCTCTCTCTCTCTCTCTCTCTCTCTCTCTCTCTCTCGCTTTCTCTCTCCCCCTCTCCCTCTCCCTCTTTCTCTCTCTCTCTCTCTCTCCCCTGTTCACTATTGATTTCTACATTTGAACCACACTTTTCAGGTGCCCTTTGAAGTTTTCCTCTGTATGTTCTGATCTGCAGTGGGAGATCCCTCCTAGAGCCTTGATAGCCCTAACACTCAGGACACAGAATGTCCAAGTGTGAGATATGTGAAGTTACCAAAGAGCCAGGGGGCTTTCCAGAATCATCCTTAGTTATGAATCAAGTTAAAACTCCATTCATGAAAAGGCCTTGCCTGATTTACTAATGAAAATTAGAAATAAGAGCTAAAAAAAAAAAATCAATTAAACAGAGCTTTTTCAACTACCTGTTATGACCCCTGTTATGTATAAGGAATCGTACTAGGTACCAGAAATTTAAAAACAATGAGAAATGCAGTCCCTGTCCTCAGGGAGATTCCATTCTGCTGGGATGCTGTAAGCTACACAAAAGAAGACTGATAGTACAAGGTAAGTTGAGAAGGAGAGGAAGCACTCACAGCTGAGGGCATTAGGAAAGACTTGTCCTTGGCACTGGTCCTGAGCTAAGCTGAAAGCTGGTGAGGATTCTGAACTAGAGGTGGAGAGGGAGAGCCTTGGAACCTGTGCATGTTGGCTGACTTGCCTGGAACCTGAAGGAAGTGAAGGGATGTGACATGTTATGAGGTTGGAGAGTGGTCTAGACCCAGACTCTGAGGGACTTTAGATGGCAAGCTGAAAAATTCATATTTGAACTTAGAGATAAGTGGGAGCCACCGAAGATGCTTGGAAGGTGCTTGATCAGGAGGCAGCATTAAATGGAAATCGGACTCTGTCTTACTTATTTAGAATGCAAATGGGTCTGCTCCCAGTACTGACACCAGCTCTGTGGGTGGCACGTGAATCTCTGAAAGTGCAGGAGGATTTGCAGACACAGTGGGATTATACGCTAACGGTGACATCAAATAGACAGGATGTATTATGGATTCAGCTTGCCAGAAATATAGACAGGGGCTTTCTAGCCCTAATCTTTGCTGCAGTGAGTCTGTGAAAAGAAACACTGCTATGTTCCGGTGGTGGCTTTCTGTGGACTCAGTGGGCTGCTGCTTCTATGCCTGAGTCTCATTCTTCTTGGGTAATCTGGCATTGACTGAGGCATGTCCCCATTCTGTTGTCCTCAGGCTTTATATCTTGGGCCCAGACATTGTTTACAGCTTCTCAGGTCTCTCTTCTTGTCCCTTCTCAGAGTCCATCTACCGCCGAGGCGCGCGCCGCTGGAGGAAGCTCTACTGTGCCAATGGCCACACTTTCCAAGCCAAGCGGTTCAACAGGGTAATCCAGCCTGGCTGCTTGTTGTTGCTTCTGAGACGGAGTGTCCCCCACCCCACTCCTCCCTCCCCTTAGGCCTTGACACAGTCACTTTGATCGCAGAGAGAAAGACTAGATTGTACCCTGTTGTCCAATAAGCAGTGATTGGCTGGGTTCTTTTGAGTCACTCCCAGTGACCTGAAAAGGCTTGAATGAAGTTAACTTGTGTACAGGTGGACTCTTCCAAGAAGGTTCCATGTGGACTTTCTAAATGCCACAAATCCTGGGCTTCTGGCTTAAGTAATGGGGCTATAGGTATTTAGGGTAAGGCTGTGAATTCACAGCTGTAATGGATTCTTAACCTGGGTCCACAGACACCTGAGGCCTCAGTAAAGAGAGTTCAGGGCATCTGTGAACTTTGATGGGAAAAAAATTATCTTTCAATATTATTAGTTTCTTTTGTAAAACAATGTACTTTGTTTCATGTCTTTAAGGACATTCTGAGAAGGGGTCCATAGGCTTTGCCAGACTGCCAAAGGTGGGGGATAGGCAGATCTGTGACACACAGAAAAGGTGATGAACCCTTGTTTTAAAGAGAAGGCCTTGATACCTCGCTGCTCTTTGCTAGTGCCCAGTAGATAGGCAGCAGCCGTGATATTCCCCTGGCTCTTACCTAGAAAGGCAGGGCTTTTATTTGACCTCTGTGAACAGTCTCTGGGGGGTTTGTGTGGGCTTCTGTGATTTTCTTTTTCCTTGAGCTTTTCATCTTCAAACTGAGTTAGTTCCTCCTGCTGTCACTGCTTTTAAAGCTGTGGAAGAGTCTGAAGTGTCCAAGGTGTATAACCAACATTAAAATGGTGGCCAACTTACTTTCATTGAAGGCTGCATCTTTATTTCATTTTCTCTCTGACTTTATTAAATGTTGAGAAAATGATAAGTGCGGGAAGGATGTTGCTTTATAGTCATAGGATGGAAATGTTAATCCTAAAGGAGACTAAGATGAGGAGGAGGAAGGAGGGAAGTCACCTTCATTCTGTGTGCTTAGCATTGCCATCTGGAGCAATGTCCATATTTGTCTAAACACTGTTCTCTCGCCCTTTTTAGCGAGCTCACTGTGCGATCTGCACTGACCGAATCTGGGGCCTTGGGCGCCAGGGTTACAAGTGCATCAATTGCAAACTGCTTGTTCACAAGAAGTGCCACAAGCTGGTTACCATCGAATGTGGACGGCATTCTCTGCCCCCGGTAAGATGGTGGCTCCTTGCTTTTGGGGTGAGATGGGCTTGGGAGGTGGCCCTCTAGGGGACCCAAAGCTTGGGTGGGTCAGCGTGGAGTAGGCTGGCGGGACTTGTGTGTGTGTGTGTGTGTGTGTGTGTGTGTGTGTGTGTGTGTACGTACGTGTACACAGCTACACATCTGTGTATACACATAGGTCCATACACTTAGACATATTAAAGTGCTGCTGATTTTAGGTTTGAGTGTCCACAGTAATGTTGGTTTCTGAGAGGAATTTAATTTTTCACACAATCTGGAATTTCCATATAGGTTTTTATAACTAGTGATTTTTTACAAAGTTTTGAGAGACTACACCTATGATCTCCCCAGTGTGGAAAGTCCTTGCAGCGTGCTGCTCAGCAGCTTCGAGTGTTTGGGTCACTTGGCCAGGAGGGGTTAGAGGCAGGATTTGTGCCCATTCCATTCTCTACCTGCACTGTTACGTGTTCTGACCTCCCAGAGAGCTGTGGGAGGATTTTTTTCACTACACATTGCTCTTCCTCTACCTCTTTTCATTTATCTATCAAGCAGCCACACTTTAAAAGTAATAAGTAATTACTGCCTCCCAGGGGTACAAAGAAAAAGCAGAAACAACCCGCATCCTGAAAGAGCTGGCATCTCAGTGGGGTGATGGCATATCTAAGTGCCAAAGAGAGAATGAGGAAGAGGGCACTTTAGAGGCCACGGCACCATGTGCTCTGTCGCAGGAGGCAGAGATGCTTGAGCTGAGGCAAAAAGCCAGGGGCTCTGAGAGCAGGAGGTGGAGAAGGAGAGCCTTCCTGGCTTGGCTGAGCTAGGCACAGCATGGGGGCAGCAGATACTGCAGCAGTGTCTGTATCCAGAACTGTGGGAGAAATGAGACAAGGCTGGGCTCTTCTCTTGTGTGTCTGAACCTTGGGTCTTTGGAGGAAGAGAGTGAAGTCTAGCCACATCCTTCAGGATTTTGAATATGTTTTCTAAGTATTGATGAAGCCATACCAATAGATCTGTTGTGTCCAGATCCTTAAAGAAGCCAAGCATCAGACCTGAAAGAGGTGATGCCTCCCTGAATTTGCTCTCAGTGACATTAATCTCAGGTTTTCAGGGCAGTTTTTCTTTTAATGGAAGCATCTTGATGAGGGGCTCATGGTGCAAGGCAGTGAGAGCAGAGTTGGGAAGGGAGGACTTGTCATGTTGATAAAGTTGAATGAGGCTGAAAATGCTTTTAAGTTATAGATTGGAGATCAGGGGGGCTTTGGGGATCATGGAGTCCAACTTCGCATTTTGTGTGTCCATCCTTTGTTGCCGAAGAAGACCATGCCATTAGAGAAATGATGACATGACTTGCACTTGACTTTGTTTTGAGTAAGAGAAGGCTGTGCAGGTCACCAGCCTCACTTTTCCTCCAGAGCCATCTGAATCCAGTGACCAGATATTTATTAGGATGACTGGAGATGACCCAGAATGAGGCAGTTGGGGTTAAGTGACTTGCCCAAGGTCACACAGCTAGTGAGTATCAAGTGTCTGAGGTGAGATTTGAACTCAGGTCCTCCTGACTCCTGCACTGGTGCTCTATCCATTGCACCACCTAGCTGTCCCAACCTCTCATTTTACAGGTAAGGAAACTGAGGCCCAAAAAGTTGAAGGCATTGGCCTAAGGTGACACAAGGTGCACGAGCTAGGATTCAAACCCAGGATGCCATTTCCACTCAACCAGGCAATCTCTCAAGGGCCCATCAGGGAGGAGAGGCAGCGAGAGGGCACAGTGAGAGAGTGCCAGGCTTGGCATGAGGAAGACTAGGCTTTGAATCCTGCCTGAGACACTTGAGTGGCCCCAGACCAGTCATTTAACTTCTCTGAGACTCAGTGTCCTCATCTATGAAATGGGAATAATTATGGTTTCTACATCACAGGGTTGTTGTGAGCATCCTTTGAGGTAGCCTGTATAAAGCCTTTCAGACTCTGGCTATATCTTCCTCCTCCCCCTCCCCCTCTCCTTCCTCATCCTCAATTATCAAAAGTTGATGTCAGCATGAAATGAGGAACATTCACTTTCATTTACTCTTTGCTGCTGGTGTTTGTTAAACTTGGATCTTCAGTTTTCATCAGCCAACAGTTTGGGGCTATTAGTGGCTAGTTTAAAGAAGACCTCATGAAGTTCCCATTCCCCAGTGAGGGCCTGAGGACAGAGAGGCTGCCTCCAAGATCAGAATTCAGTAACAAGTCGGCCTTGAATGTTGATTTCTGATACAAGCACTGGAAATGAACATTCTCGTCTTTCCAGTGTGGAGAACATAACCTCATTCAGGGGACGTTGTCTAGCTTCATATAGTAAGAACTTCTGAAGGTAACCATCCTACATGCAGTGATATGGTGTCTCAGTCATATTCTCTCCGGTTTAGTTTTGATATTTGATAGCTGCTGGAAATGTCAGTTTGTCAGAACGTAAGAATGTACAGTCTCTGAACCTGTTGAAATCTTTATCCAGGAACCAGTGATGCCCATGGACCAAACCTCTGTGCATTCAGACAACGTAGAGACAGGTGAGACTTATTCCAGACTCTTTTTCAGGGGAACAAGATGATTGCAAGAGGAACAAGGCTGTTTTAGAGGGCAGGGGGGCAAGTTGAGGAGGGAAGATTATCTGTTTGTCTTCTTAATCTGAACATAGTTTTGATAACTTTGAGATTTCCTGTTAGGCTGAGAATCCTCGGATGAGAAGGAGCCTTAAGAACCAATTCCCTCATTTTCAGAATCAGGAAACTGAAGCCAAGCACTGTGACCTTGGGGGCCTTCCCTGAGGTCATACGATTTGGGGAGAGTCAGCAGAGGACATTTGTCTCTGTCTGTAATCCAGGATACTATGCTGCCTGCCTGTCACCCCTCGAGGAGGACTGCTGGGCAGCCAGCATAGCCTGAAGAAGCCAGTCTCGGATTGGGAAGGAATCCAATAAAGAGTGTGCTATCATCTCTTGAAGTAGAGTTATCCAAGAAGGAGAAGCCTACTTTGGCCTCTTTGTAATTCTATACCTTAGGCCTTCTTCTGCCCCCCAGAGCCAAGCAGGATAAATCTCATCCTTCGTTCACATGATAGTCTTTCATGTGCTTAGAGACAGTTATCATACACAAGAGGTCATAGAAACCTCTTCTCCAGGTTCATCATACTTTGTTCCAATGATCCTCTTGTGATATGATCTTGATGCTACCCAGGTCACTAGTATTCTAATCTATGGTACCCAAAACTGAGCACAGCACTCCCAGTGTGGTCAAGCAGAGAGCATCAGGGTCTCCTCCTTAATCCTGCAAACTATACCTCTCCTAACATAGCCCAAGAGAGGGCCCACTTCCTTGGGTATCATACCCCATAGTCCAGTCTAGTTGAAAGCCCTCCCATCTTTAGGTTTCTTTATGAGCCTTCATCGTTGTTTTCCAGTTGTAGCCAACTCTTTGTCACATCATTTTGGTTTTTCTTGGCAGATACCGGAGTGGTTTGCCATTTCCTCCTCCAACTTATTTTACAGATTGAAGAAACTAAGGCAAGGGTGACAGAGCTAATAAAATGACTGAGGCCAGATTTGAACTCAGGAAGATGAGTCTTCTGACACCAGGCCTGGGTGCCTCATGCACTATGGCGTCACCTAGCTGCTTCTTTGAGTCTTAGTTTGTTTCAAACTTCATTTTATTTTTAAATTGTTTAGGTTTTTTTTTAGCCATCAACAAGCATTTATTTTCTCTCCCCTTCTTTTCCCTCTACTTGGGAAAAAAACAAAACAAAACACTTGCATTACATTTTTTTCATATAAACTGTTTAACTGTGGCTCCCCAGCTCATACTTAGGAAAATTACTCCTGTGAACCCACATTATTTCTGTTGAATTTCACTGGTCACCTTAATATTCTCGCTGGTAAAGGTCTTTATTTTTATTCAGTGTGTTCGTTGTCAGTCACAGCTTTGCATCTTCTGAACATCTGGTAAGGCTATCCTCTGTGTCTTTATCCCAGTTATAGATAAAGATGGTCAGCGTGCAGCTGCAACAGCCCGTCTCCAAGATGACCTAGAACAATTTCCCACTGCCCTGGTGGTTGGGCCCGTTGACCCGCTCCACATCTACCCTGCTGCACTCTTGTCTAGCCCACATGTGCAATATCTTCTCTAGTGCTTTGCTAAGATCTAGGTGAAGCATCTCTGCATATCACTTGTCAACTCTGTCAGAAAAAGGAAGTAAAGTTGGTCTGGCATGACCAAAGTTGGTCTGGCATGACCTGTCTTTGACAAAACCACACTGGCTCTCTGAGGCAGCTATTTCCTTTGGTGGATGCTCATTGGGTCATCACTTCCTCTTCTAGAAGTTCTAGAAGTTTTCAAGGAATCAGTCAAGTTCGATGACCTTTTGTTTGCCCCACTTTTCAGTTTGTCAGAATGGGAGCAGGATTTGACACTCCAATCTTTCTCAGAGATGCCTGATGTGGCTCTCAGCCTTGACATCAGGCAGCTCTTGGACTATATCAGAATCAAGCAAATCTGTCCCTGGTGACTTCCCTTCTTCAGGGCAGCCACATCCCCTTCGTCCCTGTATAAGTCAAGTAGTTTTCCCTTCTCTCTGTACCGTTCATCCCAAGCTACAATCCCATCTGGGGAATTCCTCCCCACCTGCACCCCGCGGTGTTGCCTCGCTTTCCTCCAGCTTCAGATCATTCTGAGCCCTAGGGCACCCAACACCATTATGGCAGTCTCGTGCAGCAGGTTTGTATTCACGCACCATCACTTGCCCTTGCTTCCTTCTTTCTCACATGTCTTTTTGAAGCTAAATTGGTTGAATTTCTTTTATATCCTCATTTGTCTTTTTAATTTTTCTTCCTCACAGAAATTGTCTGTGTGTCCTTAGAATTTCAATCTTGAGGGTATCCCATCATCCTAAACTGCTTCGCCCTTGTAAAAGTTTAGTCCGTGGGATCCTTCTTTCCTTCCTGTAAAGCCCCATCATTTCCACCCACCCTAGCTGACAGTTCCTCTTTGTTAGTGAAAATCTGATTCAGAATAGAAGTTCTGCTCATTGGTTTCTCCACTCTGTTGAAGAATGAAATTATCATCATAACAAGGCAAGAAACATTGGTGTCTACACTTTTGGCAAAGAGTTCCCACGGAAGTGTTAGAGAGGCAACAAACCTTATTCACAAAGGACATGGACAGATAGAAATGGTAAAAATCAGAGATTGTTGACATGGTGGGAGTTAGGGTTTCCTTCACATCTCAAGAGGTGGGTCCTTTATGTTTTAGTGACTTGCTACCTTCTTTGTCCATTTTTGTGGTGTCTTTTTTCTTCTAGTAATTCCATATAATCCTTCAAGTCATGAGAGTTTGGACCACGTTGGTGAAGAAAAGGAGGTAAAAGTCGCTCGGCCTATTGTATCTGACAGTTCTGTTAGCCAGCTGTTGATTATAATGGTGGGTCATAGTGTGATTTGAGAGAGTAGGAGCCAGGGTGTCAGAACATCTGGGGAATGCTGACTCTGTTTCTCAGGAGGTACTGTGTGAACCTGGGCTTCCGTTTCCTCTTTCTCAGATGAAGAGACTGGAGGAGGGGATGCCTAGGGCCCTTTCAGCTCTGCAGTTATAGGGGAACATGTGCAGGGACCTTGGTGTTCAGAGGGCTTTATAGAGAGCTTGTCTTCAGCGCATGATTTCATTCCAGAGGATGGCGTTCTAACCACTTATGCTCATTTTGAAAACGGTGTCATTGATGATTCTTCATTTCTCAATGACTGCCCCACAGGGTTCCTCCCCTATCATGAAGAATATGTTAAACCAAGCCATCCTCTGCTAAGGAGGGGGAGAGGGGTTCCCTCCGCAGGCCCCAAAGTCAAGTTGGGCCCCTTCGGTGCACCTCTGCTGCTTTTTAGTGGCTTCTGGTTCTGTCCCCTTCTCTCTGCATCATTTAAGTCCTCAGTTTTCTCTGAACCCCACCCTGTTATCATTTCAGATGATGCAATAACAGTTCCATTGTTTCTATCCTTCATGTACCACGGTTTCTTCAGGTGTTCCTCAGTGGATGGGCACCTAGTTTTTTTTTCCCTTCAGTTTTTTGCTCCCATGAAAAGGCACCCATTTTCTCCCTTCCATTCCATTACTTCCTTTTCTTCTCATGACCCAACAGAGCGAAAAGGACATGTACAAACATACAAACCACAGAACAGCTTTTTCCTAGTAAGTAGTTCTCTGGCAGCTGGCTTCAAAGTCATGGTGACTCCCCCATCTAATAGCTAACAGCTCCATGTTTACTGATTAATTTGCATCAAATGGTTGCCTAGTGATCCTTACTAAGATAATATTAGATTCTTCTGCTCTCTGGGGAAAAAAATAAATAACCAAATTCCTGGCCTTTTCTAAAAAACATGTAAAGTTAAAATTGATTTATCATGTGGTAGAACTGTAGTATTATGATAAACACTGCTGGAAGATAAAAGGGCTTATTAGGACCCACTCCTTTATCCAGTTTATTTGTCTCTTAATATATAAGCTCTTTAAGAAGAAGTATAAAATGATTTCCTCACAGTACACTGTCTCATTTCCTTACCACCCACTTCCTCCTTAACCTCTTCTGGTTTCTGTTGCCAGCATGTCAAGAGACTACCTTCTAGAAGTTCCTAATTGCTAATAATTGCCCAGCTTAAATTGTTAAAATTGGCTAATTGTTGGGTCTATGCTGGGAGGAAAGTTTCCCCAGCCCTATGCTGTGTCTGACAATGTTTCTTGCCCCTTCCTGACTGAGTGGGTTCTCTTTGGTCTGCCCTGACTCTCCACCAGAAGGGTCAGACACTAGGCATTGTGGAGAGGGCTGAGCCAGAGGAAAATGTAATTGGGAAATATTTAACCAGAAAATGAAAATACTGTGTAACATCGACAAAATGGTCACTTGTGGTTTTCTAAGTCCCTAAGGACCTGCTACCTGAGTTAGACTCCTGCCTAGACTCTAGCGATTTGCTTTGGGTCCTTCCTTCTCTGTCTTCCCTACAAATGGCTTCCAAATTGGTGTTTTCCCTTTCATCTTTTGGAACTTCAGAAATGCTGTGGATGTAGAGAGTCTCCATTTTCAGGGGTGTCTTTCTAGTTGGGTGTTTTTACTTGGGCTTTTCAGCCATTGCCTTTTTAAGAATGATCGTTCCTTTAACAGGCAATGAGTACTAGAGACAGTGGTAAAGCTTCATCTAGTCTGGGTCTCCTGGATTTCGATCTGCTCCGTGTAATAGGAAGGGGCAGCTATGCCAAAGTGCTGTTGGTACGACTGAAAAAAACCGAGCGCATATACGCCATGAAAGTTGTGAAGAAGGAGCTGGTCAATGACGATGAGGTGAGTGGCTCTTGGGTGTCGTTAAGACTGAGTGGACGTGTATAGTATAAGCTTCCCAGGGTTACAGTCAGGAAGGCCCTGGCACCATCTGCATGGCTGTTTGATGCTTTTACTCGGATCATCTGTCTCTTTTGGTAACAGATCTTAGGAATGACACTGTAGCCTGTTGTCAGGGGGAAGCTTCCCATTTAGGGAAATGCTGTGGGCCCCCCATCTCTCAAGTCCAGTGCTTCTTTGATGGACTCTCATGCTTTATCTCACATGTATATGTGTGTCCTGTTGTGTAGATTGTGAATTGATGGTGAGATGAATTGTGAAAGGCTCATTTTATCTCCTGTGTCTCAATAATTGACTTTGCTAATTTTCTTAGGAACAAAATAATAATTGCTTTTAGGAGGGGATGTTGATAAGAGAGAGAATCTGAAGACTTTGGGTTTGCTTTCCTGTGTTTTATCAGGACATCGATTGGGTGCAGACAGAAAAGCATGTCTTTGAGCAGGCGTCCAACCACCCCTTCCTCGTTGGCCTGCACTCCTGCTTCCAGACGGAAAGCAGGTAAGAGTGAAGAGAAGGAGTAGGGAGAGGGTTGAACCGGGCATATCTGAAGGAATTGCTTGTGATAGTTTTACACCAAGGATGAAACCTGTACAGTCCTAGGCCATGATGCGGTGGTCTTGCCAGCAGATGGGGCTGCATAGTGCTCAGGCCAGAACTCTAGCATATTCCTCATGGAGGGTTGGGTGGGCCGTGGTGCCTAAAAGCAATCACTGTGCTAGGGAGCCCTTCCAGCATTCATCTGACCGACCTTCAGTTTGTTGCTGAAGAGCCTTCCCTGCTGGTTGGGGCCTTTTAGGACCCTTGTGCCCTAGTGAATGCCTGGAGTAGAACTCAAGAGGAGGTTCCCTTGGAGGGGCTGTAGTCATAGCAGGAGCTGAGTGGCCACAAGGCTGTGTGATTATGAAGCATGTCACACAAAGAATTCCTAGGCCCCCATGATAACCCCAGGAATTGGGGCAGCTAGGTGGTGCAGGGATAGAGCATCAGTGCAGGAGTCAGGAAGACCTGAGTTCAAATCTCACCTCAGACACCTGACACTCACTAGCTGTGTGACCTTGGGCAAGTCTGTTAACCCCAATTGCCTTATCATCTCCAGTCATCTTGATGAATATTTGGTCACTGAATTCAGCTTGCTCTGGAAGAGAAGTGAGGCTGGTGACCTGCACAGCCCTCCCTCACTCAAAACAAAGTCAAGTGCAAGTCATGCCATTATTTCCCTGATGGCATGGTCTTCTTTGGCAGTGAAGGACAAACACACACAACCCCAGGGATGAAGAAGTATCCCAGTCTGACCAGTGGGGGAGTCGCATTGGAGGGTCAGAGAGACTACTTCACACGAAGGCTGGTAGTCAATCTGTCCTTCAGTAGCAGTGTTAAAGATTGTGCGCATGAATAAAGAGCAAAAACAGCCTCTGCCCACCTAGAACTTTTGTTCTCATGGGGGAGAAATAACGTGTCCAGCACAGAAGTAGATAGATGCAAGACCTAGATGCTCCCAGCTTTCAGGCTTGGCTGCTGAGTAAATGATAAGTTTAATAACAAAAAACCTCCCCAAACTGAACCAGCTGTTTTGGGGAATGTTGACATTGTGAGTGATCTGCTGGGATCCTGTTGTGTTTCTTTGGGGCTTCCAGGTTTCTGAAGCTTTTTCCATATATTATCCCAATTTGATCCTAAAAATTTAGAAATGACCTGTATGGTTGGTGTTGCTTCCTGGAATGTCAGAGCTGCTGCTTTGGAGGAGCAGGTGCTAGAACTCTTAGTGTGATGAATGGAGACCACAGAGGAGGAGAAGGAGGCAGCCATGCTCTCACCAGGGGATCCCTTCCAAAGAGAGCCAGAGAGAGAAGCCCTCACTGGGCCGCCAGAGACTCTCCCTTAGGCCTTCTCTTCTCTGGCCTGTCCCCAGGGGGGCCCTGTTCTCCCGGCCGTGCATCCCATCGTTCTGACTGGCTTACGTTGTATTGTCCGCAATGTTAGAGTGAAGGCCTTGTCCCTGAGGGGAGTTTGAGAGGTGCTCTTCTTTTTTAGGTTGTTCTTTGTGATAGAGTATGTGAATGGAGGAGATCTCATGTTCCACATGCAGCGACAGAGGAAGCTCCCAGAAGAACATGCCAGGTAGGTTGTGTGCTGTTCCCTAGGTGGGTGAGGAGCCAGCAGTGGGAGACTGGCATACGTCCCCACACTCTCTGGCAGTTCTCCACATACCTGAGACTGGTCTCGGGCTCCTTGTTTTGCTTTAATATTTATCCAATATGTCCTGATGTACATAAGTATACTTTCAAAGGGCCTAAGCAAATGAATCATACAAGTAACTTTTTGAGGGAAATATTTGCTCTTGTTTTCAGGGTCCATTTACATAAAAATAGCTAAGTATACATTTTTTTTTTAGAATTCACATTCTTATTAGCAACACTGTTAAGTTCATTTATGTATATTTTTGAAAGTGATCACAGAACATTTCTGTTACTTAAAAAAATCCCTGAAGTTGGTCTGCCTGTATTTTTGCATTGATCAGTTTTTAAATTTGAGGGTCATAGTTCTGTCCTCAGTGTCAGTGAACTGGTGGAAAACTCCTTTGACCCTCTTGTGTTTTGTAACTTTGGTTTTGTGTCAGTTTGGGGAGATTATACATTGACCTTTTTGAACAGAGGTCAGAGGGCTAGATCAGGGATCACAAATGGAGTTTCAGACCTGGTTCTGCTTTGTCTCACTTGGGACAAACCACTTCCTTCCTATTAGTGGCCGAGTTGGTATATTCCCTCCATTTGTAAATCAGCAACAATGCCTGTATGGTTTTCTTCCCGAGAAAATAAAGCCCAAATGGATAGTCCCCAATTAATGTTGTATTTGTAATATTGTTATCAATTGTGAGGATTTATTTGAACTGAGAATGTCTGGCAGTCACGCTTGCTGGTCTGCCAGTAGGACATAGGAAGCTTGGATAGCACAAGGTTATGGTCAGAATGAGGAAACTGAGGCACAAAGTTCTAAGCACATTTGATTGATTAGTAAAGCATGAATTTACCTATGAATAGGATCTCAACTTCCTCAGCCAAGCAAAGACCATGAGTTAGAGAATGGTTGCCCTTTCTAGTTTTTAGGGAACAAAGAACAGGACTTTGTAGGGGGAGAACAAGTGATGGTTGGTTACGGAGCTGGGCATGGGGGACAATATAATTGGTTGGAAATTGGGAGTGAGGAGCTAGCCGCAACTCTCTCCTCCTCTTCCCTGACTAAGGAATGTTTATTGTTTGAGTCCACCTGCCAGGTTAGAGATGGCAAAGCAGACATCCTGGAAGATAGCTTGGTGGGGTAAAGATACTAGACCAGACTCCCTGGGGTCCACCTGCCTCCTTCAAGCGTAACAGATTTCCTTGACACAAGAACAGGACAGTGATTAACAAGAGAACTAAATTTCTAAACTTAACTCATCACAGGCCAGCTGAATTCTGAACTAAATTCAGAGACAAAGAACCATGATTTAGGCAGTCACAGGACAAAATCATTAACTGTAAATAGGATCAGTTAAAAAAACAGCAACACAGAATCAATGTTATTTCAGTAAGGAATAGGAGCTGAACAGTCCAGGACCCAGCTACAGTGTTTCCTGATTGCCCGGGGCCATTTGGGACCTTCAGCTAATGAAGGACAGTCTTTTCCAGAATGCTGCAGACAGTCAAGCTAATTAATGATTTTGTAGAGATTTGAGTTTATCCAGTGAGATTTAAGGCAAGAATTGGCTGTTTTGCTGTCCTCACAATGCCTGAATATTTTTCTAATACTTGAAGGACTCTCTATTCATCCCTCTGTGGGCCTGACCTTTCCCAGTGCTTCTCGTGGCCTTCTTGCCTTGGTGGACAGTTTCATTGGTTGCTATGGACAACACCAACAAAAAAATCACTTAGGTGTGCACTTCCACTCAGGAATGGTCTTTCCTTGACAAAGGAGTACACTTCATTTGAGATCATCCTGCCAGCAGTGAAATAGCTACCAGATAATGTTTTCCTCTGCTATTTCATGTGCCTTCCACATGTAAAACTTGGATATGTGTCATGTGTCATGACTCATAAAGCAGCGCCTTCTGTGCCACCATGATAGTCAGTGGGATTTTAAAAGTGCGAGTCACCCCCTTGTTGGTCACCTCCCTGATGCCGAGCCTTTGCTGGTCAGCAGACAGGCCGCGTACCAGAACCTGCTTCCCCTCAGAGCTTTGGAGAACCTGGGCTACAACCTCTGACACATACTGGGACCTCATAGGAGGGCTATTGTGACACTGCGTTACCTAATGGCAGAAACATTTTTTTTCATTCTTGTTCTGAGTGTCCAGTGTGAACAACAGGTTTTTGTTGGAAGGGTTGGTAGTTTTAGGTCATCCATTAAACTGTTTGAGGTATGAAAAGATTTCTGTGAAATACAGGCTTTAATGAAAAAACAATATTTTAAAATAATCAGGTGTGCTGACTCTGTCTTCTAGCTGATTATGTGTTGGACCTGGTGTCTGGGTTTGTGAAAGGATTGCTTAAGGAATTCTGACTCCTGACCAGAGAAAAAGAAGTTTTAATGTGATATGAGCACTATTTACGTTTGTAAAACAGTTACTTAGACGTGTCCTTACTAATTAGAAGCTGTGTAATTTAAAGTTTAACATGCATTTCTTTTGAAGCAAACCAGTGACCTTTTTATCTCATTCTAGATTTTATTCTGCAGAAATAAGTCTAGCACTAAATTACCTTCATGAACGAGGGATAATCTATCGAGACCTCAAGTTGGACAATGTGTTGCTGGATTCTGAAGGCCACATTAAGCTCACTGACTACGGCATGTGTAAGGTGAGGGCCCTTGGCCTAGCGCTTCGGAAAGGCTGTTGCCTCTGCTAATGGCCTCTAGGGGAGGAGGGGTAGGAAGGGGGGGAGGGGGGGAGGAGGAAAAGGAAACCTCATGGGGGTAGGGGGAGTGGCTCCAGAATGCTTTGGGTCAGCTCTTTTTCTTCCTTTTTTTCAATGCCACCTCCTCTGTGAGCCTCACTGAGGGTAAAGAAGGGCTGTGGTCAGCCTTACTGTTTCATAGATGACGGGGCTGCTGGGAATCCAGTGAGGTTTTAGGTGTATTGGTGGTGACCCAGACTCCAGTAGGAGAGGAGAGTGTGAATCCTCATGTCTGTCAGTTTTAAAAGATTCACCTTGAAGGGTCTCCTTTCTTCAGCCAAAATTAAGGGCAACTGTTACCCCTTCTTCAGGGGGCTCTGTGCAATGATCTTTGCCTTGGGCCTTCTCCTTGATTGAGCTCAGCAGCAGCTGCAAAGCTTCATGGGCAAAGTTGACCTTATTTAAGTGCTGACCATGAGCCATGATGTTGAGGGGCCTGCTTTCCTGGTATCTGTGGCTGCTGATGTGCACGGGGAAAGACATCTCACGTGAGCCCTTTTCCCATATATTTCCCTGGCTTTGGAGAGAAGCTTTTTTTTTCTTCAGTGGTTCTCTCAAAGCCTTTTGGGTCCCTTTGTGCCCTTTCAAAAATGTCCATGGCACCCACCATTACACCATTTTTTTAAATTGTCCAGGAGAGGACAGGAGGGAAGCATAGACAAGCTGGACAATTTGGAAAGCAGCACGTGTAATGCAGTGTATACTTAAAAAAAAAAAAAAAAAGCAAGCGGCATGAAGTGGAGCTTCACAGTTTCATGTAGCATCCTCATTTTGTGTTTGCTGTGTGGGGGAAAATGTTCTTTTTTGGGATTTTAGGTTTAGAATTTTAAAATGTTAAATATGGCATATTTCTCAGGAAGTTTCATTTCTTTAAGAAGAGAAATTATAAGAATAAAGGGACCTGTTAAAACTACTTTCTGTCTTTCCTTTATTCGGAAGTTTTGTTTGTTTTCATTTGTGTCATGCTCTGGAGAAATTTGGTGGCCTTCAGATGACCTGACTGAGAAAGGCATTTTAATTTGCTCCTTGCAAGAAGGGGTTCCCTTTAGATTCCAAAACCTGACCTAGTGGCATTTGAAGCTGGTCCCCACTTCCCTGCTGGGAAGCCCAGCTAGCAGGGAGCACTGCCCAGTAAGGTTCAACCGTCAGGAAAATTAAAAGCACCCCCAAACCCCCACCCCAGAACAGAACCCCCTATCTGAAGGTTTGAGGCCAGCGAAGGAGAGAAGCAGCTTAATGCCTTTGGCTAAATGTTAATGTTGGATGAATTTGTTTTTCTTGTAACAGGTTTTTTGGAAATCAGAAACACTTTGTGAAGCACTTTCACAGTTTTCTTCCAGAAATATTCCCTGTTACTTTCTACAGGTTTCCACTGGCTGCTTTAACATTGTATAGACTTTGCTGGTGGGTGGAGGCCCTCTGCTATGAGTTCATCTAACCTCACTTTGAGTTTACATTGGAAACATTTCATGGACAATTTTTTTTCACTAATTTCGGACATGAAACACAGCCAGCTTCTTGGTGGTTTGTACTCACGTTGTATAGACTTTCTATTGAGGTGATCAAGGCCTCATGACAAATTTCACATTGTGTCACGAGAGAATCATTTGTCATTCCTCAAAGCTGCTTACAAACCAATGACAGTATCCAGGCTTATTGAAATTATTAGTGGTTAACCTACTTCCTGCCTTAGTGTAGCTCCTGTGTATTATGACAGTTCTAGTAGAATTAATGGATCATCATCACATGGATGTGGATTTTAAAGCAGGGTACTTGTGGGATACAATTTTTTTGCATAGTTTGAAATTAGAGGCTAGGAAGGAATAAAGTCAGATCTTTTTGAAAAGGTAGTTGTCATAATGGACCTATTTCTAAACAGATAATAGTGAAGACAGATGTTCTTTGAGCTGTGTATATTTGAAGGATATCACAGGCGTTTTAAAAAATGGTCATTGTGGCAGGGACATATTTTAATCAGGCTCCCGTAAGCATTCATCTGGCAGTTGCTGTGCGTGAGGCACTTGAGATTTAAAGATAAAAGGGAACCAGGCCCTTGTGGGAGTTCACATGCTTATCAGAGGAAAACAATCCACAAACATATCAGCAAATCAAAATATATACAAAGTAAGTGAAAGATCATGGGTGGAGGGAGGAACTGGCACTCAGAAGGACATGGTACTTGAGCTCAGCGTTGAAAGGAGATGTTCATTCCCTCTTGGAGACAAGCTGGGCCAAGGCATGATGGGGAAAGCGAAGCGTCCAGAGGGTGGGGTTAGCGAGAGGACCAGTGTGGCCAGAACGGAGAGTGTACAGCGGACTGACTCCCCCAGAGTCTGGAGCTGTTGACTTTTAAATTAACCCTTATCTGACCAATACTGGACTTGGGATGTTGAGATGGGGCAGGTGATTTGACAGCAAAATTTAGGGTTCCTGTGACACCACTGTTCTCTTTTTTTTTTAAAGGAAGGATTAAGGCCAGGAGACACAACCAGTACTTTCTGTGGTACTCCAAATTACATTGCTCCTGAAATTTTACGAGGAGAAGATTATGGTAATAAAGAGTTGGGTTTTTGTTTTGTTTTTTTGTCTAGGTGATGGTAGTCTAGCTCGTGACTTTATTTAAAAAAAAATTGATCATCTTCTGTTTTAGGTGTTTGCCTTTTGAGTTTTCTAGTGTTTCAATAGTGACCTTATTAGAAAAAAATACATGTAGAAAATCCAGGTAACACCCCCAGCCCTCACTATATGAGAAATAAGAAGGGGAGGAATGATAGGGAGGTTCTTTGATCCACCCATAGCTAAAGACCTGGAAGGGGGAGGTTGCCAGTGTCAGGATACTTTATATATGGAATTCATGCCATGCCCCCCCTCCCCCCATCAGCAGGAAGATTCACCCTGGATACTAAAGCTGTGGTCAGGCTGTTCTCTATCTGTTTGTAGCTTATGGCTATGTCTGTGTGACAGTGATTCCTTTCTGCTCATTAGAAGCCAAGGGGAGAATTTGATTGACCTGAAGGGTCCATTCCATGGACAGTCCAAGATGTCCCGCCTGGGGAGTTATCCCAGTCAGAAATCTTGTTCTGTGGAGTTTTATTTTATCCTTAGATATTCCAGGATCTGAGCTTCTCTGTGGAAATTTTGTCTCTGGAGTTATGGAAATTTATAAGATTCATTTTCTAAAAGTTACTCTTTTGAACAGATTTTTAGGAATGCATCTTTTTGTTAATTTAACGACATAAACCCTGTGACTTTGTGATGTGGATTAGAATGCATTTAGAAGACCATTTCATACATAGTACTTGTGTTTATTTGGTAATGAAGACCTTAAAGAATGATGGTTGACTATTTTTTTCCTCTTTTTTAATTCAAACCTCTTTTTTGAAGGTTTCAGTGTGGACTGGTGGGCGCTTGGAGTGCTGATGTTCGAGATGATGGCAGGAAGGTCTCCCTTTGATATTGTCGGGAGCTCTGATAACCCTGATCAGAACACAGAGGATTATCTCTTTCAAGGTGATTAGTCAGTTGGTCAGCAAAATGAAACATTTACTATGTGCCAGACACTGTGGTAAATGCTGAGCAGCAAAGTGAGGCCAAAAGAAAGTTCTGTTTCCTTTTTCTGAGACGAAGATAAGACAGGGGAGCTTTCTTGGGAAGCTGGGCTGCACTGTCATCTTTGGCAGCAGGTCTTGGAGCTTTACCCCTGCTCAGTATCTGTGGTTTTCTGGTGGTTTTGTGCCTCTTGTCCCCAGCTGCAGAAATAAGAAGCAGCTTAGCTCTGCACACCTAAAGGAACACCATGGTGTTCTGGGCATAGCTTGGGCAGTGTCATGGGGGGAGAGAATTCAGGAGGCAGAGATGGCCTGATTAGGTAGGACAGACTTTACAGAGAATCCCCAGAAGAATGTAGAGAAAAGAAGGAACCATGCCCAGAAATAAAAGAGCACAGTTTCTACAACAGAATGAGGGCAAGACCTGCCCCCCCCATCAAAAGAAGAGAATGAAGTGTGTTCACTGTGACCTTTTAAGCAGCTTCCATAACTTAACAGTCAGACGTTCATTAAGCACCTTCTGTGTGCCAGGCACTGTGCTGAGGGCTGGCGACAAGAAAAAAGTCAGAAGACAATCCCTGCCTTTAAGGAGCTCCCAGTCTAATGGGGGAGATACTGTGCCAATGAATATGTACAAAGTAAGCTATGTTTAGGATCAATGGGAGATAATTCACAGAGGGAAAGCACTGGAATTCAGAGGGGTTGGAGAAGACTTCCTGTAGGAGGTGGGATTTTAGTTGGGATTTCAAGGAGTCAGGAGAGGAGGGAGGGCTTGATTGTAGGTGGGGGCCTGCTAACGAGGATGGCCAGAGCTGAGATGGAGTGTCTCCTGAGTGAAGTAGTCAGGAGGTCCATGTCACTGGACAGAAGATAACGTTTTAGAGAAGACCCGAAAGGCAAGAGGAAGCAAGATTAGGAAGAGCTTTGAAGGCCAGACAGTGTTTTGGAAGTACTAGCCACTGTAGTTCGTGTGGGGATATGATCCGACTTGGGTTTTAGGAAATTCACTCTAGTGGCTGTGAGCTGTGTGGAGGAGGCAGGCAGACAACCCCCCCCCCACTGAGTGTAGTAGCCCAGGTGTGAGGTGGGGGGGGGGGGGGGCAGGGGGGAGAGGCAGGGTGTGAGAGAGGAGGTGGGGTAGGGGCAGAGGAAAGAAGGGGTCCTCTTGGGGAGATGTTGCAGAGGTGAGCTTGGATATAGTGTGGGGACGAGAAGGGAGAGAGGTGGGGAATGGATCCAGGATGACTCCTAGGTTGGGACCCTTGTCCTCTACTGTAATAGGGAGGTTGGAATGGGGGGAAGGGTTCTGGGGAGAGAGATGGAATTCAGTTTTAGACATAGGGAGTTTGAGGCACTGTACACAGTAACAGCAACATCGTACAATGACCAGCTTTGATAGACTTGGCTCTCCTCAACAAAACAGTAATCTAAAACAATTCCAAAGTACTCATGATGTTGTCCGTATCCTGAGAAAGAGCTATGGAGTCTGAGTACAGATTGGGCTATTTTCCCTTTCTTTTTCTTCTCATGGTTTTTCCCTTTCGTTCTGATTCTTCTTTCACAACATGACTAATGGCAAAGTATGTTTAACATGATTGTACATGTATAATCTATGTCAGATTGCTAGATGTCTTGGGCGGGGCTAGAGAAGGGAGGGAGAAAACATCTGTAACTCAGAATCTAAGTGAATGTTGAAAACTCTTGACATGTAATTGGAAAAAATAAAATACTATTTTTTTGAAGCATACTTTTTCTTTATTTTCTTGTTTTCTTTTTCCTTGTTTTCTTTTCTTTTTTATTTATTTTAAAAATTCTTTTGATAATTATTTAAAAAATAAAATACTTTTAAGTGGAAAAAATAAAATAAGAAATCTTATGAGAAGAAAAGACTCACAATTGGAGGTCAGCAGAGAGATGTAGTTTTAGAAGTTAGCTCTTTAAAACTGGCATATGATCTCTTCATTGTTTTCCTTTCTAGTTATTTTGGAAAAGCAAATTCGAATACCCCGCTCCCTCTCTGTCAAAGCTGCGAGTGTTCTGAAGAGTTTTCTTAATAAAGTAAGAGTTGGTGTTTGGGGGTGTCTTATGCATGGCTGCACTTCTGGGAAATGGGGTTCCTCAGCAAGGGGCCCTGGAGCTTAAGATTCCCAGATGTGCCCCAAAGTCTTTTTTAGTTTTCAATTCATTTGTCAGTCATGTTCTTAGAGGTTATGTGACTATGCTTAATGAAACCTTTTCATTTATTGCCTTAATATCCCCCTGTAGTGGGTGAGGTGATATACATGAATGCCAACTATAAAGCAGCCTCACCTCCGGACCCACCCCTTCTCCAGGACTGTGTTTTAAGTCACTGTGAAACAGTAAATAGGGCATTGATTCCCCAAGAGATAGCTGTCCAGGGCCTACTTTGTGGATGACGGTATGAGAGAGAGTGAAAGAAATAGGGAAGAAAGATCCCTCTCTCCCCCAGGAACCAGTCACCTACCTGAGCAAGCAGGTCTTGCACAAAGGATTAATCATGTTGAATAGCTCATGGTGGGAGGTGATTCAAGAGCTGGGTTGATGGATTAGTACAGTAAGTGCTGGGGGAACTCAGGAACCAGTCAGGAGACATTAAGTACTGTTTTTGACCATTAAAAAACCAGTGGAGCCTGGAAGTTTGAGGAGCCTTCCCTCAGCCATTGCCAATCTCTTAAGGGACCAGAGTGGAAAGGGGGCTGGGATGGAGCTAACACCACATGGCAGCAGCAGCAGAACCTAGGGGGGATGCACACCTTCCAGAGGAAATAGCTTGACTTGAGACTTAATTGTTAACACAGTGCAAAGTGAAGGTGAGAGGTGTTAATATACAAATTTAAAACGACTTTAACCAAAAGAAAAATGAGAACATATCCTCATAGTAGTGAGGTGGCCAAGATTCCCCTGCAGCTGAATGAATCAGCTGAGGGAGATCAGTGGCAAAGAGGAAAAGTTTTTTTACCTGTGACTACTTTAAATACTAGATGAACTCACAGCAGTCTGGGTGTACTGTCCAGAATTATGAAGCAGTGCTTAGAATTGAGTTAGAACCAAGACTGTCTGGGGTGATAACGTTTGGGGTTCAAGAAACTTGGAGCCTCAGCAGCTCTGTGATGCTTTCAGCAGCAAGACTGACATTCCTCCTTAACTTGCATGACATATTCGAGGCGGAGGGGGGAGAGGCTGGACCATGGCTGCATTATAGAGACACAGCAACCATTTTATAACCTGGTGGGATTAACCTTGTAGCCTCTAGGAAGAAGAATGAATGATTATTAATTCCAGGGGTATGAACGTTTTTATCCCCATTTGGCATTCATTTAATAAATTGACCATTCTTCCACTTCTAGGACCCCAAGGAACGGTTAGGTTGTCATCCTCAGACAGGCTTTGCTGACATTCAGGGACATCCATTCTTCCGAAATGTAGACTGGGATATGGTATGTGGATCATCTTCTTTTGTTTTTAAACAGGTTTTATTATTTACTTTTGTTTTGCATCACAATTGTTTCTGGAAATGTCTTTCCCTACATTACGTAGCTATTGATATGCTAACTCTTTAGATAGAAGCATTGATGGATAAAACATTGGTTAAGCACATGTTCCAGGCTGTACAAGATGGTCTCAGCTCTTAAGGAGCTGACCTTTTCACAGGGCAAGACAAAATAGAAAGGAGAGCTGGAGAGCAGGGGAGGAGGAAGGACGCCCCTCCCAAGGGCTGCTGAGGAGGTAGAGAGTCCAAAGCAGGAGTGGAACAGGGAGTGAAATGAGCATGGCTGGGACCCTTGATTAAGGGTGAACCTGGTCCAAGGTTCACCAATCAAGAGAGCAATGCTTGGGGCAGAGTCAGCCCAGGATGGGCCAGGCAGCTGGGGAGATGGAACAGTACCTTGGGATACCTTCTAGTCTTCTTCATCTACCTGTCACCTACCCAGCATTAGAAGGGCCCACACCCTACTAATCCGGAAAGGTTTTTAGAACCAGCCTTTCTCCTTCATTGTCTCCTCGTGGCCTGGAGGGGACCCCAGCTTCTTCAAGCTTTTGTCAGAGGAACACAGACTCTGGCTAATCAGTCTTGTTAAGCAGTCAGGGCTTGGGATGGACAGAGTGTGTTTCTCTGCTCTGAGGGGAAGTTTTATTTTTCAGTTGTCCAAAGGCTAATGGATTTTTAGGCCAGAGTAACTTCAGAAGACCATCTAAGCTATAGAGAGGTCAGAATCAGTGTTGCTGAAGGGATTGCCCCAGGGATGAAATTATATATGTTTGATATGTACTGGATGTGTAAAATTTCTTTTTGGAGCAGGGAGGCAAAGCAATTGGGGTTAAGTGACTTGCCCAAGGTCACGTGGCTAGTAAGTGTCTGAATTTGAACTTGGTCTTCCTGACTCGCAGGGCTGGTGCTCTATTTGCTGCCCACCTGGCTGCCCCAGTGTATATAAATTACATACCTAGTTGTGTGTGTGTGTGTGAATATATGTTACTGAACACATATGGTAACATAGGGATACGTTACATGTATATATGTATAGTGTAGTAATATATGTATGTATATGTGTTTGTGTAGATGGTAGTATGTAGGATTCATATCTGAGTACATATGCCTGTGCATGTAACAGAATCATGTAGCTAGAGGGAATGAATAATTTTGGCCTGTTGCTCAACTCAAAGCGTTTAATGTAGTCCTGCTCAAAGGAGCATTTGGTTTCGAGGTCAGGCCTATGGTCTGAAATGGAACCTAAAAAGACAGTGAAGTTGCAGGTCCACATGTGTTTTTTCTCAATTGCCTCCCATGAAACCTGTCTTTCTAGATGGAACAAAAGCAGGTGGTACCTCCCTTCAAGCCAAATATTTCGGGGGAATTTGGTTTGGACAACTTTGATTCTCAGTTCACTAATGAACCTGTCCAGCTCACTCCAGATGATGAGTAAGTTAACGGCACAAAATGTTCTGATATTTCTTGGACTGAAGCTTATTATGATCATTTGAAAAAAACAGTTTTATGGGAACTGGGTGCTTTGTGACATGTTTGGGACTGAGAAGTCCTAGGGTCCCATCTCTGCTGCCCCATAGTCCTCCTCATCTCTTAATTTTGCTCCTCTGAAGCCTGTAGCAGCTGTTGCAAACCCAAAGCCCTGCTTGTCTCCCTCCCTGGCAGGTTGGCTTCACCTCATACATTAGTTAGGTCCTCAAGGTCTTCTAGTGTGAATCCCAGTCTTCCTCCTGTCTCCCTGGCTCAGACATTCTCTGTCTTTGCTGTTTGCAGGAAGAGGCACCCTTCCTACTTTCTTATTCTAAGAAAAGTCCCTTCAGTCACCATTGCCTAAAGGAAAACAGTCTAGTGGGAAAAGACATCTTTAGCATTGGCTCCCCATCCCTTAGAACCTGCTTTGGAAGCCCAGTTCTGTCTGCCACTCAGGAGTTGTCTCCTGACTCCCTGAAGGGGTCTGTACTTGATGTTGTCAGCCAGCTCTTGGCCTCTCATAGTGGATTTTCTGTCCTCAACCCCACAACAAATGCAGCACCAGGGACAGCGGCCTTTTATTGGGCATTTTTACAACACTGGACACTCTCCTCTTTAGGAATGATCCACAGCCCTGGGATGGACACTTACTAACCTCCTAACATAGGGAGAGGCCATTTTTAGCTCTGGGAAGTTTGGGAAGGAGGATAATCGGATGGATCTGAAGATTCACTTAGAACAGAAGCCTCAGTTGTGATTGTTTCTGCCGCAGCCTTTGGTCATCTTCACTTTAAAGTCTGTGACTCTAGGCTGGAACTCTGGACAAAGAAGCCTGTTGAGTTTTCCCTTCTTTATATTCTAGAAATATTCTTAAATATTTTCTCTCTGACTTTTAAAAGTCCATCTAAGTGTAGAGTTTGTGTGTGTGCACATGCACATGTGTTCTGGCATTATAGACCCCCATTGATGGTCCAGTGAGACCAATAGACTCATTTCAGAATAAAATATTAAAAATGGAAGGGAATGCTGAATTTCAGTTAGGTTATTGAAAAGAAAGAAAGGGGTTTTTTTTCCTTCCCTCAAGTTCATAGACTCCAGGTTAAGGACCCCTGATCCAAATGATTGATATTCTTCATACATTTTATTTGATATCTATATATATTTGATGCCTTCGTAAAGCCTCATTTTTGTAGTTTTTCCTCTAATTTATAGTTTTAATATACCTTTTTTGCCAGTTTTCTGTCTTAATTAGTGTATGGCTGCTGATACCCCTGTCTTAAATATTATTAAATTCCTAACGGATTTCTCTCCCAACAGTGACATTGTGAAGAAGATTGACCAGTCTGAATTTGAAGGCTTTGAGTATATCAATCCTCTCTTAATGTCTGCAGAAGAGTGTGTCTGATTGAGCCTCATTCCTTTTGCCTGTGTTGTCCCATAATGCATGGATAAACGAGTTACCAGTTTGGATGCAACCGTATAGAATAAGCTGAACATTTTAAATTTGTCATCTCTTGTGGCACACTCGGTATCATTTATCCCTGATCCTAATGACCAAATGATCACATTTAAGTTCAACTACAAGAAAAATTCTCAAAACACATTCCAGAGACTCGGACCAGGAAGGATGAAGTTGTAACAAAGTGGGCAGCTGCAGGAGTTTAGGGGGTGCCTGAGCAGTTGTGGCTCTCATATCGCTTGTTAAGTGGTAGCCAAGTCTCCTTTTTATTTAAAAGAACATTTGTTACTGCTTTTGAAGAAGACCTCTGGTACATTGCATTAAGGCACACTGTGAAATAGCATTGTCTAAGCCTCTCATAGTTACACCAGTCATCAGGCTGCCGTGGTGGTGGTGGTGGTGGTGAAGTGTTATTTTGGAGGAAGAAGATGACTTTGAAATACATGTTCCTGTTCTTTAACTCTAGGAGTTCAGTTTTATGTTTCCGTCTTGTCCTGAATAGTCAAACTTGTAACGTTATGACAGTCCTTAAATATGTGGGTATAAGAAAGATGCTGCTTCCTTATAACTGGAGGATACACTTTTCACTCAGGAGAGCACTAGACACTCCAGAAAGCCGTCAGTCTGTGGGCTTGGAGTCTCTCCCTTTTGGGATCCCAAGGGAAGAACTAGCGCCCCTCTGAGACTTCTGTCCAGAAATTTCTATACCTGGGGCGTCAGCTAACAAGAATGCAAAGGAGCCTGGATACAACTAAGGTGCCTGGTTGTCAGGATGTAGAAAATAAAAATTGCCTTTAGCAAAAATAGGTGGTTGGAGTTGGAGAAGGTATAAGGTCATATTTATTTTCCCCCTCAAGGGAAGAATTCCACATCTGCTCTTTTAAGATTCAGTGACGGTTTCTTTGTGGGAATTGGATGAGCAAGGAGAAATACTTTGTTTCCAAACTTGAAAAGGAATTACATTTAGCCAGTGGAATTGGTGTGCATTTAAAAACAAATCTTTTACAATTTGATATGTATAGGAGATGTTATCTTCCTACTGAGGCAACTTAATTAGAGTTTTCTTGAAAATTACCATATGAATACTTGCCGCTTATTCTCCATGGAATCTTCCATGAGATCCAAGAAAAATGATTATAATAAATGTTAGAGAAAACTGGCCATTATTCTGGCTCACTCTGGATTTTATAAACTCTTCTTATGTAGATAATAGATATAATACAGAGTAAGAAGGCAGGCTCTTTAAGCTATTTTTGAATAAATAGTAATATGTTTGAGAAATTTATTGGCTGAATAAATGCCAAAAGTATCATCCTTTCATTATTTTTTGAGAGCGTAATTTGGAAGCTGGAATAACCCAGTGCGTTGAAATTGCCTATACATTCCCAACCTTATTAAAAATTTAATTGTGAGAAGGCAGTCAGATGTAGTCCTAAATTCAGAATGATGTAAGGAATTGGTCCTATACATTTTATGAGTTTTTCTTCCCCCTCTTTTTCTTTAAAAGCTACGTATCACTAGATATGGTTTCACACAGTTCTATAGTGTCTTTATTTTTCCTGTGCCTAGCCTGCATGGAGAAATTCAAAGAAAACAAAATTATAATCTAAAGATAGTTTATTTTTGTTTTGTTTATTAGGTAATTATAATCTAAAATTAGTTTTGGAGATCCAAAGGGTTTGCCCCAGGTCATTGGTGGGACATCTCTCATCAGAAGGTGTTGATCTTGAACTCAGAGTGGTGATGCTTCCTCTGTCCCTAGGATTGTCTTTGTCTTTGTCCCGTGACCTGTTTCCAGGAACGCTACAAAACAGTTGGGGCCAGGGGTGCGTTTACTGTTCTCGTGAGCTGAACACTAAAGGCGTATGACTAACTAGAGTCTTCATTTGGAAATGTCTGCACAAAACTGATGAGTTTTCTATCAGTCATGTTACAGGTGATATGCATTTTCTATAATGTGGCTTTAACCTCCAGGGTGGCCTTTGGTTTTAGTATGATTTTTAAAAACGAATAAGATGTGTAAATTTTATACAGATTGCCATTGCAAATAGGTTTTTACTTATTTTCATTTTTCCACACCCTTTTAAGTGCCATGTCAATTTTTTAAAAAAAACTTGGTGTAGAGGCTGTCTCAAAATTACTCAGCAGGGAAATCAGGCGTTGGACAGTCAGAGTAGTTGGAACTTTGGGTTTCTAGGAAATAAGATTTATTTTCATAAGCATGACATGTTTGTGGAGTGACCTCATTTTATTTGTGTAAAGACTGGACTCCAGGTACTCTGCTTGTTCAGTACTAATGCAATTTACGTTTTCTTTCATGTGAAATACACAGAATATATTGTCATCTGTATTTGTGCACCTTCTTTTTTACTTTGTCTTTAAATAAAATGTTTATAATAGTCCTCATTACAAGTGTTTTTTTTGGCGGGTGGGTGGGTGTGGACATTTTAGCATCCGTAAAGAAGTTGTCAGATTTGTGTATAATCAAGGAATTGAATGAAAAAGGTTTTAAATGTGGAATTTTGTTGTGTTCCCCCAAGCATAAGAATAAGGTAGTGTTTGGAAGATACCTTATGGAACCAAGCAAATTTCCTAGTATAATTTCAACTCTTTTTAGCATTCCTTTTTTTTCTACTAGTATATGAAAGGTCTGTTTATTATGCTTGATAAATACTTGATTTCAGGGTTGAAGATCTCAAAGGGTTTTTTTAATAACTGGACTGGTGAGGTGCCCTGTCTTCCCTGGTTGCCCCTTTGGGAGTTCTTTAGCTCCAGAGAGATGGTCCTCAGCACCCACCTGTCCTGGCAGATGGGTTAGAAAGAGGCAACCCAAAGTCCAGGGCCCTCCTAGCAGCTGAAGCATCCCCTTTTCCCTGATGAGTGCCTGCACTGGCTTTCATGAAGCACTGTCATGATCCCAGAGAAGCCCACGAAAGGATCTGAGAAAGGAGTTTGCCTGGAATTCCAAGAATTGCAGATCACTACAGAAATCATGTTCCAGCTTGAAGCCAAGGTTTGACATGTATCTTAGCCAGAAGTTCAGGGACAGGGCTAATCAGTGTAGAGCCAGGTAACATTGTTCAAAGACACATGGAACCATGAACTTTTTGGCATGGTTAATTGTACCTTGGAGCTCCACCTCCAAGGTCTCAGGTTGCCAGTCTCTGCTCTAGGGCTTACTGGGCAGATAAGTTTCAGATTTATCATGCAAAAAAAGGAACATTTTGGTTAATGGCCCCCTAGATTTTTGTGTCTTCCTTATGGAATTCTAGGTGTTTTGTGGAATCAGAAGACACCCATACAAGCATCCTTACTCGATTTATCGAGTTATATTTAAATGTCTGCTTGCACATACCACTTTGCCAAGCACCATGAGACTAACAATAAAAACCCAGCCCCTGCCCTTACAGTCTGGACTGAGCAACACAGTGAGGAGCAGACATCCTGAGGAAGCTAGACAGCTGTGCTGTACCTCAGGCAAGATGCAGTGGCAAAAGCCAAGTGTCTTAAAATATACATTCTGTGCAAGATTATATGTCTGTTCTCTGTGCCAAGAAATGGAAATTGGGCCTTGGATGGATATGAAAGAAAAGCTGTCAAGTGTCTTCCCTTAAATTAGGTCTTGGGCAGAATATCTTTACAGAAAGAAGGATCAAGGTGAGGACGTCAGAGAAGGGATAAATTGGCTGTACAATACAATAATATCATTGGGCCCTGGGCAGCTGCTTGTCTATTTGACTTTAATAATGTGTATTTTTAATGATGCTTTTCCACCTGAAGAAACAAAAAGGATTGGTGGATGTTTTTTTTATTTCTGTCTTCAGTCTGCATAAATTTTGGTGTAAAATAGTTCATGGTCATGGGATCAAGGCAGAAGTGTTTCTTAGTACAAATGCCTTCAATTAAGAGGCTTTAGGGTATTAGCAGAAGTTGTCTTTGGTGCTTGGGCTGAACCAATGCAAATTCTAATTGGCAAAGGCCACAGAAAGGTTCCAACCCAATCTTTGAAAACTGAGATGCTTTTGTCAGTTTCAGGAAAGGACTGTTCTGGGTCCCTGGTGGTTTTAGCCTATGAAAGACTGGCCAGACTTGAATTCCTGTGATATAAATTATCTGTGGGCTGTAATTTGAGCAGAGCTTTCTGGGTCTACCCAGTAGCTCTTACATTATGCATAATTTGGCTACGACTAAACTCGTGTAAATGTAATTAACTCCTATAAAAAAACAAATTTTAACCCAGATTTTACATCATAAGGACATAAAATATGAAAAGACTAGTTAGTACATCTAGAGCAAATGGCTAAAGTCTTCTAGCCCCATATTCCCAACAAAGCAGTCAGAAGTGGATTCCCATAAAGGCGTAGTTGTTGACTTTTGCTTACCCACTCAGCCTAAAGTTAATTTCTTACTGATTGAACCCCAGGACACCAAAGCTTTGCTGTTTTGTTTTTGCTTGTTTTTGCTGCGTTATTGCATTTTGCCAGCGTGATGTTTTAATATTTAAAAATTTTAATTCAAGAATTCAAAGTTGCAGGATTTTGCAAAGTAGTACCAAAAAGAAAATAGGACCAAGATTAAATAGAATAGATCCCCCTTTGGAGGACCAACAAGGGTCCCACAGGATGAGAGGTGGCCTTTTAAGGGAGTGGTTGTTTGTACTGGTGGAAGGAGCACCAGATCTGTTGAAGCAAATCATAATGCTAATATAGTAGCTGACTTGTCAGACTCTTTACATGTAGCATATGAGGCAAATGCTGTTATCCCCATTTTATAGATGAGGAAAGGAAGGTTCAGAGCACCAATGACTTGACTGGAGCGACGCAATAAATTCCTTGTAAAGGAATCTTTTCCATCCTTGGGATAGGGACATTTTTTCCCCCCAAAACTGGCCCTATGTTAAACCCTGTTCTACCATTGATTTCCATTGTGTGTGTTCGTCCTTTGTTGCTGAAGACCATG
The DNA here is from genome assembly GCF_028372415.1 of Notamacropus eugenii. Taxonomy (NCBI): domain Eukaryota; kingdom Metazoa; phylum Chordata; class Mammalia; order Diprotodontia; family Macropodidae; genus Notamacropus; species Notamacropus eugenii. The sequence continues at coordinate 353,851,236 of NC_092877.1, read as the reverse complement.
CCATCAGAGAAGTAATGATATGACTTGCACTTGACTTTGTTTTGAGTAAGGGAGGACTGTGCAGGTCACCAGCCTCACTTCTCCTCCAGAACCATCTGATTCCAGTGACCAGATATTCATCAGGATGACTGGAGATGACCTAGACTGAGGTAATTGGGGTTAAGTGATTTGCCCAAGGTCACACAGCTAGTGAGTGTCAAGTGTCTGAGGTGAGATTTGAACTCAGGTCTTCCTGACTTCTGCACTGGTGCTTTATCCACTGCACCACCTAGTTGCCCCTTGATTCCCATTATAAATAAATGGAGTTGTGTTCTCTCAAATGGTGGACTGAAGACTGGGAAGTGGACTCAAGATTTGGGCTGGGCTTGTCTCTGGCTGAGAATCTAGGGAGGGCTGAGAGAGTTGGCATTTCACAGTCAGGAGGGCAGCAATGGATGGGAAGGTAGAACTGATCTGGCATGGGCATACTCTGCAGGGAGCAACCATACATACTCAGTGAAGCCTGGGACACTGAAACTGCCTCCCTCCTTTGTTTCACTGTGAGTCAGAAAACTTGAGGCTGAGACTGAGCCTTGGATCTGTGACTTATTACCTCTGTGTTCTTGGGCGAGTGACTGCATGTCTCTGGGCCCAGGCCATTTATTTTTTTAAACAAATGAGAATTGGAGGAGATGATTCCTAAAAGCCCTTCCAACTCTAAATCCCATGAAAAGAAAACCGAGAGGCAGGTAGTGTAAATGTTACTCCCATATTATGCTTGAAGAAATAATTCTGAGATTCAATGAGTTGTCCCCAAATCACCCAGCTTGAAAGTGGCAGATTTGGGATTGAACCAGGTGTCATCTAACAATCCTGTCTCTGGAAATAAAATATTCTATAGAAAGAAACTGCTTGGTGTGTTGGATGGAGCACTTAAAAGTGGCTATATAACCCTGGGGTAAATTACTAGACCTCTCTGCTGTCGGATGTTCTCTAGAAGGTCCCTATATAGTGCCTATCTCCTACCCCCTATCCAACTGCTTGTACATGCTTTTCTAAAAATGTTCTTTTATTATGAACTTGAGAAACAACAATAAACATGAACATTTCCATATAAAAGAACAGAAAAAGAAGCAGGAAACCACAAATCTTTCTTACATCAAGTTTGGTTTTTTTGTCTGATTTTATCAGTTCTCAGATTTGCCCTGTTTTATATATTGTCCACCATTTGTTTTCCATGGTGAGACAGAAACCATATGGAAACCCCCAAAGCTCTTCTTTATTTATTTTTTTCTTGTTCATTCAATTATTTTTGAAAAAATCTTTCCCCCCTTAGTACTGTTAGAACTTATAATAGTTCTGTTTATTCTCCTTGCAAAATTCCCATGTTTCCAGGTAGTCATTTACCTGACTGCCTCCAAGAAGGGTTGGTACAGTTGGTGCTGAGACCCATCCAGCAGCCTCACACATTTCCTTTCACAAGTTTTTCGCAAACAGCTATTTTTGAGTTGTTGTTGATTGATTCCACTTGATAATCTGGAAGTTGTAACTTCATAGTAAGGATGCAGCTAGTAGGTATGAAATCTATGCTTTCTTTAAAGTACTGAAGAAACTTTAGGAAACCATGAGAAAGGCCATGTTACATGATTTGTGGTATTTGGAATGAGATGGAGCATTTTACCACCAGTGGACAGATTTTGAACGTGATCAAAGGATGTCAGATTGTTGATACATTTGACCAAATAAATATATCTCTACCTGTCTGAGATGAGAGATTTTTATGCTTGCAAAATTCCAGTCTCACTCTAAGAGATCACATTCCTGTTAGGTGACTGAAACTCTTATATGTTCAATCCATAGCATATAGAGCTGGATGATCCAGTCCCTTATTGTACAAATGAGGAACTGAAGCTGAGTGATTTGCTATGAGTCATGGGGTTAATAAGTACCTGGGGCAGGATTTGAACTCTGGTCTAGCTGCTACATCAGCTAAGTGCCTCTTTTAGGCTCCATTAGAGCAGTTTCTTTTTGGTGCTGTGAACCCCTTTGGAAGCATGTGGATGCTACAGTATGATAAACATTAAACACCTACTATGTGCCAGGCAGTGGGGATGCAAAAAATAAAAAAAGAAAGACAGTCCCTGCCTTCAAGGAGCTTGTAATCTAATAGGGGAAGACAAAGACTTGGGGAGATGCTAGATACCCACCATGGGGTACATGAAGGTGATGGAGCTGAAACCAAGCAGAGGGACTACTGGCAAATGAAGAGATGGTTGGCATTTTTGAGCCCTGTATCAAGGGAGGCTGTGGGAAGAGTTACTGCTATCCAGCCCTCCAATCAGAGAGGCGGAAACAATTAAGGGTACTGATGAAGTGTGAGAACAAAGCTAAAGCAATCTCCATGATAAAAGTTTCCTGGTGGTGAGAGTATTGGGAGGGAGGGAGAGGATGGAATTTTGATGATGGTGGAATTTCTTCTTTCACCCTTCCCTTCCCTTCCCTTCCCTTCCCTTCCCTTCCCTTCCCTTCCCCTCCCTTCCCTTCCCTTCCCTTCCCTTCCCTTCCCTTCCCTTCCCTTCCCTTCCCTTCCCTTCCCTTCCCTTCCCTTCCCTTCCCTTCCCTTCCCCTCCCTTCCCTTCCCTTCCCTCCCTTCCCTTCCCTTCCCCTCCCTTCCCTTCCCTTCCCCTCCCTTCCCTTCCCTTCCCTTCCCTTCCCTTCCCTTCCCTTCCCTTCCCTTCCCTTCCCTTCCCTTCCCTTCCCTTCCTTCCTCTCTTTCATTCCTTGTGATTTGCTTTAATTCATACAGCACTTTTATGCTGGCTATTGTACTATATGTAAAGCACTCTGCCAAAACTTCAAAGCAGTGTATAAATGTTCGCTGTTATCATTATTAATTGGGTTACAGCGATGCTGACAATGGCACTCAGAAGATAATGAAGATATGGAAAGTCAGAAAAGTGTTGGAAATGGCAAACACAGATGTAAAGAAATAAGGAAATAAAATTTACTATCTCTGTAGTCACTGTTGACCAACCTGTGAACTATTTCTAAACATGATGTCTCTTGTGTGTTCAGAGCACAGCTGGTTAATAGGAAATATCACTGTCAACATCAAATTCAAGGAAAGGCTAAAGATGGGAAGGTCACACTGAGAACATTTATTATAGGACAAAAAATTCAGGAAAATTCAATCAAACATAACATTATCAAACACCTGTTCTGTACCAGGCACTGAGCTAACAGCTGAATGATAAAACTCATAATCTCAAATACCAAGCTACAAATGTCTGGGTAATAAGTAAGGTGAAGTAGAAATTCTAACCAACAGATGCATTTTATCTAAAGAAATATCATTGAAACTTGGTGGGATGAGATCCATGAACAGAATATTGCTTGGAAAAAGCATACCTTTTTCAAAATGAATACTCTAAATACTTAATCCTGTTTGCCTTAGCTTCCTCATCTGTAAAATGAGCTGAAGAAGGAAATGGCAGACCACTCCAGCATTTTTGCCAAGAAAACCCCAAATGGTGTCAAGAAGAGTTAGATACAATTAAAATGACTGAACAAGTCATTGGACAAGAAAGTGAGATAAAGACAAGGCAGGAAGGTGGGATTGGGGGGAAGGGGGTGGACATTGTAGCAGAATAGCATTGCCAGAAAACAAGAGAGGGAGGGAAGCATCTGAATGAAAATCCGTGGAAGAAGAAATAGAAGTCATATTGACAACAGAGTAAACCACAAACCACCTGGACAGAAGGAGAAAATAGGTCAGGCATTTGAGGAGGCAGGGGGAAAAGATTATGAACTTGGCCCAAGGATATAAATACATTAGTTGGGGGCTTTCAAAACCAAAGGAGATACAATTTTTTTTATTTGCCTAAGCAATAGTTTTCTCATTCAAAATGTGAAGAAATCAGTGTAGTTAACTTGTATCCTGGTGATTCCCACCAGCATAATGGAACTGGTGGCTGAGGTGGTGTTGTGTTTGTCCTTTGTTCTTGAAGAAGACCATGATGTCAAGGTGATGACATGATTTGCAGTTGACTTTGATTTGAGGGAAGAAGGGCTGTGTAAGGTCACCAACCTCACTTTCTTCTCCTGAGCCCTCTGGGTCCAGTGGCCTGATATTCATCAGGAGATGGCCCAGGATGCAATGTGAGGGGATGGTGAGAACAAAGGCAGGGAAAGGGGGGTGGGGGGCTAAAGCCCTGGGGGGGCCATAAAAAGCAAGTCATCCAAAATGTCCAGTTCACCCCATTGCTCCTTTGTGGGGCAGTTCTAGCTATGAACATCTGCAATCTTTTCTGGTGGGGTTCTGAGAGAGCTGGACCAAGGCCATTTTGTAGGATATTTCTACCCATTTCCTTCTCGGTGACAATATAACTATAAAAGAGTATTATATTGTAAGGTCCCAAAAATGGACCCACACTTCGTGGTCGTCCAGGTGATACTGAGACCAAATGGTGTTGCAGAAGAATATCAACTTTTTAAGTGCTTTAGGGAAACTAAATTTTTTCCAGTTTTGTAAAAGGCAACCCAAAGGTGAATTGGTGGGGACTGAAGAGGATTGACTCATTATAGGCATGGGGCTGCAAGTTCCTCCCTCCTTAAAGGAGGATCTAGGAGTAAACCTTGGGAAACAAAAGAAAAAGGTACCTGAAGTTTTCCTAATTCTCTAACTCCAAGAGAATTGAGAGTTGGGCATACGCTTCCTGGTAGGGCTTACATCCTTGTCCTCTGCTTTGGAAGGTGTGCCCAAGTCCATGGCCTTGAACATAGCCACTGGACTGAGAACCTGTACCAGACAGCCTCTTAGCTGTCTGACCTCCTGGGACCTGACAGATCAGGCCCGAAAAGAGCTTCCAAGGTACCTGGAGAGTGAGAAGGGGATAAGGAAAGGGGGAGGCTTACATAACTTCCAGTCTTGGTGGAAGAATTTGAGATTAGCAGTGAATCCCCATCAGGGAACCAAAATGTTGAGGTTTGGGATTCTGGGGACCCCAAAATACTGACACTCTGGGTCCTGCTCGAATGAATTCCACTCAAGCCTTCTTTCAGCCAAAGTAAAACAAAGTTTATTAAAGATTCGCCAAATTGGGTTGACTCTTAAGGAGCCTAAGCATTTGTAGCACTTGTATTAACAAGTGGGCCAGATACAATCTGAGCTAGATTGAGTCTGAGCTAGATTAAATCTGGGTGCCTTCATGGAGGTGAGATGGAACTTATATACAGAAAGACCACGGGAAAGATTTAGAGGTGGTCTAGTGGTGGTTGAGGTAGAAATGGTAGGAAAGGACCATTCTATCTTAGAATTTGTGGTACAGAAGAAGAGGGAAATCCAGGCATATTATAACTGGCTCCCTTCATGAGGGATCAAAGTTCAGAGTTCAAAGAAAGTCTAGAGAGAATTTTAGGGATTAAAATTACCCAAGAGATTTCCTTTCTGCCCAGGAAACATGAAAGACTATCAAGGGTGAAATTCAGAAAGCACAAAGAGAAACTGAGAACAATGAGGAAATAAAGGGGGTAGTTTGTCTAAAGAAACTGAAGATGATGAATAAAGAACTTGTCAACCAACTGAGATTTTTAAAAGGTATGAAGGGAAACTGAATGCTGGAACTTAGAATAAACTGAGGCTGCTGAGGAAAGCTGAGGATGGGCAAAAGTCAGCAAGTATCCATTAAACATCTATTTATGTTTAATATATTTATATTTTATATAATTTATAAATTTGAAAATTATAAATTTTATATATATAAATTAAAATTGTAAAAAATTATAAATATAATTTATATATGTTTAATGCCAAACCAGGCATTGTGCTAAATGCTGGGAATACGAAGAAAGGCAAAAACAGCCTCTTTTTGGAGCTCATAGTCTCATGGCAGGAGAGACTACATACAAACAACTATTTCCAAATAGGAAATATAATACAGGATAAAGTGGAGATAAGACACTAAGATTAAGGGTGACTGGGAAAGGTTTCTTTCAGAAGGTGGGATTGTGGATGAGATCTGAAGGAAGCCAGGAGGTAGAGATGAGGACAGAGCATTCCAGGCATGGAGGACAGCCAGTGAAATTGAGCCATTAAGAGATGGAGTATCTTATGCAAGGAATGATCAAAGAAGTGGAGGGGAGAAAGGGTAAGAAGACTGAAAAGGTTGAGAGGGACTAGGTTGTATTACATTTGATCCTGGGGCAGTTGGGAGCCCCTGGAGATTACTGAATAGGAGAATGGCACAGTCAGACCTGCACTTTAGGAAGATTATCTTGGTTGCTGAGTGGAGGATGTCTGGAGTAGGGAGAAACTTCAGGTAGGGAGGTCAATCATCTGTTTTGATAGTCCAGGTATAAAGCAATAAGGGCTAAGGGTGATAGCTGTATCTGAGAAGGGGGAATGCCTGTATGAAAGACGTTATGAACGTAGAATCAGCAGAATCTGGCAACTCATTTATTAGGTGAGAAAGAGTGAGAAGCTGAGGATAACACCTAGTTTCGTAAGCCTGGGTGATTGGGAGGGTGATCATGCCCTCAACAATTATAAGGAAGTTAGGAAGACAGGAGGGAAGGAAATGAGTTCAGTTCAGTGGGTATGTTGAGTTTGAGATATCTACAGGACGTCCATTCTAAGCTACCCAATTGGCAACTGAGATGTATGACTGAAGGTTGAGCGAGGTTAGGACTAGATTAATAGATCTGAGACTCATTTGCATGGAGGTGACAAATTACTTCATGGAAGCCAATTTTTAAAAACAAGGTGGTTTTCCATTATGTTCGAGGAAAGAGAAGGATTAAAGAAATGACAGGACCACTGCACAAGGTGGATAAGATGACACTAACTTAAAAATGAGATTCACAATTCTTAATTTGATTTTATTTTCTGGTCCTCATCCCACCTTCTATAGGAAGGGTTTCCCAATATTTCTTAATTCTAGTGCCTTCCCTCTCTTAATTACACACACACACACACACACACACACACACACACACACACACACACACACACACGTATTTTATCCCCTATAGAGTTTGTACATATTTGTTTTCCTGGTGTCTCCCTCTTAGACTCTGAGCTTCTTGTAGGTAGAGACTGTCTTTTTGTATCTCCAGTGCATAGCACAGTGCCTGAGGGCACGTAGTAGTTGCTTAATAAATGTTTATCTACTTTTTTCAAGAAGGAAAGGGAGAAAAGAACAAGCATTTATTAAGCACCTACTCCATGCCAGGCACTGTGCTGTGCTTTATAAATATGGATGAGAAAGGGCAGAAGAAAAATGGCTTATGGGGAATTAATACCCAAGATAAATAAAATTGTTTCAATTAGATCTGCCTCTATTTGGGGTTTTCTTGGCAAAGATACTGGAGCAGCTTTCCATTTCCTTTTCCAGCTCATTTTACAGATAAGGAAACTGAGGTTCTTGCCCAGAGTCACATAGCTAGTAAGTGTCTGAGGGATTTGAACTCAGGTCTTCCTGACTCCAGGCCTGGTGCTCTATTTACAGTGCCACCCAGCTGCCCCACCCAAGATTAATAAGGAGTTAATAATAGGACACCTTGCTGCCTCTATTAAGTTCAGGTCTGCAGGATATGACGAACTACTGACTGAAAGAATTTGATGAGCCTTCATTTTTGGAAGTTCATGGACAACCAAGAAAAACCAAGGAAAGGCAAATGTTGTCCTAGTTTTCATTAAAGAGGAGAGAATGGTGCCTGCAAAATAGAAGCCAGTAAGTTTACTTTGACTCTGGACATAATTCCAGAACATATCATTCAAAGGATGGTTAGTGACCATCTAGAAATGATGATCAGGTGGCCTCATTATGAACCAATGATACCAGCTCATTTTTACTTCTCACTGATAGATTAGAAGCATGTGATAAGGATAGTTTAATTAGATTTTAGAAAAGCACTTGAGCGATTTTTTCAGGAAGGTCTTGTGAAAAAGATGATGACATAAAATGGTAGGACTTGAAATCGGTTGAATGCCTGGACTCAAAAAGAGTGATTGTTCATAGTTTGATGTCAACTTGGAAAGTCTTCAGTGGGACGTCCTAAGCCATTTGTACTTGGCTCTGGGATGTTTAACAGTTTTATGAGAGGCATGGCTGAAGACAAATGGTGTGTTTATCAAACATTATAAGACACTCAAAGCTTGGAAGAATACAAAACATTTTAGATGACAAAGTCTGGATCCCAAAAGATTTTAACAAGCTAAAACAATGGACTGAATCTCATAAGATGAAACATAATAGGGATAAATAGAAAATCTTATATGTGGATTCAGAAAACAACTATAGAAGAAGAAGATGGGAAAAGTAGGGCTAGGCAGAAGCTCAGACAAAAAAAAAAAAAGAGCTCAGAGTTTCCCAAGAATTGTAGAGCACTCCCAGAGTGTGGTATTCAGTTTTGGGGATCCCTAGAAAGACATAGGCTGATAGACTGGAGAACATGTAGTGGAGGGCAACTAGGATGGGGAAGTGGCAGTAGGACCATCGATCAAAATGGGGACCTGAGAGACCATTGATGCCATCTCTTCATTTTACATATGAGAAAATGAGGCCCAGTGAGCCTAAGCAACTTGTGGGAAATCACAGGGGGAGTAGGATGAAAACTTAGGTCCCATGACTCCAAGGGAAGGACTCCAAATTCTTTTCCATTGTTTCTCAAGATCATGTCCCATGAGGATCAGCTGGAGGAACTGAGGATATTTAACCTGGAGAAGAGAAGATGGTTGTAGAGAAGAAAACTGATAGCTATCCTAAGAAGAAGTGAAATTATTCTGCTTGGCCATAGAAGTGATGGGTGAAAGTTGAAAAGAGGTGGATTTAAACTTGATGTCAGGAGAGACCAATGGTAAAGAGGTCTAAAAGTGGAATGGACTCCCTTGGGCACTCAGGTGGGTCTCCTCTTCTTTGAGTAAAGTTTGAACAATCTCTTGTTTGGTATATTGGAAAGGAGACTCTTTTCAGAGGCCTGGATGGCCTCTCAGGGTCCCTCAAGAGTTTTAATTCTGTGAACATAAGTGTAAGCTTTGTGCCTTCCATGCTGGTGATCAGGGCATAGGCGAGAACGGAGATGGGAAGGCTGGTGAGCTTGTGACCTCCTACATGGGTCTTGCACATAGCAAGGACATAACTGAATTTGATGGTAGAGATTGAAGGAAGACAGGGAAGATGCTCTTGAGCACAGATTTTGGGCCATGAAACTGTGGAAAAGGGAAAGTTAGCTTACAGATGGGCTTGTTCCAGAAAAGCTACTGAGTCAAGATAGATAGCTACAAGAAGACATGTTGGTGTTTAAGAGAGTGTAGGGTTGGGATCCCAGACAGGAAGGATTTTATTCCTTCAGTGGCCATTGGATTCCTCTTCCCCCAGCAGAGAGGCATCCCTCTCCACTCTGAGTCCCCATACCAATTTGTGCCTTCCCAATAGATCAGCCCCATCCTTCCTTTTGTCAGAGGTAGTCCTGGCTGTGGCTTCCCTCTTCTACTTAGACAATAAGTAACTTAAAATCAGTTACCGTGTCTTATCCTCAGTCTGATAGTTTGGTATCTCAGCAATCTGGCTCCAACCTGACCTTTCCGGGACAAATTCTTACTCTTCCTTCACTCTGTGTTCTAGGCAAATGGACAACACAAACTGTTCTTTGATCCTAGCATTTCACCTCTTGACCCTGGGCATTTGTATTTCATCCTCTTTGCCTGGAGTGCATGCCCTTCTCATTCCTGTCTTATTCCTTTCACTATCCCTCTTGGGTGCCCCTCTGTGAAGCCTTTCATCCCTCTTCCCTCCTCCTGATTGAAAGCCATCTCTCCCTCCCTCAAAACTCCCTTGTCTGCACCTCTTTTGCTCTTATTACATTCTGCTGTGTGGTATGTGTAGGTACCTTTCATGTGTGTGCTATTGAGCTCATATCTTCCATTTTTTCATACTTGCATTCCTAGGGCTGAGCATGGTACATTGCCTACTATAGGCCTTTGTTGAAATGGATTATTCATTGCAACTTTCCACAGGGCTCAGTGTAATTATTTACATATGGTAAGGCATTCAATAAATGTTTGGTGAACTCAATTCAAATGAAGTGAGGATGGAGTAGGAAGAGGAATTGGATATGTCCTCCAAAATGGTGATTTTTGCCAAGTGTCAATAAGGAGATTATTACTTTAGAGCTGTAACTAACATGGAACAACTGGGCTTTGCCCCAAGGCACTCATTTTGCTAGTTGGGGAAGGATTTGGGGGTGATTCCACCATGCAAGGTACTGAAAACCAGGAGTCCTCTGTTTAGCTGTTACCTTGAGAAGCTGCTCCTCCATTGCTCAGCTCATGGTCCTGCTTACCCAAGTATTCTATTGCTATTGCCCCCCTTATACTTCATTCTACCCCAACCCCCAAGCCTCTGAAGCACCAGTATAACTCTGTCAACTTGAGCAAACTAGGAATACCATCCCCCAAACCAGGACCAATAGCAGAAGAGGGATGGGCTCAGTTCAGGCTGAGTACCTCCTGGGATCCCTGCCGTAGTCTCCTCCATCCTCCTGCTTAATGGGTTTTGCCCCAGGTACTGGAATTCCTAGTTAGGTCTCTCTTGTACCTACTGTTCATATCTCCGAAGTTTCCACACACTGTAACACTCCTAACATCTGCCTGTGTCTGCTGTGCTTCAGAGGGTACCCTAGGGGGGTAGGGAATGACCATTTGCCCTGCCACTACTCCCCCAGATCCTTAGGGACCTGCCATCTGCCTTGCTACCTTTCCTAAGTACTGCCTAGTCTTTCCATGCACCATCAACCAAACAGAAACGTGAGTCCTCCATGATGTATTATGTCTCCTGCAATTAGAACATGAGAATAGGGACTGTCTCCAACTTGTGTTTGCTTAGCACATAGTAAGGGTTTAATAAATGCATTTCCATTCCATTCTATGGAGGCATCAGTAGCAAGATGGCAGCAGGTCTTGGAGACTGGGAGTTGGATCTGAGTCTTTGATGACTCAAAGGACAGCCCTTCAGAGAGCAGACTCAGCAATGCTTCATGGTGCTTCCCATGATTTGGAGCCCAGTGATAAGACACTTGCCACTGTCCAAGGTCAGGGTAAGGCAGAAGGCCAGATCAGAAAATGAGGAATCTGGGTGGTCTGAGAGGTTACAGTCTGGTTGGCAGAGAGGAGGAGCCAGCAGCAAAGATTGGATAATCATGAGACCTAGAAGACCAAGTCAGTCAGACCAAGAGGAAACCTTAGAAATTCTATAGTCCACCTTCCCCTCTTCAATCAAAAGAAAAACATAATGTGAATGGTATAAATATTGGCAAATACATTTCTATTTGCAAAGAAAAACTGAAAAGGTTTGAATATGAAACAATGAACCTCTAGGGCGTACAATTCGGAGTTTTAGAAAAAGATGTATTAAATTTAACACAGCAGCATCCATCCTTCCCTCTTTATTATTTGTATCTTTTTCTGAACTTTCTTCTGTCTCTTTTGTGCATTTTTCAAATGTTTCATTGATACTCTTTTCTTTCTTTTCACACCCCTTCTCCCCCATCCATTTGTCAGAGTTAGCTGGGAGGCCAAGGGAAAGGAAATGAACTGGCCTTGATGCTGAGGCAAAACTCTGGACCAGCTAGAACATTCCTGAACCCCTTCTACGAAGGCAGAAAATAGTCCCAGGGCATGGGCAGTTGAGAGTCTAAAGGCTAGAGGGAGTCTGGTCAGAGTGGGTAGGTGGATGAGGCAAAGAAAAGGCTGTGGTAATGGATGCACTTCACTGCAAAGGAGGTGGTATATGTCTTAGTGACCAGAGAGCTGGTCTCTAAGCCAGGAACACCTAAGTCCAGGTCTTAAGTCCTCTGGCACATACTGGCTGGGTGACCTAGGGCAAGCTACGCAACCCTTTGACTCTCATGCCTTGTCTCTGAAATTACATCTTGTATGTACATTGTCTCCTCCATGCTGACTCCCTTTCAACTGTAAGTGCTTTCAGGACAGGGGCTATTTCTTTGTTCTTTTTTGTGACCCTTCACTCAGGACCTGACACATAGCTGCTTAATAAATGTTGTTGTTCATGTTGATGAGGAAGAGGAGGAAGAGGCAGAGGTGAAGAGAGTGCATTCCAGGCATGGGAAACAGCCTAAGGCCAAGAGCTGGGCCATGGTGTGCTGAGTTCAGGAAACAACCAGACTGGCTCACTCGATTTTCCTTAACTGCTCATTACCTCCAGGTATTAAGTTATAGAGAGGGAAGGTACTGCAGTGGTAGAGGGAATTTCCTCACCATGAAAGGAGACTGGAAAATTAGTAGTTCCATAATTTTTAAATTGTCTCTCCTGGATCTGTTTTCCAGATCAGTTGTTTTTCCAGTGAGATATTTCACATTATCTTCCATTTTTTCATTCTTTTGGTTTTGTTTTGTGATTTCTTGGTTTCTCATAAACTCATTAGCCTCCATCTGTTCCATTCTAATTTTGAAAGAACTATTTTCTTCAGTGAGCTTTTGAACCTCCTTTTCCATTTGGCAAATTCTGCTTTTTAAAGCATTCTTCTTCTCATTGGCTTTTTGAACCTCTTTTGCCAACTGAGTTAGCCTATTTTTCAAGGTGTTATTTTCTTCAGCATATTTTTGGGTCTCCTTTAGCAAGCTGTTGACCCGCTTTTCATGCTTTTCTTGCATCTCTCTCATTTCTCTTCCCAATTTTTCCTCCACCTCTCTTACTTGATTTTCAAAATCCTTTTTGAGCTCTTCCATGGCCTGAGCCCATTGAATATTTATTTTGGATGTTTGGGATACAGAAGCCTTGACTTTTATGTCTTTCCCTAATGGTAAGCATTGTCTTTCCTCATCAGAAAGGATGGGAGAAGATATCTGTTCACCAAGAAAGTAACCTTCTATAGTCTTATTTTTTTTTCCCTTTTTTGGGCATTTTCCTAACCAGTTACTTGACTTTAGGGTCCTTTGTCAAGAGTAGGGTATACTCTGGGAATCTGTAAGATCTCAGTTCCTCCAAGGTGGCACAATCAAATGTGTACACTGGTCTGGGAGCAGAGAGAGATTTTTGTGTCCAGAATCTTAGCAGTTTCCTCTCCACAGCCACCTGGCTTCCAGTTCCACCAAGTCAGTTCTGGGGGCTGATTTTCAGATAAGCTGGATGGGCAGAGCTGCCATTCAGTGTGAGACAAAGACCAGCTCCCTCAGGGCCTCTACACAGGGCTGAGGTAATATTCAGCTCCTCAGTGCCCCCAGGGGTTTTTATGATCCAACAATGGATGTGGGCTGCTGTAGGGGCTGCTGTGAGAACTGATGCTGCCTGCCTGATGTGGCCTCTGCTGCAGCTCCCTAAGGCCAGAGCTATGGGAAGGCCCTTCTCCCTTCCTGGCCAGCTGAAACCCCCCCCCCCCCCACTGACCTTTGGCACCTGTGGGTTGAGGGATCTGTGAACGCTGCTACTGCAACTGGAGATTTCACTCCTGACATGTCCTCCTCCCAGAGACATGCAGCCAAGGCTGGGCTCTGCTCAGTGTCCAGTGCAACAGACTTTCCCGTGGGCCTTTCAGGTCACCCTGGGCTGGAAATCTCTACTCTGTTGTTCTCCACTTCTGCTGCTCAAAAATTTGTTGAGAATCCCTCTCTACAGGTATTTTATGGGCTGTGCAGGGAAAGCCTGCCTTTGTGTATCTTTCTACTTCACCATCTTGGCTCCACCCCCGAGACTGGAAAATTAGGCGAGAACCAGATTGTGAAGGGAGTTGTACCAGGTGGAGGACTCTGCACTTTATCACAGTCATAGAGTTTTGAGTGTATGTGGAGGATGGGGGTGGGTGGAGAAGGCCAGATATGGTCAGGTCTGTGTTTTAGGAATGTCAATGAATGGATTGGAGAGGGGAGAGATTGGAGGCAGGAAAACTAAGGAAGATACTATTATAATAGACTAGGAATAAGGTGATAAGAGACTGACTGGGGCAGAAGCTTTGGAAGTGGAGAGAGGAGGGCAGATGTAAGAGATATGGAGGATGAAAGATCAACCAACCTTTACAACAGATTGAATATGAAAAGGTTCTGAGACTGAGAACCTTGTGAGTGTGAACATTTCAAGCTTGAAATGTAGACTGTTAAAATACCATCTTGCACCTTTTGACTAATGTAATGTTTCTTTCTCTTGGTTCTCATCTGTAATGGCTCATTCTCAGTCTTCTTTGAAGGATGATCAGTCTTCTCCCACAGACTAAGTGCTCTACTCTGTGCCCTCTTCTCTCCTGTTCTCTCCTTTGATGATCTCATCTGTTTCTTTAGGTTCAATGATCATCTCTAGGCAGATACTTTCCAAATTGATTTAGCCAACCTTAATTTATATTACCAATGGTCTGCTAGACATCTCTATCAGAATTTCTTATAGGCATCTCAAACTCAACATGTTGAAAACACAATTTAGATTTTCTTCTAGCCGCACTGTTCCTCAACACTTCTTCCTATTAATGATACTGTCATTCTTCCAGTCACACAAAGGTTGGTGGTGAAATAAGAAAGGTTTTTGGGAGGATGGGGGAGTGGGAGGGGAAGGGAGAAGAAAAATGAGTTCTGTTTGGGCCATGTTGAATTTGAGGTGCCTGTGGTACATCCCGATGGGAATGTCTAGCAGGCAATTGGTGATAGGCAGTCAATAAAAATTGATAAGTACCTATAATATGTGCCAAGCAGTGTGCTGGGTTACAAAGAAAGGCAAAAGACAGTCCTTGCTCTCAAGAAAGGAGCTCAAAGTCTAATGGGGGAGTCAAGAGACAAACACCTATGTACAAACTCGCTATATACAGGATAAATTGAAAATAATTAGTAGAGCAAAAGCACCAGAATTAAGGGGGGGGGTGTGTGCCAGAAAAAGCTTCCTGCAGAAGATGAGATTTTAGCTTCGATTTGAAGGAAGTCAGGGAAACCAGAAAAGACTGGAATTTAGGAGAGGCTAAAGATTTGTAGATTTGGGAATCCTATGCATAAAGATGATATCTGAATCCATGAAAGCAGACAAGCTCACCAAAGGAGAGAGTAGATTAAAAAAAGAAGACCCAGCACAGAAACTGAGAGGGAGCACCCACATTTGGTGGGGGTTGAGTGGGGCATGAGGATGACCTTACCAAAGAAACTTAGAACCCACATGTTAGAAGCAAGAGAGCCAGGAGAAAGCAGCTCTGTGCAAGCTAACAGCTCCCAAATGATGTTAAAGCAACCTGTCATTCAGGAATATGTCGCTGGGCCCCAAGCTGGTGTTTAGTGAGGCTTTAATCACTAGGCACCATCCCAGCTTAAACTAAACAATGTCCCCAAAGGCGCCATGTAACCCTATTTACAAGGTCCTAGATTTAGGGCTAGGGAGGATGAAAGGGTCATCTAGATCAATACTCTTATTTTGCAGCCCAGGGAAGATAAGGGGCATGGGGAGTGGGTAGTAATGGCAGAATCAGAAATGACCATGGTTCCTCTTGCTCCAGATTTAACGTACTTTTTCCTTTTCTTTAAATTAAGTTTCATTTTTTGTTCTGAATTTTTAAGCACCAAAATAATGAACATTTCTGTGTAGAGAGAACACAGAAGACTGTATCTGAAATCATACTACTTACTTTTTTGTTTTTTAAAATATGTGATAAATTCCACATATTACTTTTGAAATTACTAATTGTGCTTCTTTCTTAACTTGCTTCTGTTCTCTTCTTTTCATTTTTTAAAAAAGGCTTCAGATATCCCTTCTAGGACTGTATCCCAAAGAGATCATAAAAATGGGAAAGGGTCCCACATGTACAAAAATATTTATAACAGCTCCCTTTGTGGTGGCTAAAAACTGGAAATCAAGGGGATGCCCATCAATTGCGGAATGGCTGAACAAGTTGTGGTATATGAATGTAATGGAATACTATTGTGCTATATGAAATGATGAAGAGAAAGACTTCAGAGAAGCCTGGAAGGGACCTAATGAACTGATGCTGAGTGAAAGGAGCAGAACCAGGAGAACTTTGTACACAGCAACAACCATAGCGTGTGAGGAATGTTTCTGGTAGACTTAGTCCTTCATAGCAATGCAAGGACCTAAAAAATTCCCAATAAATTCTTGAGGCAAAATGCCTTTCACATCCAGAGAAAGAACTATGGAATTGGATTGCAGAATGAAGCAGACTATTTTCTTTTGTATTATGTTTTGTTTTGTTTTATGGTTTCTCCCATTCATTTTAATTCTTCTATGCAACATGACTAAGGTGAAAATGTATTTAATAGAAATTTATGCGTAGAACCTTTATAAAATTGTATGCCATCTCAGGGAGGGAGTGGGGAGGGAGGAGAAAAAAACTAAGATACATGGAAGTGATTGTAGAACACTGAAAACAAATAAAATAACTTAAAAAGATAAAATAAAAGGCTTCAATGATTTTCTTTGTTCTGGCATTATTTTCCTATCATGCTTTTCCTACTGCACCACATGAGCATTATACTTTTGCCCACAAAAACAATGTTATATACATGGTTAGATTGTCATACTCCCTGCAAAAGCCTATTAATAGCTAGGTGTTGTAGTTGGAGTCCAATCCTGTCCAAGAAGTATTATAGAAGATATTATTATTGTTAGAATATATTATTACGGGGTATATGGGGTGCTCAAGATGGATTAGCACCTTAGGTTTGAGGGCTACCAAAGTCTTTTTGGGGCTGCTCATTCACCTTTGGTGTCTACCTGATTCACTCAACTGTCACCTGTGGGTTCAAGAAGCTATAGTATATGTAGCAGCCACACCCAGGCAAACCAGTCTCAGCAGACAGGCTAAACCAGGTTGAGGGTAACTGACAAGCCTCAAACCAGTCAGTGAGGTAGGGGATGTCTACCCCAAGCATGTGAAGACTTCCCCTGGCAGAACGGGCAGATGAAGACAATTTTTCCCAATGGCCATGAAGTTAGCTGAAGCAGGCACTGTAGAGGGCTGAGAGCTAGCTTGGTCAGACATCAAAGATGCCAAGGTCATCCGCAGCATCTTGGTCCATCACTAATCATCTTGACTTTTGTCCTGCCACTGGATTTGGATGACTCAGGAAGAGAGAGTGAGTCTGATGACTTTGTGCAACTCTGCCTCACTTCAGTCCAATTCATGGATCAATGAAGACATCATCCCATGATGTCACTGCTTTTCTTTGAAAATGTAGGACAAACAACCACAACCACATTATTATATATAGGGAGTATTGTATAGATAGATATAGATATGGATATAATGGAACCTACTACCAGGTATAATAATGTTTCTTCAATATCTCCAGAGATCCAGTACCATGGGAAATAAATCATGGTCTCCAGCCCTCTGCAAGGGAAGCAGGTACTGCCTTCCTCAGTCCTTACCACTTGCCAGGTCATCCCAGCTCCAAGACACTATTGGAGACTCTGGGACAGATGGATGGGTGATAGGGGATGCTTCTGGGATAAGGTAGATCAGGTGTAGGATTGGACAGGCAAAAAATAGAAATGGGAGGTAGGTGGGTAAGATGGCCAGGAGTCAAATTTCATAAGGTTCCAGCTTGTGTAAAAACTGAGACCAACGTCTGAGTCATGTTAGGAACAAAAGGGAGGGCTAGACATGTTCTTTGATCCCAAGGACCTTTCAAATCTCTCTAGAACAGAAGTTATGCACCACAGATAAAAACAGCTCCAACTGTCTCCATGTTCTAAGATACCCAGAAGCCAAAAATGGGTTGAACAACAACAACAAACACTATAAACTGTTACTGTCCCTGACCTTACATAGCACCCTCTCTCCATCTTCCCACAGAACCAGCAGCTACATCAACAGACCCAAGGACATTGCACAGGCTTGCAACAAAACCTGCCCAACACTCTGGTTCCCCCTCCCTCTTTCCAGTGCCATGGAAACCTTGGCTCAAAGCTTTGGAAACTTGCCCTGACTGTGAGAAACAGCCAGGAGGCCACAACCCCTGAGAAACAAAGGGCTGCTGGGGGCCATCACCCTATAGTATCAATGCTGCGAAGCTCCAAACTGCTGGTCCTGCGGCAAAAAATAAAAGAGAAAGGGAGGAGGAGGAAGAGGAGGAGGAGGAGGAGGAGGGAGAGAAAGAGTTGAGAATAGCTGTGGTTTAGCAAATCCTAACAAAATCTTAAATGAAGTGCAAGTATTTCACCAAGTTAAAACTAAGTTATTAGAAAGCAAATATATTGGAATGGTGATGATCACTGATGATAGTAATGATATGGGAGGAATGGTAAGGGACAGACATATACAGCATACCCACCCCCCTCCCATTTATGGGGAGCAAGGGACCTACCAGGAGCAGCCATAGCATGCATGAACTTCACAAAGGGACAAAACACATGCTCAGTTGCTTCCGATCAGTAAATCAATAAATATTTATTAAGTACTTACTAAGTGCCAGGCATTGTACTAAGTACTAGGGAAATAAAAGGAGGAAAAAGATTGTCCTTGCCGTCAAGAAGCTTATAATCTAATGGGAGAGACATTACACAAACGAATATATACAAAACAAGCTATAGACAGGATAAATAGGAAATAATTAACAAGGGAAAACACTGAAACTAAGAAGGTTTGGGGAAGGTTTCCGGTAGAAGTTGGGATTTTAGTTGGGGCTTAAAGGAAGCCAAGGAGATCAGAAATCAGAGTGGAGGAGGAAGAGAATTCCATGCCTGGGGGACAGTCAGAGGGAATGTCTAGAGTTGAAAGATGGAAGGTCTTGTTATTGAAACAGCCAGGAGGCCAGTGTCAGAGTGTGTGGGATGGCTCAGGTCCCTACATAAATCAATTACTCAGAGGCCTCTCAGAGTGATGACAGAAAAGTGATTTATTCGATTCTCGAGAAGTGGGGCTAACCTGTAGGAGTAGGAAAGCCGAAGACAAAGAAAAGGCAGTGATTTATATAGACCCTAACACAAGTCCTTCCCCCTCCCCCACTGACCATTATTCTCATTAGCTGAGAATATGATCTTACATTCTAGACACGAAATCTAACCAATCCCTCTTGAAATGAAGACATTGAAGAATTAGGTAAACTTTATCCAATCATTGAGACCCTAATGTACTACACAGTTTTATATCCTTATATGGAATTATTCTGTTCTAAAAATATAGTAACCTTGAGCCTCTCAGTCTTACCTCACCCCTGGGAGAAGAACTACAATCTGAGAAGTCTTCACTAAACCTGTCCCACTCAAGAGGGTCCAGTTTGTGGTGAAAAGTAAGATATAAGAGACTGGAAAGGTAGAAGAGGGCTAGGTTATGAAGGGCTTGGAATGCCAAAGAGAACATTTTGTATTTGGTCCTGGAGGTGACAGAAAGACACTGGGGTTCATTGAGTAGGGTGGTGACATGATCGGATCTGAGCTTTAGGAAAATCATGTTAGTGGCTAAACAGAGTATGGATTGGAGTGGGGAGAGATGTGAGGCAGGCTGACCCACCAGCAGCTATTGCAATAGTCCAGGTGTGTGGTGATGAGAGCTTGCACCTGAGGGCAGGGTTAGAGGAGACAAGGGAGCATAGTTAAGAGATGTGGCAAAGGTAAAATTGATAGCCCTTGGCAATAGCTTGGATATGGGGGTGAAAGACAGCGAGAGGACCAGGATGACTCCTAGGCTGTAAACCTGGGGGACTGGGAGGATGTTGGTGCCCTTTACAAGAATAGGGAAGGTAAGAGAGGGATAGGGTTTCTGTAGTTGTTATTTAGTCAATTAATCATGTCCATGACCCTATTTAGGGTTTTCTTGACAAAGACACTGGAGTGGTTTGCCATTTCCTTTTCCAGCTCATTTGACACATAAGGAAACTGAGGCAAATAGGATTAATTGCCTAGGGTCACACAGCTGGTAAGCATGACAGGCTGAATTTGAATCCTAATAAATATTCAGGGCTTTCTACACAAAGTCACAGTCCTTAGATAATTCAGTGAGAGGCTGTTTTGCAATTAACAAGCAGCCAAAAAAGAAAAATTTGAGAATGTCATTCCACAGGGGGAAATGTGCAGACGCCTCTGTCTACCATAGTTGGAGGGAAATATTTGAGTCCTTTTAGGAAATCCTATGATTACAGAAAACAGGCACCAACTCACTATCTCTTATGGAGCACAGGTCTGGCCATTTAATTCGGTTAGGAGGTATGCATCAGGAACAATCCAGATTTACTAGAATAGGGAAACTTGTCATGACCTGCTTGAATCCCACTCTGCATTCCTCAGACCTTGAGTGTCTGAGGACACAATCCCCACCTGTAGGTCTGGCTCCACCCCAAGCTCTGGGACTGATCCTAGCCTTAGGCAGGGGATAGGAAGAGCCTGGTTCAGTAGTTCAGCAAGGAGTCAATCTTTACTGTTGAGACTGTTTTGGCTGTGGAAAAACCAGTGAGTTTGCCATCAGAAGACTTAGGTTAAATTTCAACTACCATCTTACCAGGCTACTTTAATCATCTGAGTCTCATCTATGAAATAAGGATGTTGAATAAGAAAACCTTTACCAGGATTCTTAACCTGGGGTTCATGAAATTGTTTTAAAGATATTTAGAAAACTATTTCAATAGAATTGGTTTCCCTGGCAATCTTATGGATTTCATTTTGTGTGTTGCAAAATATCATTCTAAGAAGAAGTCCAGAAGTTTCAGCAGAAGACTGTCAGAGAGCAAGACACACAGAAGGAGTAAGAACTCCTGCCTAAAGTTTCCTCTATGGTCCACATTCCTGCCTTGTACTTAAGCTCTTCTATAACTGGTTCTTCTCATCTTATTTTCCTGGAACTCTGAGGCCCAGGACACAAGGACTCCAGGAACTGAATTTCTTGTTCCTAAGCTCCTCTGGGGTCCCAATTACCTACTGCCTCACCTTTCCAGTGACTGGACCTTTGATCACTTGTGTCACACTTAATTAGGTTGATTACCTGGATCTTGGACTCGGTTTAGAACTTTGGCAAACACTATATACATGACTGCAATAAAATAAAAGAAAATAATACTCCAAGTTGGTTAAACTCTGATTAGTCCCAATGACCAATTTCCGTTCTGGCAGAGTGGTGTTGAAATACACCTCCCTCCTGTTCATGGAGAAGTGGCAACCAAAGATGTAGAATGTTGTCTGGGCTATCAGACAGGGTATCCTCTGGTGGATAGTTTTGTTCAATGGTTTCCTCCCCTGACCCCCGTTTTTTTTTTTTTTAACAAAAGGGGGTATAGGAAGAAGAGAGACTTTAGAACAAATAGATTAAAAAAGGGCAATCTTTTAAAAAAGGATCTTAATTCCCCTCTCCCCTGTGAAGGATGGATGTTTTACTTTAGGATTTATTGTGTTTGCCTTTCAGATAATCCACATTTGACCCTGAAGTCTTCTGGTAGGATGAACCCTATTGCCTTGCAGACAGCCTTTTGCCCTGACTTGGCATTCCACGTTTGCGCAGGTCAAAATGATGAGCTGAAATCTCGTTCTCTATAACTTCCATCCATGGCTTGTTCGTCATCCTATTCTCAGAGGCCAGCGAGATCAAGACAAATTCCCACAGTCGTTCTGATACTGGAATAAGAGCTATCCCATTTCCCACAAATCTTCTCCATGCTAACTAAGTGTTATCCATTCTGTTCATTGCCTGCCCTATCTGGCTTGCCTTCTTTTAGATATTCTCCCACTTGCCAAAGTCTTTAGTAAACCTTTGGTGCTCAAAAGGGGAATATGTTGCTTCAGAGGTGTTTGGGCAAGGGTACAATGAGATCATCAGATCCCCTCTTCTGAACATCAGACACATTCCAATGATCTTGATTGGCATTCATTGTATCTTCCCACTTAGCATAGTGCCTGGCATTTAATGGGTCCTTAATAAAGATTTCTTTACCGCATGATTGGCTGATTGGTTGCCACATTTCACTGGTGAAGTCAGTGTCCAATATGTAAGGGCTATATTCAGCTCACAATACCCCCTAGCAGCTGGGTAGCACAGTGAATAGAGCTCCAATAGACTTGGAGACAGGAAGACCTGAGTTCAAAAAATCCAGCCTCACAGACACTTACTAGCTTTGTCACCCTGGGCAAGTCACTTCACTTCTGTTTGCCTCAATTTCCTCAACTGTAAAGTGGGGACAGTGATAACATCTACCTCACAAAGCTGCTTGTAAGGATCAAGTGAGGCATTTGTAAAATGCTTTGTATGGTGTCTGGAACATAGCTAAGTGCTAGATAAATGCCTTTTCCCTTCCCTTTCCCAAGTGCAGCTGCACACAATTAAAATAATTGGGAAATGCTTAACAAAAAAAAAAATACAATAAAACCTAGACAATATTACATGCAGCCTGCACAGATCCTTACATGTGGATTAGTGCCCCATTTGGCAGAACAGCTAGAGAGCTTGGAATCTCCTAAAACCCCTAAATCTTTTTCGGGCAACCTGCTGACTGGTCACATCTACTCTATGTCCTGGATAGCAGGACTTTTACAACTTCTTTATCAGTTTACATGTGCAGGATCAACCTTTAAAAGCCATCTCTTCACCTCTCAAATAAACGAGTCTGCAACTGCCACCAGGTGACTACGATGCCTTAGACAACCACATGGTTCAAGCAGTAAAAGATTAAGAACAAGCCCTGGTTAAGACGGAAATAGACATAATTTCCTTCTATAAAATCCAGGGTTTTAAAAATGTTTTAGGTGCCACAAAATTCCTCCCCCCGTGTTTGTCATAATGATCTAGGGTTTCCAAAATCTATTCTAGCAAATAAAGATTCTAGGAGCTGGGAAGAACCCAATGACCAAGGAAGGACCAATCTAAATATATAGGGGAAGCTTCATCCCCAGAGCCTGGCCAATAGGAGATTAATTGTGTGACCATCACAATCAATGACACAAGTAAAAAAAACCGATGGCCTCTGTCCAATCTAATCCTCCTCCTGCTTCTACAAGTGGTGGAGTGGTGCCATAGGACTCAGACTCACAAACAGGAACAGTTGGTACTCTTAATCTGGATCTCTTTCCCAATGATCAGTACTGGAAAAACTGAACCACACCCATATTGGCGTTCTCAACAAAATAAAAGCAGGAGACATAAAGCTGTAGATAAATAGAACAAAGGCCAGCGTGTTCTCCTCCCTATTCACTCAGAGGAAACAAGAAATGTCATTTCATGGAACGCTTGTTTGGAAAGACAGCCAGGTTGAGAACTGGACAGAGTTCTGGGCTTGGAGTCACTCAGGAAAGCCTGAGCTCCAATGCCGTCTCAGATACTCACTGTGTGATCCCCAATCTCAGTTTCATGCTCAGTAAATAAATGAAGGGATTGGACCTTCCAACCTTAAATCAATGATTCTTTGTTCTCATCTTGTAGGACTCAAAACGAGCTTAAGCAAACTGACTGATGTGAAGGTTTTGCAGCTTGTATGCCCATATCTGGTGGAGAGGGCAAGGAAGTGGAGAATGTCTAATTAATAAGGAAGCAGAGAATTTCTCCTAGAGAACATAAGGTCCTCCATCTAAGGTGCATATATATCTTTATACTTGGTAACCGTAGTGTGAAGGTAGGAAGATGGTGAAAACATTACTGGAAAAGTCATTTTGGGATCAAGAAATCAGAGAATGAAGGCTTGTGGACTACTCAGAAAGGACCTGTGTCTCATGAATCCTTTTTTAAAAGAAAACTGTCAGAAGACATTGGTCATGGCTCGAAGTAAAGAATGTCACTGAAATGAAAGTGAAATTGACTGTACTTTAACAGGCTGGAAATGATTTGGTTTTAAGATGAGAGTCATTTCAGAAGCAGTGGTTTGGCGTAGTTGGAATTATAAATTATGGACTGACTCTAAAAAGGGTAAAAACTTAGAGGGAGAGTAAGAATACCAAATCATAAGAAAGAATAATTATGACCAGAGGACACTGCAGTAATCAGTCAACAAGCATTTATTAAGTGCATACTGTATGCCAGGTGCCTTGATGGGAACTGGACCTATGATTTCATTGGTATAGAGAATTCTTGGATGAGGAGTTGCTAATAGCTTATCAGTTGAGGTGGATATCTTCTCTGAAGTCCATATTTTACAGAGTTGAGAGCACTGAGAACAAAGAAGCACTTGAGCACTGAGTTTCAGTAACCTACTCAGGGTTAAAAAACACAGCCAGTGTATATGAGAGGTGGACACTAAAGCTAGATCTTCATGGCTCCCAGGATACCTTTCTAACTGCATCATGGGCACCTCTTATAGAGACTACAAAGATAATTACAGCAACCTTGCCTTAACATGTGTAAAGAAGATATCAACTCTTAAAACTGGAAAAAGGACAGTGAAAGAGAAAAAGAAAGACAATAAATTTGTCACTCTTCCTTTGAGAAGTTTAATTAATGGTAAACAGTCACCAAAACAAAGAGGCCAGAATAGCCTAGAAACTACAGTAGACACCAAGCTGAAAGAGAGGACAGCCACACAAGCACATTTGCAGAAGAACAAGGGAGGGGTGGCAGGATATCAGCAGCATGACTTCATACAACACTGAGAGAGAACACACACAAGACTTTGCATGAAACCCAGATAAGCCAAAGTGCCTTGAGAAAATTTATGCATGATATTAGAAAGAGGACAAGAAATGGAACAAACAGATTTGTCAGTATTTTTATATAATCTCCTAATTTTTACTAATTTACTATCATTAGTGATGATAATGGAATTATCATATCATGATCCTACCCACTTGGAACCCCATATATTACATGAGAAAGGGTCAAGAAATTGGAAAGAGTAGTTTCATCTGACCAAACACAAAAGAAATCCACTCTGAAAGCAAAACAATTTTTAAAGGCACATAAAGACCTATGTTTAAGATATCTCAAACAGGGAACAATTCTAAAATATTGGAGAAATTCATAGAGGGTATCATTTAAAAATTACTTATAGACTCTAGAGTTAGAAAGGTCATTTTGCTCAAACTCTTTCATCTTCATAGTTAAGGCAATGGAGGCTCAGAAGAGATATGTTCAATTGACAAGATCACACAAGTATAAGTGGCAGGGCTAGAATTTTAACCAATGTCCTCTGAGTCCTGGATCTCAGGACTCCATGCATGGTATGGCATGACCAGACTTGAGCCATGATCGTCAGGCTCCTGTTGAAATTACATCTCTGTTCTGGGGCACACCTCCCTCATGACCTCAACCCCCTATAAAGGAAACCCACCCGTGAATTTTCATCCTGTGTAGTTCTTGCCCATGTTGTCTTAGAAATCCTCAGTGGTGAGCTGGAGGCCCTTTTCTCAATCTCTGAAAATCTGTGGTTACCCATAGAGTCCTCAGATGGTCTATCTCTTAAGCTCTCATTTCCCTACACCAGTGGCTCATCTCCTTTTCAGATCACACATTTTCTTGATGTCTTTGAGGATACAATGGTCAGTATGCTATCTCCTACTGATGACAACTAGACATGGGATCTCCATTGCCCTTTGGGATGTGGCTGTGAGGAGACTGAACCATGAGATCACCCGAGAGTTTCCTCTTAGATAATACCTCCTGAGCTATTTCCTCTCCCTTTGGGTGTGTCTGTCTCAAAGGTCACAGGGCCTGTCAGTGCCCTTGATATTGTTCCTTTTTGTAGTTGAAAACCAAAGAATACATTTCCATTCTGGTGGACTGCACCGTTCTTCCCAAAGGAGAGAGTCATTGTAAGTTTAAGGATAAACTGAAAATCTGTGAAGCAATGACCACTGAGCTAAGCTATGGTAGCCCATTAGTGACAACACTCTGATGTCTACAATTCAATTAACTAGCAGGAAGTATCTGTCTTCCAACTAACTTTTGCTGAAATTATTTCCTCTGTGTTTTACTCTCTCCTTTTTGGCATTTTTCTTCTCTGCCCCCTCAACCTCCATTAAATAGGATTACAAAGGATTAGACTGGGGGGGGAGGGGTCCAATAAAGCCAAAAAAAATGGAAAATTAGGGTTTGAAACCCTAATATTTAACTTTATTCTCTATCCCTAGTTATATTAAAGGAGTTATCCACGTATTTAAAAAAAAAGCTACAAACTCCTATAAGTCCATGTTAAGAACTCATGCCTAGGGAGAAGTAGAAAGAGCAGATAGGAAACGTGATCAGGAATCCAGGGGGTTGGAGTAAGATTACTATCCCTAAGTCAGGAACCTCAGGGAGACTAGAATCATTAGCTGATAGGTTACAATTGCTGTGATAGGAGAAATAATGCAGTTTAGGCTCCTAGGTTATAGAAGAAAAAAAGTCAATGAGAAGGACAAAGCACTTGAAGAAAGAAACCAACCAGGGTTCCTTAAATTCCTGTCTGCATTTGCTAATATTTCTTCCTTCCTAGAAGAAAGGCATTACTAATCATCAGTTAATGTCAACAGATCAGAGGCTATGGAATTACAATCTGCATTGATGGAGGGAGCAAAATGGGAACAGAATTGAAACTTGGAAGTTTGGAGATCCAGTTTTAACTCCCTGACCTTGACGCTTCCCAACTGTTTGGAGATGAGCTCTCATTTAATCTCTCTGAACTTTTCTTTTAAAAAGTGGAAATAATAATACTCCCATTATCCACTTCACAGGGTTATGTAGGAAAGGTTTTGTAAATCTTCAATCACTTTATAAATGTTTTATTATGGTTAAAAACCCCCACAAGTGAATGGCTGGGTGCCTTTCTGCTTTGCTGTCTGGTATCCCCATCCCAAGGTCCCTTTCTCCCCCAATTTCCACCCATTTGCATAATTTTTATTTTGGTAACTAACGGATGAAATCAGTGCTATCATTGGAAAGAACATGTTCCTCAACTGCCCTGGGATGCCACTCTCCATTTTCCTGTGACTCCTCAGATCAAAATCCCCTTCCTGGCCACCATTGCCTGAGATGCAAGGGCATGCTTCAAAATGTTTAATGACTGGGTTCTGCAGGGGAAAAAATGCAAGAGGACATGCTTTTAAGTTTACTTTGCATCATTAATGCTTTCCCTTCACTTTCTTAAAAGTCTAGACAATCAACAGAACAATGAACAAGCCTGCTCTGTGACATTTACTGATTTCCAAGATATAACTGTTCACAATGAAAATTTAACAGTCTGGTAAGCAGGTATGAGCTGGGCTGGCTCCAGGACACCGCTAATCTGTCAGGGTTGTCTCCCTCTATTATACCATAAGTTCCTTAAAGTCAGGAATTATCTCACTCTTGTGTTTGTGATGGGCAGATGCTTAATAAATGTTATTGCCTCCTCTCATTTTTATTGATTTTGAGACTGGCACTCCCCGTCTCACCCAGGTTGGAAGTACAGCTGTCACTCAAGGTCTGATTCCAATAATGATTTACACAGTAGCTGTGCCGGCTCTATCCTCTTTCACCAACCTGGTAGCCCTTTGCTGGAAGGGAGAAGAAGGGTTTACCATATTGGTATCAGACTTAGTTTGGATGTTATCTTTAGTCAGTTAGGTGACACAGTGAGTAGAGCACTGGACCTGGAATTAAGAAGACCTGAGTTCAAATCCAGCCCCAGACACTTAAGTTGTGTGAACTTGGCAAGTCATAAGTTTTGTCTGCTCAATTTCCTCAACTGTAAATCAAATGATATAGTATTTGTTTCGTGTTTAGTACGGTGCCTGGCACATAGTTGTTGATGTTTGTCCTTATTTTATTTTATTTTATTTTATTTGTTTTCAGTGTTCTACAATCACTTCCATATATCTTAGATTTTTCTCCTCCCTCCCCACTCCCTCCCTGAGATGGCATACAATTTTATATAGGTTCTACACATACATTCCTATTAAATACATTTTCACCTTGGTCATGTTACACAGAAGAATTAAAATGAATGGGAGAAGTCATCAAACAAACTGAAACATAATACAAAAGAAAATGATTTGTTTCATTCTGCAATCAAATTCCACAGTTCTTTCCCTAAATGTGGAAGGCATTTTGTCTTAAGAGACCATTGGGAATTATTCAAGTCCTTTCAATACAATGAAGTTCTAAGTCTACCAGAAAAATTCCTCACACACTGTGGTTGTTGCTGTGTACAAAGTTCTCCTGGTTCTGCTCCTTTCACTCAGCATCAGTTTGTATAAGTCTTTCCAGGCCTCTCTGAAGTCTTCCTGTTCATCATTTCTTATAGCACAATAGTATTACATTACATTCATATATCACAATTTATTCAGCCATTCCCCAATTGATAAGCATCCCCTTGATTTTCAATTTTTGGCCATCACAGAGAGAGTTGCTATAAATATTTTTGTATGTGTGGGACCCTTTCCCATTTTTATGATCTCTTGGGGATATGTCCTTTGTTTTTTAAGATGACCAATGACATCATGAGATGACGTCTTCACTGGTTGTTAATTGGATTCAAGTGAGGCAGAGTTGCACAGTTGTCAGCTTCAGTCCAGCGGCAGGACAGAAGTCAGGATGCCTGGCAATGACCTGGGATGCAGTGGATAACTTGACATCTTCTATGCCTGACCAAGCTCTAAGTGCTCCACAACATCTGCTTCAGCTGCCTTCATGGCCCTTGATACAAATTGTCCTCATCCACCCATTCTGCTATGGGAAGTCTTCCCATGCTTGGAGTAGATACCCCCCTAACTCACCCACAGGTTTGAGGCCTGACAGTTACCCTTAACCTGGTTTAGCTTGTCTGCCGAGACAGTTTACTAGGGTGTGGCTGCAGCACATGCTACAGCTTCTTGTAACTGCAAGTGAGAGTTAGGTGACTCAACTGGACACCAAAAGGTGAAGAAGCAGTCCTTACACCAGAGGTGCCAGTCCTCTTGAACACCCTATACACCCACACATTGGCATACAGTAGGTGCTTACTAAATGCTTGTCTCATTCCTTTGGTCAATTTAAGTTCTGTACCCCTGAACTCAAACAATCCAAAGCTTTAGCTATCCTGCCTCAAAGATTATAAGACATGTTGACACACCTGGCACTTCCCTTCCTTCTTACTTCTGTTTCCACTCTAAAGCTGCCATCTCTATCCATTCAGTCTAGAGCTGTACACTAGGGCAACACCCTCCTTTATGTATTACATATACTTCTTTAGAAAAATTGATCATAAAATAAATTTCTGTGAATTCTCACAAAATCAGATCTTCCCTTGCTTTTTTTGAACCTTGCTGTAGGATGAGTTGAAAATTTTTGCCAAAGAAGGAGTTAAAATGATGGGTGTTCCAGTGGAATGGTGTCCAAGAAGAAGTCTGGTTATTGCTTATTGTGCTACGTGAAGATATTATTGTTATTATAGGTATTCGCAATGCCCACAGAACTTTGTGACAAGATCATATTCAACCAGAACTGTTTGGGGTGGCAGCCCAGTATAGAAGTGGAAAGGGAGTCCCATCACTGATATAGCTTGGCTGAGTGACCCTGGGCAAGGTGTATAACCAGGCAAGGCTAAGACTATAAGCTGCAGACAAGCCCATCTACTCTGGTCAAGAGAATTTCCTCACTGGAAGTTCTCTGTATCACTGAAATCACAGGTCAGGTAAAAACCAAACAAAACCAAATCAGGTGATTTAATAAACTCCAACTTAGGAATTCCTTAAATTTGAAAATTCTGGCTCTGGAAAAGTTGTATGCTACTTAGCCAATTTTGTAATTTAAAAATTTGTTTTGGCTTACAACAGGAGAGATCTGAACAGGCCCGGCCTCATGCAAATTTGCTTGTCAGTGGTAGTGACTAATTAGCCTGCACAACAGGTAGCAGAGAGATGAGAGAAGGTGCTTCTAGTTCCTTCCTGACAGTCCTGGAAACTTAATGAGTCTCCAGGGCCTGCCCCATGGCCCACTTAGGCCCCATTCCAGCAAGAGGGGGAGCAATACTTCCTGGCCACACCTGAGGAGGGCTGATTGATGGCACTGAACATAAGCAAGTTTAAGCTTTAATCTTAAAGGTTAAAAAATTAAGACCACAACTAACAGACTTAGAAAGTATCAGGAGACAGCAAGCTACAACAGAAAGAACTTGGAAGTCAGAGGGCCTGTATTCAAATCCCAGCTCTCTCACTCTCCGTATGACCTCCTGATGTCCACCCCCCTCCAATTTGGGTATAAATTCGTTTTGAGGAGGGATTGTCTCATTCCTTGTACTCGTATTCTAGCACTCCTATGGCCAAGGTACCAATCAACAAATAAGTATTGTGTCTACTTGTTGATTGACCTTGAATGGGTCACCAACTCTCTGGGCCTCTTTTAGAAAATGAGGGTTTGAACTAGGTGGTCTAAATCTAAACTGATTATGATTTTGTATATGATGTAATGTAAAAACCAGAATGGATGGTTTGTCCATGTTAGTGCCTTCGCAGATTCACTGAAGTCATGTGTTTATAGATCTGAGTTTCTTGCTTGCTATGACTCAGCTTGGCATAGAAGGGCTGGCCCCAGAGACAGGAAGATCTGGGCTCAGATTCTGCCTCTGTTATGTATTTTGTAGCCATGAAGAAATCACTTAACCTGTTGGTCTCCCAGGCAACTCTTTGAGGTGAGATCCATCTTCATTGGTGGGGAAAGTTTCCATACCAGAAGTTCACTGCACTGATGAAATCACATATCTAGGCCCCCTTCTCCCATTCCTAAAGAAAATCAAACTACCTCCCTGAATCACTGTGACCAGTTTCTTAAATAAGCTTAACAGGATAAATGAATGTTAGCCTTTTCAAATGAGTTCTAATGGGAGGCCTGTTACGATAAAGCTGCTGTGAATTGAGAGCTCTTTGGAATTCATTTGGAATGAAGATCTTGTGCTGGCCTTCTGGGTAGCCAAGCATAGCTGTGGATGGTTTGTTCATACAGCCCAAGGCTAGTATACTTGTTTATCAATTACTTTAATAGAGAAAAGCTTGAAGAGCCTGCTTATCATTTCTGTAGATGGGAGAGATAATTAAAATCTTGGAAGGCAGGGCTATGATTCCAAAAAATCTGAACCAGTGAATCTGGGGCCAAATCTAATAAGGTAAAATTTAATAGAAATAAATTTAGTCATCTTCGGTTAAAAAAAAAATCGACCTCATTGGCACAAGATCCATGGCTATCTAGCAGTTTGTCTGAAAAAGATTTGGGGGTTTGAGTATATAATGAATATAATATGAATCAACAGTAAAGTATGGCAGCCAAAATGCTAATTTAATCTTCGGTTGCTGCGAGAGAGCATTTAGGGTTAGCGTACAGGGAAAAGGAAAACGGAAGTTCAGGCCAACCTGGCTCTTGCCAGACTCCATCTCCATCCCTTTCACTTCTGAGTCTGGAATTCTGTCCTTGCTGGGACTTAGTTGCAAGTTGTGGCTTCCAAGGTTCTGTCATTCAGTGGCCGCAGGAACAGATAGATGTTGGCCTGACTTTTTCTGAGTCAGGAGACATCACTGACAGCTCGCCTTCTTTTTGATTTCCCATTAACCAGTTGTATGTACAACAAGACTTTTGGCCTGGAGGAAGACGAAGGGAGGGCAGAGAATTCAGCAGAATCTAGTTGTGCACTGGGTGCACTGGGTTGTGTACTGCAGTCACTCTAGGAAATCATTGCTAGCTTCTATCCCTCTTCTTGTGGTGACTTAAAGTCCAGGACACCCAAGGTCCTGGAAAGGTACTGAGTCCTAGTTGCTAGAAATCCTCTTCTGTTCAGATTTATTGAAGTGCAGGCTTTTTGCTAGGTGGTGTGGTGGACAGAGTACTAACTAGACTTATAATCAGGAAGACTCCTTTTCCTGAGTTCACGTCTGGCCTCAGACACCTGGGCAAGTCACTTAACCCTGTTTGCCTCAGTTTCTCCATCTGGAGAAAGAAATGACAAACGACTCCAGTATCTTTGCCAAGAAAACCCAAATGAGGTCACAAAGAGTCAGACACAGCTGCAAAGGTTTTCTTAGTCACAAAAGCATAGACCTTCCAAAGAAGGCTTCTAGTTGGAAGGACCTTCCAAGGTCACCTAGCCCAACTTTCTCATTTTACAGCTGAGGAAACTGAGTCCCAGGGAAGTTAAATAACTTGCCCAAGGCCACATAAATGGTAAGCATCAGAGGAGGATTTGGTCCTAGGTACTCTGACTCCAGAGCCAATGAGTGTTCTTTCCACTGCCTCCTTTCCAAGGTCAAGACTGTTAGCTACCAAGTAAAAGAAGCAAGGAGAAATTGGAGTTAGAAATGTATTTTCAGGCTCTCAGCTGAAAAAGAAGCAGCAGATGGAAGGTCTGAGTCAACTTAGCCTGTCAAATTCAGGACCAGCTCTCTAGAATCTCAGATCTCGCTGCCCTTGTTACCCATCCTCCTGACTTCAAGGAACATGTTTTATGTCCAAAACCTCCTCTTGTAGGAATGAAAACGTACCAAGATAAAGGATCTGGGTTTGCTTCTCTGTCCAATTTTTTCCCCCTTGAAACTCCCTCCGTAACTGCTGAAAAGGACTGAGGAAGTATCTCAGTCTGGTTCGCTGTCTGCTGACACCGTAGGACAGACGATTTAGAGACCTCCAAGCCCTGTCCACGGG
This sequence comes from Notamacropus eugenii, assembly GCF_028372415.1. Taxonomy (NCBI): domain Eukaryota; kingdom Metazoa; phylum Chordata; class Mammalia; order Diprotodontia; family Macropodidae; genus Notamacropus; species Notamacropus eugenii. The sequence goes on along the minus strand of NC_092877.1, from coordinate 353,818,791 downwards.
AAGGCTGGCCTCTGCCACAGCTGGTTGGCTGCCAGGCAGAGTACTCTGAAGCATGGTGGTGACTATGCCAATATGTGGCCTCTTCTAGGGGTTTCTAACAGTGCTTGAACAACTGTTCGAAGTGAGGGCATGAGAGGTAGGGAAAAATCTGTAGGCTGCGAAGAGGGATGGCATTTCTGAATTCAATATAGTTCAGCAAATTTTCATTCATTCATCTATCTATCTGTTCTAGCTACATCTCTGTTTCTTTCTATCTACCAACTATCTATCTATCTATCTATCTATCTATCTATCTATCTATCTATCTATCTATCATCTGTCTATCTATCATGTTTTTCTACCTCTCTGTCTGTCTGTCTACTTCTGTGTCTGTTTCTCTCTTTCTGTTTATCCAGTTCTCTGTGTATTAATCTCTCTATCATAAATCTTTCTACCTCTCTCTGTGTCTGTTTTTCTCTCTCTGATTATCTACCCTTCTCAGTGTCTGTCTGTCTCTTTAGGTAATCCATCTCTGCTTTTTAATTCATTCATTAATTTATATTAATATCTTCTGTTTTTATGTCACTTTCATTTCTCAGTATGTCCCTTCTCATTCCTCTGGAATGAAAAAGCAAGCTTCCATAGCAAAGAATAACAAAGAAAGAGGCAAAAAAGTAGTTTCACAGAAACAATGAACATGTCAATTGTTTGTCAGTGTGTGTTGTACTCCACACCCACAGTCCTCCACCTCTGTAAAGCAGAGAGGGAGGTGTATATCCCGGTCTCTTGTTCTGGACCAAGTTTCACTCAGCATTTATCGAAGTGCCTGCTTTGTACCAGGCGCTGTGCTAAGAGCTGGGGATACAGAGGCCACCCCCAAAATAATTGTGTCCTGAGAGAACTTATATTTTACTCACATAGGTTTGGGGAGAGAGCAACAAGTACCCAGGTAAGTCAATACAAGATATTGAGGAGAGAGTAAAAAACAACCAGGGACCAGCTGGCACTTTAGTCTGTCAGAGGCCACTTTCTTCTGGTGAAGCAGATCACATGGGAGGGAGCCTTCAGTACTGGAATGATAGCTATAAAAAGAAAGCTGCTCTTTGGTAATAATAATTATACTAGCTAATACTTTAAGGTATTACGTAGTATAAATAACATATTATGTTATAAATTATATTAAATTAATTACTGATTTTATAGTTTTTATTAGTATTATATATTGTATGATGCATTATTATATATGTATATATCTATTATATCGTATATATGTAGCATTATGTGTGTGAAAGAAGCATGAAATGCTTTGCACGTATTATCTCATCTGATCCTCCAAACAACCCTTGGGAGATAGGGGCCATTATTCTTCTTCCCATTTTACAGATGGGGATACTGAGGCAGACAGAGGTTAAGGGATTTACCCAAGGTCACACAGCCAGTAAGTGTCTGAGACTGGATTTGAACTCAGGTTTATCCTGTCTCTAAGTCCCATCTATCCCCTGTGCCACATTGCTTCTCTCCCAAAGGTACAGAAAAAGCCCATGTCTCTAGGACCTAGTATTTGATATGAGAGGGAAAAATGCCAAGTAAGTTAGACAGTGATGTGGGGCTGAGGCCTGTCTGCTGTACCCATAGCTACCTACAGGAAAGAATCCAGTTCCCCAGTAACAACCCTGCTAATTATAGACAGCAACGTCTGGGTGACAGGAGCTTTATGGAGATTTGCTCCATTTGTACTAGTTAACAATTTTGGTCTTTGAAAATCAGCCTCGGGTTGTTCCTATCTTAAACTGAAAAATAATGACTAGAGTTTTCAAAGAAGGCCAGGAATGGGGCTGGAGGAAGGGGCTTCCCAGGAACTTAAGGATTTGCTAAAAAAAATTACTTTGTGAGGTGCAGTGTGTTGGCTGAGAGAGTGCTTAACTTCAACCTGGTTTGGAAGCTGGCCCTTGGCATATGCTAGCTAGAGTGACCATGGACAAGTCACTTAAATTCTGAACCTCAGTTTCCTTATCTGTAAAATGAGATAATCCCTTTAGTGACCAGATTCTCATTTGGATCTCTGAACTCATTGACTGAGATGAGTACAATTGTGTTGTCCATTGACATGACCCATCCATGAGCCTGCTCATCTACCATGACTTTTTTTCTTGTTCTCCCCAAAGTTTTTCACAGAGGATCCACTGAACAGGCTCAACATCTTCCTGTCTTTCTCCGGTGCCAGAAAAGCACTCTGGCTGGCCACCCGTCATTCTGGAGCTGGACCCTGTAGTTGGGAAGACCCGAATCCAAATCCTGTCTCAGACACTAGTAACTGTGGAACCCTGGGCAAGTCAATTCACCTCTGCCTCAGTTTCCTCATCTGTAAAATGGGGATAATAGAACCCTCTCCCCCAGGATTGTTGTGAAGATAAAATGAGATAATATTTGTAAACCTTTAAGTGCTACATGAATGTTAGTTGCTATTATTATCACTCTCTACGTGGGCAGATCATCTTTTCTGACCCAAAATTCTTTGATGATATCTTTGCCCTCAAAGCACTAGATTAGTGTGAGTTGTTATTTCAGACACCGTGCAGCCTAGCAGAGAGGGTGCTGGACTTTGCAGTTGTTAGCTGGCTCATTGGATAAGACAGTAGGACTTCAAATCAGGAAGACCCGAGCTCAAACCCTGACTCCAACACTTACTAACTGTATGACTGTAGACAAGTTATTTAACCTCTCTATGACTTGGTTTCCTCATAAGTGAAATGGAATTAATAAAGGCACTGATCTCCCAGAGTTGTTGTGAGGATCAAATAAATTTATCTATATAAAACTCTTGTAAAACTGAAAATAATGCTAACTATTATTAATATTAATTCATAATCAGGAGGGCCCTGGTTTCAAATTCTATCCCTATCACTTGCTAGCTATGTGATTTGAAGCAATTTATCTGAGCCTTAGTTTCTGTAACTATAAAATGGGAATAAGTATATCTCTTATATTACAGTGTTGTGTAGATTATGTGGGAAACACTTTGCAAATCTCAAATGTCAGCTGTTATTACATCAGTTATTACTATTACTAGAGAGGCAGCATGTCATAGTGGTAGAGTGCCGGCAGTCAGGAAGACCTGGGTTCCAATCATGCCACTACCTATGAGACACAAGGCAAATCACTTCTTACTGCCTTGGGCAGCTCCCTGAGACTATGAGCTACAGATAGGTTTGAATCTGTCTAGGTCCAAAGTGTTTCCCCACTAATTAAATCAAAAGCCATTCACTTATTGTTACTACCTCTATCATTATCTGTGACTAATTACAATATGTAAATTAGGGATGGAATATTTGCTTTTTTAGACTATAAGTTTATCTTTCTTTTGTTCTTGTATCCAATAAAGAAATAAAATGTTGGGTAAATACTAATTCATGCCAAAAAAACCCCAAAACAAAGCAAAACCCCAAACCCTCCATTTTTCTAAATTACATTTATGTCTTGCAATTGTGGGAATTAAATATTAATGAGGTATTCTAGCTTGTTGTCAGGGCTCTGATGTCCTGGCATGGCTTCACTGACATGCTTGGCTGACACCGAATAGGGGGGATTGATATCAGAGGGAGGGAAAGGACAGATCCCAAAAAAGTAGAGACAGAATCCACCTGCTGGTCAGAGATCTGTTACTTGGTGTGTTTGAGGGGGGTGGCCCTGATTTCTGAAGTCTTTGAACAATGTCCTTATCTGGTGATGGGGTGCAAGCCAGGCTGATGCTCCATGGAGCCAGGAACACTGGAAACAATAATCTTGATTGAATGGAAGCTTGTGAAAACAGCAAGACTAGTTGGAGAAAGTCCTGCCCTCAGCCTCTTATTTAGCCACAGCTAAGATGATTTCCTTCCTGCCCTAGGGGTGTGGTGTAGGGGGACAAAGAATGTCTATTATAAGACACTGAACTTCTGGTTTGACTCATTCCCATCCCCAGCTTGTGGCTGTGAGACTGAAGAGCACCAGGGAGCAGACCAGAGATAACTGACCAGAGAGGTTGTTTGTGTCTTTGTTTTGGATTTTGCCTTTGAGAAATGAAAGGCTAAGCCAGCAGGATGTTAGGCTGTGCAATACCTGTTTGTTGCTTTTCGTTTAAACATTTTTAAAATGTTAAAGTTGTTTTTTTAATAGAAAAGTCAATGTCATTGTGTCCCTTAGTATTTCCTGTTTTTCATCTTTTAGGTGAAAGATTTTTTCCTAAAAAAAAAAAGGTTATAAACTAATCTAATTACAGTGTCACTCAACTTGACCTAGAGTTGGAGTCAGGGACTGAAGTATTATTCTGGATCTGAAAATGAAGGGCTGTGGCCAGGAGATGGGGTATAGATGCGTTTAAGATACATTCTTATGGATATATTTGGTCCTGACCTGTAATTACATTCAAGACAGGGAAGTCTGTGTAACAAGTCACCTCATCTATAACTTACAGTCTTGGAAAGTTTCCTGGAATGCAGGTTAAATGGCTTGTTGCATGGTTATCTAGTTAGTAAGTTTCAGGGCAGGATTTGAATTCAAGTCTTTCTGACTCTAAGGCAGATGGCTCTCTATCTACCCTATAGACTTGCCTACTATGTGCCAGGATTTGTGTTAAGTAAGGGGATATAAAGGTAAAAGACAACAGTCCCAAATCTCAGAGCCCAACCTTAGCATAAAGTCTGAAGTAAGGAAGTAGGTTGAAAGAATAAGCAGAAAAAAAAAAAGATTCCCATCATAAACAGCTATTATGGTTACATGGACTCTCAAGACATAAACCCTGAAGAAAAAGAAGGATCCCAAAATACTTACAGGCAAACCTCAAAGAAAAATACAGCTTGGGCAAAAGTTTATCTAGAATTCCTGGAAGAGATAAAGTAAGAGTTTCTTTTAAAAGGATGAAAAAGTGCTTTTATAAATGAAATGAGTGTTAGAGAGTAAAATTTGGAAAAGAATTCTGTGGAAGAAAAAGTTAATTAAGGGAATTAATAGCTTGGCCCAATAGGTATAAACCTTACTCAAACAACAAAATTTCTGAAAATTAGAATAAAATAGAAGATAATGACTCAATGAGATAGTAAGAAATAGTAAAACAAAGTCAAAAGACTGGGGGGAAAAAGCTGAAGAAAATGTAAGATATCTCATAACAAAGATAGCAGACCTGGAAAACTGATCAAGGAGAGGTAGTTGAAGAATCATTGCCTTAACTGGAAGCCTGGCCAGCCCCCTCCAAAAAAGAGCACAGACATCATATTTTTAAGAAATCATAAAAGAAAGCCGCCCAGATCAGAGGAAAGAAGTAAAAAGAAAGCAAAGGTTATTTCCTGAAAAAAAACCCCAAATGGCTTCCTTCCCCAGGCTCTGTGAGAAGTCGGATCTGGAGCAGGTCTGGGAGCTCCCCCCAATTGGAGCCCAGAGCCAGAACGGTGGCCGAGGTGGCTTCAGTCTTGTTGAAATTGATCAGTCAAATGGAGACTGATGACAGGGAGGGAAATAGGATGTGGGAAGAGGACAGTTCTCCCAAACATTTACTGTACTTACTCTTATTCCTTCAAACATTTATTGAATGCTCACTATGGGCAAAGTGCCGTGGAGAATACGTAGCTGAATCAGGCAAATTTCTGAACCTCACATGAAGAACGTTTTCAAAATGCAAATGACAGACACATTTTTAATTAACTAGTTAATCTTCCTACCAAGGTCACAATGTTTGCAAGAGGAATAAAGAGAAAATGTTTTGATGGTGAAGAAGATATTGAAGAAACTCTGACTGGTTTTAAGTCTGTTTCCTCATATAATCTTCAGTGGCAATCACTTTTAGACATGTCTCTGGTAAAACTTCAGTTGTGCCGCTTGTTGAACCTAATCTGTGTAGATTGGTTCTTATAGCAAATACTGTAAGGCAAATTCAAGAAGGAATGACCCAGGATGGAACTTGGCAAGTGATAAATGCTCAGAATACAGGACAGGCATCCCTTGATTGCTTAGTATCATCTGACATCCTTTGTTGTTCAACAAAAGGGTGAAGGGAACCTTGTTCCAAGTTATAGGACTTTCTCAAAAGACTTTGAAGATATTCAGTCCCAAGATATCATTTCTAACCTGTCCACGGTTACATCAGTACAAGCTCCAAGAAATCCTGAAAATAATGTTTGCGAAATGGAGAACCCTCAAGAAAATAGGGGAAACTTTCAGAAGTCACTTGATCAAATATTTGAAATGTTGGAGAACAAAAATCCTATTTCTGTAGAAAACTTATTTTCGGATGTTGACAATTCTTACTATGATCTTGATACAGTATTAACAGGAATGATGGCAACACAAAAACGGAACATTGTAACCTGGAGAGCTTTTCGCCTCAAACAACGACAGATTCTAACTCAAATTGTAAATCTGATATAAATGAACTTGACCATGTTGTGGAACTCATCGTTGAATCTTGAAATGGTTAAATACAAAGCATGATTCTTTGAAGAAGTCGAGAATGTTTGAAAAATCAAGCCTTCAAATAGTTTACTATCAAATGTATATATAACCTACATAAAAGCTAAAAAGAACTTCATTTTGTGAAATAGTGTTATCTTTAAAGGCAACATCCTATTTGCCTTTGACAATTTTGGCTTGTCCACTGAAGTTTAAATATATACTCTAACAGTTGCAGGGTATGAAGCTTCATGATTAGACTTAGTGTATTTACTTTTCTTCCTCAAGGCAGAGGGGGAGACTGGTACAATGGGTTCTTGACTTTTTATTTTATCTTTTTTTTTAGGGCCTATACTTAAACTCCCAGTTGCCCTGATTCCTTTACCTTCCCACTTTTCTTTTTCCGCTACAGTCACCAGCCTTCAACTTTATTAGTCTAGATAGATTTTTTTTTATCAGTTTTGTGTGTTTTACCTCTTAAAAATATATTTTTGAAATTTTTTATACTTTTATCAGTGTTTAGATTTTCCAGCTATTTTCCTAAAAGTGTATTTTTAGTATAAATGTCCTTTCTGCTGCTATTTCAGTAACTTTTTCATAGCAAAAACACTTGGAATTGGGGTTTTTCTGTTAAAATTTTAAAAGGATTTTCATTTTTCAAAATCAACTATATTGTACATTATACTGTAAATATACAATATGCTTTAAAATGTAAGAGCTGTTTTCATAATCGTATAGTTCTTTATTAATGTTGAGAAACTTGTATTGCTTTTTATACTTGGGTATTGTTAGAAGAAAAGAAATGCTGATCATAGACGAAATTCTATTAAAGCCATGTTTCATGTTAATTCTGAATATAAATTATGTAGGGTTTTTTTTGTGTATTTATATGTAAATGTCACCACAATGAATTGTTTATCCTTGAAGTCTAGGGTCAAATTTATTTATGTGGGAAAACTCATGCACTAATTAAGTAAAAGGTTATTGGGGCCTTTGAATCTCAACAAAAAAAAATCCCCAAATGAAAATCCCTAGAATCATTCTAGCTAAAATTCAGACCTTCAACATCAAAGAAAAGAATACCACCAGCAATCAGAAAGAAAGAATTCAAGTACTAAGAAGCCACAGTCAGAATCACATGCAGTTTAGCAGCCATCACTATAAAGGAACAGAGAACTTGGAATGTGATGTTGCAGAAAGCAAAGGATATAGGCTTACAGCCAAGAATAACTTACCCAGCAAAATTGAATATAATCATGCAGGTAAAAATGAAATGGATCTTTAGGGCAATATATGGCTTACAAGTCTTCCTGATTAAAAACAATAACATTGAACAAGCTGAGCTGCGGAGAAACTCTGAAGTGTAAATGCTAGAATAATGGGAAAAAAGATTAATAGGGGTGAATAATCATAATGGACTAAATAAGTACAAACTGTTTACATTCTAAAATGAGAACACTATCAGCATTAGGGATCATAGAGGACCTTAATTAGATAGAAGGCCTGGGAGTGGTTCTGTTATGTTTTGATGATTTTTAAAAGAAGAATGAAAAGGGAGGGAAAGAAGAATACACTTAAAGGGGGAAAAGGAGATCAAGGCTAGAGAAATATATCTTATAGAATTTGGATAGGCAAGTAAAAGCCTATACAACCAAGGAAGAAGGAAGGAATTTACTCTTATATGAACTGATGAAAGGAGAGGGAAGGGAAGGGAATAAACATTTCATGCAAATAAAGAATGCTTAATTTAAATAACATTTAATATAAATGACATATACAAATACTTAATCAAATAAACATTTGTATATTGCCTACTGTGTTCCAGGTTCTGTACTAAGCACTTTGCAAATGTTATCTCACTTGATACTCACAACAAACCTTTGAGGTAGTAACTGTTATTATCCTCCTTTAACCATTGAAGAAATTGAGGAGAACAGTTTACTGAACAGTATTATACAGCTAGTAAATATCTGAGGTCAAATTTGAATTCAGGTCTTCCTGGTTCCAGGCTCAACATTCTATCCCTTGTGTCACCTAGCTGCCCCTAAAGAGAGGAACATACATGTGCATATATTACATATGTATGTATACATGCATGTATTATGGATATATTATATATGCATATATTATGTATGCATGCATGTGTGTATTATGTATATATGTATGTGTGTGTATATAATATATATAAAATATTATATATGTGTATATATAAAATACACACACAAAACTGGGCACATAAATAAATTTCACTGGAAGAGAAAGGGAAAAAGAGATTGAGAGTATAAAAGGGAAGGTAAATTAAGAAGAGATTAATCTTAAGCAAAACAATCTATGACTAGGAATGTACAAAAATATAATAACAGTTTACATTTAAATGGTGCGTATTATGGGCCAGCTACTGTTCTAAGCATTTTACAATTATTATTCCACTTGGGAATAATAACCTTGGGAAGTAGGTTCTATTATTATTCCATTTTATAGATGAGTAAACTGAAGCAAACAGAGGTTAAGTGACTTGCCCAAGGGCCTGGGGCCATATTTGAATTCAAGTCTTCCTGACTCCAGGATGGGCTCTCTGTTCATTATACCACCTACATGCCCTAGCAACTATTTTGTGGTAGCAAAGAACTGGTAAGTGGGGAGGAGGGGAGAAGTGTCCATCAGTTTTAGAAAAACCAAACAAGTTATAGAAAATGAATGTATTATGAGGCATGATAAAGGGGATGGTTTCGGAGAAACTTGGAAAAGCTAGTGTGAGCTGATGCAGAGGTAAAAAGGCAAACAACTTTGAAAGACTCAATAACTCTGATAAACACAACAACCAACCACTGATTCCAGAGGATTCATAGTGAAACATGCCACCTACACCCCTGACAGAGAAGTGACGACACAGCATGCAGACTAAGACATATATTTTTTTGGCCAATACGGCAATTTGTTTTGCTTGACTCAGCAAGTTTGTAACAGGAGTTTTGTGTTTCTTTCTTCCTCAGTTGGTAAGATGGAAGAAGAGAAGGCTGATTTTCATTGACCAATAATAATAATAATAATAAAACCCAAAACGAACACACACTTTATTTATTCAGTCAATACACATTTATTAGGTACATACTATGGGCCAGCCATTGTGCTAAGTGCTGGAGATACAAAAAAGAATCAAAAGACAGTCCTTGTCTTCAGGGAGCTTACAATCTAATCCTGCTGAAATGGTTGGTTAGTGGTGGTTATCGTCTTTCATTCTCAAAGAGAACTAAAATGACATCAGTATGCTAGAGTCAAGTTTCAGTGTGTGATCAGACCAATATGAGCCCAGAATGTTCTACCACAAGTTGGGCACAAATAGTCTGTGTGAACATTTGCCTATTTCTGGTTTCTTTTGATCTGTTTCCATTCTGCTTTGCTCATAGAAAACAGCACCTTCTCTGAAGTGGGCATGCCATGCTGAGTGGTCCTGTGCCAGTGTTTCCCATGTCACATAATCAACTCCAAAGTTCTTAAGAGTGACCTTGAGAGTGTCCTTGTATCATGGCTTCTTCTGGCCAGTATGAGAACCACTTGCCCTGTGTGAGTTCTCCATAAAATAGTCTGGCAACTTATAGATCTCACCACACAATCTTTTTCACATTTAGAAGTTTGGTAGCAAGATGAATAAGGATATGTAGACGTGGTGTGTATTTATTGATGAATAAAGAAATCACTCAGCACTTAATTTAACATGTGGCAATTTAAAATGACATTTTTATACGTCTTCCTTCCTCCTCTCCCCATATCCAGACGCTCTAGAAATATAGCTAAATCATTTCACTCACCCACTCACTGAGCAAAGGAAAACATCAGCCAGCACTTGTTACATACAGGAAAGCTACATGTTACTGAAGCAGCCAAGTTTGCAAAGAAAGCTTTTCTCTCTTCTGGTCCTCCAGCAGAGCATGGCCTCAGTGGAGTGAGAGGGGTGGAGAGTAAGAGGAGGTGAGCTCTGGCCTGTGTTAGGGAAGGGTGTGAGCTGGGAATATTCTGAGTTCCTCTTTGCTTTCCTTTTGTCCTCTCCATCCCCCACTGCCTGGAGTTTGGCATCCGTTAACCAAATCATCTCCATTTCTTCCATGGACAGACTCAGGACAGCTTGAGGATGCCCAAATGTGAATACTTAGCATTTATACAGCACTTTCATCTTCGAAGTGCTTTATAAACATTAACTAATTAAGAGGAACAACACCCCTACAAGGTATTTAGCAGGATGTAAAAATGAAAAATCTGCAGGCAAGCCAGTCAGGTTGCATAAATTATGAACTGTGAAGTAAACATGACCTGAAAACCATCATGGTTTCTTGCCAAAATTGTCTTTAAAGATGGACAGTAAACTCAATTCAATTAAAGAAACCATTATCAAGCCCCTACTATGTGCAAAGGGACCTCTCCTTTGATATTCAACTTCATTTCTTCCAAGATTGTAATTATCTATGACATGCAGCCAAATAACATTCCTGGTAAAATATTGGTATTAAATATACATGTGTATAGCTATATAAATGATCTATAAATACATGCACATAGATTTTAAAAATTAAATTTCATTTTTATTTTTAGTTCCAAGTTCTCTCCTTTCCTCCACCCCTCCCTCACTCATGAAAAAGCAAGAAACAAAATATCTGTGGTACATAAGAAATCACAAGCAAAACATTTCAGCATTAACCATGTTGATATATCTTTTTAATATATTATACGTGACATATTTTAACACCAATATTCTACCAGTGAGATGACATTTTTTTTGTGTTTGTATATGTGTGTTGAAATAAAATCAGATTGATTCTGGATCATTTTTAATTGATTCTATTTACAGTTAATCGATTGTCCTGTTACTGCCCAAACCATGGTTCCTTGTCTCTGGACTTAGTTCTGAATTTAGCTGGCCTGTAATGAGTTAAGTTTAGAAATCCAGTTCTCTTGTTAATAACTCTTCTAGTCTTATATCAAGGAAATCTGTTACCCTTGAGGGAGGCAAGTGGACACCAGGGAGTCTGGTACACCACCAACGTGTCCCTCAAGGATGTCTGGTTTGCTATCCAAAGAAGTCTGCTCTTCTTTCTCATGGTTTTCCCCTTTGTTTCTAATTCTTCTTTACAACATGACTAATGTGGAAATATGTTTAATATGATTGCATAGATATAGCCTTTATCAACTTGCATGCTGTCTTAGAGGGTGGGGAGTGGAGGTAGGGGGAGAAAATTTAGAACTCAAAATCTTATAGAAGGGAATGTTGAAAACTAAAAGCAAATAAATAAATAAAATTTAAAATAATTTTTTAAAAGTCTGGTTCACTCTCTCTAACCTTGCAGGTGAACTCAAACAATGAACTTTCCCTAGTCCCAGGAGGGAAGAAGGGGGTTCTTGCTAGCCCTTCATTCCCAATTTCCAACTAATCATGTTGTCTCCACCCCCATGATACGTCTACTCTGTAACCAATCACGTTGTTTTCCCCACCTACCCAAATTGGTTCTTTGTTCTCTTGTACTTCTCCCAACTCTCCGAAGGCTAGTGAGCCCTACCTCATGGTCTTTGGTCACTGAAAAGGTCATTGACCCAATTTATTAGTTACTGCTAACAACTAATAAATTGATCATGCTCTGACCATTGCCTCTCAGTTTACCTTTAATTTTCAAATGTAACAAGTGTAGTTTTAGGAAAAAGTTTGGGGTCATTAAAAGAACTCTAGGGAGGCTGTAACATATTACAAATAAGGACTTATGAAGAGGTAGAATAAAGAATGGCATTAAAGAAATATTCACAGCAGCATTTCCCCTCTTTTTTTGTGGTAGCAAAGAATGAGAAACAAAATAGATGCTCATAGACTGGGGAAATCCCAAACAAATTCTGGTCCACAAATGTGATAGAATATTATTGTAATCTAAAGAATAACAAATATAAAGAATTCAGAGAAACATAGGAAAATATATGAACCGATGCAGAGTGAATTAAGTAATCAATCAATAAACGTTTGTTAATGACTTACTATGTACTTTTTCCATTTTAAAAAAACATTCATTTAAAGTTTTGGGCTCCAAATTTTATCCCTCCTTATTTCCCTTCTCCCCTTTCCTCTCTACCCCTGAAACATCAAGGAATCAGATATAGGTTATACATATGCAATTATGTAAAACATTTCCATATTGGTCATTTTGTACAAGAAGACTTGAATAAAAGAAAAAAAAGAAAGAAAGAAATTGAAAAATATCATGCTTCAGTCTGTATTTAAACGGATCCTTGGAGGTGGATCATATGCTTTATCATTCGTCCTTTGGGATTGTCTTGGATCCCTGTATTGCTGAGAATAGCTAAGTCATTCACAGTTCTTCACTGAACAATACTGCTGTTGCTACGTACAGTGATCTCCTGGTTCTGTTTGCTTCACCATACATCACTTCATGTAGGTCTTTCCAGATTTTTCTGAAATCATCCTGCTTGTCATTTCTTATAGCACAATAATATTCCATTACAATCATATATCACAACTTATTTAGCCATTCCCCAACTGATGAATATCACTTCGATTTTCTATTCTTAACCACCACAAAAAGAGCTGCTATAAATATTTTTGTACAAATAGATCCTTTCCCTCCTTTTTTTTGGATGTCTTTGAGATATAGACCTAGCAGTGGTATTGGTGGATCAAAGGGTATTTATAGCCCTTTGGGCATAATTCTAAATTGTTTTCTAGAATGGTTGGATCAAGTACACAACTCCATCAGCTATGCATTAGTGTACCAATGTTCCCATATCCCTTCCAACATCCAACATTTTCCTTTTTTGTCCTATTAGTCAATCTGATAGTTGTAAGGTGGTACCTTAGAATTCTGTGATCAATAGTGATTTAGAGCATTTTGATATGATTATAGATAGCTTTGATTTCTTTCATATCTTTTGACCATTTGCCAGTTGAGGAATGACTTGTATTTTTCTTACTATGAGCTTAATAGTAAAAATAGAAGCATCCTGGAGTGATGGGTAGAGAACTGGCCTTGGAACCAGGAAGACCTGGGTTCCAGTTCTATCTATGCAAAATACTAGCTTTGTGACCCTGGGAGAGCAACTTCTCAGCATACTAGATGCCTCTGTAAAACTCTTAACTTGAAGAAAGAGGTTGTTCTGTGTTGATTAGAGGGAGTTTCTTACCCAGAACTCCTCACATCAATGAAATTACAGGTCCAGTCCCTGCCCCTATCTCTGTCCCTGACTATTGTGCTAAGTGCAAGGCATAAAAAAATGAAAGTGACATTCTCCCTGTCCAGAAGGTGCTTAGGTGTGAGGGGAAACCACATATACAAGTATAAACATAGCAAGGAAAACAGCATACACAATGGTTACAATAAAGCAAAGCTGAATACTGTTATACTTAGGCCAAACTTGGCATTGGAGAAGAGATGAGAAATTGTGTCTCCCACCTTTCATAGAAGAAGTGGAAGATCGTGGGTGTGGAATGTTGCTAACACTGGTAAACTCAGCCAATGTGTGGCAGGTTTTGTAAGACTCCTTTAGAAAAAGACCCTTTGTCACAAAAAAAAAAAAAAAGGCACACAGGTAGGGGAAGGACTTAGAAAAGAATAGGATGTTAGGAAGGTAGTTGGTCCCATGTTTTGAGCAAGGAATAACTGGTGAACAGCCTTAGTTCTTCATTAGAACCTACTTGAAGTCAAGAGAAATAGAGGAAAGCCCCCAACGTGTTGGGTGTGCCCCCAGTGGCAAACATCTGGGAGGACTGGGACAAGGACCACACAAGGCAGGCAGGTATGGAGAGTTTGCAAACAGTATTACTGGGGGAAATACCCATTGATGAGATTCCCATGTCTGCTGGAATATTGGAAAATTTGAGTATATTTAAAATATACACACACATATATACATATTTATCTATCTGTCCGTCTATCTCTCTATCTATCATCTATTTATCTATCTAATCTATCATCTATCTCTGTTTGAATATATTTAAAGCCTTGTGCTAGACTCAGGAGGATATAATGACAACAAGGAAATAGCCTGCCCTCCTGAGGCTCATGTTCTATTAGAACAGAAATTCTTTACTTTTTTTGAGCCCTTGAGAGGTTAAAGATGAATGAGAGGGAGGGAATAATTGTTGGGGAAGGATCCTAGAACAGTTGGGAAGTGCTGGGCTCTTAGTTTAGAGGTTGGACGGTTAAGAAAAACCAACTCTGTCTCAGAGGTTGGAGCAAAGCAGGAGAATGTAGATGAATGAGTAGAGGGACTTTAAGATGTGGAGTTAGGGGAGGGGAGGGAGCACAAGTGTATGGCCTTGATTTTCTCAATAAATAAGGAGATGAGATCTTTTGCTGAAGGAACAGGGAACAGAGAGGGATAGGGAGGTTGCGGAGGGGGAAGACAGAGGAATGGTTACTTCCTCAAAGTATAATTCTCTATCAGTTAATCAGAATATACTGACAGTTAGGCAGCTAGGTGGTACAGTGGCAGGTGCTATTATGCCCATCTGAGGTAAAGGAAATTGAATGACTTGCCTGGGGTCACACAGTTAGTAGTGCCTGAGGCCAGATTTGAACTTGAGTCTTCCTGATCCTAGGTCGGGCACTCCACCCATCCTACCATCAGCTACCTCTAAAGTAATTGTTACAAGGGTTAGGGAAAAGCCAAGCTTAACGATGATTGACAGAATGTCAATACTGGACAGGAGTTCATAGTGAGACCAAGAATAAAGTCAGGGCAGTGAAGAGGAGGGAAAGATCAGAAAGAGAAACTTCAGAGTCTGAGATTCTAGAACAGTTATGGATCAATTGATCAAGCACAAGCAGTTAGGGAGTGTTTGGTCTGTGCTAAAAGCTGCCATAGGTGCTGGGGCACTTGAAGGTCAGAACAGAGCAGTTACTGCCTGCAGGAACTAAAATTCTCCTGGGGATTGAGGGGTGGGACAGCATGCATGTTTGGAGCTTGGGGGAAGATGCTCCTAGCTGGGGAGGAGATAGGGATAGGTGGCACTTGAGCTAAGCTTGGAAGGAAGCAAAGGCTTCTAGAAGGTGGAAGTGAGAATGGATTGTGTTCTAGGCATTGGGACCTGCCAGTGCAAAGCCAGGAGATGGGAGATGGCTAGATGTCAAGGATGGCCACCCCTATGATTGCTGAAAATGAGTGAAGATGTAGGTATTTATTATGTCCAAGGCACTGTGCTAAGTGAATAGAGAAAAACACAGACCCTGCTCTCAAGGAGCTTATATTGTAATAAGATGACACAACATGTAAATACCTATTCATGTAAATACCTGTCTTTATGGCAGAGGTAAGTCTCTGACATAAGGCACTGATGAGGCTGCTGAGTGAGAAGGGCTAGGTTTGTAGTTGGTAAAGACTTCTAGCACAAGTTGGGGATTTGAGTTGGGTCTTAACTGAGCATAGGGAAACCAGGAGGCTGAGCAGAGGAGGAAAACATAGGGGGTAGCCAATAAAAAAGGTGTAGGGATGGAATATGGGGTGTTGGGAACAAGGAACACAATAAAGCTGGTGTCACTGGATAGCTGAATACATGGAAAAGACTACGGCTTAAGAAGATCAGAAAAGTAGGAAGGGGTCAAGTTATGATGGGCTTATTTTATATTTAGTCTTGGGGGTAACAAGGAGCTATAGGGTTTATTTAGAAGAGATGGGGACATTGTTAGATCCACACTTTAGGAAAATCACTTTGGCAGTTGAGTGGAGGCTGGAACAAAGTAAGGAGAGACTTGAGGCAAGATATACAATGGATCTCCTCCAGATTTCTGAAGGATGTATGGCCCCTGTGGCACAGACCCTTTTCTGCCTCTGGCTTTCAATCTCCACAAAGATACTGGTCAAAGGTATCCCAATGGGATTATCATTCTATTTTATACATCCCACCTGCATGAAGGAAATGCTCTCCCAACCCAATAAAGAAAATTCAAAGGTCAATTTGTGCTAGAACAACCCCAGAGAGTTGAAAATCAATTTGTTGTTTAATTAAGCTGCTACTAATCGAATTCACATAAAGGAATTGTGGTCACTGAAAACAATGTGCTGAGAGATTTGACAGTGCACAGTTAAATTACTCCAAAGGGCAGTCAAGCATTTTCCTGGTGACCTGTGTATGAGTGTGTGGGGTAGGGGGACAGGGACCTGCCCTTTTTACATTTTCAGCCTATTCTGGCTGAAAATTCTCCTTAACAGGCTGAGATCATGGGTGGCTGCCTAGCTGTTTTGTTGAAATTGTCTGGGATTTTGGTGGCATCACATAATGTAACGTGTCATAAACAAATAGCTTTGCTTTGCATTTGAGGTTAGTTTAATCCCATTTTAATGCCATGAGCTTAGATCCAGATCGAGAGGTTCACTTTAGTGAGAAGCTAAGGAGTCAGGACCAAGTCTCAGTCCCCGTTCCTAAAACATTGAGAGGACTAGGTTGCCTCACCTGTCCCTTACCTTCAGATTCCCAGCCTCCACTGTGGAAGGAATGTCTACTTGTTGGTGGGGACAAGGGTCTAGTTTATTTTGTGGTCCTTGGGATACCTTTAGGCTGGCTGACTAGCAGCAAACTGTTAAGGGCCCTCCAGAAACTCTCTGGGGCCCTTAGAACCAAGAGGTCATCTGTACACCCTGGGTCAGATCACCCTGGATGATGGTTTAACTATGGCATGGTGTAAGATCCTATCAGAATCTCTGGCTCAGGAGGCCCCTATCACACCCTGCTTTATTCAACTCTGTGTCAACCAACAGAGAAATCTGATTCCTGGTAAGATTTTATAGCCTTGAAATGCTTATGTCAATCCAGTTGGCAAAGTAAGAATAGAGAGAGACTCGGAAGACTCTGATTCCAGTTCCATTCTAACAGGACCTTATTTGATTTTATACGATATAGTCATTTAATGACTCTGAGTCTCAGTTCCCTTGTTTGGAAATTGAGAGGTATGGATCAGGTGAGGTGTAAGACTCTATCCAACTCTTATAGTCTTTGGGGCTGTGAGATCCCATTACCCTCCCCCCAGTACTCCCTTCCAGCAGATAACCATATGGATTCAGTGATAAGAGTTGATTCACACTGGGTATCAATCAGAACAGGAAGTACATTCCAGGGTGGGGTTTCAGAAGTGCCCTGCTCCGGACTGGCCCGTGGCCACCTGAATTGGCTCCAAAGGGCATTTTGTACACTGTCTCGGCAAGATGGCATTGGGTGGGGACTGAGAAATGTAAAGTCATAGTTCTACCTGCCAGACACTGAAATTGCCCTTGGCCTTGGGAAAGAGTGAAGGGTACTGGGGAATGGAGGAAGCCCTACTTCCCTTTTCTTCTCAATGATTAAAGTCATAGATTCAGAGGATCTTAGGATAATAGATTCCAAGCTGGAAGGGACCTAAGAGTACACCCCTCCTCATTTTACAGATGAGAAAACAGAGGCACAGGATGGTTTAGTAACTTTTCCAGCTGGAAAATCTAGTTCCTGCCCTTCAGGAGCTAGTGTTTAGCAGGTTTCCCACCCCTGAGAGGCATGAACTTAGTTCTCCCTAACTCCCAATTCTGCATCTCTCTCCACTATGTCAGACTCTAAATAGATTCATAGATTTAGAGGTGAAAGGGACCTTGGAGTTTTCTAGTTCAACTTTCTCTCCTACAGCAGAAGTGATTGGCCAAAGTCCCAAGGGTGCAAGAGTAAGGACTCAAAGCCAAACTCTCTAAATCCAAATCCAATATTTTTTCCACTGCATTCTGCTGCATCCCTCCTAAAAGTCAGTGCTACAATCGCTCTGAGACAGTTCATCAGAAAGTACAACAATGTCTCTAAATGCAGAACAACATGTCTGAGAACCGAATTTTTATGACCCTAATGCTTCTTTGATTTTTTTGTGCCATTTTTTGAATAAAGGCATGCCAAGTGCAAATTTCAGGACCATTGGCATTCCTTATGGAGCATCTACTCTATGCAGTCAGTCAAGGGACACTTATTAAATACCTACTATGTGCTGTGCAAAATCACCAGCCTCACTTTCTTCTCTGGAGCCATTTGGGTCCTGTGCGCAGATGTGCATCAGAGTAACTGGAGATAGCCCAGAATACAGTGGGGGACCTTTGCCTTTTCAAGCTAAGTTTTCTAACAGCCTCCATTCCACTCTGGTAAGGCATGGGTAAATGAATAGAGTGCTGGATCTGGAATCAAGAAGACCTGTGTTTAAATCCATGGTCAAAAACTACCCTTTGCCCCAGCAATACATCTTCTAGGTCTCTATTCCAAAGAGAGCTTTAAAATGGCGAACACTGTATGCAGTAACAGCTACATTGTGAGATGACTGTGATAGACTTAGCTCTTCTCAGCAATGCAAAGATTTAGGACAACTCCAAAAGACTCATGATGGAAAATGCCCTCCACATCCTGAGGAAGAACTATGGAGTCTGAATGCAGAGGGAAGCAGACTATTTGTTCTCCTTGTCTTTTGTTATTTTGTTTCTTCTCTCTTTCAGGGCTCCTCCCTGAATTTAGTTCTAATTCTTAGAACTATAATTTAGAATTAGTTCTAATTCTTCTTTATATCATGACTAATATGAAAATATGTTTAATATGAATGTATAAGTAGAGTCTATATCAGATTGCATACCATCTTGGGGAGGGAGGAGGGAAAGAAGGGGGAGAAAATTTAAAACTCAAAATCTTATGGAAGTGAATGTTAAAAATAAACTAATCAATTATAAAAAATAAAATAAAATGTTTGCTGAAAGTGAAAGAAAAAACTCACTTGTCTATGTGACCCTTGCAAGTCACTTAACTTTTCTAAGCCTGTTTCCTCATCTGTAAAATGAGAAAGAGTTGAGGACCTCCAAGTTCCCTTGTGGCACTAAATCTGTGATTCTATTTTCCTTGAAGTGGCCAATAAAAAGGAAGGGGGTGTCAAACCTTCATTTCCCTTTGGTTTAAGGTCCTAAAAACAGGTGTGCCTTGAAAACCATGCTAGCTTGAGCAGCGATGGAGCTCTTTCCTTGTGGCCAAGGACAAGAAAATCCATAGAAAGAAAACACAAGAGCAAAGCAAGCCTAGCTGCTCCAATCTCTCTCACCTTTGTGCCCATTCACAAGCTTTTCCCCATGCCTGGAAGGAATTCTCTCCTCATCTCTCCATTATAGAATCACTAGCTTCTTTCAAGACTCTCCAAGTCATTTCTTAGGAGGCAAACTTTATAGTTCCCCGTAGTGATTGGACTCTCTTTCTCTTCCTCAGATTTTGTTGTATTGTTCTCTCCCTGCAGAAAGTAAGCTCCTTGCGGGCTGGGAGTGGGTTTGGTTTGTCATTGCAGCTTATTCCCATAACCTAACACAGTGACTTGTGTGTGTTTTGTTCAGTCATTTTCAGTCCTATCCAAGTATTCGTGACTGCACTTCTTGGCAAAGATACTGGAGTGGTCTGCCATTTCCTTCTCCAGCTCATTCTACAGATGAGGAAACTGAGGCAAGCAGGGTGAAGTGACTTGCCTAGGGTCACATAGCTAGTAAGTGTTTGAGGCTGGATTTGAACTTAGGTCTTTCTGATTTCAAACCAGGCATCACCTTGCCCAGACTTGGGTGTAGTAGTTACTTAACAAATGCTAGTTGGATTTGATTGGGTGAGTAAACCACTGAACATCATTTCAGGTTGTATTGTAGAGCACTGGATATTAAACTGTTATTTAAGATCCACTTGGATAACCAATGCACCTCCTTTTCATCTTTGTAGAAGAGATGTTGTCCATTAGGTCAGATTTGGTTGTTGTCTTTAGTGAACTGCTTTTTGTTTTTTAAATTAGATTTTAAATTAAATTTCTAGGGAAAAAAAGAAGGAAAAAAACACAGACTTGGAAGTGATTGTAAAAATACAATAAAAATAAAATCCATCAAGAAAAATTAAAACTGAAAATAATAAACAAATTTTTAG
This sequence comes from Notamacropus eugenii, assembly GCF_028372415.1. NCBI lineage: Eukaryota > Metazoa > Chordata > Mammalia > Diprotodontia > Macropodidae > Notamacropus > Notamacropus eugenii. Next base: position 353,798,468 of record NC_092877.1, on the reverse strand, counting down.
TCCTCATAATATGAGCTGTATGCTTTGCAGGATCCTAAAGTGGGTCATTTGAAAGAGTAGTTTAATATGAAGTACTTAATCACATGACCTCTCAATGCTCTAAGCACTGTTTTCCTAGAGAAAAAAAGCAAGGTTATGAATTGCAGAGAAGTACAGACTGGCATTGGTAGAGGGCCTTGCAACCTGGAAGTTCCTTTTACCAGTGAAATCGTAGGCAGTGAAGTCACAGGTCTGCTCCCTACCTCTGTCCTTATCATGGAATACAAGGCTGTGCTGTGATTATGGTGGAAGGTGGTTTTTAGTCCCAGGCAGGCAAAGCTGGCTCCCCAACCAGACAGTATCCCTTGTACACATTCCCAGACCATTCCTCTCTGGTTCTACAGAGAACTTTTTTGCCCCACAAATAACTCTTCACTTTCTTTCCTGAAAGTAGTGTAACAGAATATTTATTTTATCTTTTTTACAATTAATAAAATTTATAGAACATCTGGAACAAACATCCCAAAGAGTGACTATGCAGCGTGCAGAGACCATTACATGTAGCTTTATTAGACAAGCTGCATTATTTTAAAAATCAAAAACATGTCTGAAGGAATTCTAGACTAGTAATTTCAGGATCGTTCACATTTATATGAGTCTTTAATGATCCCAGGTGGTTTCTGTTAAGACTACCCTCCCTATGTAAAGAATATTTATGAGAAATTTAAACCTTTTGCTTCTGGTAACCGAGACACTCATTTCTCATGGAGGCTCATTCCTTTAGAGTCTGCTCTCTAAAACTTCAGACACTATCTGACTTGATTGACAGTCTCTATTTCCCTGGACTGTCAATCAAAGAAATGTGTTGATGAACTAAGGAGCTCCAATTAATTGACGGATGCTTTGGTTTGGAAAGAAGCCTAAATGGATGATAGATAGGTTCTGTACCATTAATGGATAAAACCCTTTTTATTTTCCTAGAGAAAAGAAATTTCAGATTTCTCTTGGCTCACACCCAAATAAAGGCTGCTACAGTCTGAAGGTCAATGAAGTCTTAATATATCACTTATTTATAAAAGAAAGTACATAGATCAGTTCAACTTTCATTCAGGTGCCCAAATATCAAAATTGTTTCTTGGGGGTGGAGGGGACTTGGAAGCACACACTTGGAAAGAACTAATAGCTAGATAGACAGTTTGGGTTGTCAGGTAATGAGACACAGTTGAGGCAACTGAGATTTTTTTCCAGCATTTTGCTAGATAAAGGGACTCTGGTTTGTATTTGTGCCGAGCGACTCTGTGTCTCTCACCTCCAGAGTTCCTAAAGACTCTTAGACTTAAGCTATGAAATCTGTGGGTGCAGTCTTTAAGTGATAAGCAAATTGTATTTCGCAGTGTTCTCTTGGAGTCAAACTGAGCTTCGTTTCCATGTTTTGGGTAGATTTTTAGGACTGTGGTAAGAAATCGTTAGATTCTGGTTAGCCTCTCCTGGATAAAACTTTCTTAATTTACCCAGGCCTGTCCTTTGAAATTGTATAATATTTGTTCCTGGGCCTGCAGGAACTTAGAGTCACATCCCCACTACAATGAGCTAATGGAGGAAGATGTGAGTAGAGGCTGTGCTTTCTTTTACGCCTACCACAGATATCTGGAAGAATGTTGTGTCGTCAGTAAGTGGATCGCTTACTTTATTTGAGATGGGGTCTGAGAAAATGTCACATTCAGTACTTTTTTGGTTTGCTGAAGAGACTCAGAAACACAATCTCTCCTGACATCGAGGTCAGGTTCATTGGCTTCTCATTCCAGTTCTACCACTGACTCCACTGCTGTTTGGCAAGAATAACCTGAACTCTCTTGGCTTCAAGTTTTTCTTTTAGCAAAAGAGGCTAAAGCTTGTCTCTGCTAGGAATACATTGATCCTACTGTTGGGCGATAGAATGTCTGCAAAACCCTCTTAGTTGTTTGGTTGAAAGGGACAATTCTACCAGTACAAAGTACAAAGTGTGAGTAAGGCAATATCCCAGTCCACTTTAGGTTGGGCACCTCACAGTCTGGGGGTATCACAGGGCCAGATCTCGTGCCTGATAGGGGCAATGTGCAGAAAAGTAAGTGAACTGGAGAAAACAAGCCAATTTTCTTAGGAAACTTACTGAGTGCTTGGTAGGGGAAGGTGGGCAGAGAGAGTGTATGGTGGGGACAGTGTCAAAAAAAAAAGAAGGAAAGAAAAGCACTCACACCCAAAGAAAAGGAAATAGACTAATTCAAAAGGAAAACTTGCCTCTTTTCTGAAGAGAAAATCCTAAGAACACACAAGAATGGAGGGGATAGCCCCAGCTTGGGGAAAACTTTAATTTTAGGTCTGGTTGTAAGGGGACAGAAATTTTCTCAGTAAAGTTGGTTCTCTAACATGACCTTTCTCCTTTCTTATCTTCCTCCTCATCTCTTGTCTCTCTCATTTTACTTCCCTTCCTCCCTCCCTCTTTCACTTTCCATTTCATAGAAATCGAGGTTAAAACTAACTTTCCATCATCATGATCATATCAGCTCGAAAAAGGTTGTTCACTGTCATTCCCATAGACAGCAGGTAGAGAGATCTGGTTGGTTATTTCCTTGGTATCTAATTTTTGTAACATGAAGGGTAGTCTGACATAGAGAATACAGCATTGGACTTGTGTGAGGAACACCTGAGTTCAAACTCTGCCCCAAACATATTCATCATGTAGCCTACGTTTTCTCATCTTTAAATAGGGATAGCACCTCTAGCACCTACCTCTCAGGATTGTTGTGAAATTCAAAGGACATAACACACATATAGAAAATGCTTTGATATTCCTAAGGCATTATATAAATGTATGTTATTAGTATGAGATAATGTACAGAAAATGTTTGCTGCTGCTGTGGTCTCATTCAGGGCATTAACAATGGAAGTCAGGACCTGGTATAGTTGTTGGCATGTTGTTTCCGCTCTTAGACTGGGAGCTCCTTGAGGACAGGGACTTTATTTGCCCTTTTTTGTATCCCCAATGCTTGGCACAGTTCCTGGCACACAGCAGGTGTTTAATAAATGTTTGCTGACTTGACCTGAAGCTAATCCATTTGGCAGCCATGTCTGAAGGAAGGATTACCAAAAGAGTATTACCTTGCCAAGGAGAGCAAACACACTGCAGGCAGGGCTTGTCAGCTTAACACTACAACAGAAATGTAAGTGGAAAACAAAAGCAAATCAAAAAAAGAGAATGTAGAGTGAGGAAAGAGTTAAAGGTCAGTGACTAATGAGGAAAAGGAACAAAGTTGAAAGTTATGGGGAAGAGAAAAGTTGGATAGGCACATGGTTATTGGAAATTCTTGGAACTGAGACTGAGTAACATTTCAATTTCAGTGAACAGCTTATAAAAACCTATAAGAGGGGAGGTTGACCAGGGGACTTCCCTCTACCCTTCTCTCTCATCAGTTCCAACATATCTCTCCCTCTATAGAGTATGGACCTGTAGACATGTGTCTTAAGCACCTTGCTAACAGGACAATTAGTTCAGGGCTGCTCCCCAAATGACTGGCTGGCTAGAATTTAGGAGATCATAGCATTATCCTGCCCCTTGCCCAACCTATACAGGAGAGTGACAGGTTACTCAGCTGCATTCAGTCCTTTTTTGACCTTTTCAGGAATTTTTTTCCCCCTAGGGTGCAGTGTTAGGTAAGAGGCACCTTTCTCCTTTCTTTTTTTCCTCTTATGAGCAGTGGGTGACTCACCAACATTGAGAATTGTTTTTCCCAGACCAAGAGGCTGGCCATGGATGGATTTCCTCTGGAAGCAACTGGCTAAATTTGATGTATTCTCCTGAACTCCAACCAAAGGTGTGCTGGGGCTAGCTTTACCCAGCTCTCGTTAATTTTTTAGAGTGAGCATTTACATTTTGGAAATTAGCAAATGCTACTGATCAGGGCTTGATTTGTTGTTTTGTTAATTGCTTACAATTCAGAAAGCATTGGAGACAATATTAACAATGCAGATTAAATTTTAAAGTATATTGTGCAGTACTCCCCCGACCCAGACCTTGTCAAATATTTACCAACCCACCATTGACCCCAATCTCCTTTATAGAGGATTTCAATAATTTCTATCCCCTAGACAGCATAATTCTAGGATCTAGCCTGTGGTGAGAGAAGAGAGATTTCCTGGGCAGTGCCTTAGGAATTATTTCCAAGAAAGGAGAATGGCTGAGAAAGTCCTGGACGGAGTCAGGAGTGCAGCCTGGAGGGGAATGAAAGCTGGGTTGACCAGGGCCTCCTCCTTGAAATGGAAGTTCTGGGAGGAACTAGACAATCAGAGGGAGAGGCAGAAAGGACAGATGGTACTTTCTTTTGAAAAAGAATTTATTATCTATTTTAAACATTCACTTAAAAATTTTTTTGAGTTCTGAATTCTCTCCCTCTATCCATTGAACCCCTTCTCTATCCATTGAGAAGGAAAGCAATAAATATCAATCATGCATGTGAAATCATGCAAAACATTTCCATATTAGCCATGTTGCAAAAAAGGAAAACAAGGAAAGTAAAGAAAGAGAAAAAAAATTATGCTTCAATCTGTACTCAGACTTTATCAGTTCTCTCTCTGGAAGTGGACAGTATTTTTGATCACCCTTTGAAATTGTCTTGGATCATTGTATTGATTAGAGTAGCTAAGTCTTTCACAGTTGATCATCATACAATGTTGCTGTTTCTGTATACAATGTTCTGGTTCTGTTCACTTCACTTTGTATCAGTTCATATATATTTTCTGAAATCATCCTGCTCATCATTTCTTATAATGCCTTAGTATTCCATCACAATTATATGCCACAACTTATTCAGTCATTCCTCGACTGATGGATATCTCTTCAATTTGCAATTATTTGCCACCACAAAAAGAGCTGCTATAAATATTTTTGTACATATAGATCCTTTACCTTTTTTCTTTAATCTCTTTGGAACACAGACCTAGTAATGGTACTGCTGGGTCAAAAGGTATGCACAGTTTTATAGCCCTTTGGACATAGTTTCAAATTGTTCCCCAGAATAGTTGGACCAGTTCACAACTCCACCAACAGTGATGTGTCCCAATTTTTCCACATCTCCAGCATTTGTCATTTTTCTTTTCTATCACATTAGCCAATCTGGTAAGTATGACATGGTCTCAGAGTTGTTGTAAGTTGCATTTCTCTAATCAATAGTGATTTAGAATATCTTTTTCATATGACTACAGAGGCTTGATTTCTTCTTCTGAAAAGTGCCTATTCATATCCTTTGACCATTTATCAATTAGGAAATGGTTCTTATTTTTATGTTTGACTCAATTCCCTATATATTTGAGAAATGAAGTTTTTATCAGAGAAAGTTGCTGTAAATTTCTTTTTCAACTTCCAACTTTCCTGACAGAAGGTACTTTCAGTGTGAGTAGTCTAGGAGTAGTGAGAGTCAGGAGTGCAGCCTGGAGAAGAAGAAGGAGAAGGAGGTGTGTAGGAAGAGGAGGGAGGGGGAGGGAGAGAGAGAAAGAGAGAGGAAGGGAAGGAGAGAGATCCAGACAGTGTAGCTTAGTAGCTGCTGGTTTAGTAGTCCCCAAAGAGAACTGCCTTGCAGGGGGAATTTATGGAATATGAGTATTGTATGGGTTTTCTGTATGTGCTTATAAGTTCCCAAAAATCTGTGTGTTTATGGTATTTTGGGTCTTCTTTATTTCTCGCCCAGTTTTCACATTGTCAATCTGAGTGCTTGTATTGAAGCCAGAGACCCCTTTCACCCATATTTGGGTAGATTTGGATATAGACTAAGCTCATTTGGAAATATTTCTAGAAAGAGCTCCACATGGGGTCATAATGAGCCAAAGAAGGAAAATGACCCTTTTGGATCAGTGCCCAGGATTGGACTTGATCCATGTGGACCCAATGGCTTTGAGGAATCCTGGGCCATCAGCCACACACACACACACACATACACACACACACGTCCCAGACAAAAACTTAAAATGAAAACTTTTCTTCCTTTTTCTTTTGCAAAATAGAAATGAGTTGGAAGTGGAAAATGAGGGCAAAGATAGTTTTGTAACTATGTAAAAACTATGTAGTTTTTATATATAGGCAAGTTGGGACTACCTTCATAAAACAGATCCTGTAGGATCTAAGCAGGATATTAAGCAAAGTGGGGAGTAGTGATGATGGGGTCAGGGTACTTATTACTGAGAGCCAGGTAATAGTAGTAGAAAGAGCTAGAAAGTCATAGATTCAAGTTCCATCTTTGATACTTAGTAATGATCTGAAGTTGGGCAAGTCTCTTAACAAAATCTCTGATTTGGAACGGACCCCACAGGTCCCTTGGAAAAGTGAAAGTGAATTCACAAGTCAAATGCCTTCAATGAGTTTGATTTTCTTTGCCTTTCCCATAATTCTAATAAGGATGCATAAGGTTCATTTATGGGCAAATTGCTTTATGACCTCTTTTTATTATAGCATTCTGGTATATCTATATTACAGAAGACATTTAAATAGAACTATAGGGAGAACAAGGAAAGCCAGATTGCAAGGAGGTAAATAGTGAGCAGGAAGTGAAAAAGCAGAGGCCACGGGAGTAGAGCACTCTTTCCATACCTTTGGCTTTGAGAAGAGCTGTAGTTCGAGAGGATGTCAATTGAAGAATTAAAAAAATACCTGTTGTTGATGTTCTTTTCTTTTTAATCATAATTATTTCTTTTAATAAAACAACAGCCCTGTATTGAATCTCTTTTATACCAAAGAAAAAGAATTAATCAAAGCCAAACAAATGTCCTAGAGTGAACGCATCTGGAAAAGTATGCCTCAACCTCACTTAGTAGAACCTCACTTCTCTTCCATGAGGAGTGAAGCAGTTTCATTTTCTGTTCTCTAGAACCATCACAGGGGTAGTAAAAATATTCTCTCTTGCCAAATTGGGCAAACTTTTCTATAAAAGGTACCATTCTTAGGATTTAGTTGCTTAGTGGTTCACATGACTTTCTGTTCACCTAAGTAGAGGCAGCCAAGAGACTGACCAGGGGTCTGACTTGAATGCCTTCTTTTTAGAACTACTTTTTTAAAATTATTATTATGTAGTCACTATGTATATAGATTTTTTGGGTTCTGCTTATTTCATTCTGAATCTCACATATTTCAATGGAGTTGTGATTTCATCAAGGTGAGAGTTTCCTTTAAACCTGCAGATCTCAGACCATCTATGCATGCTCACCCTATGCAATTCTCATCTATGTTCTAAAAATTTCCCATGGGAGGACCACCCCATGTGCTGGATGCCTTCTTTGATTGGCATGCTGGCCATCTATCTGTCATCCCTTGCTTTTGCCTTGTGACAGACTCATCTTTCACTCTCATACAATTCATTGTTACATGTTGCAGCTTGCTCACACCCACCACATACCTCTTCATTGCCCTTTCTGTGGTGCCTATCTTGAATTCATCAGAGGCAGGGGTATTCTAGGTCTCAGTGCCATTCAACAATACCTGCACAATGTTAATATTGAAAAGATGGGCCTTTCATATTATGGCAAGCTTAGAGGAGAGTAAAAATGCTTTATAATTTTCTGAAAGCAATCCAAGCTAATCTCCCTTTCCTTTCCAATTCTGGGCCTAGCTCACTGTCCATCTTTTTTGCCTGTTCCCTACACACTCACACACATACATGAACACATGCATACTTGGATATCTCTAGCATATCCACTGCTGAAATATGGTAGTTGCCTAAATAGAGTTCTGGGCATCTTTGCCCCGATTTGCACTGGTAAATCAGGTCCTGGAATGGGGCTACATATCCCCTCAGGTTCTTGAGGTAATACTGAGAGGTTTGGAATATCTTTCTAATTCTATTATCTCAAGCCCCCATTTTGGTGTGTTCTGTCTCATACCAATCACCAGTTGCAGTTGGTATCTGCCCTATATTATTTATTGGCCCAGTAATTAGTGCCCTCTTCTCTTTTGAGCCAGTTACTGCCTTGATGCCATTGATAAGTAATTAACAGAAGACAAGAGACAAGCAAGAAACATATAAACATGTGCTCTAATATGGCAATTGGGACTTGCCTTTCCACATGATCATGCATTTCCAGAAATAGACTCTGTAAGCCTCCTCACATGGGTTAGCAGCACATGTTCCTCAGGCTGTGGAAGGGAATGAGAAAGGAACACTCCTGTATACAGCACCTATTATGTTCTAGGCACTGTGCTCAATGCTTCACAAATATAATCTCATTTCATTCTCACAACAACCCTGCAAGGCAGATGACTTTATCATCCCCATTTTATAGTTGAGGAAACTGAGGCAAACAGGTTAAATAACTTGCCAAGGATCACCCAGCTAATAAGTGTCTAAGGCCAGATTTGAACTCAGCTATTCCTGATTCTAGGTCCAGTGCTTTAACCACTGAGCCACCTAGTTGACTGGGTCTTCATCAGCAGTAGCCCCATTGTGCTGATAAGATATTCTCCATCCATTTGAATCATTTCATAAAAATCTCCCTACATTTCTCTAAATTCCTCATATTTATATATAATTTCCCTTTAATCAATTTGTTTATTTTAAGTTTGCAGCATTCACTTTCATAAGATTTTGAGTTTTAAATTTTCTCTCCTTCCCTCTTCTCCCCCCTCCTCAATACATTACGTAACCTGATACAGGTTCTATTTAAACATTCATATTAAACATATTTTCACATTAGTTACAATGAAAAGAAGAATTACAACTACTGGAAAAAACTACAGGAAGAAACCACAAGAAAGAAGAAACAAAAGAAAAAGAGAGAAAAGAGTATGTTTCCATCTTCATTAAGACTCCAAAATTCTTTCTCTGGATGTGGATAGCATTTTCCATGGTGAGTCTTTTGGAGTTGTCTTCTATCCTTGCATTGTTGAGAAGTCCTTCAAAGTCAGACATTGAACAATGTGGCTCTTACTGTGTACAGTGTTCTCTTGGATCTTCTCATTTCACTCAGCATCAGTTCATATAAGTCTTTCCAGGTTTTTCTGAAATCTGCCTGCTCATCATTTCTTGTAGCACATCAGTACTCCATTACATTCATACCACAACTTGTTCAGCCCTTCCCTAATTGATAGACCATAATTTTTAATGTATAGTAACATTCCATTACATTCACCTACCAAGTTTTTGTTACATTTTAAAGGCGTTTGTCAATCAGTGGGTCCCTACATTGTTTCTAGTTCTATGTAAAGATTGAGGAAATATAAACATGTTTGCAGAGAGCAGGGACCTTATAGCTAGTCATTATCAGAGCCAGATCTCTCTTAGTGGAAAGACTAATACTTCTTTGATTTCCTTAACTCTACTTTTTGGATCTTGACTCTGTCATACAAAATGTTTGCTATATCCCCAGATCTTTGGGTCATGTTATGTATTCTATCTGTACCTTCACCTAAGTAATTGATAAAAAGGTTGAATGAACTCTAAGGTACTCTAAGAGAGATTTACCCAGAGTATTGGAAAGAGGGAAGCAGGTAAGGAAGGGAAAGATAAACACTTAGCTCCTGAAAGGGAGACATGGAGGACTTCATGAGGAAGGTGACATTTGAGTTAGACCTTAAAAGACAGTTAGGATTTTGGGAAAAGTAGGGACAGTCTCTCTATTCACTATACCATAGCTATCTTAAAAGTCAGAAAGACCTGGGTTCAAGTTCTGATTCTGACACACACTGACTGAGAGACCCATGACAACTCATTTAACCTCTCAGAATCCTAGGCATCTCTTTAAAACAAGAAATTGCAGAGTTTCCTCACTGGGTATTCTTTGTATCAATTAAGTCACAGATCTAATAAAAAAATAGAAAGGGAGGCCAATTGAAGTGGAATGCTGGTAGAGAAGGGGAGAACGTGGCCAACACATTTGGAGAAGAAGGAAAGTGGGTGTTTTGTTGAGACAACAACAACAATATGTATATAGTGCTGCACGGTTTGTAAAACATTGTACATTTGTAGTGAGTATGCTCTGGCTCATTTTGCAGAGCCAGGATGATTATTTCTGTCCCTCAGGGTTTCAGCAGTACTCTGAGAGGTTTAGAGGTATCTCTTTTCCAATGCCATTCGCTTCATCCCCCTGTTGGGTTCCCTGTTAGGTGCCATTGATTAGAGCTCTCATTCCACTTAGCCATTTAATATCAATCAGTTTTTATACAAAGATATTTACTTTGAAGACACAGAAAGAATAAGATACAAACATGATCCATCAACACCTCCAGGGCATTATTGTTCCTATTCTATGCTGGTTTCTGGGGAGGATGGGCTCAGATGTAACCCAGTTTTCAGATAACATTGGCATCATCATTGTTGTTGTTCAATCATGTCTGACTCTTTGTGACCCCTTTTAGGGTTTTCTCAGCAAAGATACTGGACTAGTTTGCCATTTCTTTCTCGTGCTCATTTTACAGATGAGGAAACTGAGGCAAACAGGGTGAAGTGAATTGCCCAGGTCACAAAGTTAGTGTCTGAGGCCAGTTTTGAGCTCAGGTCTTCCTAACTCTTGGCCCCTCACTCTATTCAGTGTGCCTCCCAGCTGCCCATCATCATGTTCATGTCTAAATTGATCAAGCAATAAACATTTATGAAATACCTATTACGTGCCAAGAGGTGGGGATACAAAAAGGCAAAAGACAGTCCCTGCCTTCAAGGAGCTCACAATTTAATGGGAAAGAAAACATGCAAACAAATCTGTAAAAAAGCCAGCCATCTACAGAATAAATAAGAAATACTTAATAGAAGGAAGGCACTGGAATTAAGAGGAAAGGCTTCCTGCAGAAGATGGGATTTTAATTGAGACTTAAAGGAAGTCAGGGAGGTCAGTAGTTGGAATGCATTGAGGGAGACTATTCTAGGTACAGGGAAAAGTGAGAGAAAATGCCCAGAGCTGAAGGAGTGTCTGATTTATGGAACAGCCAGGAGGTTAGTGTCACTGGGCCAAAGAGCACACGTCTGGGAATATTGATGTTGGATGAGTCTTTGTCTCAGCCACCAGTGGGCTGGTCTCAGTCACTCCTAAAGGTCATTCCTTGCTCACTGGGCTGGCTGGCCACACAACCTCAATACTGGGACCTGACTCATCAAGACACCAGGAAGCCTGGAGACCTGGCTGACCTTTGGGACTCTCAAGTTTGGAGCATCCCATCTTTTTTTCTAAGAGAAAAAAAACAACAAACAGTGAGGCCACGTGACTTTTTTCACGGGGTCATACGTCAACCTCAGTCAAGAGAAGGTCCAAGTCCTCTCTGTGGCTATAATTCTCACCATCAGATACCTCCAGAGGAGTCAGATGGAGAGTGATCAGTCAAAGGGGAAAGTGGCTGAATAACAAAAAGCTGTGTCTCTGGTTGCAGAGCCCTTTTTGAAGCTAGTCAATGGAAAAGGTGATTTTCTTGTTCAGTCATGTTCAACTCTTCCTTCACCCCATTTGGGGTTTTCTTGGCAGAGATACTGGAGTGGTTTGCTATTTCCTTGTCTAGCTCATTTTACAGATGAGAAAACTGAGGCAAGCAGGGTTAAGTGACTTGTCCAGGGTCACATAGTTAGAAAGTCTGAGGCTGAAATTGGACTTCTGAGGATGAGTCTTCCTGATTTCAAGCCCACTGCCCCACCTAGCTGCCCCAACCAGGTGATTAGCAGAAGTACCTTGGAGAGACATAAGCATACAGAAGCATACACTGTAACTGGTTACAGTCTGGTTAGTCTCTCCAAGATACTTCCATTATGTGTCATTATGACTACTCAAGAAATAGAATCCCCAGAATCTTTCCCAAGGGGAGACATTGTCAAAGGTTCTCTGTTTATGTTCTAGATTTTATTATACATAACTATCTCATTTGGTCCTACTGAGATAGGTGTTATTATTATCCCCATTTTCCAGAGGAGATGAACTGAGGCTGAGACTACTTGCCCAGCATCACCCAGGGAGGAAGTGGCTGATTTGAACTCAAGATTCCCTGACTCTAAGTTAGGGCTCTATCCATCATACCACCTAGCTACCTCTTTAATTTTTTGGACAGTAGGGAATCATTCAAAGCTTTTGAGGTGGGGAGATATGATGACTCTTAGGGATTATCTTCTACAATTCAGCAGATAAAATGATGGGCAATTCAAAAATCCCTTACTTTTGGCTTTGGAATCCAGACCCACACACACATAGACTCTGTGTCAACTCTGTGCTCAATCTTTCTGTTGGCTGCATAGGACCCAAATGAGCAGCAGAGATGAGGAGACATGCATCATCCCTGGTAATTAAGTTGGCCTCATGTGTATTTGTCTTTGGACATGGACCATTCTCTTTACCACCTGCAGTGACTGCTTTCTTTCTTTTTCTGCCTTTTATTTGTATTTTGTGGGCCCTCTTACTATAACATCTGGGCTGGAAGAGACAATGACTGTTATTTTTCTTAAGGGTTTTTATAAAATCAATCTTGCAAATACTTCTAAGGCCTGCAAAAATTTGACCACAGATGAACCTTCCAAGATATACTTGATCTAAGAAAATCTCACTTGCTTACAAGTCCCAACCTGCAGTTTGGGGCCAGTGGCCTTGGGATCTGAAGGGCAAAATGCAATGTGCCAGGCACTTTCTGTGCTTTATCAGATGATGCAAAAAATTCTATTTTTCCCCAATAAATTCAAACAATTCCCTCCACATTTAGATTTCCCTAGCTACTAGTTTACTCCCTACCCCCAGAGGGGTAAATAAACAAGTTTTACCCTCCCATCACCAGGAGGTGAAGAACAAGACTTTTCTTGCAGCAAAGAATGTTGGCTTCTATCAGAAACACAGATGTTTTGTGGGGGAAAACAACATGAGCAGATGAAATAAACAGTAGTAGTTTGAAACTGAGATTTTTCTGCCTACGGTCTTTGGGCTTGTAAACAGTTATGTTTATGGCTGATAAAATGGCCAACAATTGATTACTAATGGCAGTTTTGAAATAACCTTTCTTTTTCTTCAATGGGTGTTGGAGGGGTCTTTGTGGTTTGCACCAAATTCATGGACCAGGTACAGACAACTGACCAAGGCTCAGGGCTGTCTACCCTTCTCACTTCAATCTTTGGTTAGGTCATCTATGTTTTCTGACTGGTTAAAAAAAAAATCTGTCCCTGCAGGCTCACAGATGCTCCTGGTTCCCCCACTGACTCCACACAGAGCATCATTATCTCTGCAGAGCTTCTGTCTCTATGGTAATAACAGATGGGAAGTGCTACAGAATTATTCATGCTAGGGAAAGGAGACAGTCCAAAGAAAGGGTGGGGGGTGGGGGGTGGGGGGAAGAGCATCCTTCCCTGAGGGAAAGAGAGGCTCAGTAACTGGGAAGAACAATAGTTGGTGGAGATGGGGGTGAAACTTTGGAACCAATATGGGAGCTGAGTAAAGAGGAGGGGGAGGAGCTAGAAGGGAGGCAAGAGGAGAAAAATCTTTTGTCCCTGTTGTGTCTCAGCTGTCCCGAAGAACCTCTGGCCCGATGGTAGGGAGTGTTTAGAAGGATACACCAAATGACAGAACTCACGACAATAAAATAAGGGACTAATAGAAAATTGGGCACTCTCCTCCCTCCCAACCCCCATCTCTCAGAACAACACACAAAAAACTCTGAACCTAATGAGTACTGAATGCTTTAGTGCTGGGTGGAGATAGTTTCAATTCCTGATTTTAGAGCTGTGGTGGAGTAAAATGAATCTTGCCATGGTCCATCAATAGTACTGAACATCTAGAAAAGTAATTGTAACTTTTTAAAAAGTAAATGTTCAATTCTCTTGAAATTGTGATGCTCTATCCTCCTCCTCCTCCTCTCCCCCAGCCCCCAAACAAGAGAAAAGTTTTTAGATAGGTTTGTTGTTGTTCAGTCGTATCTGACTCTTTGTGACCCCATTTGGGGTTTGTTTGGCAGAGGTACTGAAGCAGTTTGCTATTTCATTCCCCAGCTCATTTTACAAAGGAGGAAACTGAGGCAGTTGGGGTTAAGTGACTTACTTAGGGTCACACAGCTAGTAAGCCTCTGAGGCCAGGTTTGAATTTCCTGGCACTCCCCCACCTAGTTATTTAATAGCTAACATGCTGGTTCACAATTATTATCTTACTTGATCCTCACACAACAACCCTGGGGAGGAAGGTGCTATTATTATCACCCCTTATACAGATAAGGACACTGAAGCAAAGAGAGGTTTGGTGACTCACCCAGGATCACACGGCTAGTAAGTGTTGGAGGTCGAATCTGAACTCAGGTCTTCCTGACTCCAGGTCCAGAGCTCTAATCACTGAAACACCTAGCAGATATACTTTTTATGATCTTTATTCTTTCCTCTTTTCCATCTACGGTTTTCTACTTCCAAAGAGACCTTTTAGCAACAATAATGTAGTTTTAGCCAACAAAAGAGGCCACCTCTCTGCCTTGGGCACTAGGTTAGGTGCCCAGGCTTTGATACACAAAAACAAAAACAGAACCAGAAATAGTCTCCCCTTCAGGGAACTTACACACTGCTGGGTGGAGTTGGAGGAGAGGATGATAAACACCAAGTAGCAAAGAAACTGAATCTGGAGGTTAGAATCCCGACTTGCTATCTTTGACCAGGGACAAAATCGCTTTGCTTCTCTGGTGTTTCTCACCTCTAAAATGAGGACCGACAATCATTCATTCAGTCACCAAGCATTTATTAAGCTCTTACTCTGTGTGCTAAACTCCAGGGTTAAAACTGAAGCAAAAAAAAAAAAAGTTCCTGCCTTTAAGGAATTTTGTTTGGCCTTTTTGGGGGATCCCTAATGTTTAGCACAATTCCTGGCACACAGTAAGCGCTTAATTAATGCTTGTTGATTGACTGAAGAGGAATGTAACACATTAAAAGGAGATTCTGACCCCAGCTCCAAGTCGTGTGAAAAATGTGTATGGATAAGAAGCAATTTGAGGGAGAAGAACTATAATCGTAGCTGATATTTACACAGGAATTTACCAACTTCGACTCACACGGTTCTCTGAGGGAGGGAGGCCATCTTCATGGGATCACGGATTTAGAGCCGGTTGTGGTCATCTTTTAATGATGGGCAATACTTATCCCGAACAGGAGGAAACTGAGGCACAGAGCAGTTGCTTGACAAGGAAGCAAGCGAAGATTTCTTAAGAGACTGCCCTGGGCCGGAGAGACCCTGGGCCATTCCCGGGATAGAAGGTCACCCAGGGGCCCCCGCTTCCTTGGACCAACTTATAGCCCTCTTACTGCGTGGACACTACCACCTTGTTGGCAGCTCTGCTCCCAGTCTGCAATGATTCTCTCATCCCTCCAGCTCTTGGGTGGTTAGGCTCCACTCCTGCGCTCCCCTCCCCATGTGAAAGTCAACCAATAAAAAAAAGAACCCTGAAAAAAAACCCTCGCTGTGGATGCTCTGGGTGTTTTAGATCGCGCGAGGGGAGGGGCCCGGACCAGGGCCAGGGAGGGAGATGCCCGGGGCTTCGCTGGGGCTGCAACTTTTTTTTTTCCAGACGATCGACTCCCCGGCTGCCCGCGGGCCGAGGTCAGTTCAGGCGAGGAGCCGCCGAGCGCTCCCTGTTCCGGGAGTCCAGGAGCCTGGAGGGCCGGGGGAGGGCTCGGGGCAGCCAGAGGCAAGGTCGGGGCGGGGCTCCCGTCTGCTGGTGCAGAGCTGGCTTTCTGGGGCGGGCTGGAGGCCCCGCGGTCTAGGAAGTACGGGCGGGGGGAAGGGGAGAGAAGGCGGGGGGGGGGGGGGGGGGGGGTTCCTGGAAAGAGGGGGAGGGGCGCCGCGAGCAGATGCGGTTCTGGGCTGGGGGAGGGGTGTCCCCGACCTCCCCACTTAGGGGACTCGGAGGAGCGGCGTGGAGGGGGCTGGAGGAGGGGCTGGGGGCGGGGGGAGGGAGCAGATGCTGCCAGGCGGAGGGGTTTGTCCCTGACCTCTCAAGGAGGGGGCTCGGAAGGGCGAAGGGGAGGGGGAGCAGATGCTGTTCTCGGCTGAGCGCCTGCGTAAGGGATTGGGGAGGGGGTCCCAGATATCTTCGGGAGAGGGATTCACGGGGGCGCTTTGGGGGCAGTGCCCTCCACCTGGGGCGCCCCTGATCTCCCCGGGCCGGGGGCTCATGGGGACGCCTGGGGAGGGTGGGGAGGGGCTGCCCTGTCCCCTGGCGGGGGCGCCCCCAGTCTCCCCGGGTGGGGGGCTCATGGGGACGCCTGGGGGGGTGGGGAGGAGCTGCCCTGTCCCCCGGCGGGGGCGCCCCCAGTGTCCCCGGGTGGGGGGCTCATGGGGACGCCTGGGGAGGGTGGGGAGGGGCTGCCCTGTCCCCCGGCGGGGGCGCCCCCAGTGTCCCCGGGTGGGGGGCTCATGGGGACGCCTGGGGGGGTGGGGAGGGGCTGCCCTGTCCCCCGGCGGGGGCGCCCCCAGTCTCCCCGGGTGGGGGGCTCATGGGGACGCCTGGGGGGGTGGGGAGGGGCTGCCCTGTCCCCCGGCGGGGGCGCCCCCAGTCTCCCCGGGTGGGGGGCTCATGGGGACGCCTGGGGAGGGTGGGGAGGGCCGCCTTATCCCCCGGCGGGGGCGCCCCGCGGTCTGGCTCCGGGCCCCCGCGGGGCGGGCCGCAGACTGCCGGCTCAGCCCCTCCCCCGCAGCCCGGCCGGGCGGGGCGGGGCGGGAGGGAACATCCTGTCTGCTCCGGGCGCACCGCAGACAGGCTCGCGCGCCAGCCGGCCAGACGGCGCGCGGGGCCGCGAGGACCTGGGAGCCCCGCGGGCGGGGGAGGGGGGAGGGGCGCCGGGCGCGCGCGGCCGGGCGGGGAGCGCGGGGCGGGGCCGGAGCCACAATAGAGCGCTGGGGCCGCGGGGCGCGCGCGCGGGGACGCTGGCGCGGCCTGCCCCTCCCCCTCCCCCGCGGCCCCTCCCCCCGGGCTGCCGGAGACGGCGGCGGCGGCGGCGGCGTCTGCGGGAAGCTGTGTCTCCGCAGTGACGTGGGCGGTCTGTGTGCCCGGTGACGTCAGAGGGCTGGCTGTGTGTAGCCATGGGGGGGCGGGGGGTTCTGAGCGGCGGCGCCGGCGGAGCCCGGGGGAGCCTCGGAGCGGCGGCGGGGCCCGGGGGAGCAGCGCAGGTACGGTTCGGCCCAGCCCGGCGGGGCCCGCGGGCAGGGGAGCGGCGCGGGGGGCCGCGGGAGGTCGGGGGGCTGCGGGGGACTGCGGGGGGCCAGGGCTGCACTTGACCTCGGCGTCCGCCGGGGATGCCCTCGCCTCGGCGGGGCGCGGCGGGGCCCAGCCCGGACCTCCTGGCCCGTCGGCGAGGCTCGGCGGCCGTGGGCAGGGGGCTTCCGCTCGGGGCGCCACCCGCCCGGCTGGGGGGAGGGGGCTGGAGACCACCGGGCTGGGGAGGAAGGGCCCCCCTGCCCTGGTCTGCCCTCTCCCCTGGTCTACCCCCTCCCCCTGGTCTACCCCTCTACCCCCCACCCCGGGTCTGCCCTTTCCTCTATTTCTGCCTTCCCTTGTCTACCCCTCCCCCCGTGTCTGTCTCCTCAACGCCCCCCCCCGTCTTCACTCTGCTTCCCCCCATCTCCGTCTGCCGCTCCCCTCCAGTGTCCCCCCCCCGTCCCCCCGCCCCCGCTTGAGTGGCGCCCAGTTCCCGAAGTGTGGGCAGCGACGGAAGGGGATGGAGATGTCGGGGTGGGGTGCGGAATGGCTAAAGGAGACTGCTGCCTCCACTCCCCGACGCCCCCTCCTCTGACTCTCTCTTTCCGTCCGAGGGGTGGGGGATCGAGGGAGGGGGGCTTGGGTTGACCCTCCCTGGAGGAGGTGGGGAGGCCGAAAGGGGACTTTCACTAGTGGCTGCTCTCCACCCGCACCCCATCCACTGGTTGAGCCTCGGCGGGCGAGCTCTGTTTAGTTTCAGGGGCCGCAGATGGGGAGAGGATGACAGGGTGGGTGAGGAAAGGAAGGGGATTTCCACCCGAGTGTCCCCATGGTTCCCCCCACCCCCACCCCCGACAGCCTCCACCCTCCACCCTGTTGGAGTCTAGACTTGTTCCCCAGGGCAGACTGGCAGGGGGAGGGCTGGGGATGTCCCTGTCGGCTTGTGGAGGAGGAGGACTCCCACCTACCGCCTCATCCTGATTCCTAGTGTCCTGCCTCCCCCTCCCTTCCCTAGGGTTTTCAATTGAGTACTTGACTCCGCGTGGGTGTAAAGGACTTTCGGGGTTTGGGGAATCCCCAGTTCTCCAGGTGATTCCTTTTGGGCTTCGTGGTTTGAGCTGGCGCTCTGCGGTGGGGTTGAAGTCAGTGGATTCCTTCCTTTCCCTTGTTGGGATGGATGGAGTGAATAGTTCAGGCAGCAATAGTTCATCTTCACCCTCACCCCAATTTTCTCCAGTTTATTCAGGATTTCTTTTCTTGAGAAGGAAGTGGAAGGAGGATTTACCTCTCCCCCTCCCCCCTTCCCCTTGCTCCATTTGCATTCTTTGTGAACAGTG
Organism: Notamacropus eugenii; assembly: GCF_028372415.1. Classification (NCBI taxonomy): domain Eukaryota; kingdom Metazoa; phylum Chordata; class Mammalia; order Diprotodontia; family Macropodidae; genus Notamacropus; species Notamacropus eugenii. The sequence goes on along the minus strand of NC_092877.1, from coordinate 353,780,018 downwards.
TCTGCAACTGCTTTTTTTGTCCCAGATTAGCCTTGTTCAAGGTTGGAGGGTCAAAGGATTGGAATACATAGTTCCCAGGCAGCAGGAAGATTTTCTCACCTTTTGGATTTACCTACTTTTTTTTTTAAACGTACTTTTGATTTCATAACGCTACAAAAAAACCCTCAGCTATACTGGGCAATTAATGCAAAAAAAAAAAATCGATGCAATTTAGATTAGACCATCAATATTTACCCATGAGACAATGAGTGCTGATTTGAACACTTTTCCCCCCTTCCTGTAAGTACTTGGAGTTAATTCTTTTGAATGATATTAGGAAATTCAGTAAGTAAATTATTCTGGTTATAATGGCAGTCGAAAGAGGCTCCCTAGTGATTAGCTTTGGGTGAGTTGATTGGAGTGCAGCCATTGTGTAGTTCTATATATTGTGAATTATCACCTCTGCAACCCACAAGACAAATCTCTGTCTCTGAATGCTGGGGAGACCCTTTACAAGCCACCTTCATGTTTAAATTGAGGGTGTTCAAATGAAATTATTTAAATAAATGACCATCAAATTAACTGATTTAAATAAATCATTAAAAAAAATCACCCTTTGTAAATGAAATTGCTTTCACCATTGAGAAACTGCTTTCAAATGAAACCTTTGGTCCTTGGAACAAATTCAGATATAACTTTTCCTTGTCCCCACCCTCCCTTTTCTTTTTTACAGATTAATTGAAAGGAGAATTAAAGCAACATTGTCCAAGACGCAAATCTGGCAGATTTTTCTTTAGGTGCTGTTACTTTTGGTTGCAAAAATCTAGGGGGAAATGCTGACTGTGGTCATCTCTGCTGACACCACTACGGGCCACTTATAGGCAACTTTTCATTTGTCTGCTAATATAGACTGCCTTTTGGAGGAATAAGTTTATTTTTCCAGTTTCCTCAGGTGAATTTTAAATTTATCTTCACTGTGTTAAAAACATTTTGACATGTTCCATTCTCTTATACATGGCCATGAAAACTGGCATAAGATGCAAATATCTCTGATATTGTGCTTTAGAAGAATTGCATTGAGCCAGCACATCTCAAACTGATAGTGATTTTTTAAAAAAAAATATACTTTATTCATGGAATCTGAGGCCAAAAGGTTAAAAAATACGTTTATACTTGAGGATATAAACGTGACAGCCACATTTTATTGAAGGGACTTAAGTGATTGTGTAGAATCTTTTGAGTAAATCAAAGCTTTCTTTAAAAGAAGGTGTTATGACTGAGAGTGAAATTACTATAAACATTTTCTTATTTTCTTCCAGAACAAACCGCCGAACTAAGATGCAAATTTCATACTTAATTATTTGAAGCTTCACAGTTCAACCATGGAAACTCTCCAAACTAGCTTCCCTTTGGTTCAGGGCTCCAATAAAAAACGGAATGGGCTAAGAGATGAGGGCAGCCCTCCCATGAAAAAAATGATGACAGAAATGCATGTAAATGGGAAAGTGCTGATAAACACATTGCCAACGGTAAAGAAGGAGAACTTGGATGACTATGGTGAAGCTCCAATGGAGACGGATGGGGAAAAGGCCAAATCCAGCTGTAATTCAGTGTCTGAACCTTTACATTTAAATCCTAGTTTAAAGCACACACTGGCACAGTTCCACTTAAGTAGTCAGAGCTCCCTGGGTGGGCCTGCAGCATTTTCAGCTCGTTATTCCCAAGAAAGCATGTCACCCACTGTATTCTTGCCTCTCCCGTCCCCTCAGATTCTTCCTGGGCCTTTGCTCATTCCTCCAGATAGTTCCACTGAACTAACTCAGACTGTCCTGGAGGGAGAATCCATTTCTTGTTTTCAGGTTGGAGGAGAAAAGAGACTGTGTTTGCCTCAAGTCTTAAATTCTGTACTCCGGGATTTTTCACTCCAGCAAATAAATACCGTGTGTGATGACTTGTACATATATTGTTCACGGTGTACCTCGGAACAGCTTCACATCCTGAAGGTCTTGGGAATCCTTCCATTTAATGCCCCATCTTGTGGGCTCATCACACTCACTGATGCTCAAAGACTGTGTAATGCTTTGCTCCGTCCACGTACCTGCCCTCAAAATGGTAGTATGCATCCTGCTAAAAATTCCTTGGCCCAGTTACAAGAAAGTGGCAGGGCCTTTGAAGTGGAACATGAGTGCTTGGGTAAATGCCAGGGCTTATTTGCACCCCAGTTTTATGTTCAGCCCGATGCACCGTGTATACAGTGTCTGGAATGCTGTGGAATGTTTGCACCCCAGACGTTTGTGATGCATTCACACAGATCCCCTGACAAGAGGACCTGCCACTGGGGCTTTGAATCAGCCAAGTGGCCTTGCTATCTCCATGTAAACCAAAAATACTTAGGGACACCGGAAGAAAAGAAACTCAACAGTCTTTTAGAGGAAATGAAGGAGAAATTTAGTGTCCGGAGTGGAAAGAGAGCTCAGTCCAAAGTAAGTGTTTTCAATCTAGCATTTGAAGAGCTACCCATTCATTCTGATTGGAAGTGGGATACATATTTTTCTAGAAGTGCATTCATTGATTATTTCAAAATCTAACATCCTTTTAAGATTACAGTTAGTAGATTTTAGAAATGTAACTTGATGTATCCCAAGTAGCCAAATGAGAGAATGTCGTTGCTTCATGTAGATAAATGGAAGCTAACTGTACTATTTCTATGATTCATGATCGTTTGCTTTAAAGCATTAGCTCCTTTTGCAAATGGGGTGAGCGAACCACAGAGACATCTCGTGGTTTGCCCCAGTTGGCATTTTTGAGTGACACACCAATGATTTTTGGCATCATTTCCCTGCTGGACTATTCAGATTTTATGGTCTTTGGAATGTGATGTAGAAGATCTGAAGGACTTGCGATTCTTATATTAGAATAATCTTAACATTTCATAGTAATTGATTTTTTTTTTCAAAGAAGACTATGTTTACTATGCTATGGGGTAATCTAAGTAGGAGAAATGAGCGAAAAATTAGAAAGGGATAAATTTAGATAGAGCAATAGGAATGGAGAAAAACCCCTCTGTGACAATGAAGATGATAAGGTTAGTTTTCTAGTCCAGCTTCTGTATATTTTAAACAAGGCTAAGCATTTTCCCCCTAAACTAGCTTTCTTAATTCATAGATAATCCTCTTTTTTGAGTGTCTTAGTACTTTGTTATGATGAGCAAATTGAAATTGAAAAGCAGTAAATCATATTTCATCTGAAATTAGTCACAATGGTAGCTATTTAGCTCTTAATTCTTCAAAACATCCCAGGGTGTTCCTTTTTTTCCAGAAGAGGAAGAAAATGAAACAGATGAAATGATTGTTTGAAGGTCACAGGGCACATGATTGTACTATATAATAAGGAACATAGCTAGGAATAGACATTTGATTTCTTACCTTGGGTATAAGAATATTGCCCTTTAAAGATATGAGAATTATGTTATCTGCTCAGTTCTGGGGATACAAAATGAAAGAGAAAATTTGCTTGTGCCAGGGTGTATTACTGTGGACTGTTTAAACTAGGTAGGTTTGGAAATGTTTCCTGCCTGGCTTCTAATAGCTCACTACCTGGCACACAGAAGGTGCTTAATAGATGCTTGTTTCCTGTTACCTCTCTAGAGTAAACTACCCCAGAAGTTGGAGTTCATTGCTATATTCCTGAATGGGTAGGCTCAGAGTTTTTTTTTCTTTTTAGCTAAATCAATAGCTTACATCTTCCATTTTTCAGATTTACATGCAATTTTGCTTAACTTCACACTGAAACATGACAAATTAGCCAGGTCCCCTCACTTATAGAAATTGTATATGATAATAATAGTACCTTCTTTTTATATGAATACTGTCCTGCCTGTAAACAAATGAGAGTAAAGATTGACCTTCCTGGTGACATCCTGGTTCTGCCATGAAATTTGTGGTGCTCATTGTGCTAAAGGTCTATAGGATACAAAATGTTAGAACCCAACTGATAGGAAAATTCATTTTCTTGTATACGGTTAGCCCAAACCAAAGGAATAAAATGATGTGGGAATTTTCTCTGGTTTTAAAGTTAACCTTAACTCAACTTATCTTTAGTCTGTATGTTATAAAGACTATATACATAGAATTATGTGCTAGTTATATTTAAATGACTTGAAAATTTGCAAGACCTTTAAATACCTGACCTCATTTGAGCCTGACTAACCCTTGGTGACTAGAAACCCTCAGATGAGGAAACTTGAAACTTGAGACATCTGGGTGGTGTCCAGGGTCACCCAGCTGCTCAGTGTCAGAGTTAGAAGGGGAACTCTCTCTGGTTCCTGGACCCTAAACTCAGCATTGTATCTATACTGCTTCTCTGCTCTCTTGCTTTTCTTTAGATTTTTCAACTAAAATACCCCTCTGGGATTTAAACAATTTTCAGAAAACAAGGTACTATAATAGGAAATCTCAGTAAAAACAAATTTGAAAAAGCAACTGTGTTAGATCCCTTAGTATTTTAAATTAATTTAACTAAGAATGTTTGTTTTTAAGCTGTGTATAAACTTGTGTAAAAATTTGGCCTGAAGCAAGGAAGACCTGAGTTCAAATCCTAACCCTTACACTTTGTGACCTGGTTGATTCCTTTAAGTCTCTTAGTGCTCTAGGATACTTTGTAAGTTGTAGAGGAGGTGCTGACTATCTTGGTGGAGGGAATTTCCTCACTTGGGAGTACCCTACCCCATAGGTCCAGTCCTCTAACCCTATTAACATGTATGTAAGCCTGAAATGTGTAGACATCTTAGGATGAGCTCAGAAGGAAGTACTTGACTGACCTAATGCATTTTCTGCTTCTAACAGTGTGTAGATACACATTATGATGAGTTGGCTGCTTCTGAACTCCTAAACTCAACTCACACTAATCTGTTAGAAAATACACACACACACACATGCACACACATGCATGAGTGTGTGCTCAGGCGTGGTGTGTGACCCCAAAAAAGACCTTTCTGCTTTCATGTTTTAACAATGTCTTTCATGTATTAATATCTATTATATAGGTGGAGTTATCTTTATTTTGTAAGCCAAAACAATTGATACTTTAATTTGTAGCTTTGTAGCTGAAGTTTTGTTTGCTAGATTTTATTTTTAAAAAAAGTTTTGAAATTAATAGGCAGCTGCTCCTTGTTTGGTGGAGCTGAAGTAATGCTGATAAGGAAAAAAGCAAAATGGCACCCTTATTTCTGTTACTGTTTCATTTACTTGAACAAATTGATGTTTCTAAGTATTTTTGAGTAGAATGAGAAATACAAGGAGGTGCATGCCGTAAAGATGAATGTGTAGGGACAGAGCTTCCAAGGGCTTGAATCATTTCCCGATTATAGTGATAAAATCCTAGACTTTGGGGATATTTTTATTATTTTCCTGCTACCTGTAAATACCTGAAAGTGTACTTCTAAGCTTGAATGGATTTTTCCTCCTCTTGCTTCCTGTAAATTAAAGCTCTTCACCTTCCTCTTTTCAATGGTTTAGTTAGAACTGACCACTGATTCCCTAAAGCACACACAAATATATACTAAAGCTCATTTGTTTGTACTATTAATTCTTTAATCAGTCAGAGATTGCAATCAAGTGTGCCTTTGTCTTATCTGAGAGAAGGGTTATGAATAAGCATGTTAAATATAGATTTTATAATAATGACATTAAGGGACATTTCCTAATTTTGATTTTTTATGAGTTTGTTTTGGCTCCCCACCTACCCCCAGGATTAGTGAAGTTTTTGGGGAAAAGGTCTAAAATGAGCTTTAATTTTCTTATTTTGTAACATTTTTTAACATCTACCTTTAAAAAAAATGTGTGTAGATTGTGTAGACACACAGTCTTAGCTTTGCATTTTTAGCCCTTCAGGAGATAGTCCCAAATCTTCACCAATTTCCCTTCTTGAAACTGTTGACCTTTTTTTGTGTATTAACTAACAACCTTGCCAGTGGAACACATAGATTTTCCTCACAGCTTTGCTAGTTGGTACAGATCAGTTGTCTGGATAACTCAGTACAGTGCTACACAAAAATGTTTTTCAACTAGTTTTCTTATTAAGTATCATTAAATAGCATCAAGCTTTATTTGCTGTATCACTTGTAGTAAGTTTTTACTTTTCCAGAAAATTGTTGCTATTTTGTAATTAGCATAAATTGGGGGTAACTGGGGATGAGGTGTCCAGTACGTAGATGGCAGGTGAAATAGAGACCATTATAATACCAAAGTATGTGAGCCCATATGAGGGACACATGGGAAAACATTTTTAGAATTTTAAATTGAGCTTATGTCTTGGAATAAGAAAATATAGGTGAAAATGAAATCTCTGTTACTAAAATGTAACTTAGGACTTAACCAACCTTCCCCATAATTGTTTAATGGGTTCACAAGGTTTTAGAGAGTCAAAGGGAGCCTTAAAGTTCAAATGTAGCCTGAGCCTTCTTTCGTATACATAGTAGCACACTGAATGTGTGCCAGAAAGCTGTTGACTGCAAGTGCTATGGAAGAATTAGAAATTGTTGCCATTTTCTGCCAGACTTATGTGACTTGGAACTTGCTGGCTAAAAGGTTTGATTATTGGACTGAGAATTTGGAGTAAATGGGACCTTCTACAGGTAAAGTAGCGATTTTAGTCTGTGTGGAGAAGGAGACCCTTTGTGGCTGAGCATCTTAACAGAGCTGAAGCCAGATACGATTGCCCCTTTGCCATGCCACTGGTGTGTCTGTGCTTCTGGCATTTGGATGAACTGCTGTGGATCAGATGTTTAGAAGTGGTTTGGGAATAGTGCCACCTTATGGCTTAAGAAATAAGGCATTCATCACAAGTTGGCTTTCACTCCCAAAAAAAGATTTTAAAAAGTATTAGAAACAAAGTCAAACTGTTCATCTGATATATAATTGTGTCTCTTAATAAGAAAAGAGAGTAAAAGGGAAAATGGAGAGCATTTGTCTTGGGTAAAAGATTTGTCTTGGGGTCATCTTTCCTGCATAACACTGTAACTGTGTAACCAGTGAATAGTATTTTGTTAGCTGTGTGCATTGTTAATTAGTTATGTCTCTGGACAAGCTAGAGGAAGTGTAAAGAATTTGGGTAATTTCAGTTCCATTAGAGCCTATTATAAACTAGAGAGTTTGCAGGTCAGGGATTTGAAATCATTTCTAAGTAAAATGTCAGTGAACTGTGATGAACTCCATTTAAGGATGAAAAATAGCTTAAGCTACATTCAGAACATTATTCCATATGTATAAATTCTAGAATATTAATTTGGCCTCAGAATGTTAAAAGCAGTGAAAACAAATTCCTAAAGGAAGCTAATAACTATTATTCCTTTTTAGCTGTGGCTTATATAGCTGTCAGGGGCAGCTAGCTGGTACAGTGGATAGAGTACCAGTGCAGGGGTCAGGAGGACCTGAGTTCAAATCTCACCTCAGACACTTGACACCCACTAGCTGTGTGACCTTGGGCAAGTCACTTAACCCCAATTATCTCATCCTGGGTCATCTCCAGTCATCCTGATAAATATCTGGTCACTGGATTCAGATGGCTCTGGAGCAGAAGTGAGGCTGGTGACCTGCACAACCCTCCCCGACTCAAAACAAAGTCAAGTGCAAGTCATGTCATCATTTCTCTGATGGCATGACCTTGTTTGGCAATGAAGGACGAACACCATATCTGTCAATAAATCTTCATTGCTTTCTATAGAACTGGAGGGAATACAAAAGACTACTTCAAATTTTAGAATTATATTTTGATATAACTTTTCCTTTTGACATATCATCAATGCACAAATTTCATGCAAAATAATTTCTGAGGTGGAAACTTGAGCCTTCATGGTCAGAAGAGCATCTGACAACTTTATATTGCAGATTTTAGTTTATAAAGTACTTTTAGATACATTTTCATCTGACCATTGGAATTTACTGTGAGGCAGGTAAATTAGATATTAGTAAATCCATATTTTAAAAAAAATGTTGAAGCTTGTTTCTTTTGGATATAGCTGTCACTCTCCAAAAATTTTCTCTCCCTTAAACAAACCCATTCACAGATGAGGAAGTGTAGGCTCAGATCATTGAGTGGGTAGGAGCTAGCAAAGAGGTGGCTTAGATCTAGAGTTTTTGACTCCAAGGCCAATCCTCTTTCCAGTACTTCTCCATGATCATCACCATGATTATCATTGAGGAAAAGGAATAATTAATATATTTATATGCAAAGAAAAGTTCTAGCAAATCAGAGATGGAATGGAGATAAATACTGCCTGAATTTGGACTATTGGGGGGACCCATAGAGACAGACTTTTAGAAGGTCTTTGTGGCAACAGGAGCACTGTTGGCAACCTGCTCATTACCTACAGGGTGGAAATAACATCTACGGGTTCTCAGTGACTCTGAGAGCCAGATACTCTCTTCAGGACTTTTTCTTAATGATCCTTGGGATTTCACACTGACTCCGTTTCTACCATCTTCCTCCTGCCTTTATTTACCTTCTGATATTTTGTTCACATCTCCTTATGAATGACTAGGCTACTTAGACTTTCTGGTTTAATTGCTCTATAGGGAAAAAGTGTGTCTGATTTGGAGTTGGAAGGCCAGGGCACAGATTGCTGATCTCTTGTTTGTTACTTCTTTGATTGGGGGACAGAGTGAGGTGTTTCTTCAGTTTCAGGCTGATGGTCCACCCAGCTTTGAGATTTTGTGTTTCTGAGGGAGTTGCTTGACTAGTCTGGGCTTCCATTTTTTCATTTGTAAAATGAAGGGAATGGACTCTTCTGTCCCTTCCAGCCTTAAAATCCTGTGATATCCCTGCTGTGATTACTGAAATGAATGGAATTCAAAAGAGGGAAGTATTTATGGCATGTCCAAAATGCTTTGATCTATTTAAAATAATGCGTTATCTATCTAAAAACTTCTGCCATGTGGAAAGTCTAAATGATATGTATTGCTCCTCAATCATGACTTATAAATGTACATCATTTTGGTGACAATGTATAATAATTATTCTAAGTCTGTAACTTAATGAAGTATGGTTATTTTTGGCACATATTTTTCTTTTCTTCTTTCCTTGTCTGTCTTGTCTTTTTACATGAACTATAACATTTTTCTCTTTGGAAAAATGTATTTTTGAGTTTGGATTGTGCATTTAATTTGTCATCTACAGTGTGAAGGCGGAGCTTGGTTCTAGGGAGAGAGCCCTCCTTCAAACATCGAGGAGCTCCCATTCTAATGGGGGATGCTATCTGTGCACAGATACATACAGTACAAGGTTGGGAGGGATGAAATAAAGGGTAGAACTGGACCAAGGGGTCTGGGAAAATCTGAGGAGTGAGAGACCCAAAGCTGGGCCAAGAGGCTTCATGGAGGAAGCACAAGTCAAAGCTTGTCATCCTCACTGAGAACCAGCACAGTCCCTTTTATGTCATGAATGCTTAAACATATTATATCAGTGAGAAACTAGCTCTGTGATGAAAGTTTTCCAAGCAGCTGGTGCATTTGAGGAAGTCTTGAATAACGGGAGAATGGAGAGCTGATCTTAAAGCTAACTCCAAATACATCCTGACTGTGTGATTCTGGCAACTCACTTGACTTCTCAGTGTGCTTTAGGCTACTGACTGTCTAAGACTCACCTATATTGGTGGAGAGAATTTCTTCAGCCACATAGCAATGAAATCACAGGGCTGTTCTTTATCTTTATTGAGCGCAACAGAATTCTGGCCTAAGAAAAGAATCTGACAATTCCCTCATGCTTAGAGTCTTAGGAGAAGGAAAAAAATAAGATTGTAGTGGATTTTCTTTTTAAGAGTTCTGATCTACAGGAACATTGTTAACTAGCTGTTTTGCACTTTGTTTCTTATAGATAGTTAAAGCAAGAATTGTACATGTATTATAACATTTTGTACCTGTACCTTTCCAGCCTACAAAAAGCTCATTCGGTTAGATGATGAGTATGAGTGCCAGGAGGTAAAGCTAAATTGCAGCCTACCCTCATTTTGATTTGCTTTAGGCCTCACAGTAAGGTAACAGAAGGACTTAGATCATATTTGTCACTTGTTTTCCTTTAAACATGTTAAAACTAGTGACTGGCATGTGATTGTGTATAAAGCTGAGCTTTTTAAAATTTAATTTTTATTTTCAAAAAATGCTGAATGGGATATCAGAAACCCAAGCCCTTCTTTTGTTTCTTGAAAAAAAATTATTCTGAATTTAACAAATGCCAAGAAAGGAAAGATTTCTGTACGCAAAGTAAAACATAAAAAGAGGCTTATGTGAGGAAACATGAATTTCTTATGTACAGTTTAGTTTTTTTATATAAAATAAATTAAGCATGTTACTTTCAAAGCTAGCCTACTTCTCTGTATCTCCTTTTAACCTTCTCTTTTCTTCTTTGCACTTAAAGAGTGTTTTAATGACCCATTGTTTTTTTCAGTAATATTATCATTAGGTTCCTCCCTAATATTTCCATTCCTCTAAATTAAAAAAAAAAGAACAGAAAAAACCACAAACCTTGAACATAGTCAAGCAAGACAAACCCATCCTTAGGCCATGCCCAACAACATGTGTTTTGTTTTTCACTTTAGGACCATCGCTCCTCTTGAGAGGTGGAGCACGAAAGCTAAGCTATTTTTAAAAAACCTGCACACAAAGTTCGTGTGGTATGTTTTATGTTTTCCAGTTATTTGCCACTTTGTAGCGCTTGTCTTTACTTCAGTCATTGAGAGCTGGAGGAAATCTGACATACTAAGGTGTTTAGGTTTTTCTTTATGATTTTTTAAAGGACTAACTAATAGTGTGCCTTTTGTATTTTAGTAAAATTGTGTTGAGCACTTGAACTTCTTGCTACTACATATAGGAAAAATTGTTAAACAGGTATGTTTACTCTGTACCTAAAGTCGCACTAACTATGTGGTTCAGCGTGTCCTGCATGCTGGAAATCATAGCAGCCAACGTCACATCACAAGTGAATAGTCAGAACTTAATTTTCTTCTTCTGACAGGCATTTAGAAGTCTAGACTACAGATTTTACATGTGTTAGTGGTAGTGATAGCTAATTCGCTAGAGAGATATATTTATTTGTGAATGTTACTTGGGTGAACATTTTGGACAAAATAGTGAGTATGATCTCTATACATCTAGCTCTCCACTCATAGTGGTTGTTTATAAGTCTTGTGGACTTGGCAATTGAGGGTTTAATTATAGTCCTCCTTAGTGTTATCTTGTATGGTTTTGATATTAAATACATTTTCCTGACATTTACCTACTATAGCACTAATTTTTTAATTCCTGATATTAAAAAATATTAAGGAATGTCTTCAGTAAGTGTTTGATTCTGGACAGATCTTTGTAACACACACCCCTGAACTTTGTAACATACACCCCTGAAGTTCACTGTCTCATCTTGGAATAGGAGTGGAGTGCTAGGGTCTACCAGTCTGGAAGGTAGGTCTGGTGTAGGACTGGTCCACTGGAGATCTGGTGATGGGCTTGTGGCTCTTTAGAGAATCTCATGATTGCCAGAATGTTGGCTGCCAAGTCATAACATTTTTTGGCTGTGGTAACACATGAAGGCTCTGCTGAGGCTGGCAAAGTCTGTAATCTGCGTTTATGATTGGTGGGGCAGCTCATGCTGATTCAAGCATAATTATCAGGAAGTGTTTCCCATTTTATTTTGTATGTTATTGGAACATATTTGAAAGAACATGATTTTAAACTGGTGAAAAATAAGTCAGATTAATCATGTGATGACAGAATAATTAGAAGTTCTTTACCTTTTTTTGTGTCACTGACCCCTTTTGATAGGTTAGTGAACCCCTAGAACTCCTTCTGGGGTTCACTATGACTTTTTTACACACAAAGGAAACCACTTATTTGAAATAAAGTTATCAAAATATATATATTTCAAAAACCATATTTACAGACCCCAGATTATGACCCAAAGTGTTTATTTACAATTTCATTTTCTTTAATTTTTGAGCATAGTGGCTAATAATTTTGAAACATTTGAGTTTTAGTATAAGTTGCAATATTTGTGCGTGAAACTGGAGATGGGTGAAATGGTTCTTAATACTTTAAAATCTGAAGATTCTAAACTTTAAAATTATCAACAAAACATACAATTAGGCATGCTCCTTTATGCAGAGAATAGAGTGAATGCTGTGTTATTTAAGTTTTCTTTCTAAATATGTTACATTATTTTCCATCTGAGAGACTAATATAGATTGTTTACATGATCATTGTACACTGGATTTTTATTAGAAGGTTCACTTCTTAAAGGAGTTTTGATCAAGACAGTGTATTAAATCAAAGAGGGAGAAACACACTTGGAAAGCAACACTTTTTTGCTTGGCACGTTAAAAAAATTAATATTTAATTTTTCCCATTTAAATGTAAAATCAACTTTTAACATCTATGTTTAAAAATTTTGAGTTCCCAATTTTCTCCCTCCCTTCTTCCTTTGTTCTCTCCCTGAGACAGGAAGCAATTTGATACACGTTATACATGTGGAATTATGCAAAACATTTCATATTAGTCATGTGTGAAAGAAAATGTTAAAAAAAGTGAAAAATAGTATGCTTCGATCTACATTCAGACTCCATCAGTTCTTTTTAGAGGATGGCATTTTTCATCATGAGTCCTTTGGGATTGCCTTGATTAATGTGTTGCTGAGAATAGCTAAGTCATTCATAGCTCTTCATGATACAATGTTGCTGTTTCTGTGTACAACGTTCTCCTGGTTCTGCTCACTTGTCCTTGCATCAGTTAATGTAGTGCTGAGGACTTTTACATAGATTTTAAAAATCAACCATTTCTGATAAATCCTAATTAAATGAATCTTTCCATTTTAAGACATTTTATATAGCTTTGTAAATTAAAGAGAGATTTAAAAAAAAATTAGGTTGAGGTGTCTGAAATTTAGCTTGTGCACCAGAGGTAAACATTCCACCTGTTTGGGAATGGTAATAGCAAAGCTTTCCTTTGATCTGATTCTTTGGAAGGCAGTACGGTGTTTTGTGGCTAAATAGATGAAACCTACAACTTGATGCCCTATTGAAGGGCATGGGGCCAGATAACTGTTGCTGGAGCTCATTTTTATTCCTGCTTTGTAGCTGCCTCCCTGCTGTGCAGCAGAGTCCCTGTTCCTTTGGAAGTCCTGATTGGTCAGCTGACACAAATATGGAAGGGATGAGAGAATCCATTCTGCATCTGTGGATGGTTCATTGCTTAGCATGTGTTTCTTCAATTGTCTCTAACAGGCAGTTAGGATCATTCATTGTTTCCTAGAGCCAAACTTAGTGAAATTAGCCTCAATCATTTTGCTATTGTCACTTTCATGTATTTTTCCATCCTTTGTACAACTCATTTGGTACAGCCTTCTCCCTGTAATTCTAGGGATTCCTTTGTAGTTCATTTAGGAGGCAAGACTTGAAAGATGCAACCTAGAGGGGTGGGTAGAATGGTATAGGAAGACTTACTCTGAGGTCCTTTTTCCTAGAGTTGAGTAGGTAAAGAATTGTTTAAATAAAACAACACTTGGTTATATGGTGTAAAGAAAGGTGAAACACACACACACACACACGCGCACGCATACACACACACACTGGAAGTTTTGGAATTTACTTGGGTCAAAATGGAAGTCTCCTAAATCTAGATGGCAAAAGAGATTTGTGGGAGAAAATGTTTGGGGTTTTTTGTGCTGAAGGCTTACTTGAGATTCTAGATATATAGCTATATTTCTAAGGGAACAACCCACCAGTTTATGTAAAGACTTCATGGTAGCAGCTAGTAGCATGGTAGCAGTGTTGAAAACAGGAAGAACAGAGTTTAAGTCCTGTCTTTGACACAAACTGGCTGTATGCCCCTGGGCAACCCTCTAAGGAAGGACCAGACCTGAACTGATGGAAGAACTTCCAAGTCAAATCAAGTCACCAAACTTTTATTAAGTTCCTACTGTGTGCCAACGCTGTATTAAGTGCTGGGGATAGAAAGGTAAAGTCAATCCCTGCCATCAAGGATTTCACAGTCAATATGTAAACAACTAAACCATCAAGCAGCAGCATAAACATGAATGGGAGATAATCACCAGAGGGAAGGTACTAGAATTAAGGGGAACTGGGAAAGGCTTCTTGTAATAGGTGGAATTTTAGCAGAGATTTCCAAGAAGCCAGGAGGTGCCAATGAAGAGGGAGAGCCTTCCACGCATAGGGCGGTAGCCAGGAAAGATGTCCAGAGTTGAGAGAAGTAGTATCTTGTTCAGAGACCTTCAAGGTGGCTAGTGTCACTAGACAGAGGAGTAGGTGGGTGAGAGGAATTAGGGCATGAAGGACTTTGAATGTCAAACAGATTTTATATGTGATCTTACAGATCTTGCAGGTAGTGAGTCACTGGAATTTAGGGTGACACAGTCAGACCTGTAATCTACATATTGGTCCTTTTTCCTCTCTTTGATTTGTTTGGGAGTAGAGGCCTAATTGTGGTTGGTTGGTTGTTGTCCTTCTTAGAAGAGGACCAAAATGATATCACCATGATAAAGTGAAGTTTCGGTGTGTCTGACGGGCTGATCAGACCAATGTGAGCTCAGAATGTTCTGCCACAGGTTAAGCACAGATAGTCCATGTGAATATTTGGGGAGGATATCCCAAATCTGTACATCCTGTGTTTACTTTGTGCTGTCTCAATTCTGCTTTGCTCAAAGAGCATAGCACCTTTTCTTATGTGGGCACGCCATGCTGAGTGGTCCTGTGCCAGTGTCTCCCATGTTGCACAGTCAAATCCAAAGTTCTTGAGAGAGACCTTGAAAGTGTCCTTGTATTGTTTCTTCTGGCCACCATGTGATCACCTGCCCCATGCAAGTTCTCCATAAAATAGTCTTTTTGGCAAGCTTACATTTTGCATTCGAACAACATGGCCAGCCCTTCTTCAATTTGAAAAGGTTAGAGGCCAAGACCAAAGTGGAGGGAGTGTTGGTGAATGATTTTCTGTTTGCAGATGACTATGCACTCAATGCAGCCTCTGAAGCTGAGATGCAACAAAGTATGGATCAGTTCTCTGCTGCCTGTGCTCATTTTGACTGAATAATTAACACCAAAAAAACACAGGTGCTCCATCAACCACCACCACACCATCCATACATGAAACCTTCGGTTACAACAAATGGAAAAGTTTTCAATGCTGCGGATAAGTTCACTTACCTTGGTAGCGTACTTTCCAGGGATGTACACATTGACAGTGAGGTTGATGCAACATACGTTGCCTAATTGTGGTACAGCTGGGTCAAAGAGGATGCATGTGATAGGAACTTTTTGAGTATATAGTTCCCAATTGCTTTCCAGAATGCCTAAATCAATTTACAACTCTCACCAGCTGTGCTCTGGTATAATTTTTTTTCCTACAGTCTCTTTAACATTTGTCATTTTCTTCTTTTGTCAGCTTGTCTTGTCTGATAGGATCAAGGGAGGTGGAAACTCAAAGCTGTTTTAATATGCATTTCTCTAATTATTTGTGATTTAGAACATTTTCTTTTATATGGTATGGTTGTTGATAACTTGAACATCTTCCTTTGAAAACTGTCTATTTGTATCCTTTGACTGTTTATCTGTTGGGGAATGACTCGTTTTATAAATTTGAATCAGTCCTTTATATATCTTGGATATGAGCCTTTTATCAGAGAAATTTGTTGCAAAGAATTTTCCTAGTTACCTATTTCCCTTTTAATTTTTACTATAGCAGATTTGTCAATGGAAAACCTTTTTAATATAGTCACAGTTTTCTCTAGTGTGATCCTCTGTCTGGCCTTTGTTATGCAATAGTCAGCAGGAGGGGAAATTGTTTTTAAAAGTTTGAAGTGCCATTTGATATGTAAAGAGTTGAAAGATAATGTTGTAGCAAATAGAAATAATTAGAGCACATTTTTACAATCAGCTTGCATAGTAGCAATTTATGGCAGATTAATATCAAATGATTTTTATGTGTACTTGAAACCCTTTCTAAGTGAAGTCCTGAAGAGAAAGACAGAGCATCCCAGGCAGGGGAGGGAGCCAATGCATAGGACATTTGGGCACCTGCCAATCTCACTCTTGATCTTTTGTCTTTCTGTCATCCATAATCTGTTACCTGGGTGTTTGCTGAACAAATGAGATAGTTTTTTTCTTTTAAAAAATTTCTTGATGGAGAGGAGAGATGGGTAATAGATCCACTGTTTTTAGAATTTGATTTCATTTCTGTCTTGTTCAGTTCCTCCAGTACTGAGTATGAAGGCTATATAAAGGCAAGAATAAAATAGCTCCTGCTCTCAAGGAACTTTTGTGGTTGTTGATCAATCATATCTAACTCTTTGTGACCCCATTTGGGGTCTTCTTGGCAAAGATACTGGAGGGGATTGCCATTTCCTTCTCCCCTCATTTTTTGGACGAGGGAACTGAGGCAAACAGGGTTAAGTGACTTGCCCAGGGTAACATAACCAGTAGGTGTCAGAGGCAGATTTGAACTCAGGTCTTCCTGATTCCAGGCCAAGTGCTCTAACTACTACACCATCTAGCTACCTTTCTTAAAGAGCTTACATGCTATCAGTGGGATACAAGGTGTGTTCAAATCATCATGGTAAATGAAAATGAGGAAGGGGCAAAGTATTGGCACTTGGGGAAGTGACCTAGAAAAGGCTTCCTCAGGACATTGACCATGGACCAAAGGCAGCCAAGTTTCCGCAGAGGCAGAATTAAGGAGAGGAGTGGAATCCAGGCACCTTGAATGGCTTGTGTGAAAGCCCAGAGGTGGTGTTATCAAGCAGTCTCTTTTGACCAGAAATTCGAGTTTGTGAAGGGGAATAGTCAAATAGGTCAGAAATAAGGGCCAGAAGAAAAATGAGGAGTTAGTGCCAGGTGGAGTCCAGCCTAGTTGGTCTAGAATAGATAGTGGAGGGTGACACCAGAGGTTTTGAGCTAGGCTCCGGTCCTGGGCCCTAGGAAGATTACTTTGGCAAGGGGGCAGGTGGATCAGAGAAGGGAGATTCCAGAGTCAGGGAAACCAAGTACAGTACTACAGGGGAGGGAGGATGAGTGCTGGAAATACAGAGCCATGTGAGTAGAAAGAAGGGGATGGGTGGGAGAGATTAATGGAGGGAAAATCAGCAGAAGATTCCAGGACAGTCTTGGGGGGAGGGAAATATATGGGAATCCAAGTTTAATGATGACTCAGCAGAGGAGCCTGAGGTATTAAAAACCAGATAAGAGGAGAATGCAGAGAGAGCTGTGTGTGTCATGGAAGTGGAGGGGGTGGGCTGAAGGAAGAACTGTTTTAGTCCTTTCTGGGGTCAAAGGCCAGGCTTTGAGGCTTTAGAAGTAAGTAGGTGGTGAGGCAGTAAGTTTACAATGAAAGAAGAGGGATCTAGGATGGCAGCCTGATGGGATGGCAGGGAGAGAGAAGCCTTGCTGGGTGGAAATGATCCCAGAGTTCACTTCTGGAGGAGCTGGGACGTCAAGGTTGAAAGTACTAGTCATGGCCAGGAAGGTAATGGGAGAGAGGAGGAGACAGAAGAAGGGAGGGAGCTCTCAGCAGATGGCTTCTCTCTTCCCAGGACATCTCCTGCTGATGGGGGTGGGGGTGAAGAGGTCAGCAGCTCCAGAGTTTTGCCATCCACTGTAGAGTGGGCAATAAGGTCCCTGAGCAGGGAAACTGGCCACATTCCAGTCTGGCATCATGCTCTCATAGGATGTGTCGTGATTGTTTTGTGAGCAAGGTTGGGTACAGATTTCCTTGGAGGGATAAAGAAGATGTTCTGACAATAGTTTAATTTAAAAATCTGTTTCATGGGTTAGAGATAATAATCTTTCAGGGTTTTTTGATCAGTTTTGTAACAACTATAAAAAAAAATGTTGGAGCAAAGTAGAGAGGGTCTCAAAAAGGAGCAGTTAAAGTGATCAAATGGAGAAGAACGAACAGTAGGTCCTAAAAAAAGTTTTTATTGGTGGTGTTCAGTCTAGAAACAAATGGATCTGAGGGTGACTTGCTTGCTGTGATTAAATATAGTGAGGATTTTTTTATTGCGAGAACCAAGAAGGAGGAAAAGAACTCAAGTTAAAGCAGAGGGATTTGGGTTGTCTATAAAGAGAAGCTTTAGGACCTGGGTGTCTGGGGAGGCTGGGGGAGGGGCGATTTCTGTGCCTGGAGAGTGGGTCATAGGAAGGGACTCAGCATGTTCTGGTCTAGAGGGATCACAGTATATCTCCTGATGTCCTTTCTACTTCTATTAGGCTCTGTGATTTTATTAAGATTTCTAGCACTTTAACTATAGTTTGTTTTGAAAACCAGGTGGCAGAATTTCATACTGTATACTGTTAGCAGGAATAGCTGAGAAAGTACAAGGCCAAACCTTTCTGTCTAGTCTTGTAATTCAGTATGTCTTTCCCAGGCATGGCCAAAGATGGCTGGGTGTCCATTCTCCTTGGTGCTATGTGGTTGGCAAATGGGAAGCACTTTGATATTTTCCCTCTTCTCTTGTCCTTCCTTAGATCCTCTCTGTTGCCCTCATCCCATCTGATTTGCCTCTCTTTCCCATCCATTCCCACCTCCTATTTTTCTCTTCCTCCATCATCTGTGCCTGTTTTTTTCCCCCTTAAGGATACAGTAATTGCTCTAATAGATAAATATCATGTTTGTAAAGGGAATACCAGCCCCCACCCCAGCAGTGATAGCTCTTTTCCCTTTGCTTCTTTCCCCCTTCCTAACACCTTTGAGTGCTGCTTAGGGATAAAAACTTGCTGATTTGTCTGTCCTAGCTGTTGAAGGGAGGAGTTGCTCTGCTGATGGGTGGCCCCTCTTAGTAGTTGCTGTCCTATCAGAAGGACAAAATGGTCTTGCTTTCGGCCTCTGTCTAAATAGTGTGGAGCGCTGGTTAGTTTGTTAGAAATGAGCACTTTTAGCATGATAGGGGAGTACTCTAGCTGCCAGGATAAAGTGGAACGGGAATGTTGTAAGTGTAGGGGGTTCTGTACTTGGAAATGCTCTTTGGTGATTCATGAATCCTCGAAGTTGAAAAAATTCTGTTGTTGACTTATGAGTAGTTGTATTTGTATGCTTGGTGAAACTACATTATCGCATATATTTTTCATTTAGGAAGAACTGATATATTTGAAGATGAGTTTTGAATAACACTTCTTCCTTCTTTTTAAAATTTTTTAAAATTAATTTTATTTATTTTCAGTGTTCTACAATCTCTACCATATAGCTTAGATTTTTTTCACCCTCCCTTCCCCATCCTATCCCCTGCCTCCCTGAGATAGCACACAATTTTATATAGGTTCTACACACACATGCCTATTAAATACATTTTCACTACAGTTATACTGTGAAGAAGAATTAAAATGAATGGGAGAAATCATATAACAAACTAAAATGTAATACAAAAGAAAATGATCTGCTACAGTCTGTGATTGAATTCCATAGTTCTTTCTCTGAATATGGAAGGCATTTTGCCTTAAAAGACCATTGGGAATTTTTTTAAGTTCTTGCATTGCAACGAAGTTCCAGGTCTACCAGAAAAAACTCTCGTCCACACTTTACTGTGTACAAAGTTCTCCTGGTTCTACTCCTTTCACTCAGCATCAGATCATATAAGTCTTGCCAGGCCTCTCTGAAGTTTTCCTGTTCATCATTTCTTATAGCACAATAATATTCCATTACATTCATATACCATAATTTATTCAGCCATTCCCCAATTGATGGGCATCCCCTTGATTTCCAGTTTTTGGCCACCACAAAGAGTGCTGCTATAAATATTTTTGTACATGTGGGCCCCTTTCCCATTTTTATGATCTCTTGGGGATACAGTCCTAGAAGTGATATTGCTGGGTCAAAGGGTATGCATATTTTTGTAGCCCTTTGGGCATAGTTCCAAATTGCTCTCCAGAATGGTTGGATCAGCTCACAGCTCCACCAACAATGCGTTAATATTCCAACTCTCCCACATCTTCTCCAACATTTATCATCTTTCTGTTCTGTCTTGTTTACCAATCTGATAGGTGTGATGTGGTACCTCAGAGTTATTTAGATTTGCATCTCTCTAATCAATAGTGATTTAGAGCATTTTTTCATGTGACTGTAGATATCTTTAATTTCTTCTTTTGAAAACTGCCTGTTCATATCCTTTGACCATTTATCAATTGGGGATGTCTCCTTCCTTCTTTGCAGGCAGATACACCCCCAGGGCTGGAAATGCCATCATGGTATCCAGTTATAAAACAAGAAGGTGACTCTGTTTCTCAGCCTCCTTCATTCATCCATCCCAGGTAAGCAGCCATCTTTCTTTTAAATTCTCCTTTCTTTAGTTATTCAAAAACTTTCTTTAGTTGTTCTTTAGTTATTTATTTAGTTGACTTTAAAAATCCAAAACTGATATTTTTGAAAAAGGGCATTTTGAGTAGACATATTTTGGTTTGTGTTTGTTAATATGATAAAGTTATAACTTGTGTAATCCTGTTCTGTAGTAAATGTGCCTAGAGGTACAGGAAAGCTTGAGAATGGAAATGGGTATTTTAGTTTTCCATTCTGTTGAGTCCTGTTGAACATTTGCAGACCTAGAGGGAGAGTCCATCAGTGTGGGCTTTTTTCTAAATGTGTCGTTTTTAGAAGTATGTAAATTGCTTCTCCTCTAAGATTACCTTTCAAATGTTTGCTTTAATACATAGGAGCTTTCTTAAGAACTTCAGATTGACATAAGAATTTTGCATCTTTTCAGTGAGAACATCTAAGATTTGTAACTTCATTTTCTCTTGCTCAGTTTTTTTCTTGGGTAATATGGGTTCACCAAGTCTGGAAATGAAGAGAGCCACTGCCTTGCTCTCGATGCCTCGAGCTTGAATTCATTAGGGTAAAGCCCCCTGCTGCCCTCTGGGGGGATATAACGTTTAAATAAGAAAATTTCTTTTCTAATGTGGCTCAGCCATCAATAGGAAGATAGGAAATACACAAATAACTAATGTAGAATAGTACATGAATGTGTCAGGCAGGGGTCAGCAGTGTATGTATATGGAGGAACAAAAGGTCATTTATGGAGTATAATCTACCTAGAGGAGATAGCCTGAGCTTGGTCTTCAGTGGCAGACTGGATAATGGGTACAGATTGAGCATGGAGAGGGATAGATGTTCTAGACAGAGGAACAATGTGGGGAAAGGGAGGAATACACAGTGTATGACTTGTCCAGTTTAGCTAAAGCATAGACTGTTGAAAGCAAGTAGCATGAAAGATGGCTTTCAAGAGAAGGTGGTACCAGATCATGGCGGGCAGGCCATCAGTGCTGTGGTCAGCAGACAAGAGGGAGCCATTCAAGGTTATGAGCAGTCCCCTGAAATGCCTGGATCTCTGCACATGATGAGTCTAGCTTCAGTTTAAAGCATGGTTTGAAGAACAGGAGAGTGGAGAAAAGACATCTTTGAACCTAGGAAGCTGGCTGAGTGGGGAAGCCAGGGACAGAGTGAAGGCAGGAGAAGTTTAGGGAAGAAAGATGAACTTGATTTGAGTCCTGGGAGAGAGTGGAGCTGTAAGAGGGCCTTTGGGCATTGAATTAAACCTGCTGGTCCTTAGCCAGGCTGGGGGAGTACCAGGACTGGGGAGTCAGAGAGAGGTGATCAAAAGAACAGGGGAAGCAAGGGGCTAGACGACCAGGAATCCAAGGGATGGGGTTAAAGGCAATTGGGAGGAGGGGCTGCATTTGCTGCATTGAATGTCTTTCATAGACTGCCTCTTTATGCCACAGTGACAAAGTTCCTTTGTTCTATAATTTAGCACTGTTAATTTGATAAGTCAATTGTAATTATAATTTGGTTTATTCATGTTCATTAACTTATCCCATAAGCCTGTTAATTAATTAGCCTACAAAGCAGCATCAGGTCAGCGTACAGCCTCACTAACTACTACTGTAACTCAATGGCCTTGTGATCCCATCAGTGCAGATCCCATCTCCCTCCCTCTGGTGGTGGAGCTTACAACCTTGCTATGCTTTCTTACTTGGGGTGAAGCCTATGTCCTCTGGCTCCTCCACAGGGGTATACCCAGGGTCTCCAGTGGTGCTTGGACATCAATGTCAGAGTGTGTACAGAGTACATAGGTTCCCTGCCAGTTATCCCTAGATTTTGCTACATGGCCAGTCCAATATTACATGCCCACCGTGGGCCTGTCCATAACCTTTAATTGTTTATAAGCTTTATGTGTTGTCATGCAAGTACTGAAATATTTAGGAAAGATTGTTTTGTGGGATCATTTTAAAGGCATCTTGTATTTTGGGCTTTGCCCTTTCTGTGTACATGGACTTGTGGACGTGCCCATAGCTGGACTGAGGTCAGATTCCACTTGGCCCTCTGGTGTTGCCAGAAGCCCCAGGAAATCAGGACCCTGGGGAGGCATGCAGAGAGACCTGGCTTGTATCCATACAGCGTGGTGCTTGAACCAGACAGTAGTCACACAGGAACTGAGCACGGGTTCCCTGTGGCGTTGGGGCAACTCTGGGGATAAAAATAGGCCTCAAAAGAAGCCAGAAGTGTCTGCTCTGTCCTGGGACAACCTCCCCTACCTTAGTGCTGCGTGTGTGTGTGTGTGTGTGTGTGTGTGTGTGTGTGTGTACCCTTTCTGTGCTCAGCCCTAGTGCTTTAGGGGAGAGCTGAAGGCAATGATTTTCCCACTTCTGTGCTTGCAAAAAAGGTGCAAAAGGAGATGCGTTTGGACTTCTAGTCTTCCTTTTTTTTTTTTGACCGCTAGGCTTCATGTGCAGTGACATGGGCCCCTTTGGTGGATAATCTTATTCCCTTACTTAGATTTAGTGCACACTCTTGTCCCTTTTTGGAGTTTGTTTCCTTTTATTATTTATCTTGTGTCTTTGTAGACATTTTGAGTAAAAAAATAGAAAATTGTCGATTTTCACTTTACTTGTAGAGATAAACATTAAAACTGATTTTTTTCCCATTGTGTCTCCTCAGCTACTACCTGTATATGTGTGATAAAGTGGTTGCTCCGAATGTGTCGCTCACGTCCGCCCTGTCACCATGTAAAGAGGTCTCAAAAGCAGGGGCCAAAATGGTAGAAGGGAACAAGTCTCTGCCAGGGCTGCCTGAGAAGTCTTATGCCAGCAACGAATCTCGCAAAGTCGCCTCTTACCCAGAGCTTTCCCTTGAGGAGCAAGAGAAGATAGATCTGAAATCCAGTCAAGAACTTGGCAGCCGTCTGGGTGAGCACACTCGTGAGACTAGTTGTCACCAAAGACTTTGCAAGATGACTCAAGGATTTTGCTTTAATCATGTTTTAATTGAAATTTTCCAAAATATATGTGTGTTGCATCATCTCCCTGAGCATACTCCCGCCCTTTAAAAATAATCAGATTTTTTTTTTAAAGATAAGATTTTTGTATTCAAAATACTTAAATAATAATTAGGGACATGCTATTATGTAACTCCTACATGTAAATGCATTTTATTCAGTCAGTTACTCATAGTTTTTACTCTACTGTTCATATTTTAAGCAAAATAGTTTTCAGTTATTTAATTGCCTCCTTTTTTTTCCCTTAAAGATTCATCCATGTCAACCAGTTCTACAAATAAAAGGAAGTTGGAGCCCAAGGCTTGTAGTACAGACCCAGAAACCAGCAAGGTGCAAAGGGGCCAAGAGGCACCAACTCCATGGCCATCGATTATCAAGGATATCAGTTGTGAGGATGACAAAGGGAAAATCATGGAGGAAGTGATGAGAACCTATGTCAAAAAGCAAGAAAAATTGAATTCTATCCTACAGAAAAAGCAGCAGCTTCAGATGGTAAGACTTGTTCAAATAATTATCCATTTAGTGAAAAATATTTTTTTTGTGTGTTATGTTTGCCTTAACATGAAAAATTAAGTTAATGTTGCCTAGAAACTATTATAAATTATACACAGATGGTCCATGTTTTATTTGAAGCTCTTTTCAGAATTACAAACATTTAGAAATTTGGCAGTGAAAATGCCAACTTAGGCAGGAGTTTAAAAAGCCTATATTCATATATCCTTGCTATAGTATCCTTGCTAGCAATAATGGCTGAATGGTTCTGTTTTCTGAGTTGAAAATTTTAACTGGAGAAAAGTACAGTAAAAATTTCTTTCTGATCATTTGTTTTGTAGGAAGTGGAAATGCTGAGCAGTTCAAAAGCCATGAAGGAACTCACGGAAGAACAGCAGAATTTACAAAAAGAGCTGGAGTCTTTACAGACTGAGCATGCTCAGAGGATGGAAGAATTCTACATTGAACAGAGGGACTTGGAGAAGAAACTGGAGCAAGTGATGAAGCAGAAGTGCAGCTGTGACTCAACCTTAGAAAAAGACAAGGAGGCTGAGTACGCTGCCCAGGTAAGAACAGAGGCTGTGAGATCAGCTGAGGAGAAGGCCATGGGCACCCAGACACAGCTTCCCACCAGAGGGGAAGGTACAAGTGTAGAGTAAACTGGGGGTGGCAGGAGGGGAGAGAAGACTGGTGGTTTGGGGCTAGAAAATTTAAAAAAGATAATTCTGTAGATCAGTAGATATTTAATGCTGCTTTTTTCTTTATTGTCTCTGCCCTCTTAGAGAACATATATATACATATGTACATATTCGTACATACACACACATACATACGTGTGTGTGTGTGTGTGTGTGTGTATCAAACCAGTGTTTCAGTGTGGGCCTGTGAGAGCATCATTTAGATTTACGAAGCTCATGATTTTTGTTTCCCCTCTTAATCACCTGATTAAAGTACTGAAGATTTGAATCCTACAACTAAGATGACTATGTTTAAAATCATCTGTTCCCTCTTCCCCAAATCAGGATATTGGAATATTGTAATGAAAGCAACCCAACAGGTCTTTAACACACACACGCACACACACACAGTTGTCAGACAGAGGGATTTTGGTATCTTGGCACCTCTCTCATTCTTTCCCTGGAGATCTCTGCACTGAAACCCAGTCCCCGCCTCTCTCCAGAAGTGGGTGGGCCTCTTCTCACCTTCTTTCATCCTTCTACCAACTGAATGCTTTCCTGGAGGGTTTGGGCTGCAATAGCAGATCTGGATGCCACCCTCCCCTCCCTGCCCTAGAACTTGCCACTTTCTAGCTAGGCTGGACCGAGAAGTCATGGGTATTAGACACTTTTTTCTTGGTCTGAGCTGTGTGAATAATTGCTTTCTCAGGCCATGGACCCGTATTCTGAGGACCACATATTACACAGTTGACAAATTAAAAGCTACATTGGCCCATAGCCTCCCCTCTTTCATCTCCCCCCAATTGAAATATAATATGTGTCACTGATGCTGTACCTGATGGGGAATATCTGTGAAATCATTTGGGTCTCTCCTGTACTGCTGAATTTTAAGTAAACCATGTCCTTTTCTCCTGGGTCTGTTTTGCGGAGTCCTGTTCCTTTGTATCTTCTATCAAATATCAAATTGAAAATCAAGGCATATGCCACCTAAGGTTACTCTGATAAATGTCACTTTTTGGACACATTGTAACTAAATTCCACCAGGACGTTTTTGGGCCAGTTGTTTTTAACATACAGCACTGTACCAGAGGAGTTAATGGCTCCTTGTTAATGTGGCCTGACTCAGCATGTTTTCAATTTGCCAAGTAATGCTAGTTGAGGGACTGTGTGATATTTCCATGTCTGGTGATTTCCAATGGTTCATCATTAGGTGGAGTAACATTTATAAAAATCTTATCTTAAATCTTTTTTGAATATGCAGTTGGCTGAGCTGCGCCAGAGACTGGATCATGCTGAAGCAGACAGACAAGAGCTTCAGGATGAACTCCGACAGGAGCGAGAAGCCAGGCAAAAGCTGGAGATGATGATAAAGGAGTTGAAGCATCAGATTGTGAAATCTTCCAAGACTGTTAAGGAGTAGAGATGGCCCGGAGAACTCCCCTACACTCCCCCAGTGGAGCTTTGGATTGAAACTGTGAGCCGCTTGTCTGTGAAGAACAACGAGGCATTCTCTTGATTTGGAGTTTACAGAGAAAATGAAGAGATGAGATCCATATATATATATATATATATATATATATATATATATACATATATATATATAATATTCAAATTTTTAGATTTTCCAAATGAATGAAAATCTGTTTCTTTGTACTAGTGTTTTTTAAAAATCTTAAACAGCTAGTAACAATGAAACTGTATGTTTTAAAATAGGTGTCTGTCTCTATTTCTAATGCAAACGACTGTTGTGTATCTTTCTAAAGCAGCGTTGTATGATGGGAAATACCCTGTGGTCTATTTTGTTGTTACCCATGTTTCACACTTGCTTTTGGAAACACTTTCTATGACATTTTTGGTGTCTTCATACTTCAATATTAAATCAAGGGAGACATCCAAACTCCATCTTTTCTGAGTGTTAAAATGGACACTATTTTCTTGGTAAGTTGCTCTTGTGGATTCATGGCTCCATAGAGAACATTACGCTTCTCATTCTTTCGTGACTGTGGAATGAATTTCCACGAACAACAGCCGGGGTTGGGGTGGGGGAGATTCCTTATTCTCTGCTGCTACGAAAGAGGAATGGTTGACATGTTGGGGGTTTGTTTTTCTTTTCTCTGTTTAAATGTGCTTGTATGAGGCTATTTTTTTTTCAGGCAGCAACAGGACATTTAACTAAAAGTAATAATTGTGACTTACTCTTTAGAATCCCTGAGCTGTTAATTATTTGTCCAAAGAGTGACATGAAAATATTAATTCTTGGGGATGGGGGAGGGAGGGAACTGGTTGTGTTATCATTAATGTAGATCAGCTGCTTTGGTATCTAGTCACTTCTTTCCTGTACAGTTTTTTATGTAGGTAGGGGTCAGACTAATGTTTATATTGTGAGCTTGTTTTTCTTTGAGTTGTAAAATATGAAACACTTTGAAAGTCACTTAGAATTTTTGTATATTGAAATGTCAAGGTAAATCTTACCAAAATCTCTGCAAATGGACCACGTTCATTTAGCTCTTTAACATTTAAAAATCAGGAATTTGCAGCCATTAGATATTAATGCACCATAAATTAATGCATGGAAAAATCCAGATATCTGCTGATTTTCAGACAGTTTTCAGAAGCAAGACAGGAATTCCACGTGGGGAAGTAAACTTGCACTTTTTTTTTTTTGCACAGATAGGTCTGTCATTCTTTAATGCCAGATTTCACATTAATTATCCATTTATTTAAAAGAGCTGAAATAGTAGCATTCAAGTGTTTTTGTGACATACACTGAAGCCGCCATTCATTGGAAATATTTTCCGTGATCTCTAAGCTTTGGAGAATCTCTCAGAAGTTCCTGTTTGATAACTTTAGCTGAAACCACTTACACATATAGATATATGGTTGGACTTTTCTTTTTGTATACAGATTACCAAATCCTACTTTCAGGATGGATGAAAATTAGGCACTTTGTAGTGATGCAAAAGGTTTAAGCCGCTTGTTTAGTACTTTCAAGAATTCATTTTGTGATTCACTCTACATGATATTTATGTGCTCTAAAATAATTTGTACCCCTCAAATGAACAAAGAATCAATTTAAACAAATCTGATGTGGTTTTTGTGCATTCATTGGAGTTTTACTAAGTTAACATTCATAAACATAGACAGGACCAGCCCCATCCAGTTGAGAGAAAAGCACAGAGATGTTTATGATCTTGTATTCTAATTGTCAATTAATGCTTGTAAATTACTGGATAGTCACACTGTTACTCTCCACCTCTTCACATATGGAGGAGGCTTCCTTTTTCTCATCATCACTCCAAACATTTTTTTTCTTAGTTATATTAAATGGTAGGCTCAGTTAACTGTCAACCTAAAATTCAGTAAGAAGTTATTTAATCTTTGTAAATTTCTTTTACTTTTAAAATTTTCAACCCCTTTAAAATTATCTTTTAATTTAACAGTGAGCAAAGAAGTATTTATTTCAAGTCCTTCATATAATGAACAGCTCCCATATACTATAAAGGCTTAATTTTATACAGATGATACAGTACTGTGTCATGTCTCAGCCTGAATTCATTACAAAAAGATTTTTTAAATTAAATTGTATATAGTACACATGCTTATATACTTTTACACTGAGCTCTTCCTCTGATTTCCAAGAGTTGAGATGACTAGTTTTATTATATACCCTATATAACTTGAGTACGTGCAGAAATTTTGAATAAATGTTTATAGAAACCTCTGAGTTAAAAAAACAAAGCCAAACTAAGACATAAGAAGCATTCCCAACACGAGCTTGATCTTAACAAGAACCTTTTTCTTGTCCTTTGTTGGTAGGAAGTTTGGGTGGTAATTTGTGTGCCGTTGTTTAGGCAGGCAGATATTTCCCCCAGCCTCTCTTAATATCATTGTTTTAGAAAAAAACTTTTTAGAACTGCATCAAAAACATCCAATGAGAAAAAGGCTACTTTAGAGAACTTTTTTTAAAAAAACTTTTGGAGGGGAGGAAGCAATAACATGACATTTTCTCTACAGGGCAATAATTTGGTTAATTTGCTGAGTGATTGTATTCTATGGAAAATTGACCAAATTTCTGAAAGCAAATTAGCAAATTCCTATCTCCTTGGAGGCTCTCAACCCTGTTGGATTCCTAAGTACAGCCATGTATCACTCAAAAATTTTTTTAGTTAAAAATGTTATTGATGAAGCCATGCTTTAATTTTTGTAAAGCATTCTTCTTAGCTTAAGTTCCATGGGAGTGAGAGAATGTTTTTCCAACTCTTGAGCTCATTTTATAACATTTACTATATGAACAACCTAGATGTGTCCAATCATTTGTATATATTAAACGATCATAATGCAGTTACTGAAGGCAGTGTTGTGGAGGGATGGATAGTGCCATCTGCTGGCTAGCCACCCAGTTTAGAAGTCTGATGAATCAACCATTCATGTGTAGACATCTTTGGTTTCAACTTGGGAAGAGCGATGATGATGATGGCCCCTGAAAATAATAGGAAATTGCTCAGTATATTTCTCTAGAGAAAATCTGGTGCTGAAATCATTTTTGATCAGCTTTCTCAAATTCCCTTCTTACTTAGAGAGTTTGTTTTGATTCTTCATGAAAGATGCTAAGGCTTTTCCATTTTCTCTACCCTTGAGCCATGTAATCCACATGATGGACCATTGGAGCACATTTTCGTTTTCCTAATGGACTACTATGCTTCTAGAGTATATCCAATTTTGTGCTCAGACTGACAAGGTCTTCTCAACTGTTGTATTGTAAACGTTGTGGGACTGAGTAAACTTTTAAAGCTTAAAAAAAGTTTTCATTGTATTTGTAGGAAGAGACATGCAAGCATCTCCATTATGAGAAGAAACATATATTTGAATATTTTATATTTGATATATTTATTTATTGCATCTAAATTAAAGGAAGACTCAGCTTTTTTAAGGATTTAGGATCTTGGGGGGGAGGATAAAAATTTAAATTTGAAATAATGATGCATTTTATAATATGTTTCTTAAGTCATTTAGAACTTAAACATATGCAGGATTACTGAGTTAGAAAATCCTCAAATTTACAACATGGACAAATTTTTCCATTAAGTCCAAGAAGACAACAACACACTGAAGGTTAGTTTAGTAGAAAAGAAATAGTTCAAATATTTTTCTCACTAAAGATACCTCACTTGAAAATAAGGAAAGCACAGTGTACTTAAAATAGTTCTAGTCAACATAAAAGTTCTGTCTAAAAGAATTTGCTGTCATTGGGTTGCTTTTGTGGTTTTACAGTCTGTCAGTAATATACATGAATATACGTATATATTTCCATATATATTATACATACATATTTGTTTTAATCCATGAAGTTAGAAGTATTTGTTTATCCACAACAGTCATTTACACCAAGGTATTTCAAATAATCTCTGAAAACAACAAGTGAAATACCTTTTCTGAAACTGTAGCAAAAGAAAAAAGGAAAACTTTGGAATTACGATCTGTACGTTCAACAATGTAAGCTGACTGCCGATGACGTGCAGTTTGAAGTTGAAAGTTGCTGCGGTTGCATCATGTGGCACAAGCTGTCCTCTACCTCACATGAAATTAAACGATATTATATGTGGTTTTAGCAAAACCAAGATGCATCTATCTGGTCACCTAGTTTACAAATTTTGAATTCTATTTATTGAAACATGACTTACTGTGCTCTTAGCTTATACCTCAATTGTATTTTGTGCTTTTCCCCTCTTCCATTTTCATGTCTTGTAAATATCTTGTATAGACTGGATTCAGTTCCAAATAAAGAATTGTAATGATAAATTGAATCAAAAAGGTCATGTGTGTAAACAACTTCCTTGTGCCTTTAAATTTACATTGAGTCCCTTTATACTTTAAAAAAAGTGTACTTATTTAGCATTTCAGTATTATATAATTATCATACAAAACTTGTAAGTAGTTTCCCAGTATGTTTTATCTTCTATTTTGTCATTAACATTTTGACTGCAGAAGGTAAGCATTTCTCCACAGAAAACCCCTACCATCTATTCATTTCTTTGGTCAGTAAACATTTAGTGCTTATTGCATATGATGTTCTGGGCCAGGCACAGAGGAAGATGCATATAAATAAATAGACAGGTAATTGGAACCCTAGTTTAAGTGAGGGCAGAGTGAGTCACTAGGTAAAAAAATTTAGAGATGGGGGAGGAGAGTCCTAACATCATCTACTCCTTGAGTCTGTAGGAACAACTGAATTCAACGCCTAGTAAACAAAAATAATCTGAAATTGAAAGCTGTAGCTTCTCTTTGGTCTGGCCTCTTTAGGATGGCCTGGAATCTCCACGACACTTCCTTTGCAGCTAGGGTTATGTGTTCCCATCCCTACTCAGTTCTCGAACTGAATTCGTCATAAGGAAGGCTTCTTTCTTGCTTTTCACCCTGGGGAGAACTGATGCTATTCTGGGTCATTATTCTGTAAATAAAACATGGTCCCCACCCTAACAGAGTCTCTGATTACAAGCTTGGTAATAGCAAGTAAGATGTCCGTATAGACAAATATGATACAAATTATGATGGAAATACATGAAAATGCTATGTAAGAATGGATGAGGGACACTTGAGCATCTCCATTATTACAATAAGAGGAATGCGGAGTTTCATTCCATTGTTTTAATTGAGCGGTTTTTGACTCAGTTTCTTCCTTGCTGGTGCTGTAATTAATAGACCCTAGTTTGACTTTCCTATCAGGTAGATTTCTAAACTTAGGTAAGAACTGACCTTGGCTTTTAAAAAATGCCTCCTGTTTTTCTGTTTCTGGGTCCATTCTGTCCTGCCCTTACTCCTCTTTTTCAGTCTATAAACCCACTGTCCTAACCAAAACAGTTAAGTGAAACTTGTGGGCATGGGGTCATGGTGTAAGTAACATTGTGCATCTGTACTCCCTACTGTACACGTTCCTACCAAAGCAAAGAGATGCATTCCCCCATCTTCTCCTAGGCCAAGATTGGTCATTACAGTTATTCAGTGTTCTGTTGTGTTTTAGGATTCTTTTCATCAGTGTACAGGTAGGTGGCATAGAGATTAGGGCACTGAATTTTGAGTCAGGAATCTCTGAATTCAAGTCATCTTGACACAGCTGTGTCATCTTGGGACAATCACTTAAGTTCTCTAGGAAATGGACCATACATTTCAGAGAAGGTGCCAACCTGCATTGGAGAAGGAAGTATTCTTATATAGAAGTTTCTTATAGTAATGAAATCACAGGTCCAGTCCCTGTTTTCCCATCCATTCTGTGTGTTGAAGAGACAACTGGAAAGATTTTGTTCAGACTTCCAATTAGATCATCCTATGAGCTGAAGGGAAGAATTTTCATCCAGGAAAAGTTTGGTTTCTCCCATGAGGGTGAGAGGGTAACTTTTAGTTAAAGCCAGCCTCCTTATCCCTCTGGGGAGATGCCCAAGTAGTCTTCTGGGAGCTTCTCTGGAACTAGAATATCCTTAGAGACGAAGGTCGGTTTTTTCTGTTTTTTACTTTGTTAGGTGGTGTTTTGTTCCCATTCCATTTTATTTGCTTGCTAGGACAGGCTAGTTTTAAACTTTATAAAATAATTTGTTTGTTCAATTTGCATAGCTTTATTTGAGGATGATTGTGAATTCCAGGTCTGCCAGTTGTGGAAAGCTTGAGCCCTCCCTAAAGACTTCATTTCTTGAGACTGTGCAATGGGTCCTTGGAACATGCCTACAACACCTAACTTAGAAGCACCCTGATTCTCTGTGTTCCCCTACCACATGCCTGGGAGTAACTCCCCTTGATGGGCAGCATCTTTAAAACTATGAGACAGGAAAAATCTCCCTCTCTTTCCTGTCAGGTCTTTCCTGCTATGTCCAGAGGGTGAAGATCATAGAGAGGGCTCTCCCCTCTTCTCTCCTTTTAACTTCTAGCTCTGAGAGATGGGTGGATGTTTCTTCTGTTTGATTTTATCTTCAGGTCCAGGTATGGGCGGCAGTCCTCACTGAATCTGGGAGTTTGAGCATGGTGCTTGGAGCTGGGATTCCAGGCAAATGTTGCAGCCAGCTAGCTTAGTAAGGAGGGTCTGAGAAGCCAAGGGACCTGGGACTTGAGCCCAAGGGATCTCTTGGACTTGGTGACTATGCTATATAGGAACCAAGTTAAGGGATGGACCTTAATTCCCTTCCCCTCTCTAGAAACTGAGGTGGTGAGGTGTGGGGGCCATAAAGGCCTATGTGTTGGAGAATAAGTTAGTATGTTTGTGATCATATCTTTTGAACTAAATATTTCCTCATAAAAGCTAATCTGATAGTTAAGTGGTTAAATGAAACTGAGGTGCAGGGGACCCATACGCTTCAATCAGGTGGACACCAAGCCAATGCTAAAGCCTAGATATCCCCTAATCTCCTTTAGAGTAACCCTGGGGGCAGAGTGTGTGTGTGTGTGTGTGTGTGTGTGTGTGTGTGTGATATTTACACATCCCCTGGGTGTGCCATGGTAGTCAGAGTTTCATAAATACTGTGCTGAATGGATTTTTTGGGACTCTGTGACATTTTGGAAGCAATTAAGAAATGAGACTCTTTAGTACAAAGTACTGGGGGAGAGGTATTTGGAAGGACAAGGCTTCACCTTCCCTGGAACCTAGTATTGGGAATATGGACAAATGTGCCAAAAGGACATGGCAGGAAGCAGCCAGGAAGTTTGCCATCCCCAGACACAACATTCTGATTATTAATATCAATCAAGGTATAAAATCAGAAGATGTGTTCCCCAAAGATGTCTACCCTTCTCATGAAGGAAGTTAAGATCAGGGTTCAAACTGAACTGAGATTGCCTGAAGGTGGTGAGGCCCCACTCCCTGCTTGTGTTCCTGTTTGTGGATAACATTGGGTTGACTACATCAAACCCAAGAACTGTTGCAGAGCCTCCTAAATAAGAGTCATAATCACATAGGACAAACCAAGTGGATCCCTACTGTCCAGATTAAAGTATGTACCTGGATGGCCAGCCCATAGAGGCCCTGGGGAAGATGGCCTATATTGCCTTCAGGAGATTGCACTGACCTCTTCATAGCTCCAAGTTTTTCTATGAAACCAAGGACCAGGTTTATTGATATTTTTCTAATGATGTCAATTGGTCAATAAGCATTTGTGAAAAGTGCTAACCATGTGCTAGGCACTGTGAGGAGCTCTTGAGATTCATAGAAAGGCTTCTGCCCTCACAGACCTTACATTTGAGGGTGGGAGACAACTTGTGGGTAATTATATGCATACAAGATAGAAAGAAGATGGAAAATAACCTCAGAGAGGATGGTTCTAGTAGTTCGGGTGAGGGAGCAGAAACCAGGAAAGGCGAATTTCCAGAAGGTAGAAATGAAGAAAGTGCTCCAAGCTTAAGGGATAGCCCATGCAAAGACTGAATGAATACAAGTCATGGAATAATCCAGTCCTTCAAGACTTGAAGTCAATGGAGAGGTGCATGGTGGATGTTAGTAGGCTACAACTTCACTAATCAAAAATTGTACAAAGGCAACAGTGTGAAGGCTGTTACAAGAGATCTTTCCATTGGGGAAAGAAGTTGGGTCCCTGAAATAGAAAGAGTGAACAAGAACCAACAAAGAGTCCATATTCTTCATTAGTATCCATTCAATGTCAGGAGAATGAGAGGAAGGCTCTTAGTATGTTGGGTAAGCCTCCTTTCCCCCAAGGAGAATTTACAGGAGGATGTATTTGAGTACAATGCTTGGGGCATAGTAGGAATTTAATAAATGCTTGTTGACTGACTCTCCTAGGGTCATAGAGAGGGAATGGATGGGTTGAGGTTGGCATAGAAAAAGGGAATATCTACTTCGATAAGATCACAGATTCTGGGAAGAATTGGAGAAGGGAACTCTCACAGAGATGATGCAGAGAACCATTGCTGTAAAGACAGACTGATGAAATGGCTTTAGATCTTTAAAGTCACTTAAACTTAAATGTTAATTGGTTTTGGTGGAACAATTAAGTAGTTAAACTTGTGTGAATCTAATTTTAAAAATATACACATATATACATCATATGTATATATATTCATATCTGGCCTCAGATACTAACTGTGTGACTCTGGATAAGTCACTTAACCCTGGTTGTCTCAGTTTCCTCATCTGTAAAATGAGCCGGGGGCGGAGCCAAGATGGCGAAGTAGAAAGACGCACATACACATAGCTCCGAACTCACAAACCACAGAACGGCTAGAGGGGACCAACCCAGGGCGAATTCTGCACCCAGAAACCACGGAATGTTGGAGCGAGGGAGATTTCTGTTCCGGAGAGACCTGCAAACCTCTCGCGGGGGGTCCTTCGCGCCGTGGACTGGGCGCTGGGATGGGGAGCAGAGGGCAGCCCTGCCTCGGCCACGACACCGTGAGGAAAAGATCCGAGAGGGCTACGGGGACGGGATCTCCAGCGGCGGCACAAGCCCCCCCACCAACAGGTGACTGATGGGGGTAAGTGAGAGAGTCTCTTTGGCGGGTTGAGAGGGGAGTGGGGTGCCCCCATGGCTCGGGCCCCCCCAGGAGATAGAAGCTGAGAGGCGGCTACAGACAGGGGCTCCCCAAACGGGCGGGAGCCTGGATCCATTGTGGAAGGTCTGTGCATAAACCCCCTGAGGGAACTGAGCCAGAGAGGCGGCCCTGCCCCTGACCACCTGAACTTAATTCTCACACTGAATAGCAGCCCTGCCCCCGCCAAAAACCATAAGGCGGGAAGCAGCATTTGAATCTCAGTCCCCAAACGCTGGCTGGGAGGACCAGGAGGTGAGGTGGGTGTGAGGAGAACATTCAGAGGTCAGGTCACTGGTTGGGGAGAATGCCAAGAAAAGGGAAAAGAAATAAAACTATTGAAGGGTACTTTATCGGAGAAAAGACACTTCCTCCCTTCCTTTCTGATGGGGAGGAACAATGCTTGCCATCAGGCAAAGACACAGAAATCGAGGATTCTGTGTCCCAGCCCACCCAATGGGCTCGGGCCATGGAAGAGCTCAAGAGGAATTTTGAAAATCAAGTTAGAGAGGTGGAGGAAAGACTGGGAAGGGAAATGAGAGGGATGAGGGAGAAGCATGAAAAGCAGATCAACTCCCTGCTAAAGGAGAACCAAAAAAATCTTGAAGAAATTGGCACCTTGAGAACTAGCCTAACTCAGCTGGCAAGGGAGGTGCAAGGGGCCAATGAGGAGAAGAATGCTTTCAAAAGCAGAATTAACCAAATGGAAAAGGAGATTCAAAAGCTCACTGAAGAAAATAGATCTTTCAAAACTGGAATGATACAGATGGACGCTAAGGACTTTATGAGAAAGACAGATATCTCAGAACATACCGCGCAGATTCAAAAAATGGAAGATAATGTGAAATATCTTATTGGAAAAACAACTGACCTGGAAAATAGAATCAGGAGAGACAATGTAAAAATTCTGGGACTACCTGAAAACCATGATCAAAAGAAGAGCCTAGACATCATCTTCCATGAAATTATCAAGGAAAACTGCCCTGAGATTCTAGAACCAGAAGGCAAAATAAATATTCAAGGAATCCGGAGAACACCGCATGAAAGAGATCCAAAAAGAGAAACTCCTAAGAGCATTGTGGCCAAATTCCAGAATTCCCAGGTGAAAGAGAAAATATTGCAAGCAGCTAGAAAGAAACAATTCAAGTATTGTGGAAATACAATCAGGATAGCACAAGATCTGGCACCCTCTACATTGAGGGATAGAAGGGAATGGAATAGGATATTCCAGAAGTGAAAGGAACTAGGACTGAAGCCAAGAATCACCTACCCAGCAAAACTGAGTATAATACTTCAGGAGAAAAAATGGTCTTTCAATGAAATAGAGGACTTTCAAATTTTCCTGATGAAAAGACCAGAGCTGGAAAGACAATTGGACTTTCTAACACAAGAATGAAGAGAACCATGAAAAGGTGAACAGCAAAGAGAAGTCATAAGGGACTTACTAAAGTTGAACTGTTTACATTCCTACATGGAAAGACAATATTTGTAACTCTTGAAACATTTCAGTATCTGGGTACTGGGTGGGAGTACACACACACACACATGCACACACGCACACA
The DNA here is from genome assembly GCF_028372415.1 of Notamacropus eugenii. Lineage (NCBI taxonomy): Eukaryota > Metazoa > Chordata > Mammalia > Diprotodontia > Macropodidae > Notamacropus > Notamacropus eugenii. Next base: position 353,743,477 of record NC_092877.1, on the reverse strand, counting down.
TACATAGACACAGAGTGCACAGAGTGAATTGAAGAGGATGGGATCATATCTTAAAAAAAAAATGAAATCAAGCAGTGAGAGAGAAATATTGGGAGGAGAAAGGGAGAAGTTATATGGGGCAAATTATCTCTCATAAAAGAGGCAAGCAAAAGACTTATTAGTGGTGGGATAAAGAGGGGAGGCAAGAGAAAAACATGAGGTCTACTCTCATCACATTCCACTAAAGGAAAGAATATAATGCACACTCATTTTGATAGGAAGACCTATCTCATAATACATGAGAGTGGGGGACAGGGGCACAAGCAGGGTCGGGGGGAGGATGGAGGGGAGGGCATGGGGAGGAGAATGCAATACGAGGTCGACACTCATGGGGAGGGAAAGGACCATAAGAAAATAGAAGTAATGGGGGACAGGATAGGATGGAGGGAAATATAGTTAGTCCTATACAACACAACTAGTATGGAAATCATTTGCAAAACTAAACAGATTTGGCCTATATTGAATTGCTTGCCTTCCAAAGGGAAGGGGTGGAGAGGGAGGGAGCTAAAGAAGTTGGAACTCAAAGTGTTAGGACCAAATGTAATGTTCTTACCACTGGGTAACAAGAAATACAGGTTAAGGGGTCAAGAAAGCTATCGGGCCCTACAGGACAAAAGAGAAGACGGAGACAAGGGCAGGGAGGGAGGATAGAGGAGAGAGCAGATAGGTCACAGGGGCAATTAGAAAGCTTGGGTTTGGGGGGGGGAGGGGATAAAAGGGGAGAAAATTTGTAACCCAAAATTGTGTGATAATAAATGTTAAAAGTTAAATAAAAAATAAAAAATAAAAAAAATAAAATGAGCCGGAGAAGGAAATGGCAAACCACTCCAGTATCTTTGCCAAGAAAATCCCAAAGGGGATCACAAAGAGTCAAAACTGAAGCAAAAGAGGCTAAGTGACTTTCTTAGAGTTACACAGGTGGATGAAACATATCTGAGGCTGGAGTAGGTAATTTTTTTTTCTATTTTATATATTTTGAAAAATACTATTAAGCACTCCAATAGATCTGTAATCTCACCAATGTGAATATTCCCTCCAATGATACAGATCAAAATCCAGTCATTCCTGCTCATATCTCCTATAATTTTACCATAAGGCTGAAATAATCTAAGCAACAAGGTTATATGCCAAGGTTCCTCTTTGTTTTCCTTATAAATGAAGTATGAAACAGTTGAAAAATATATAAATGATACAAGCAATACTCATGTGATATAAGTATATTATATTACATTTCATAAAAATGACATTTCATTTCATAAAAATGACTAAACTAAAATGGTTGTGCAGTAAAATCTCATTTTCACATGTGCTTTTTAAGTCAATATAGTAGAAAACTCTGTATTGATCCTTTGGGGCAATCTTTTCCAGTGGTGGGCATTTTATGTAGGTTAAATTCATTATTTTAAAAATCCCCATAGTAATAGGTTGAATAGGCACATAAAAGCAAAACCTAGCTTTGAGGATCATGTTTTTTTTTAATGACTTGGAGTCATATTAGAGAAATACCATGCTCTCATCTTAATGACGACAGTCACAGCGTGATGTGTGGAAAATTATTTAATGTAATATCTTAAAAAATTTTTGTTACCCAACAACAAGTGAAGAATAATTTCTAGGCTAATTTACAGAAACATTAAATCATAGGTAGCTTGGTCTTTGTGTAAATGGGTTTCATTAAGCTTGATTTTTATTTGTTTCTCTAGCATTCCCAGGAAAATGAGAGCCCTCCAGTGGCCAAGCTCATTCCTGTAAAGGCTGATTATCCTTGTAACCCAAACACTTGATGACGAGTTCTAATGACAAAGCTCTTTCTTCTGTGGGGTTTAAACTGAAACCATCCTGGCTGTTGAAGTGGCCACAGTCTACAGCTTGAGGTGAAGCAGGGCAGTTAGTTTCTACTCATTTTAAAGCATATGTTTGTCCACCCTCTGGATCATGAAACTTTCTGAATTCCAGCTGTTCTCTGATGGTGAAGCTTTCCTCCACAGCACTTTTGGCCGCTATGTTTATTTTAAGAGATTCATACTGTAGACCAGTGCTGTCTCCCTCAAATAGAAACTGGGTCAGTAATGTATATGCTGGGGCAGCAGTATATGCTGGCTCAGTGGATAGAGCATTGGGTCTGGAGTCAGGAAAACCCAAGTTCAAATCTAGCCTCAGACACTTATTGATATGATCCTGGGCAAGTCATTTCACTCTTTTTACCTCAGTTTCCTCATATGTAAAATGAGCTGGAGAAGAAAACAGCACCAGTATCTTTGCCAAGAAAATCCCTAGTGGGGTCATAAAGAGTTAGACATGATTGAACATCCACAACAACGATGTCCATGGCACATTGCCTTAGTTTTAAAATGCAATACTATCTGTGTTGTATTTTTATGTAGCTCTCATTCCAAGATTTGAGACTCTATCCTCATCAGTGGAAATCAATACCCTGAATCTGTGTGAGGGCAGAGGAGAGTGGGCAAGAGTGGGAGGGAGTAGAGATCTTGTCTTCTTGTCTTTGAGTTGCTTCTTGCTTCCAGCTTCGAGAGGGAAGGTGAAGAAGTCAACCCCATGTCAGTGTTGAAGGAAAAGACTGGGAAGACATAGAAGGAGCTGGCAATCTCCGTCATATTCTTATCTCCCTCTTGCTTCACTAGAGACCTTGGGAAGCTTTCTCTTGGGTGAGATCTAGGACCCTCTCTCTAGGTTGAGTTGAGTTACTTTGCTCCCAAAGAGAGGGCTCCTCCATTCCATATGGTCTGGTATGTGTTCTCCTATGTATACCTTCTCTGATTTCAGCTTTGCTACCAATTTGGATAAACAGGTTTCTTCGCTATTCTCTATGTGTGTTCACTATGGAACTGGCATTTGGTGGGAAAGGAATAGTCTTGGATTTGAGGTCTCCATTCCCAATAATTTAAAGAGTGCTCAGAAGTAAAACTGAACCTGATTGCATCCTCTAGACTAACTATTTAAGGGAAGAGGTAGAATTCTGGCCTGGTAACTCCTCTCTGAGGAGAGCAGAGTAGTCTCTCGTACCAGCTTCCTGCTTCCCTTCCTGAAAGGAAACAAAGTCTCCTATGGAGAAGAGTGGGGGGAGAATAAGCTAGAAAAGTCTATTCTGCCTCCCTTGGCGCTGTACAGTGACACCCTCATGCTACATGGGAGGGGACAGTCCTCGAAACATTTTATTAGATATTTCCCAATTACATTTTAATCAGGCTCGGGCTGGGTGGGCTGTAAATTTCATGTTGACACTTATGATCTACACAGGTAGCTGCTCCAGTGTTTTTTCTTGGAGCACTTGTCTGATCCAGAATGTGGCTGCCTGAGTGATTTTCATAAAGTTAGTTTTCCACTTAAAATGAAAATCCAAAGGACTGAAAATGGCACGATTACAGATGAAGGCTTCTTTTCACTCCAGCTAGTCTTGTTTACAGGTAGTATAGGTAACCTAATTTGGAGCACCGTGCCCAGCTGTAAAGGAACTGCAACAAACACTAAGTGTCTTGTTCATTTAACACTGGTGAGTCTCCTGCATCTAAAAAAGTGAAAGGGACTGATATCCATTGTCATGCAACACAGAGGGAGAAAATTTGCTTCTCATAGTTTGTTGAAGTAGAAGATTTAATGTTTCTAATTTAATTCAGATGATTTTTTAATCTATTAGGTATATAGATACACATATAATGTATAAAGATATATAACTATGTCATACGTAAGTATATATATACATTTGTACATACTTATATATACACTGCACTTAGAGTTCATTGGTTTTCGTTAGAAGTCTTCAAAGATTGAATGATCAGCTATTTAATGTTTCTAATTTAATTCAGATGATTCTGTTTTTTTAATCCATTAGGTAAATATATATATAAAGTGTATATAAATATATCGAATATGTTAACATTGTAATCATGTATAGCTAATATACTATAATGTATATTAAGATAATTATTATATTTTATTATGCAGATATAGCAAAATAATTATATAACTAAGTTATATAATTATTTTAATATTAATAATTATATCATAATATATTGACATTCTATTTTAATATTAATATTCATGATCATAATTATTTATATTACATAAAATATATTCTTATACATAATATATTTATATATATGAATCCTTGTATATGGACATATACACACTTAATGGATAAAAAAGAAACCATCTAAATTAAATTAGAAACATTAATTGGTCATCCAATCTTTGCTCGAGGATCTCTAATGAAAACTGAGGAAATCGAAGTGCAAATGGAAGTATGCCTTTTTCACTTTCTTAATTAATATGGAGACATGTTTTGCATGACTCTACATGTATAATGGAAATTATATTGCTTGCTTTCTTGATGGGGGAAAGACGGGCTGGAGGGAGAGAGAATTTGGAACGGAACCTAAAATATGAATGCTTAAAAGAAATGAAGTCCTCTGACGAAGGGAAAGCTGGTCCTTCCTGAGACAGTCTATGCTATATTTGGATATGATTGGGATATTTTTCTTAAGGTTAAGAAGTCGGGCCACCAGGCCTAAGTTTGCCTTCCAGAAAGAAGGTACCAAGGCTTAGAGATGGCAAGTAGCCAAATCTGAGGAACAGAAGGAAGGCAGTTAAAGTGTGTTAAGAAGAATAATGTTTAATAACGATGAAAGGTAGGTTGGAGTCCGATAGGAAAGGACTTTAAATGTCCATTCCAAGTCTGAAATTCTGTGGTTCTGTGAACTGCAAATAGAGGCAACCTTCCCTTCCAGAGCTGTTGTAAGGCTCAAGTGAAGTAATTGTCAAGGACTTAGCGCACTGCCGAGCATCTTGTAAGCACTATAGAAGTGTGAGCTGTCATTATTCTACCCACTGACTTGGCAAAAATGCTCAAATGGCTCTGTGATCTTGCTGATTCCAGTGTTCTCTCCAGTGGCATTGAACCAACCCACTTGTGCTTGCCCAGCCTGTGGAGTTCCCAGCTGTGTACTTCTCAAAGTTCTCCACACACAGGGTACCAGCAGAGTCCTCTGGCTGGCTGTCATCCCTCACTCTCGTCATGTTTCTTTCCTTTTTGCTGTACAGTTCATTAATTTTGGTTCTGCTTTTTGGAGTTCCATGTGGGTTATCAGATCCAACCTGTTCAAGCCTCCCACATGCTTGGCCTTTGCCATGTGCTTTTCTGTTGTAAGACTTTCATCTTGAGTTCTTGAGAGACCATGGTTCCAGGTCTCATTTGTGTTGTTTAGTCGTTTCTGACCCTTCCAGACCTGGGTCTCATTGCTATACAGTATTAACAGTGGCATGTTTGCATTGAAAAGATGGGGCTTTGCTCTTATGAGAAGCTTGGGGTCAGTAAAAGTGCTTTGCAATGTTCTGTAAGCAATCCTGGTCACTCTCCTCTTTTCCAACCCTGACTTGGTTTCTTGATCATCTGTCCCGGATGCACAAACTCTATAAAGTGTCTATTTAGATGAATGTGGAAGTCTGGACAACTGACAGGGCTTGGGCAAAAAGGACAACTCCACCCCCAAGTTTATTGTTGGTAGGACCTCAGAGATGCAGATATGTATAATCTTTGTAGGAGGCAGAGGCAATCTGGCATCACACTGTAGATCACAAACCTAAGCACGCTTTCTGACTTGTAACCTTCCGCTTCCATTGTTGGGACTTGAAATACTGTACTATGAAAAAGAAAAAAGAAAAAGCCATGTGAAAATATTAATAGTTTATTTTTTAAAAAATAAAAAAGGTTTTTTACAATGCACATGGTCAGTAGTCCATGAATGATTGAATAAATTTTGGCATATTAATAAAAAATTATGATCCTATTAAAAGGACCAAGATGAAGACTATAGGGAGATATGGAATCACATGAAGTGATACAAAGTCAGAAGAAAAGCATACATATCAATGACTACTCTGTGTGTGTGTGTGTGTGTGTGTGTGAGCACAAAACTAAAGGTAATGAAAATGTGTAATTATAAAAAGTGATTTAGAAGGAACAAAGAGTGAGCAAGAGTGCATTCCAGGTGTGGGTGTCACCTGTGCAAAAGTTTGTAAGTGGGATATGGATAGGTGAGTGTAGTGGTAAATGTTTAATAATCGGCTCTCTGGAAAAAAATTGTACCTATGACACATGAAGTTTAATCTGTGTTATTAAGACTTTCTCCCACACTTCTTAAGTCTAGACAATTAGCAAAGCAATAAGTCAAGGCCTAATTTATAGAGTTTGCTGATTTTCAAGATATAAGGGCTCACACTAAAAATTTAACAATCAGCTCAAAGGCACTTAGAAACTGACTCCAGCAGCCTTAGAACTGGGAAACAAATAGCAAGTCAATTTGACTGGAATGGAAGGTCCTTCAAAGTATTCATGTGAAATAAGCCTGGAAAGGTAAATATAATAGATTGGTACATAATTAATTAATTTTATGTAGACAAATTAAAGGGGACCCTCTAAGGGAGATGCTTAAGGGGCTTGATGATCTTTTAACATTTTCTCATCTTCTAATGCTTGCTCATGTTTGTAAAGCACCATAATAAACCACTGTTCTTCCGACCATATGAAACAGGCAGAAGCAACACTGTTCCTGCTTTACAGGTGAGGAAATTGAAACTAAAAGGTTGAGTAACGTGTCCAAGAAAAAAGCTTGTTGATTGATTGATTGGTTGATGGATAATTATGAAGAGGCTTTGGAGTTAGAGATTACAGGTTCAAATCGGCCCCCTGCTGCGCTCTATCTCTGACTTTTGGCAAGTCACTTAACTTCCCGGGGCTTCTGTTTCCTCTTTGGTAAAATGAAGGGGCTATTTAAACAATCCTTTGTAAAGCAAATCAATACCTCTGATCCTTTTGTAAACCCAGGTTTGGAGCAGCTATGTAGTATGGTGGATAGAACTCAGGAAGACCTGAATTCAAATGTGGCCTCAGATACTTGTTAGCTGTATAACTCTGGACAAGTGACCTGTTTGCCTCAGTGTCCTTATCTGTAAAATGAGCTGGAGAAGGAAGTGGCAAATCATTCCAGTATCTTTGCTGAGAAAACTGCGCAAAAGGTGTTACAAAGAGTTTGCCTTACTAGCTGTATAACCTTGGGCAAGTCACTTGTCTGCCTCAGTTTCCTTATCTGTAAAATGACCTGGAGAAGAAATGGCAAGCCATTCCAGTAACTTTGCTGAGAAAACTCCCCATAAGGAGTCACAAAGAATTAGACAAACTCAACAACAACAACAAATCTAGGTTTCCATATGTTTAATTTACTTAAAGAAGAAAAGATATGCAGAATAAAGGGAGTCTAGCCTTGACTAATTATTTCACATCTTGAATTAGTGAAGCTAGTAAGAATGAGGTTTGTGAATAGAGAGATCCTTCAAGATTTACACAGAACAGAGTTTTTTTTCACTAGGGCTGCAATGATTTTAAAAGTCCACTAGTTGTCTCTAAAGCCCCATTTCCATTTTCACAAAGAATCCCTTAAAAATATGGGCTCTGGAGCTGCAAATCACCACACTGGACTTTATCATTCCTGGTGTTGGGCTTTATGTCTCATATTTTCTGTGAACCAACAGTTAACTCTGGACTCCTTGGTCCCATTTGGGTTTCAATAGAACAAGAAGAGTTTGAATATTGCTGTTCATGTGATTATAGATTCAGGAGCTGGAAAAAAAATCCTTAGAACTCATGGACGCAACCTCTTCATTTTATAAATAATGAAACTGAGGCTCGGAGAAGGTTGTACAGATAATAAGTGGCAGGGGAGGGTACTAAATTTAGCTCACAGAGTCACAGGAGCTATAGATGTAGAATTGTAGTTGATCTTAGAGGCCACCAGGTCCAATCCTTTCATTTTACAAATAGGGAAAGTGAGGCACTGAGAGGTGAAAGGACAAGTATATGGTGGAACAAAGATTCAAACTCGAGTCATAGAATCATAACTTTTGAATTGGAAGCTATCTTAGAAATGATTTAGTCTAACTCCCTCATTCTAGAGACAAGGAAACTGAGTCCTAGGGAAGGGAAGAGTTTTGCTTGAGGCTACTTAAGCAGGAAGCAGCAGTTGAGGTTTGAACCCAGAGCTTCTGACTAAATCACTTCATTTTCCGTGATACCATGCTGGAATTGAGTGGAAGCTAAGTTTTTAACTAATTTTGCTAAGTACCTGCAGATATTCAATCACTGTTGACTGACTAAATCCATCAACCTCCCTGCCAAATATCCTAGACTAAAACTTATTTTTACATATACTTAAGCTGTAAAAGAGAATCTTGCATTTAAATTTTCTTTACTGATGCCCATCTGAGGACTTCTGTTCCATAAGTCATCTAGGTAGGATTCAGATAGGATCATAAGCTAAGAGCTAGATAAAATATAGGAGATCATCTGGTACAACCTCTTCATGTTACATATGAGGAAACTGAGGCCCAGATAGTTATTTGATTCAATCAGGGTCCCATGGGTGGTAAACAGCTGAGCTGTGGCTAAAACCCAGGCCCTTAAATCCACTACACACTGCCTTTGTAGAAAAGATGCCAAGACAGCTGGTAGAAGAAAATCAAAATCTCGGAAGAAAATTGTTCAAAGTTGCATCTTCTCTAGAAGACAGGAAGAGATATCTTCAGAGACACCCTTCCTCCTTTCACCCTGATTTCTTCAAGGTTGTGAGGAAGTTTTATAATTGTTTTCATGTCCTTTGTGTGTAGAAAACTGTACTTGCCCTCCTTCTACCTTATTCGCAATCTAGGGGAAATGGCATCATATAGCATCAAATTTTAAAAGGTTAGTTCTTTAGAAAAAGTGTTTATTACTTTTCATCATAGTTCTTTCCAATGTTTCTCTCTTGGTAGCAATATTCAGGCTTGGTCAAAAATGAAGTCGTAAGCTAGGAATATACCATAAATCATCATCTTATCCAACTGGACAAAAGGGAGCTGAGACTTTCCAACACAGAAACAACACAAGGTAGATTTCACTAAGTGATGAAAAGGGTGTCAATTGTGGGAGTGGATGAAGGAAGTCCGGAGGGGAATGCCATCACTGGAAAGAAAGAAAGGCTTTAAAATAATCAATCTGCAACTTTCTACTGTAGTAGAAATGAGCACTGGCCTGGGAGTCAGAATATCCAGATCTGAATCCTGGCTTTCTCTCTTCCTTTCTGTGTGATCTTGGCCAAACCACTGCTGTTCTGTTTCATTTTCCTTCAGTGGATTAGCTAGGACTGCTGATGCCCAGCCCAGCTCTAACTCTATGATCCTACAACCAGAGTTCCAAGCTCCGGTTTTCTATTTCCTGTATGACCTTTCCCTCTCTGGGGTCTCAGTTTCCTAATCTGTAAAAATGGGATAATAACAGCCAATTTACCTTAATGCGTGGTTCGGAGAAAAAATGATACTTGTTTGAGAATCAGGAGATGCAGATTCTCAGGCCTGGCTCTTTTACTTCCTCCCTGACTGACCAAGGTCAAGTCAGTTCTGTTCTTTTGGCTCAGTTGAACAGCTCGAGGTACTGGAGAAATATGTCAATTTGTGCTGCTAATGGTAATTAATGGCATTTACCTGCTTTATTGCCTTTTTCTTCTTCCTGCGAAGCTATCCTGATGGGCTTACAAATTAGACAGAAAAAAGACCTTCAAGAACAGGCACACAGACCACACCGCTTAGGTTTCTCTTCTGGAATTCGCTTTTTTCTTCATTTAAAAAAAAACAACATGTATTGAATTTACATATTGTGCAAGGCAGTTAGGCAGTGGAAAGGTTACAAAGATATGGAAGACCAGTACTGACCCTGTCCTCTGGGGGTTGGGGGAGGAGAGAGAGACAGTAAGACAGAGAGAGAGAGAGAGAGAGAGAGAGAGAGAGAGAGAGAGAGAGAGAGAGAGAGAGAGAGAGACAGAGAGACAGAGAGACACAGAGAGAGAGAGACAGAGAGAGACAGAGAGAGACAGAGAGAGAGAGACAGAGACACAGAGAGAGACAGACACAGAGACAGATAGACACAGAGAGACAGAAATGGAGAGACACAGAGAGAGAGAATGAGAATGAATCAGCTTTGTTACTGGTATTTGTTTTTACAGAGAGACACACAAATGGACAGACTGAGAAACGAGGCAACAGACACACAGAGTCATAGAGGTTGATAGAGATCAGAGACACACAGTCTCCTCTGTCTCTTTGTCTCTCTCTGTCTCTGTCTGTCTCTGTCTCTGTCTCCCTCTCTCTTACACACACACAGACACAGACACACAGACATACACACACAGACAGACACATATAGACACAGACAGACACAGACACACACTTTTTGAGTTCCAACACTCCCCAGGGCCCCCTATCTCCCCAGGTTTACCACTCCTTTCTCCAGTCGGATTCCAAGCCGCGCCCCCAGCTTGACCCTCCTTCCTGATTGGTTTTTCAGTGTCTTGGCCGCTCCCGATTGGCCGGGAGAAGGCGGGGCTCGGTTTAAAGCCCGGGGGGCGGGGGCGCGCTCCTCAGCCCGTCTGAGCTGGGTATCGGAGAGGCTGGCACCACTTAGAGCTGCGCACCCTGTGCCACTGCCCCGTCGGTCTATTACTCCCACTGCCGCTCTCGTCCCCTATTCCTCTCCTGGCCGGGCCAATCTGCCCTCTCGCAGCCCCGAAGTCGCGGTCCTCGCCGTCGGGGCTGGGCGCAGCAGCCGAGACCCCAGAGACAGCCGGCTTGCTTGAGGGCTGAGGGTGGGGGCCTGGGGGCCGCGGCCATGGTCGCCACTTGCCTTCTAGTGGTTGGATTTGTGACAAGCTTCGTGGGCTGGATCGGCATTTTGGTCGCCACGTCCACCAATGACTGGGTAGTGACCTGCGGCTACACCATCACCACTTGCCGGAAGATGGACGAGCTTGGCTCCAAGGGGCTCTGGGCAGACTGCGTCATGGCCACGGGACTCTACCACTGCAAACCGCTGGTGGACATCCTCATCCTGCCAGGTAGGGGCTGCCTCCTTCTCCCCGCCAGTCCCTTCTCTGTCCACTCTCGTAGGCACTTTTTTGGGGAACCCATTCTGGGCTTCTGATATCTCCCATCAGCCATCCCTGGGTTTACTCCTCATCTCTAGCATAGGGTGATAGGAGTCTTCAAGGAGGTCTCCGAAGGATGGATATAATACGACGGAAAGAGCACAGGAGTTGAGTGAGACCTGGGTTCAAATCCCTGCTCCTCCTAATGAGTAATACCTGTGTGACTTGGGACAATTCGCTTCCTTTCTTTGGGCCTCAGTTTCCTCCTCTGTAAAATGAGAGCGTTGGACTAGATAATCCCTTCTAGTGCTAAATGTACTATCCTTTGAAATCATAGGGCTATGCATGAAGAGACTTCAGACACCATCCAGTTAATATATCTCATTTTGTAGTTAAGGGAAACTGAGGCTGAGGGAGATGGAGTAACTAGCCCAAGGTGGCACAGATAGCAAGCATCAGATGGGGGATCTGAACCAGGTCCTCTGAATGGATAACCAGTCCTCTTCCTACCTTAACATCCAGTGGAAAGGGCATGAGATTGGGACTGGAAGGAAATAGATTTAACTTTCACCAACCTTCTGGGCCTCCTGGGTGCTGATCTGCTAGTCATTGGAGGGAAAGAGGCAAAACTCATCCCTCACTTGTGAAAGGACAGGGTTGAATTTAAGAATCTGTAAGGTCTCTATTCTGGCTCTAAATGCCAGGCTTCTATCACTTACTAGTTCCCATATTTAGGGAGGCAAGTGCCAATGGAAAGTCCTTCCTCTAGTTAATGTTGTTTTCTTTACCTCATAGTTGTTGATGGGGCTCATTAAAAAATACTTTGTTATAGCCCTGCCTTAATCTCCACTCCTTTCATTACCACCCTCCGCCCCATCTGCACACCATACTTGATCTAGAAACCTCAGGGGCTTCATGATGCCAGTGTTTCCTCTGAGACTCAGAATTAGACTCTCACAGTTGGAAAAGATTTCAGGACCATCTCATCTGACTCCTACTTGAACAAGAGTCCTCTCTACAACATAGCCAAAGAGGGGTCATCCAGTATTTGTTTGAAGTTCTCCAGTGGTTGGTTGGGGGAGGGAATCCTACACCATCTAAGACATTTTGGAACAGCTTGAATTATTGGGATAGTTTTTTCCTGACATCAAGCCTAAATCAACCTCTTTGCCACTTCCCTTGTTACTCCTGGTTCTGCCCTCTGAGGCCAAGCAGAATTTATCCTATTCCTCTGTCCAATGCAGAGTTAGGGACTGACTGAGGTTATTTGGAGTGATGCAAACATTCCCCTTACCTAAAATTGGTGACAACTCCTCTGGCCCTCAGCACTCTGCTTGGTCTATCTGTTTCATTCCTCCAGCTTTCCCCTTCAACTCCACAGTAGGAATTCATTTCAGTCAGATAATCCTTCTTGTCCTGTGCTTAGCATCATCCCTTTTCAGTTTCCTTACTCCTCTGGGACTGGGATGTGGTAGCATCTGAGTACCAGTGTCTGTCGAAGGTGTTAGGGAAGTCTCTAAGCCTCTCAGACTTTCATTCTTGTTTAATTTATCAGGGTTCCTTTTCTCTCTCTCTTGAAGATGAGTTTTTAGCTGCCATGAGCCCTGTGGTGGATGGGAGCAGAGCCAAGATGCTCAGGGCACTTTATATTTCTGACAACCAACCCTTCTTCTCAGCTGCCAAGGTGATTCCCGCCCCCCCCCCCTCCCCCCCCGCCAATGTACAGGTCTGATCTAAGACAACTTCAAAGGACTTGTGATGAAAAATCATATCCACATCCAGAGCAAGAACTTGGAGTCTGAATGCGGATGGAAGCCGACTATTTGCTCTCCTTTTCTTTTGTAGTTTCGTTTCTTCTTTCTCATGGTTCTTCCCGTTCTCAATTTTTACATCATGACTAATGTAGTAGTATGTTTAATATAAATGTATAAGTAGAGCCTATATCAGATTGCCCACCCTCTTGGGGAGGGGAAGGAGAAGTTGGGGGAGAAAATTAAAAACTCTAAATCTTATGGAAGCGAATGTTGAAAACTAAAAATAAGTCAATTAATTATTAAAAAAGATGTACATGTTACCCAGTTACTCAAAAAATGTTGGTGGCTCCCTATTACCTCCAGGGTCCTGTCCCCTTCTTGCCTTTCTCCATTGCACATCCACAATGGGTGTCATTGCTCCTCAAACTAGAAACCCAGTCTTCTGATTGCATTTTCACTGGTTGGCCCCCAGGTTTGGAATCCTCTACCCTTTCTTCTCTTCCTCCTGGCTTCCCTTTCAGCAGGACTTCCTTGGTCCCTCCTTGCTAATTCTTTTCCTCTAAAATTATCTTCCATTTACAATTTACATATATCTTGGCTCCCTCTGGTTATTTGCATATGGTCTCCATGTGAGCCTCTTGAGGGCAGGGACTATATTTTTGTCTTTGTATACCCAGGGCTTAGCACATGCCAGATCCACAGTAAGCACTTAATACATGCTTATTGGCTGATGGACAGTCAGTTTACAGAGAACAGGAGCTCTCCTTCCTAACACCAGTTTCTAAGGCCCCCCTCCATCTTAATCACCTCCATCAGTTTTTTATTCCCTGTACCCAGGGAATAAATGTTTACCACCCCCCAATATGCACGTGGCATACTTTTAGGTTTAATTTGCATTATTCACATTTCCTCTATCACTTTCTTAAGTCTAGATAATCAATAAAACAGCTAATCAAGACCTCATTTGTAGTGTTTGCCAATTTCTGAGATGGAAATGCTCACACTGAAAATTTAGCACTCAGGAGCAGGTAGGAGCTGTCTTCCGCCCACCCTGGCCTGCCCTGATTGTTCAGTTCAAACACCATTCTTTCTAACTCTAAAATGCTCATACTAAGATAATATAATGGAGGATGGGAGGTGATAGTTTAGTCAAAAGAGCCTTGACTGGAGACAGAGGACCTGGGGATCAAAGCCTCTTTCTGAAGACTACCTGTTAGACTTTGAACAAGCTAGTTACATTTTCCAGGCCTCAGTTTTCTCATCTGTAGAATGATGAGGTTGGCCTAATTAACCTCTGTTAATAACCTCTGTGGTCTCTTCCAGCTCTAAATCTGTGCACCTATGATTAGAATCTCTGCTCTGCTCCCAGGTTGTCTTTGGACAAGTTGCTTACTCTTCCTGGGACTAGTTTCCTCATCTGTAAAATGAGGGGGTTAGACTCAGGGACCTGTAAGCCCTCTCTGAACGTGATGATTCCATGACAGAATTTCAGAAGGAAGACTTGACAGCAGGAGACTTCTCTCAGGCGTTTGTATTCCCCTGTGTAGGGGTGTCCTCTGGAAAACATGTACACAAAGCACACTTTAATGTTTTATCTATGTTATTAAAATCTCTATCACTTTTTAAAGTCTAGAAATCAACAAAAAGAAACATCAAGCCCCGATTTATCAGCATTTGCTGGCCATTTGTATAAATGGTCACACTGAAAACTTCACAGTCAGCTCTCTTTTTCTTTCTTTCCCCTCCCCTCTTCTCTCTCCAGTATGAACCAGCTCTAGTGCACACCTGCTTACATGAATTAGAAAGGGAGGCAGAGTCAGGTTTGGTCCTTGTAGTTGACTTTCCAGAAGACTTGGGAAGGGCTTTGTGAGGTCAGCCAGTCCAGCCCCTTCAATTTCCAGATGAGGAAACTGAGGCACAGAGAAGTAAGCTGCAGAGTTAGGGTTTGAGCTCAGCTTCCAATGGGCCTCTCTGGTAAGTTCTCTTTCCTCCATTCTCTCCTAGCTCTCCAAGTTTAAGGTCAGGTTGCAGTTTTGATAGGTCCAGGACTTTATGCCTAAGGTCACAGGACTTTTGATCTCATAAAGCAAGCAGGAAAAAAGCCCTCCATGAAATTCCTTGTTCTAATAATAGATCCTGAGGAAGGATGCCTCTTGGTTCTTATTGGAGAGTTAGAAATCTCTCCTCAGAAATCTTTATCATCACTCCTGAAAAGAGGCTATAGCCATATTACTCACTTGCATAATTCTGTCTATACCTTAGCATTCTTGAGTTGCTATGACTGAAAAAATTACATGGGGGGAGCCACTCTTCTGGTGATGAGCCTTCTAAAATCAGCTAGGCTGGGCACGGAGGGCAGCAGATGCTGGCTGTACTCAAAGTCCTTTCCTGGTACAGCCTCTGAGAGCCCATGGTCACTTCTACACTATCATGAGACATTGACAAAGGGTTTTAATGGATGGTTGTGTCATGTGGCAAAAAAGCGCTATCTACATTCTCCTCTTAATCCCGGTGATTGCTTTCTACTGATTTCCAAACTCTAAGACCAGGGGCAAGGTATGTGTTTTAGTCTAATCTGGCCCTTAAGGATACATTGGCTGAATAGATCAATTATTCTTGTCCCTTCCCTTTTCCTCATGCATTCAAAAAAATCTACTGAGGAGTTCTTGCCGAGTATGTGTCTATAGAATGTCCCCAGTAGAAGATAAGACTTTTGAGGGCAGGAGCTGTTTCATTTTTGTCTTTATGTCTCCAACATGGCTCCTGGCACATAGTAGGTACTTACAATTAGTAGGTACTTGTTGATTAATTGAGTCGCTATGTGGAGCATTACACAAAAGCCAGTGGAAAGCTCCAATAGAAGATGCTGTCTTGACTCTTGCACTACTTGGGGGTGATGAAATATACATACTTGAAGTCATATAGTAGTTACATAGCAAAATGCAAAATGCTGGATCACAAAATGAATATATTTTGTCTAGCTCTAGAATCAGAGGACCTGGATTCAATTCCCATCTTTACCTCTTGAAATGTGTGCAAATCACTTAATCTTTCTGTGCTTTCGTTTCCTCATCTGCAAAATCAAGGGGTTGAGATAGATAAATTTGGAGGTCCCTTCCAGCTTTACATCTATGATCCTAAATGATAGAGAGCAAAAGAATAATTAGAATGGGTAAGGGTTAATTAGGGGAATCTTTCTGGTAGTTGAAAATCTGAGCCCAGAAAGGAGATATCCATGGATTGGTATCTCCCTCATCTCTCATCTTGAACTAAACTAGAAGCAGTGATCCCCAGCTTTGCAACATGTAGTGAGCCATTTCAAAATTGAATTCTAAGCTCTAAGATATATCTCTTATTTAATGTAAGAGATGGTCTAATCCATTTGGAGCAAGTAGAAGTTAGGGGCCACGAACTCTGGTGAACCCCTTGCTCACTCAAATAGCAATAGCTCTTGGTCTAAACCCCTTTCTCATTGACTTTTTTCCTGACAGGTTATGTACAGGCATGCCGAGCCCTCATGATTGCTGCATCAGTCCTGGGCCTACCCGCCATCTTCCTGCTATTGACTGTCCTGCCTTGTATCCGGATGGGCCATGAGCCAGGCGCTGCCAAGTACCGGCGCTCTCAGCTGGCTGGGATCATGGTGATTCTGTTAGGTAAGGACAGGTTTTCCACTAGCTTTCATCCATCACAGCTCTACTTCATCAGCTTCCTATACTTAAGTGGTCTTTAAGTAGTATAGAAAAAAATTCACTGGTTCTAGAATAAGAAGCTGTGGGTTCAAATAGGATCTTTGATGCTTAACTACTGGTGGAGTTTTGGACAAGTCACTTTAATGACCCTGGGTTTCATTTTTCTCATCCTCAAAATGAGAGGGCTGGACAAGATAGTCCCTGAGGTCCCATATTGCTAATCCTTTGCTCATTTCATAATGGCTTTCCATCCCTCTTGAGTTGTCAGCACTCTGTCAGGGTGATGGAGAATTTGCAGAACTATCAAGTTACTTCCATCCCTGGAGAACTTTAGGAAGAGAGCGGATTGCTATGTGCCCTTGGTGGCTTAGACAGCAAGTTATCAATGCTATCTGCAGAATTAAGAAATATCTGTGGCTGCCATGTGGCACCACTGCTGTGTGATACAAACAAGCAGGAGGTGGAGGAAAGAAGAAGAAGAAAGAGTAAAGCAAAGATCTACAATTTCCTCACCTGTAAAATGAGTTGGAGAAGGAAATGGCAAACCACTCCAGAATCTCTGCCAAGGAAACTGCAAATGGGGTCATGGAGAATGGGGAACAACTTAAAAAATGCCTGAACAAACAACAAAATAAGGATGATAGTACCTTCCTTGTAGGATCAGTGTGATACTCAAATGAGATAATGTGTGTAAAGAGCTTTGCATGTCTCAAAAGGCTGTATATATCTGATATTATTATTAATATTATTTGTGTGAGTTTTGGTAATTATGGCTATGTAGAATGAGAATTCTATATCCTTTAACATGGAAACACCAGTTGTGTTGATTGGCATCAACATGAATCTTTGTGGGGAGGTTTCTCTTACAGTCTCAGTTTCCCCATCTATAAAATAATAGCACCTATCTCACAGGATCGTTGTGAGGATCAAATGATATAATTTATATATAGTATATGTTATACAACATATACTATATTTGTAAATTGCTTTGTAAACCTTAAAGTACTCTGTAAGCTCTATTTTTAAAACAGTAAAAAAAAAATCTAGCAATTCCGAGTATTATGAGGATGAGCTTTAGGGACCAGCGGCAGTTGATCTGCATTTGGTCTTCAGGCACAAAGACTTTTTATCTTCATGTAATACACAAAACAATGGTCACATGACCACCCCCTCTAAACTCTTGGGTATATCTGTAGGGGATGGTTGATAGGCAAGTCTTTGAATCTGCTTTGTTCTCCCAGATGTTCGGTCAACTTGAGCGATAATGGGGAAATCGTATTGGTAATAATGTCAGTTGAATCATTTTTCACCACTTGCTTCCTCCCCTCCCCCACCACAGTATTTATTGGTATGATTTTGATATTTCCTCCACATGCTCCTAAACCACTCATGAAAACTCAGGAAGGCTAACAGATGTAGGCAATGCAGCTGGAAGGGACCACCCCTTTGGCTGCGGAGAAAGCAGCCTCACACAAGTAACCCTAGGGGTTTAGATGCTTCTAATTAACCTGGATGAAGTTATTTCTTGTAAAGCAACATGGGTTATGGATGAAATGCAAGCAGTCTGGAGTCGGAAAGCTGTGAATTCCAGTCTTATTCCTAAAACATACTTTGTGACCCTGGACTTCACTACTTTTGCCCAGCCAGTCAGCCCTCCCTTTAGGATTGTAGATCCATTTCCTATTGGCAAAGGGACTCTCCTCACCTGGAGTTCTCTATTGTAATCAAATCATGAGTCTGGACCAATCTCCCAGCCAGCATTCTTAAAAGGTCCTGGTCTCTGAATCTATATGAAACATCTATACGAAAGAGGAGAAACAGAAGAAAAACTGTTTATGACCAGGAACTAAAAGTTATGTCTACATATGCTCACAAAATGATTTGGTACAGTTGGAGAGAGCCCTAGATTGGAAATCAGGAAATCTGGGTTGAAGTCATAACTCTGTCACTGTATAAAACCAGAATGACCTCAATGCTTAGAAAAGGTTCAAATTAAATAAATCAAATTGACTGCTTTTTTTTTTTTGAGCCTTAATTTTCTCATCTGTAAAATGGGAGAGGGTAGGAGTCGATGATGTCTAATGTCCCTTCCATAAAAGCTCCTATTTATATTGTACCTACTATGTGCTAGGCACTGTGATAAACACTTTACCAATGTTATATCATTTGATTCTCTAATAACCTGTGAATTAGATGCTCTTTCAAATCTCTATTTTACAGATGAGGAAACTGAGGCAGACAGAGGTTAAGTGACTTGCCCAGGGTCGCACAGGTAGTAAGCATTTGTGGCCACATTTGAACTCTGGTCTTCCTGTACTTCATTCACTGCTGCCAGCAGCCTCTTCTAGCTCTAATATAATGGTATCTGACATTTCTCCAGTGCTTTAAGATTTACCAAGACATTATGTCACAAAGTCGGCGAGCGCTTATGAAATGCTTGCTATATTCTAAGCATGATGTAGTTTTTATAATAGCCCAGCTCAAGTAGGTGGGTAGTGAAGGGCTTAGTATTCCCATTTGACAGATGAGGGAAATGTAAAATGAAGGATTTGAACTAGATAACTGCTGAGGTCATTTCCTGGAGAACCTCACAGAGCTATGATCCCAAGACTTGCCTAAGATCTCATGTCTAATAAGGTCTACTTGAACTCAGGTCCTCTGATGTCAAATCCAGTGTTCTTCCCAATACTCAGAATCAAACAAACAAATCAGATGCACAAGTACCAGCTGTTGAGATAAACCAATTGTTTCCGAATAACTGACTGGCTGCAGTAAAGAATTTCTTTTTCTCGTTTTTTTTTCTTCCTCATACTGGTCTTTATTTGTAGCCCTAGCCAGGAGTAAGGTGGGGTTGGGTGAAGGCTGCTCTTCTTTGCCCAGGGCCTGGGGTGAAACTGTGGCCCTGGATTTGATGGGACTAGTTGGGGACCCTTGAGGCTGTACCTCTCCCACCAATCCTGGGCCTGATTTTTCTCTTGGGGTTTGACAGAGAAACATTCCATCTGAAGAGATTTAGGAGCAGACTAATCTTCTCTTGAGCTGCCAGTCTTGCCCACCTCCCCCTTGGTCACTCGAGCCACTGTGTAGGACATTGTTGTGACTTGGATGGGACGGCACCGGCAATGTGAGGCTCATTGTCTCAAGTGTGGCACCTGCAGATTTTCTTTTGGGTCTTCTCAGCACAAAGCCCTGAAGTGCCTTGTTTTCTCTAGTTGGCTTAATGAGGGGGAGGAGAGAGAGGAGGAGAAGGGAGTTCTTTGTATCTCTGACTTGTGTTGGGCCCCCCTTGGTGGAGAAGCCAGTGCTGAGTTCATGCTGGGTCCCAGGGATCTTCAGTGAGGGTGGAGGCCAAGGTGGCAGCTTCTGCCAACAGTTAAAAGTGGGGAAATGGAGAACTTTGAACAATATCTTCACTAGTCCTGCTACAGATGAGCAATCCACAATTTTTTTTGACATTTCTTTCTCTGTATATACTATAGATGTCTTTTTTTATGCCCTAATAAAAATTAAATAATAAGAGAAATAATAATTAATATATGTACTTTCAGGGAACCTACCTATCCCAATACTTCTATTTAATTACAAAAGACAGTCATTTGGTTCACATGTGCAATAATCTACAGACCATTAAACATCACAGAGTAATAGCGGGATAGTGACTCATCCCAAACCCTTTCTATCTAAACTCCATCATGTAATAATAGGGACAGGTCTTGTGATTTCATTGTTTTAGCAAACTCCTGAGGGAGGAAACTCCCTCCACCAATTTAGGTTGCTTCCTTCCCAGCAATGTATATTCTTAGAGAGTTGCCTAAAAGGGAATAAGCCTTTATTTAGTGCCTACTATGTGTTGCTAAGTGCGTGGTGTTAAGAACTATACAAATATTATCTCATTTGATACTCACCACAACCCTTGGGGTTTTGTGCTATTAGTATTATTTTTAGAATGGATTCTTTATGTATATCTGTTCTTTTATATCACTTAGACTTTTACCACGTGTCCCTTCCTTTCTACTCTCTCTCTCTCTCTCTCTCTCTCTCTCTATTCCATTCCTTATAACAAAGAATTTTTCAAAAGGAAAAAGAGAAAAAAAATCAGCAAAATAACCTGATAAACACACAAAAAAAATCTGACATCGGTTGGTGCTGTTATTATTATCCCCATTTCACAGATGAGCAAACAAATGCTGAGAATTTAAGTGACTTGCCCAGTGTCACACAGCTAGTAAGTGCCTGTCTAGGATTTGAACTAAGGTCTTTCTGACTCCATGTTCAGTATTCATATCCCCTGTGCTACCTATCTGTCTCATATACGAATGAGATGATTATCGTCGACATTTATAATAATGGTTCCTTTACTAAAGTCTTCTTGTGGTGCCTCACTGCAGCATGGAGGTGACCCAGGGTTCTCGAAGGCTATGGCAGCATAGCTATGACAGCCCCTACCAAGGGGGACAATCTTCAAGCAAAGACTTGGAGACAAAAATTATGTCAATTGTCTGAAGATCCACCTAGCCAAGCGTGGAGAGATTCATCTTCCAAGAGCTTCCTTCAAAGTATAACTGGGTATCACTTCCTACACAAGACCTTTCCTCCTCTCACCCACTTGTTGACCTACTATGCTTAAAATTATTTTGCATTACTTTGCACATGGTAACTTGTATTTGTATTGTATTTTGTCAGGAGAATATAAGCTCCATGAGGTCAGGATCTATTTCCTCTTTGTTTCCCCAATGCCTAGCACAGTGGGAGCCTAATACACATTTCTTGCATTGAATTTATTTGAACCAGCAGGAACTTGGTTACTGGAACATGAATTGTTTGGCTGTAAACAGAAAAGATAATTTTTTTAAATTTAAAAAATTGGTATCATTCACCATTTGCTAGGGAGAAAAGGACAAGGAGCTCAGTTTCTGCCCACTTTCTAAACTACATAAGTAGTCAAAGCCACAGACTGTTGTCTTGCCATTGGATTTTGATGACTGAAGGAGACAGTGAGGCTGATGACTTTGTGCAGCTCTGTCTCACTTAAATCCATTTCATGCACAAGTGAAGACGTCATCCTTGTGATGTCATTGATCTGTGAGAATGAAGGACTACCAAGTAACCAAATGGTCAACAGGTTTCCCCACTGAAGCCAAGGGAATGGGCCAATCCCATCCCCAGTAGAGGGGAGGGGACAAGAGACTTTGATCTGTAAGGGACCTTGGAAGCCACCAAGTTCAATCCCCTCATTCTATGAAGTAAAGGATTGACTTGCTCACAGTTACATAGGTAGTAAGTAGAAGAGTCAGGACTGAACCCAGAAAGCCATGGGGTTGACTCACTTTATTTCCCTTTTCTTTGGGAACAGTTAGATCTAGGTAGGGTCAAAGTATTCCAACATTAACTTTCAGCAAACTCCTTTAAAGCATCTTTTCCATGCTCTTCCTTGTGCTAGACACTGAGAGACACCTATAAACTATAAGGTCATCCCTTTAATGATAGAAAGGACTTTAGAAGTCATTGAAGTCATTTATTTATTTTTTGGTTTCTCCCTTGCCTGGCACATACTAGGTGCTTCATAAATGTTTCTTTATTATTAAAGTGACTTGTCCAGGGTCATGCAGCTGCTAAGTATCTAAACCCAGGTCTTCTTGACTGTAAGCCCAGCATTCTCCTACTCCACGTTGCTTGTGGGTAAATAAGATAAAGAAGACGTAAATATTAGTCCGCAGACTCAAGTCCTTGTACTTTTCTGTGGAGATGGCCAAACGTGCTCTTCCATTTTAGAATACTGTTCCTGATGACTGGACATCATTGATAATTTCTTAGTTTCCTTTGTGGAAGTAGATGGATCCTGGCTATGGGGTAGAAAGGTTGGATCTTTGCTTGTTGCTTTATGAAAACTGTAGGCTGTAGCATGAATTTTCCAAAGGGGAAGTTGATTGAGACCTTTTTCTTTCCTTTTTCCTCTAGAGTTAGACAGGTTAAAAAAAAAGTTTTTCTACGTGGCATTACTTTTCTCTCTGGTAGTTTCAGACTGAAGCTTCCTTGCCTTAATCTGTGAAGACCTTTCTTTGTTTTTCAATCATCCTTAAGAGTTTCATTTAGTGATTTACCTTTGTGGAAGCTGTCTGGGGAGAGGCTAGCATTATAGCGCTATGTTGTATAGTTTCAAATAGAAGACAAGTCAATGTGCATATATATATATATAAAAGTTGATGTGCATACACACACACAAGCATTTATTAAATGCCTACTCTGTGCCAGGCACTGGGGATATAAGTACAATGAATGAAATAATCCTTTTTCTCAAGGTGTTTTAATTCTCCTGGAGGAGACAGCAAGGCCATATGTAAATAGGGATGAAATTAACATAATTTATATCAAGAGAATAAAGAGAAACAATTTACATCAAGAGAATAAATACAAATACATATAAAATCATTAAATGCAAAGTAATTTGGGAGGAGTGGCATTCATGCAGTCCTAGGACATGTAGTCTAATGTTTCTGGCTTTATCACATTAGAAACAGAATCTTCGATAAAGGCTTCTCGTACATTTTCAACCTCTACCTTCACATATTGTTGTCCAACAACACTGGAGTAAATGCATGTGAGAGATAAGATGTGCCTTCTTTCTCTATGTCAGTATTAGAGTGATGTTGGCTATAAATGAGGGGATTTCTAAGGTTCCTTCCAGCTCTACCAGACTCTGTAATGTGAGTGTGTTTGTGTGTGTGTGTGTGTACCTGCCTGACATATGACTTAGACTAGCATTTGAAAGGGTTAAAAGAAAAAAGCTGGTAACCTGTGTGGGCTAGAAATAAAGGGAAAAAACACTGAAAGTTGGCCAGGAAAATAGTGTGCTCAGTTATTCCATTGGTTTGATGTCTGTTGTAAATAGAAAATCATCATAAAAGCAATTGCACAAACAGGGCCTAATCTGGTGTATCCTGCCAGATGGATTTCTTTTAAAGTCTTGTTTTTAGAGAAAGATAAATTGGAAAAGGGGAAACCAAAGGCCATCCCAGTCTCAAATGATTAAAAAAATGAAATGAGATAGACATGCAGTCGCAGCCCTGTAGAAATATTATGGCTATCTTTTCTTTGGAGAAATGGTCTTGTTTTTGAAAACTGAGCTGATATATAGATTGCAGTTATAACCACATCACTTATAAGAGGCAGGATCATAGAATCCCACATCTAGATCTAGGAAGGATGTCAGGATCTGTTTTACTCCAAGTGCTCTGCATTTTACATCAGAGGAAATTGAGGCCCAGAGAGGGTTGCATGCTTTGCTCAAGGTCACACTGCTAGGAAGGGTCAGAACTGGGATTTTAGTATAAACAAATTGAATTGGGAAGCAGTTTGCAGAACTGTTGGTACAAGACCCCAGAGTCATGCAGAAGCCATTTGGATGACAATGGTGTTCCTTGTTCTAAAAGCAGTATTTCATCAAACTCCTTGACTTTGAGTCTGGAATACTGACAGTGACAAAGGCAGAAAGCAAGACAAACATTTCAGGGGACCAGGAAGGCTTTCCTCCTGCTCCACTCTTTTTCTCTCTCAGGAATGATAGAAAAGTCATTATTTCAAAGTAGAATCATCAACATCCTTAAGTCTAGTTAATTCTATCACTTTGTCCATGATGTGTCATCTACTGAATTTTCTGAAGGAACCTTAAGTAAGATAGGTACCTTCTGTCCTCAAGATTTTATTTGGAGAGAGATTTTGCTTGTTCATATGGAAATCTGTTTCTTTTTAAGAATGTGATTTGAATATTATTTGAAAGTAACTTAAGGCAAAAAAAAATTTCCTCTTGCTGAGGGCAGCAATCAGCCACTTTCTCCAATCTGTCAGGCCAAGGCTAAACTAGCATTCTATGTCTACAGGAATGCTTTCTGTGGGCTTATGAAATAGAATTCATGCCCTCTTTCCCATTTCTTGAGGTGAATAGCCATCTCTCTTCTCTCCCTCCCTTTCCCTGTTTCTCTCTTCTCTCCCTCCCCATCTCCTTTTTTCTTTCTTTCTTCCCTCCCTCCTCCTTCCTCCTCTCCTTCTCTTTTCTCTCTCTTCCTCTCAGCTATTACATTCTGTGAAAAAGGAAGGAAAGAATTGAGTCATTGTGCTTTCAGTGTATCCTTTAAGTTCACCTCAATCATTTCCAGGGATTTATCATCCCAAATTATGTATTTTTCAATGAAAACCAGAAATAAATGGTTGAAAAAGACTGCCCCACCTCCCTTTTCTTTCTTCTAATCTTCATACCTAGCAGATAGCTTGGATTAGTTATATTAGAAAAAAATCTTCCTAGTTTAAGCTTTTCTTAATTTCAGAGAGAACCTTTCAAAATATCAGATAGGTTTCTATTTGTCTCTCTAGAGAAATTTCTTGGAAAAGCTATGAAAACTTTTCCCTTTGTCCTTAAGGATGTCTGAAAACCCTGTAATTCAATGGACCTGAGATCTCCATGATGTATATCCATTGGTGCAGGTCTATACCTTTTCATTCCATGGTATTTATGTTTACATCATCTATAAATTTTCAGTAGATGATCTACCCAATGTGCTTGGGTGTCTTTCTCCTATCTTTTTAGACCCTTTGTCTGAGGACTGGCCCAGATAAGATCCAAAGGGTTGGCCAGAGCAACTCTCAGAGATCATCTAGTCAGTTACAGAGGGACTGAGACCTGCACTGCTAGAGGGTCTTCCTACACCAACTAAATTACAAAGTCTTAAAGGATCCCAAGCACAGTTTCTTGGTTTTAACCATCTTTTAACCATCCATCCCTTGCAGGCAATTTTGTTAGTAACAGAGGAAGCATGGTGGAAAGAATCTTGGATTTGGAGGCTGGGGAGCTATGTGTTTAAACCTCAGTTCTGACACTTATTTGACTGAATACTCATGGATAAATTACTTAACCTCTCTAAACCTCAGTTTCCTTGGCTGTAAAATAGTGATAGTTAAACTTGTATGACTTGCTCACCAGGTTGTTGAAGGAAAGAATGCTAGAAATGAGAACTGATGTTACTAATGGCTTTTGGTCAATAGTGACTTGGCTTGTGTTTGGTTTTACTGGTCAAAATGTATTCCCTCCCTCCTCCAAAGAAATTTCTGTAACTGAGGAAATTTTCCTTTGTTTACAATCTCTTCCCCAAACATTCTTCATCCTAAGGGTAGTTGAAGGTCAGCATCTCAAGTGACCCTCTCATTTCTCTTCTTGTGGTATGGAAGTCAGTCTGTCATTTTCCATTGGTTTTGATGTGGTGGTTTTGTGAGAGCTACAGGAATCCTGTCCAAGGCTAGTATATCTGGTAGGAAATCAAGACATTTCTGGAATTTGAATGCTATCTTACATTAAAAATATGTGAATTAGGAAATTGGGAGAATAGGATGTCTGAGAACCATCAGATGGGTTCATCAGGTCATTGATTTAGAACTGTTGGCTGCCTGAGAGGTCATCTGATCCACTCATCCATCTTACAGTTAAGGAAACTGAGGCCCAGAGAGATTGGATGTCTTGCCCAAGACCACACAGTTTGGAAGCATCAAAGGCAGAAATTGAACCTAGGTCCTTTGACTCCAGGGCTACTACTCTTGCCTATACCCAAATGGTTGGAATCAGAGTGAGGATTTGTTATTTTTAGAAGCCATCTTCCAAAGAGGGTAGGTTGGGAAAGAGACTTAGAGATGAGGAGTAATCTTGTCCAACCCTCTTATTTTGTGAGGAAACTGAAGCCCATAGAGATGAAAGGTCATACCAAATGGAGTCATTGAGGTACAATAGGGAGAGCTCTGTGATCATGAGACCTAGGTTCAAATCCCCTCTCTGACTTTGAAGACCCAAGTGACCACAGACAAGTCATTTACCTTACTGGACCTCAGTTTCCTGATCTGTAAAGTGAGAGGGCCTTTGCAATCTAGTCTAGCTCCAGTCCTATAATTCTGTGACCCAAGGTCTCAGACCCCTCAGCTATGTTCTTTCCATTCTACGTAGCTCCATCTCCTAGTGGGGTGGAGTTGTAAGAATAAGAGCTATGCATGTATACATAGAAATATTATTAATTTTTTGGAGGGGAGGAGTCTGGGCTTGCATAAGGATAGGTAGAACATTCTTACTGTGGAAAGTATCTCCACAATTGGAGATTGGCATTTCCCTTTAAATCTATAGTCTTGAGAGTTACTGGGAGTACATAGAGACTTACGCAGGCCAAAAGACAAGACTTGAAGCCAGGGCTCCTGACTAAGTGGCCAACCCTATATATCTGGAACTATGTGCATACAAATATTCATTCATGTATATCTTTAATTATGGAAAGTCCCATTATTTCAAAGCCTGTCTAGGCATTTTCCCAATCTCATGTTTGTTTTCTAAATTAAGAAATTAAATCAAATCCAGCCCTGAACTTGTCTGGGCCATCTTCAGATAACGAAGTGGTTCTTACCTTGAGAAACAGGACAACGAATGGTTGTCAGCACATCTCAGTTCTGCCACTTACTACTCAAGTGACTTTGGGCAAGTCACCTAAGTGCTATGGGCCTCAGTTTCCTTATCCATGAAATGAAGACATTGGATGAGGGCTTCTGAGGACACTTCTAGCCCTAAAGCTAATTTCTGCACATTTCTACACAGTCCCAAATGATGTAAATGGTTCAAGCTAACCAATGTTTATTAATCACCTACTATGTGCAAGAAACTGTGCTTGGGATCATTTAAGGTTTCGTAATTTGGTTGGTGTAGGGAGTACCTCTAAGAGGGCAGGTCTCAATTTAACTGAGTAGATGATCTCTGAGAGTTGCTCTGGCCAGCCTCTTGGATCTTATCTGGGCTGACCCTCAGACAAAGGGTCTAATGTCTATAAATGAAGTTTATACTACAAGTCTTTTTGACCTTTCACCTCTATGGACCTCAGTTTCCTCACAAAATAAGAGAGTTGGACGAGATTACTCCTCAACTCTAAGTCTATGATCTTATGATGTTTTTTCCAACCTACCCTCTTTGGAAGATGGCTTCCAAAAATAACAAATCCTCACTGATTCCAACCATGTCATTTTGGTATAGGCAAGAGCAGTAGCTCTGGAGTCAGAGGACCAATGTTCAAATTCTGCCTCTGATGCTTCCAAACTGTGTGTTCTTGGGCACAACATTTAATCTCTCTGGGCCTCAGTTTCCTCAAATCCGGGGCCCAGTCTTCCAGAATTCAGGGTCACCTCCATGCCATAATGAGGTATAAGAGCAGATGATGGAAATAGAAAAACATAAATGGAAACTATCCTTGCCCTCAAGGAACGTATATTCTATTGACTAAGCATCTTATAGTAAATTTGGGTTGCACAGAAAAGCTGGGGGATCCTCACGCGAACCAATCCACTTTGTTCTAACAGTCTCATGGAATCTTAGTTTAGCTCCTCATTATCATAGGCATGTCTTGCTATCTCTGTGTCAAACATTTAATATACTGTGGAAACTTAGTACATGTTATACAAAAGCCAATGTTTTACTTATTATCCACATGTAGTAAAATGGGTTGAAAGGTTCTACCTAGATGAGAAAATGCTGAATCTTTCCTCAAATTTAGGAGAGATATAGAAATAATGATCCAATTTAACTTAAGCACCAGTGATAAAGAAAAACATTACTATTTGTCCTGTGCAGACAGAGGCTGGAAGTGTGCAACCACAGTAACTCAGAAAGGCTCTGCCGAAATCAACCAACAAACATTGGTTAAGCATCTACTATGTGCCAGAGAAACAAAGAAAGGCAAACTGTCCCCACTCTTAAGGAGCTTGTAGTATAAGAGAAAATATATCAAATCCAAAGATGCCGTCATATCTGCTAAAGACAGGTGATAGAGGTGCATTAATAGCACTGTGGAGATATTCCCACCTTACTTTTATATGTTACTTTACTATTTTCATATAGTCTGACACTCTCTATCTTGCCCCGTTAGAATTCTTGGTGTCCTTTAAAACACAGCTGACATACTGCTTCCAACCCAAGGCCTTTCTTGACCCACCTTCCTAGTTCCAACCAGTTGTTGGGGCACTCTTCCTATAGAAATTACTTTGTGTTTATTTGTGTATGTCGTATCTCCTAGTAGAATGGAAACTCCTTGAGGACAGAGATTACTTTTTGTCTTTGGATCCCGAGTGCCTAGCACATAGTAGGTGCTTAACCAATATTTCTTCCATTGAATTTCGAATTTTCTCATTTGAGACAGAAGGCCTTTACCTCATGCCATCTTGACAATATTGCTATCAACTTCCCATTGGGGTAGAATTTGTAAGGAAGTGGATCTCAAAATACAGGAGCAATGATTCCCATGCTTAAGAATTCTGTGTCAGAAGATTCTCTGATTCTGGAGGTTAAGAAGGAATTTGGGGCATTGCAAGCTCTTACCCAGAATACCTAGAAAGGGGAAGAAATAAGGCTAGGTATTCAGTCGCATGAGATAGTTTGCTGACAATTCTGCCTAGCAGCAGGGATGTCTTTGGAGGCTATTTATAATCCTTTTCTTCTATGTAATCTAAACAAGAGTTAAGCATGGGCTACACATTGCAAAATTCCTGTGTCTTCCAGGTTAAATCTCATTACAGCAAAACAATATTTACTTTTCTTTTTTTAAAATTTATTTATCTTTAGTTTACAACATTCAGTTCCACAAAGCTTCTAAGTTCCAAATTTTCTTCCTCTTTCTCTCTTCCCCCTTCCCCCCCTCCCCAAGATGGCATGCAATCGGATCTAGGCTCTCTATATACACATTTACATTAAACATTTTCACATTAGTCATGTTACAAAGAAGAATTAGAACCAATGGAATGGACCACAAGAAAGAAGAAACAAAACCAAAAAGAGAGAGCGAATAGTATGCTTCAATCTGCATTCAGACTCCTTAGTTCTTTCTCTGGATGTGAATAGCAGAACCTTGCACTGCAGACAAGGGTCAAGTCTATCAAAGTTAGCCATTGCACAATATGGCTGTAACTGTGTACAATGTTCTCCTGGTTTTGCTACAAAATAACATTTTCAATCAGCTCCCTTTGCTTCAAAGGATGATGAGGCAGAGAGTAGACAGCATACTGGTGTCAGAGCTTGAGGACCTACGTTCTACCCCTGCCTCTTCTTGTTCAGTCATGTCCAACTCTAACTGACCCCCATTTGGGGTTTTCTTGGCAAAGATACTAGAGTGGCTTGCCATTTCCTTCTCCAGCTGAGGAGGAAACTGAGGCAAACAGGGTTAAGTGACTTGCCCAGAATCATATGCCTAGTAAGTATCTGAGGCTGGATTTGAACTCATGAAGATGAGTTTTCCTGATTTCAAGCCCAGTGCTCTATCCACTAGACCACCTAACGGCCCTAGCCTTAGTTCCTCTACTTTCTAATTATATGAACTTGAACAGGCAGCTTCTCTGGACCTCAGTTTCTTTATCTGTGAAATGAGGGGCCTGGAGTGGATGACTGCTTTAACATTCTAGAATTATATTCAGTGATTATTCACATTCTTGGGGTGTATTTAGGATAGTAACAGAAGGATTTCAAAGTCCCAGCTGGTAGTAGCTTATTTATTTTAAGCAATATTCTTTACGACAAAGTTACATAACAATAATAACAACAAAAAATCCGATCAGTTTTTATATAATATGATTTACTCCATATGAATACAGTGAGTGGGCTTTGGGCTGCCCTATTCTTTTTCTTTCCTTCACTCCTTCCCTTCTTTTTCTTTTTCTTTCTCTTTCTCCTCCTTTCTTTCCCTCTCTCCTTCCTTCCTTTCTCTTCTTTCTTTCTCTATCCTTTTTTTCTCTCCCATGACTTGTAGGTGGTGCTGGTGAGCCCGTCTCTGACAAATGCGCCATGGTCACTGCTTTCTTTGTGTTTCTCCAGCCCTGTGTGCCTTGGTGGCCACCATCTGGTTCCCTGTGTGCGCCCACCGTGAGACCTTGATCGTCAGCTTTGGCTACTCCCTCTACACCGGCTGGATCGGGGCCACCCTCTGCCTCTTTGGTGGTTGCGTCATCTTGTGCTGCTCTGGAGATGCTCAGACATTTGGCGAGAACCGCTTCTACTACTCTTCAGGCTCCAGCTCCCCCACTCACGCCAAGAGCGCCCACGTATAAGGGAGCATCTGGACTTCCCCGGGCTGGCCACTGAGGTGCGCCAGCTGATGGACCGACGTGCCTAGGGTTTGCTTGTGACAGTGGGTTGTGCAAGAACTCCCCTGCCAAGCTTTGATGCCGAAGGTCTAGAAAAGCCTCCTGTCCAATGTTTTCGTAGCCTGATTTGCCCACTTGCTACCTTAAGAGAAATCTGTCCCCTCAGTTGTAACCGCCCCCCTCCATGTCGCCCATGGTTCTGCCCAGTCCAAGCACTCCCCAAAATTCATATTAAAGAACCTTGGGCCACACCTCTGTTTATCTTTCTTTCTTTTTTTTTTTACTTTGAGTATCTTATTTCGCTTTTGTATATCGCTTATTTTGTTTTTGTTTTTTCTTTTTCTGTCTTATCCAACATTTCTGAGTTGGGAGGAAAAAAAAGACACTTTCAAGCAGTTTCAAATGACAATGGGAACCTCCTAGAGACGCATCTCTGGTCCATCCCTCCCTTTAAGCTGTAAGGTCACTTTGTTGCAACAAATAGAAAGAGAAAGATGGGGCAGATAGACTGGGGGAAGGGAGGAAGAGGAAATATCGGAACTTTCTGTCCCTGGGAAATTGTTTTTTGTAAATTCAGAGGGGGAGAAGGGTTAGGGAGAATTACTTTTCCTTTTATTTAAATTTGGGGGTTCACATTTATCTGTGCTTAGCTGTTTATTTTTCCCTGCTCCTTTTTGCAATCATGATTTTCCTGAAATTCTTGATTCATTAGTATGAAGGAAATGAACCAGTTAGGCTCTAACCATATAGTTGTTAACCATGCCTAGCTTGGAATGATGTTCCATAGAGCAGCTTCTGATTTTTTTTTCTTATGGGTACAGAGTAGTTCTTAAACTCATCATTTCGTGTTTCCATTTAACCATTATAAAAACAGCACCACCACTTTTCCCCTTTCCTGCCCTCTTGTCCATTCTGACAACCAGCTTGATGTGGCATTATTGAATACGTGCTGTACTGGGGTGTCTGTAGGTCTCCTCCCATGCTGGTCCATTGTGTGCCAGCTAGAGAGAGAGAGACAGACACCCTTTTCTCCAAGTACTGATGCGTTTTGTACCTTAAGTAAAGTACTGTAAAAATAAATAACAGACTGTCTGCGAAACCGGCCTTCAGTCTTCTGTATTGCAGAGATATAACTTATTTAACTTCAAATTTCTTCCATATTAATTTGTGGTCAAAAAGATGTCCCTTTGTCTTTCAGGACTTGGTGCTTGGTTCTCTATGATCATAATGCTAGGGCTGGAAAAGATCTCAGACCATACAGTTCAACTCCCTAATTTTGTATGTAAGGAAACTGAGATCAGAGGGGCTAAGCAACTTGTCCAAGGTCACACAGTTTAAGAGTCTGGGATTTAAACTTAGGTCCTCTGACTCCCAATCTAAGTGGAAGTGGGTGAAAAAATCCTTTTTTTCCCCTCGCCTACCATATCAACAGAAGGTGAATTGGAAGGGTTTTTGTAGTTCACTAAATCCAACAGATATTTAAACACTCTCCCTCATTCCTCCCCTCAATGTACCCACAAGTGGTCATTTAACCTTTCATTGAAAACCTCCATCAAAGGGGAGCCCACTGTCTCCTGATTGCTTACCAAGAATCAAGACTTGAACGTTAGTCTGGTTTCCTGGGTTCAGTGATATCTGCCCACCAAGGTGCCATGCTTGAATGTGTACTGTGGAGATTGGGCTATGAACAGAATTACTTATCAAAAATTCCTCTTGTTTAAAGAATGGTTAAAGGAATAGTCCAGGGTTTAAATGCAAACTAAAGTCAGACTTCGGAAATTTAAAGGAATTGTTGCTTCTAAATAGGGGACTGATTTCTAGCCATAATCCTATGGGCAGCAGTAAATGTTGGGTAGTGGAAATATTTAGGCTTTGTTTTTTATTTTTTTCTATGATGTCTTTAGAGATATGGGTCTGCTCTGAAAAAACATAGGCTACCTCTGCTTTGTTTGCTTTCTTTTCCCCTTCAAATCAAATGTGAATTTCAGAAACACTTTGGTGATCCAACAGCTGCCAAACATTTCCTGTTTGGGAACGTCTGTTCCAGTCATCAGGGAATGCATAAACATTTGATTTACCATGGGGCCAGTTTGAAAGTTGCACCCATCAGGAAAATGATGACCCCAGTTGAATACTCCAGTGGCTCTGGGATCTCATCAATGATGCTTAATTTCCCTGCAGTAAAAAATTTACTAAATCATTTGTGCAGAGTAGATAGTTTTCCTGTTGGCCAGTATATATATTTAGCAATGGTACAGTTACAATTAGGAATTGTTAGATATATAACCGTACAATTATTTATGGAAATATCTGGGCTTAATTTTCTCCTAACCATCCCCCCTCCCAACCCCCTGCATTAAATTCTGTTTAGTCAACAAAAAGGTAGTTCATTTTATTATTTTATAATTTTTTTCAATTATCAATAATTTCTCTCCCCAATCACTCTCCCATCACTGAAAAAAGAAATATAAAATCTATGAAATTTTATGCTAGAAGTAGGTAGGTTATTGAATAGATTCAAGTTAAATCATTAAGCATTTATTAAGGACCCACTATGTGCCAGTTACTGTACCAAGTGCTGGGGATACAAAGAAAGGCAAGAGTCGTCCTTGTTTCCAAGGAACTCATCTGAAAGGGGAGAGCTAACATGCAAACAGCTATGTACAAACAAGATATGTACAGGCTATATTGGGATAATCTCAGGGAGGAAGGTATTGTCATTAAAGGAAATAGGGAAAGGCTTCATATAGAAGGAAGAATTTTTAGCTGATACTTGAAGGAAGCAGTGGAGCCAGGAGGTGGAGAGGAGGAAGGGGACAATTCCTAGTATGGGAGATAGTCATTGAAAATGCCTGGAGTCAAGCAATGGGAGTTCATGTTTGAAGAATGACAGCAAGGAGTCTAGAGTCATCAGAGGAAAATATGAGAAAACTGGAGAAGAGGGAAGGGACCAGGTTATAAAGGGCTTTAAAAGTCAAATAGGTTTTTCTTTGATTTTTAGAGGCAATAAGGAACCATTGAAGTTTATTGAATAGAAGAAAAAGACTCAAAGTCAAAGAGAGCAAATGGAAATTGATTCATGAGATGGGAGGTCCCAGTAAAGACTATGCAATACCCAAATTGTTTTCAGGTAACTTTATTCCTACTGGCCAATTACACTTTTATTAATTGTCTGTGTTACTGAGACACTGTGAGAAGTGTTGGGGTCCCAAACATAAATTAGACAGTAGAAGCCCCTACTTCCAAGTTACTGCCAGTCAGTGTAGTAGCAAGGGTCAATACATTTCAAAATAATCTCTAGGCTGTTCCAGAAATGGCCATTCTCCATATCCAACTAGCAGTTTGAGTTTGAATTCATCCTAAGTGACTCTATGCAGTTGATATTCCATCTTCTTTTCCCTAACTGGCAGCCATGGTTTTATCTATATCAGCTATATTATCTAAATCTTTCTCTATATCTGTATCTATATGCCATCTATCTATATCTATGCCTAAATATGTATATACACACAATACGTAGATATGTGTGTATGTATATATGTATAGAATAGTTATTCTATGAACTCTGGGGCTGGGATGGGGAATAGCCACGGTGATGAGAATGGAAACAATGCCTGATCCCAAGTGCTTGAGTGTGGATAGCCCAAATCCGGATACACTTTCATCCATGATATGGGGAATCCAAAGTTTATGCATCTGAATGCTAGGGCTGCAGAGTATATTATCAAAGAGACTAAAAGCAGAAGCATGCAGGAGAAAGAAGACTGGATGGGGTGGCCAGGAGAATTGGGGACAAGTCCCTGCATTACTGTTAACTTGCTAGATGACCTTGGATAAGTCATAGGCTCTGACAGACCCCCACTTTCCTTGCTGTAAAATGAAGGAGCTGGACTGAATGAGCCCTCCAGTTCTTTTCCAATGCTTAAGTTCATTTTATGCTTATGAATCACTGCTTCTCTGGTTTTGAGATAACTCTGGCCTTGCCCTCTTCATCATGGTAGTTATGGGAAGGCAGGATGACCTTGAGATGTACACTGAGTTTTTTCTTTTTTCCTCTGGCTTCCTATGAGTACACTGTGGGCTGGGGATCATAGGTTTGAAAATGGTCCAACATAGCTCATGGTTTTCTGGAAAACGTAGGGGAGGCTGATTTAACAAAACGTCTCAAACTAATCTTTTACTGGAGGTATGCTAGTGTTAGAGAAAGAAAATTGTGTACTTGCAGGGCACAATCTCTACATTTGTGCTGAATTAGTGGGTGGGAGGATGGGAACACAAAAGAACAGAGTTTGGTTTTATCTCATGCTGTATTTTTTTTAAAATCTGGGTTGTATATTGTCTTTCTATACAATGTATGCAATGTGGATCGTAACTCCTTAAATGTTTGGCAGAACATTCGTGCCCATTACCTCACATGCTGGGTAGTGCAGCAGGGCTGCTGCACACTCGTCAGGAAAGGCAGAATCAGTGCTGCCATTGATTCTCGAGATGGGGCCCCCACAAAGGACTATGGAACGCCCAGATGTGCAGCTCTATAGAGACTGAATGGGGATTGTGGATTGTATGCTTCTCCATGCTGTGGATGGCCTGAATAGCATCTCTTGAGGAATCTATGTTTTTCAATATCATACAGAATGTCAGTTTCAGAGAGCAGGCTTTGTGTACCAAGCATTGGGGGAGGGGAGGCTTGTGGAGGGAAGGACCAGTCTCCTCTCCATACTCAGAGCCATAATTAGGATTTTTTTGTGCGCAGGTCAAATATCACAAACATTACTAGAACAAATGGGTGGTGGGCTGGGGGTAGGATATTGCTTGATTAAGAGGGAAACAAAGAGCAAGGGCTATTATGTCCTCAATCAAAATCTCTGCTGCTTATGGAGAGTAGGTGAGGATTGGGGAGGAGAAAAACTCATTCTAGATGGAATTCTGGGATTCCAATTTTTAAACTAATTATTCTTTTTTTTGGGTTTTGTAAACCTTGTGCCCAAAGTCAGCTTCCTTTTTTATATTTATTTATTTTTAGTTTTCAACATTCATTTCCACAAAATTATGAGTTCCAAATTTTCTCTCCATCTCTCCCTTCCCCCACCCCAAAATGCTGTGCATTCTGATTACCCCTTCTCCCAATCTGCCCTCCCTTCTATCACACCCTTCCCTTCCCTTATCCCCATCTTCTCTCTTTTCTTGTAGGGAAAGATAGGTTTCTATATCCCATTGCCTGTATTTCTTATTTCCAGGTTGCATGCAAAAACAATTCTCAACCTTCGTTCCTAAAACTTTGAGTTCCAACTTCTCTCCCTTCCTCCCTCCCCACCCATCCCCACTGAAAAGGCAAGCAATTCAATATAGGCTATTCAATATAGACTTCCATAATAGTCATGTTGTGTAAGACTAACTATATTTCCCTCCATCCTATCCTGTCCCCCATTTATTCTATTCTCTCTTTTGACCTTGTCCCTCCCCAAAAGTATTTACTTCTAATTATTCCCTCCTCTCATTTGCCCTCCCTTCCATCATCCCCTCACCCCACTTATCCCCTTCTCCCCTACTTTCCTATAATGTAAGATAGATTTTCATACCAAATTGAGTGTGCATGTTATTCCCTCCTTAAGCCAAATGTGATGAGAGTAAGCTTCACTTTTTCCCTCTTACCTTCCTTCTTTTTCTTGCCTCTTTCATGAGAGATAACCTGCCTCATTCCATTTCTCC
Source organism: Notamacropus eugenii (assembly GCF_028372415.1). Lineage (NCBI taxonomy): Eukaryota > Metazoa > Chordata > Mammalia > Diprotodontia > Macropodidae > Notamacropus > Notamacropus eugenii. The sequence continues at coordinate 353,707,180 of NC_092877.1, read as the reverse complement.
CCTTCTCCTCCCAATATATTCCTCTCTCCTTGATTTTATTTTTTAGATACCATGCCTTCCTATTCAACTCACCCTGTGCTTTCTGTCTATGTGTGTGTGTGTGTGTGTGTGTGTGTGTGTATGTGTATAATTCCTCCAACTACCCAAATACTGAAAAAAGTCTCAAGAGTTACAAATATTATCTTTCCATGTGGGAATGTAAACAGTTTAACTTTAGTAAGTCCCTTATGGTTTCCCTTTCCTGTTTACCTTTTCATGCTTCTCTTGATTCTTGTGCTTGAAAGTCAGATTTTCTTTTCAGCTCTGGTCTTTTCATCAAATTTTCTTGAAAGTCCTCTATTTCATTGAATGACCATTTTTTCCCCTTAAGTATTGTACTCAGTTTTGCTGGGTAGGTGATTCTTGGTTTTAATCCTACTTCTTTTGACTTCTGGAATATCATATTCCAAGCCTTTTAGTCCCTTAATGTAGAAGCTGCTAGATTTTGTGCTATCCTGATTGTGTTTTCACAATACTTGAATTGTTTCTTTCTAGATGCTTGCAATATTTTCTCCTTGACCTGGGAACGCTGGAATTTGGCTACAATATTCCTTGGAGTTTCTCTTTTTGAATCTCAGGAGGTGATTGGTGGATTCTTTCAATATTTATTTTACCCTCTGGTTCTAGAATATCAGGGCAGTTTTCCTTAATAATTTCATGAAAGATGATGTCTAGGCTCTTTTTTTGATCATGGGTTTCATATAGTCCCTTAATTTTTAAATTGTCTGTCCTGGATCTATTTTCCAGGTCAGTTGTTTCTCCAATGAGATATTTCACATTGTCTTCTATTTTTTCATTCCTTTGGTTTTGTTTTATAATTTCTTGGTATCTCACAAAGTCATTAGCTTCCATCTGCTCCACCCCAATTTTCAAAGAACTACCTTCTTCAGTGAGTTTTTGAACCTCCCCCTCCACCTGACTAATTCTGCTTTTTAAAGCATTCCTCCCCTCACTGGCCCCTTGGACCTCCCTTGCCAACTGAACCAGCCCATTTCCAAAAGTGCTATCCTCTTCAGCATTTTCCTGGGTCTCCCCTAGCAAGCTGTTGACTTGCTCCTTATGACCCTCCTGCATTACTCTCATTTCTCTTCCCAACTCTTCCTCCACCTCTCTCACTTGACTCCCAAAATCCTTTTTGAGCTCTTCCGGTCCAAGACCTCTGCATATCTATTTTGGAGGCCTTGGAGGCAGAAACCTCAACTTTTAGGTCTTCCTCTGATGGTATACACCGCTCTTCCCCATCCAAAACGATGGAAGAAAATACCTGTTTACCAAGAAAATAGCCTTCAAAAGCCACCCTTTTTCCCTTTTTTGGGCAACCTCCTGGCCAATTACTTGACTTTTGATTCCTCTGTCAAGAGGAGGGTACACTCTGGGAACCTGCAAGTTCCCAGTTACTCCAAGGTGGCACAATCAAGGGAGAGGAGTTCACTCATCTCCTGGCCTGCTCTCTTGTCTGTGAGCAACCACAAGCACTCTGTTCTGCCCAGCATCTGTGAATACAATTCCCTTTCCACAATCACCTCCAGCTCCACCACTCCAGCACACTTCCTCAACCCAGGAGAACCACTCAGGGTTGAGATCCAGATCAGCTGTTTAATTCCCCCAGGAGCTTCAGGCTGAAGGCTCCAAAAATGGACACTGCTGCTGTAGCCGCTGCTGCCAGCATTGTCAGACCCTGCTCTCTTCTTACCAAGGTGAAACAGCTTTCTCACTGACCTTTGAAGCTGTATTTGGTGTTTGTGGGTTAAGCAATCTGGGAACCTCAGCTGCTGCCTGGGATTTTGCACAGTGCGGCCTATTCCAGTCCTGTCCCTGCCACACTGAGACCAAGGTCCCATTGTGCTCCACTCCACACTTGGTGTGATAGACCTTTCCTGTCAGCCTTCCAGTCTGTCTTGGGCTGGAAATCTCTTTCACTCTGTCATTTTGTGACTTCTGGTGTTCTAGAATTTGTTTAAAGCCATTTTTTACAGGTATTTTATGGGTTATGGAGGGGAGCTTCTATGGTCCATCCTTCTACTCTGCCATCTTGGCTCCACCCCCCACACTAATTATTTTTGTGAACAAAGGGCTAAGTGCTGCTATTTTCATACTGCTAAAGGACTCTCTAAATTGTGTGCCTTGGGCCAAATTCCTGATTGCCCTATCTTGGTTACTTCTCTGACTCAATATTGAAATGAAAAATGTGGAAATGTAAAATCTTCAGAATACTGTAAAACTCTTCAAAACAGTTTTTTTCAGGCACCCATGATCTCGAGATGGAAAAGTCATTAGAGGTCTTTGAGTCCAGCTCCCTCATTTTATTGATGAGGAAAATGAGATTCAGAAAGTTTAAGGTCACATAGGTGGCAGGACTGGGATTTGAATTCAGGTCTCATGATTTCAAGTCCAAGGTTCTTTCTTCTTCTTTTTTGGTAGATATTCTATTCTTTTACTTTTTTCTTGTTTTGTTCATTTATTTTTAGTTTTCAACATTCACTTCCTTGAGATTTTGAGTTCCAAATTTTCTCCCTCTCTCTCCCCTCCCCCCACCCAAGATGGAGTACACTCTGAGTACCCTTTCCCCCAATCTGCCCTCATTTCTATCACAGCCCCCCGTCTCTGATCCCCTTCTCTCCTATTTTCCGGTAGGGTAAGATAGATTTCTATACCCCATTGCCTGTATATCATATTTTCCAGTTGCATTTAAAAACAATTTTTAACATTCATTTTAAAAACTTTGAATTCCAACTTCTTTCTTTCCCACTCACCCTTATTAAGAAGGAAAGCAATTCAATATAGGTTATACATGTGTAGTTATGTAAAACATTTCCATAAATCATGTTGTGAAAGACTAACTATATTTCCCTCCATTGTATCCCCACCCCGTTTATTTTATTCTGTCTTTTGGCCTTCTCTCTCCTTAAAAGTGTTTGCTTCTGACCCTCAATCTGCCCTCCCTTCTATCATCCCCTCTCTCTTGTCCCTTTCTCCCTACTTTCATGTAGGGTGAGATGAATAACACACACATTCAATTGGGTACGGAAGTTTAAGTCCAGTGTTCTCTCAATTGTATCATGCTGTTTGCCTTGGCCTCTGAAGGTTGAAAGATGTAAAGAGATAGACAGGTAGAATGTAGGAAACCATCAGAAGGAGAGGAGTTATTAGTGGTGACAGAAAAACAGAGATAAGTGCCAGGGTCAGATGGCTTTATGTACCTTTCTCAAATCACGACACCCCAAGAAGAAAATAAGAGAAGAATCAGTCACCCCTAAAACCAAAGTTATTTTTCTAGTACTAACTGTGAGAGCATCTCTACCAGATTTTAAGCTTTTTGGTGCAGGGACTTTATCTTATCTATATCTTTCATAGTAGGAATTGAATTTGTTGAACAAATAAATGGCACCTTTTAATTTTTATTTTAAAGAGTGATTTTTATCTTGTAAGCCCTGGCCTCTTCAGGTGTAGGTCATGTTCACCCATAGCAGAACAGGTCATGCACATAGGCACAGTATCTGCTTGCCTATTCGAGGTGATTTTATTAGTGTTGGAAAGGCTTCCTCTCTCCTCCCTCAAATCTCCTGTGCTCAGCTCATTGAATTATTATAAATATTTTCTTATGGCTTAAGGATTGGTCTCCTGAGGATGCAAATATTCCTCAGAAAAGGATCAGAGAGAGTAACAGCGTATTTAGTCTTATCAGGTATTTTCACTTTAGTATGAGTTTATTTGTTCCTTTTCTGAGTGTAGGTTTTGAAAGTCAGGAGGGATGAGAAAGTGTGTGGCGGTATTTTGTATCTGAGGACAGGGCAGAGGGGTTACTTCTCAGAAGATTTTGAGAAAAGTATTACAAAGCATTGAAGCACACACACTATACTTGCTTCTTAATGCTGCATAAGGTAGAGGCTAGCCCACAGAAGAAGAGGTGATGCTTCGGAACATAAAGGGGTTAAGCCTTTTATCAGTCATTTAATATGAAAAAGTTTATGAACTGAGTTTCTGAAAAGCAAGGAGGACATTTGCCTCAGGGGATCTTCTGTGTGAGAGGTTCTCTGACTTTAGCACACCTCTTTTCCTAAGTCAGATCTTTGCAGTTACTTATCTCACCCCTCAGTCCTCTCACCAAATCTTTGACAATTACAGGTCACTGAGATGCATTGCCCTATAGAATACTGCAGAAAATCTACTGAGGTTACTCTTCGGGAGTGAATTCATTAATCTGGGTATGATGGGTGTGTGGTATGTGTAGATCTTAGCAAGACTTTATGGCTATGTTAAAGACAAAAAGCAAATTGACCCAGAGTAGTCTTACAGCCTCATCTTGAATTAGTAAAGTTTTAGACAACGACAGGGCATTTCTATGGGTGCTAGCAAAGGTAATTGTGAGTCAAGATGCTACCACAGCACAAGGTAAGGAGTAAGAAGCTTTTGATGACTATTATGGAGTCTAATTATGCAGATGGAATCAGTGGGATTTCTCCATGCCCTGATAGTAGCTTCCCAATTGGACAACAACCACCAAACATTTAATAAACACCTACTATGTGCTAGATACTGGACAAATGAAGAAAAAATAGCTTTTACCCTCAAGGAATTTACATCCTACCCAAATGAAACAGGGTGAAGCAGCCAGAATGAGGATCATTTGAAACAACTGGGGATGTTTAGGCTGCAGAAGAAAAATATTAGGGGAACTTGTGAGCTATGTGCAATTGTTTAGAGGGCTGTCATATTGAAGAGGGAGTAGACTGATTCTGCTTGGGCAGACCTTGAAGTGATGGGTGGAAATTGCAAAGAAATGAATTAAGGTTTGAAGTCAGGAAAAATGTGCTAACAGAGCTGTCCAAGAATAGAATGGATTGCTTTAAGAGGGAGCTAGGTTTCCCTTAATCCAAGGTCTCTTTTTCTTATTACATTTCTTTTTTGCTTTTTAGTAAATATTTTATTGATAGTTCTTTTGTTTTTATGTCCCTGTGACTTTTCATTCTCTATCACTAATAGAACCCTTTTTTGGTGACAATTGACATTCAGGTGAAACACATCAACGCAATGAAGAGGTGTGGCAATTTCTTCATTCTATGCCCATGGTCCACCCCTTCTCTGTGAAGGAGAATAGTGCTTCACTCTCAGTCCCCTGAAATCCTCATTGGTCACTGTATTCATTAGTATTCCAAAGTTTTTCAGGATTTCCCTTTACATCACTGTGATCAGCATCTCTTGAGGTCTTTAAACAAAGACTGGATCACCATATGTAGGGATGCTATGGAGAGAGTTATTTTCAGTTCTGGGTTTGGTCCTAGAGGTCCCTTCCAGCTCCGAGGTTCTGTTGTCCACTGAATGTGCTTATTGATTTCAGTCTTGTATTAGAGTTATTTTTGTAGGTGGCTTATTTCCTTATATTATAAACTCTTTGAGATCAAACACTATGGGTTGTTTATTTCTGTATCTCCTGCAATGATTAGCAGCATATCTTGTCAATATGAGTCTGGTCCAATAGCGTAGGGAGCTTCCTTATGAGAAAACTCCCTCTCCCAATGTAGTTCTGCAACGGATAGTCTTAGAGAGTGGTCTTGGGGCACTGAGCGGTAGTGACCTGCCCAAGGTCAGAGAGTGAACATGTTTAAAGATGGTATGTGAACTCAGGTCTTCCTGACTCGGAGAGGCCAGGTCTCTATTCATTATACTGCATTGAATTCCAGGTTATCTCTAGTCATTTTAGCTTTTGTTCTACCACTGGATTTCAATAACTCTGGAGGAGACAGTGAGGATGATGACTTTGTGCAGCTCTGCCTCACTTAAATCCAATTTGGATGCAAGTGAAGACATCGCCTATGATGTCATTGGTTCTCTTTGAAAGCAAAGAATGAACAATCAACCAACCAACCAACCAACACCGCACTATTATCTTATTTTGCATATAGTTAGTGCTTAATAAGTGATACTAAGTCAGTAAGTTAGTGGCTATTGAAACCTAGCCAGTTTCCTTGGGTTACAGATCATGCTTTCATGAATGAGCATGTCATTGAGAAGGATCCTAAAACAAATGTGGAAACTGGGAGGAAATGTCTTGTCTGATTTCTGCTTGCCCTCCCTGATGAACATGTAAGACAGAGTCTCTGCTTTCCGTGAAGCTTCAGGACATTCTGGCTTTGGTCTGGAATTGGGCTGAAGGCTTCAATCTCTTATCTGTCTAAACTCCTTGAAAATAGCCTCTTTAAATGTCAATTCTCAGCTTTTGTTATAATGGGGAACTATGTAAATACAGACAGATCAGCTGAAACTGTCATATACAGAAAATTCATGGTCAAGTCTAAGCAAAGTGATATCAAAAACTGGGCCAATCAGCCCAAAGAGTCTCTAAATGGAAAGAGACCTTCAATCATAGGGGATTTGTTCTGTGAAATTGGGATTTCAGTCAAAGGGTGAAACTTGAGGACCAAGAGGGTCATATATGGCCCCACCCCTGGATTAGATAGTCTTCAAAATCTCTTGCAGCTGTGGCCTTCATGGGATTATGGATTCAGAGCTGGAAGGAATGTAGGGGTCATTTCATTCAATGTCCTCATTTGGCAGATAAGAAAAGTAAGTGAAAAGAGTTGTGGGAATCACCCAAGGGTTCTCTGGGCTATGACTTTAATTCACTACGGGTGCATTGTCTGAGACTGTAACAAATCATATTTATGAACTTGGTTACATTTTCAACCTGATCACCTCTTGATAGCATTTATATACCACTTAAAGGTTTGCAAATTGCTATGTCTATATTTTCTCATTGGATTCTTACAATGACTCTGGGAGGGAGATAGGTGCTACTATTATGCTGATTTTACAAATGAGGAAATTGAGGCACAGAGGTTCAGTGACCTGATGAGGATCACTCAGACACTAAATGTCTGAGGTTGGATTTGAACTCACGTTTGACTCCAGGGTCAGGGCTCTATTTGCTGTGCTACCTAGCTGCCTCTAGATAATTTAATCTTTCCATTTACTGTCCACTATGAGAATAGTCTTCCTCAAAATGCCTTCTTTAAATTTGTTACTTCTCTTGATCGACATGACACTTGTCAGTCTAACCATCTATTGATTCCTATTATCCTCCTTCATCTTAACAGCAGGGTGCAATGGAGAGAGCTTTGAATCTGGAGTCAGAAGACCTAGCTCTGTTACTTACCCTTAGCAAATCAGTTTTCCTTTTTTGGCCTCAGTTTATTCACCTGTAAAGTTGAGGGGATTGGGATGTATAACTTCAACATTCACTGCTATCCTATGACCTCTGTTGTTCCATCCCCCCACTTTAAATTTGGGATCCTAGCATCCAACTGTATCGCTCCCCTCTCTCTCTCCCACCTCCTCCTGGTTACAAATTGGTCAAGAGAAGCCAGGATACAGAGGACACCAAAGGGGTCTTTACACTTCATTGGTGTTATCATGCATTGACTTGGAAATGGGTTTCATGGGCTCAGGAAAATCCCACTGCCAAGCAATTGCCTTCCTCCTTTCCCTGGGAAGAACACTGCTGTGAGGCAGGGAATCCAATTGCTGCCTAGTGAGAGCTTTCCAGCTGTGTTGCTCCATTGGGCAGGCCTCCTGATTAGCTTTGTTTCCTTTTTGGATTTCACTTCTAACGTGCCTTTCTGTCGCCATATGTGATGTCAGTTAGAGCCTTCAGTCATTTTCATCCCTCATTCCCAGAGGAGTTACTGACACAGCACGTATCAGGTTGGGTTAATTGATATCAGTGACTCCCCTTTCCTGGGGAGAACTTGGCAAGATTCCCCAGTCTCTTTTTCCTGATGCATCATGGGTACCAGGCTTGCACATGATTTTATGAAACATGGGCATGCTGTCATCTTTCCGGACCTCCCAGCTGCCAGAGTTTTTTTTTGTAGTTTGAGATCTAGATTGGGGTGAGGAAGGCCAGTGGGAAGAACCTGTCCTGGAACAGAGCAGGGAGTATGTGTGGGATGGGAGCCTCTGGCACCAAAATTGCTTACTTGCCCTTGGAAGTGGGTTATAGCAATGATTTCAGCTGAATATGTGGAATGAGAGGACATTGGGGAGGCAGTGAAGGTGGTTTCCTTGATTTCCAGGGATATGTTTAACCCCCTCAATGATCTCTAAAGCACCACCCTGTATAGGAGAGGTCCCTAAGCAGCATGCATTTCATGAGTCTGTCTCTTCTTTAGCCACTTTGAGAGTCCAAAAATGACCTTACCAATCTTGCTCGGTTTGCCAGTCTTTGTTCTTAGGCTTGGGATCAGAGGCAGGTTGTCCAAAAAAATCCCTGCTGCTATGACTTGTGTGACCTTGGGGGAGTCAGTAAACCTCTCCAGGCTTCTGTTTACACCTCTGGAAAAGTAAAAGTTGAAGCTAAGTGAAGTCTAAGATCTATCCTACATCTAACTCTTAGTATCTCATGATAAATAAATGGAGGAAGTGATTTAGACAAGATAATGGTAATCACACAGGATCACTGATTTAGAGAGGGAGGAAAACTTTAAAGTCATCTATCACAGGGTCTTACTTGGGTTTCATGAACATGATTTTAAGAATATTTTGATGTCTTATTTCAATATAAATGGTTTTCTTTGCAATCCTGTGTATTTGAGTTTATTTATTTAAAAACACTATTTTGAGAAGGGGTCCATAAATTTCACCAGACTGCCAAAAAAATCCCAGACACAAAAAAAGTTAAGTACCCCTGATAGCTCAGCTTATCTACAGGTTCAATTAAAGAAAATTTTCAGATATTTTTAGCTGAGGCCAGATCTGAACATATTCTAGAAGTAACACACAGACCACAAGTTCCAGGATCTGATCAACTGTAGTCCTTTCCATTTTGTACAACAAAACTGAGTCCCATCAATTCTCTCTGGAGGTGGAAAGCCTGATGGCCTTAGAATGCAAATTGAAGCAAATTTTTCTTCCTTTCTTCCCTCTTTCTTTCCTTCCTTCCTCCCTTCCTCTTTTTTCTTTCTTCTTCCTTCCTTCTTTCTTTTTTTATTCCTTCCTTTTTCTTTCTTTCTTCCTTTCCTTCCTTCCTTCCTTCCTTCCTTCCTCCCTCCCCCCTCTTTCTTTCTTTCTTTCTTTCTTTCTTTCTTTCTTTCTTTCTTTCTTTCTTTCTTTCTTTCTTTCTTTCTTTCTTTCTTTCTTTCTTTCTTTCTTTCTTCCTTTCTTTCTTCCTTCCTTTCTTCCTTCCTTCCTTCCTTCCTTCCTTCCTTCCTTCCTTCCTTCCTTCCTTCCTTCCTTCCTTCCTTCCTTCCTTCCTTCCTTTCTCTCTCTTTCTTTCTTTTTTCATTCTTTCTATCCTTATTTCCTGACATATCTAACAAGGCAATTTATTTCATATGACTATAACTTTTCTTTTTCTTGCCTTCTCAATAGATGAGGGACGGGGAGAAGGAAGGGAGAGAATTTGGAACTGAAAATAAAATAAAAATTGAATTAAAAATAAATTAAAGAAGATAAAACTAAGTCTGAGTCCTCTTAGGGCTTAATGATAAACTTAAAATCACACACAGCTCACTAGTGACAGAATTGGAACTTGAATTCTGAATTCTACAGAATCTGTGATCTGTATTCTGAATCCTAGGCCAGATGGGATCCTCTAATCTAAGCTGCCTCCCATTCCTTCTCTTTTTTTTTTTTGGTCAACTTTTTGTCAACAGTTGCATTTCCAAAGATAATGCATTTTGATACTAAAGAAAGTGATTGGTCCCAACAGGATGTTTATCCCTTTTAATGCTAGTTATCTTTCTTCTGTGACTATCTCCAATTAATCCTGTAAATAGCTTGTTCAAACATGATTGTCTGGTCTCTTCTCCATTAGAAAGTGAGCTTCCTGAGGTCAGCAACTGTGCTTTTGACATTTTTGTATCCCCAGTATTTAGTACAGTACCTGGTTCATAGGAAACAATAAATGCTTGCTGACTGACTGATTGATGGTGGAAGGTATGATTAGTGAGGTAAAATAGGATGATTCAGGAGGGCCTCTTTCCAATATGACATAAAGTCTTTTGGGTCTTTATTATAAGAGAAGGAACCAAAAGAGCTATGTGCTCTCTTATTCTGATTTTAATACTTTAGGGTCCTGGGTTTGAATTCTAGCTTGGTTACTTACTCCTTTTGTGACTTGAGGTAAGTCAATTAACTTTGAATCTGCCTTGATTTCCTTGTCTATACAATGGAGTCAGACTAGATGGCCTGTAAAGCCCCACTCAACTCAAACTCTTTTACCCTATAGAATCCTACAGTACTGGTCATTTTATTGCTGTGGGCATTTCCACTCAAGCAGAGTGCTCCACTATCACTCAGTGGGAGAACTTTGATAGTTGCTGCAGTCAAAACATTCATTCCCTTGTGGCCAACCTGGTGATGAGCCACTCCAGGCTTAGCTGGACTGGGCCTCAGAGAGAGATTTCATAGTAGAGAATTCCTATAAATAAGAAAAATGCCATCTATCCCCATGAAAGGAGGGAGACTCTCTAGCACACCTCAAATCATAGGATGATAGAACTAGAAGTAGGAGGGGTCTGAAAGACCCTGAGAGTCCAACCCCTTCATTTGACAGATGAGGAAACTGAGGCTAACTGACTTGCTGAGAGTCACACAGGTAATAAGTATTGGAGAAAGATTCAAACCTGAGATCTTTTGACTCCAGAGATGGGGCTCTTTCCAGCATGCAACTGTTTTTTTTTTTTTCTCCAACTTAACATTTTAAAAGTCAATCTGCTGATTTTTGTTTAATATTTTTATTGCATAAACTAAAACCATTTTCCCACAACAAAGCAATTAGTACTAAAATCAGCTCTTCTAAATGGTCCTTCTGCAAAGGAAAATTGCAGTATTTAAGGCAAGATTCATTTCTTAATTTTCATTCAAGGATCAAAAGAAAATACCAGAGCTTAGGTGTTGGTTAAACAGAATCTGTTTGGTAAAGTTCCTTCATTATTTTTGGTGTTGTTGTGGTTTAAATATCTGTGTGAAAGCTTTACATTACTCTGGAAATTTATAGCAAGACACTTCTGTTCCGGAGTCTCTTTATAAACCCATTTTTAATGTGAAGGCACACAATAAAGCTTTATGTATTTATTAAAATAGACACATTTTGTTAAGTTTAGAATTTCCCCAGATTCTCAATAAGTCAATATAATGTTAACACTACAGTCACTGGAACATAAAATCCACTCCATAATATATATCTGCATATATTTTTTTTCTTTCTTCATAACACACAACACCCCATTGTATGGTGCACCAATGGGAATTGAAAACCACAAAAAAGGAACACTTTTAAAAGCAAATACAGCAGTTTCATAACCAAAACATCAGAGAATGAACACCAGAAAATACCATCGGCAGAAAGCAAGTTGTACTTCTCAAGGACCAAACAAAACAAAAAATCGATAGAATTTACAAGCTGTATTTATAACATCAGATACGAATCAAACAGTGATTTTCTCTTATATTTTCCACAGTGAGAAAGCTAGAAGTTGAGTTTCATCATCAGACAATTGTGACCAAGTGAAATAAGGACCAGGGATGTCTTATGCAAACCTTGGGGAGTTGCTTACATAAGCAAAAACAGTTGAGGTATTTATGATTCAGCAACCAAAGAGTGTGTTTGCTTTGGAAGATGGGAGCTTGGGATCCCTCCCCAGTTTAGCCTTTCCTTGCTATTTGTCAGGGGATGCATGAGCACAGTTAGCTCCCAGGGCCCACCATAAAGGGACTCATGCCTTATCTGTTCATCAAAATGAAAAGGATTCTTGCCCCCCCCCCCCCATTATGCTTCCTGGGAAAATCCAATGACCCTCAGGTTCACTGTTAATATCCTTGCTCATGCAAGTGGTGCCTATGAAAAAAACTGTTGGGGAAAAGCTCAGAGGAGTTACCTAATGCATGTGAGTGATCCTCCAGCTGTTTGTTTCCTAGTTCTGAGTAGTGCTGTGTCTCGTTCATTGACCTCTCCAAAGATCAGGGGCTCATGCATCGCTAAGAGGTCTGTGGATAGATTTCAGGGGCAGTCTGTGAATTTGGATGGAAAAAAATGTATCTTTATTTTCACTAACCTCTAATTTAGCATTTCTTTCAATTGTGAATCTAGGCAATAAAACATGATTCTCAGAAGAGGTCCATAGACTTTACCAGACTGCTAAAGGGTCCATGACACAAAAAATGCTTCAGAACTCCTGCATTAGAGGGATCCAAGTGGGAGCCACCATCTCTAGAAAGACTCACTTCTCTGCAGTGGAATTCCTGGATGATTTCCTTAGAAGGAAAATATTACAGGTCATCTTTTCTCCATCCATCTAGAATACCGTTTATGGGTTTCTACACCATTTAAGTTGATAGCTGAGTATATGTCAATTTCAAAGCATATGTTAATATTAGGTAAACCCCACAACCTTCCCTAAAGTAAGGCAAGAGTAAGGATAGTATTTTTTACCTTCTGGAGCTTGAGAGCTGAGAAGAGAAAGGAGGCCTATTTTTTTCATAGAGAAAAAAGAAAGGAATCAAAGAGAGAAAATGAAGAATGGTACAGTTACCATCCTTGGGTCACTCAGGCAGACCAAGAAAAGTGAGGATACCTTTTTCTTCTTAAGCAAAAGAGAGACAACATGGAATAAGGGATAGAGAGCCAATCTTTGGAGTGAGGAAGACCTAGCTTCAAGTCTTACTTTTGATGTATACTGGCTGTGAGACCCTGGGCAAACTACTTAACCTCTCAATGGTGCCAGGCAAGCCTTCGACCTATCAGTGCCAAAGGAGTTGCCAGTTTATGGAAGGAGTTTGAGAATTATCTACACCAGGGAGATCAGAGGTTAAGCCCAACCACTCCCTCACATAAACAAATTAATAAGTGTAGTGCATTAATACAGGAAAGGGAAATATGAATAATATTTCTTATAAATTTTCAAAGGAAATAAAATATTGATACAGGAACAAAATGAGAGGGAACATGCCCTTTATATATACATATATGTATGTACATATCTTGGTTGTTCACAGTTGATGCATGTTTTTTTCTCATTAGGCTGTGAATTCCTTGAGAACATATACTGTTTTTTTAGGTCTTTCTTTATATCTCCAGCACCTGGCACATAGTAGGTACTTAATAAATGCTTGTTGACTTGAGTTGACTTGACTCAATTTGATTAAGGAAAGAGAACTGGATTCAAGGTTAGAAAGACCTGGGTTAAAGTCTTACTCCTGACTCATGTTGATTATGTGACCCTGGGCAGACTACTTTACCTCGGGGTAACTCTGCAGGACTATGGATTATAGATGAGGTGCTGATCTGTGTCACTGAAGGGAATTTTCCAAAGGTCTGGTTTTTTTTTAAAAAAAGAAAACATAAATTAAAACTAAAGGAAGAATTATAGAAGGTGTCAAATCACAGAATCCAAGAACTATGGAGCTTGAAAAGACTTTAAAAGCCACCTAGTTCAACTGAGATCTGAGCGGAAATCCCTTCTACAACCTTTCCAACAAGTCTCTGTCAATTCCAATTCAGTCTCTACTTGAAGGTCTCCATAGTGGGACACATAGCAGCTGCTCCTTCCTCTGACCAGTGGAGCCCATTTTGGTTCCTTGCATTTCATTCTACATAAATATAAATGGTTCTGGAAATAACATTTAGGTTATTTGACTAGGGTCAAGTCTGGAGAATTTCTCAGGAGCAGGTCGTAGTATGACAAGATCTAGAATTGGAGGGGACCTCAGGAGCCATCTGGTCCAACCCTTTGTTTTGTAGAGAAGGAAATTTCAGTGATTTTTCCCAAGGCCACTCAGGCAGGATCACATATCTAAAGGAAGGAAGCTTGGGGGTTAGCTAGTCTATTCCTCTAATTTTTCTTAAGATGAGGAAACTGAGTCCTAAGCAGTGACCCTGAGACTTGTTCAAGGTCACTAAGATAGTAAACATTGTAGATGGGACTCAAAATAACTTAGGCTAGTGTAAACATTATGTCCGTTAATGCTGTAACTTTAGGAAAAGGGGATACTGCAAAAAAAGAAAAAGGAAGATCTGGTTATGAAACATGGAGTTACTCCTTCCTTTCTCAAGGATGGGCTCTGCCCAGACATTGTAGAATGTGGAGGTTGCATTATTCACAGGTGGGTCTATATCAACCTGTGATTTGAATACCTTGGGTCTGAGGAGGGTTTATTGGCTGCCCAATTCTGTCGCTACAGTCATGGTTCAGGCATGGAGACATTTCCTGGTCTCTGTCACCTCTCAAGGGAACTGATTCTGATCTGGAGGATTTGGCTTAGTTTCAAACACCCATTCTCCCTCTTTGCTCTGGGGATTCTACATGGCTATCTTGACCTGTTCTTTGGAGGAGGAGTGAGTCTTCCATCCTGTAGCCTTGAAGGAAGTACAGACCAGGGACTTACTCATAGATTGTAGCCAAATGTGTTCTAAATGATGTCACTTGTGTCAAACATTTCCAGGAGAACTGGGAATAATGTTTGTAGAAGTTTCCGTTTGGTTTAGGCAGAAACAATGTACTAAAGTCAGTAGAAACAATCTTAGCACCTTGAAGCAGCCTTAAACCAAGGGATTTGTTAATTAGAGATGAACCTTATCTGGCCAATAAAGCAGCCTCAGCGGGGCTTGGAAGTTCTTGATTAGTTGTGATGACTACTAAAGGAACTTGTGTGTAATGAAAATAGATTCTGAAAGGATATGTTATAATTTTTATTAATTTAAAACAAAAAGACAGATCTAAATGAATGAGTGGCAGTGTGGCTTAGAGGACAGAGTCAAGTTCAAGTGCAGCTTCGGACACACACTGGCTCAATGACGCTGAGGCAAGCCACTTAATTACTTAGTTCTCTAAGCAATTCTCTAAGACTAGAAGTTTCAGAAAAGGTGCCATTCTGCTTTGGCAGAGAGAATTTTCTTATCCAGTAGTTTCCTATAATAATGAAATCACAGGTCCAATCCATATCCCTATTCCTTAGATTCTCATTAATTTAGAATGGTCTTAATCTGAAGAAGTTATTTATAATAATAATTATTTTTTTGCCATGTAGACCAAAGAAGTATAAAAGATTATGAGTAGGTATGATGACATAATTTTCTTGTAGATTAAAAGAAAAATGCAAATGTCATATGCCTATGCCTTTGTTTATGATTTCTGGTAGAGTGCCCAATTAATTAATCAGTTAATCAACAATCATCTATTAAGTGAGTGCTATGTACCAGAGACAGATGAAGAATGCAGGCAGTCTGTTTCTTTAAGGAGCTTACATTCTATTGGAATGTAAAAATTTAATAGCTCAAGCTAAAAGACATGTTTAATTTTGTGGTGAAACTGAAAGGAAGACATGAAAATGTCAGCATACACTATTTAAAATGGGCATATTTCTCACCGCTTTCCACTGTTAGCATGAATTTGGAGGGTTTTCTGTGATTTGTTATGTTTTTACATCAACAGATCACAATAAAAACTCATGGTAAAGAAAAGACCAGCCATTCGTAGCCTGGGACAGATTTTTTCTAGCACCCAGGTCTAGTGCAAAGGAGAAGGTGGTGTCAACCTCATTTTATGCCATTATCAGACATAGTTTCAGTTATCACATTCTTATTGGCATTCATTTCTAACACAATTTAGATGACAGGTATATCCTAAGAATTTAAAAATTTGCTGGGTATTTTTTGTACCTAAACAGAAGCTGTAAAAAGTACAGATTTGATCAATGACTTCTTAGTGCTTTTGATAAAATATTTAATTTCAAATTTACATCCCATGAATTTTGTGGTTTTGGTCCCAAGAGGCTGGTTTTTGTGAATGGAAGCCAACTTCTTGAGTCAGCACATTTAGGAAGTGGGATGCAAATGAGGCGGTCCACTTAATTTGATTTTAAACACAGAGAATAGGCCCGTCCGATTAAAAAAAACAAAGGAAAAATAAACGCCAGACCAGCTGTTAGAAAAGAACAGTTCTCATACAATGCTGAGCAAGTCAGGAGCAGATCACCTAACCCAAGGATTATTTGAGCCACCTACTTCTCTCTTCCCTTCTGCCAGCTGTTATGGCCCTGGTTCCAGGGGAGGCAATTTGAAAGGAAACAGCTCAGGAAATAGAATCCAAGCCAGTTGGTCACAGGGTTAATGAAGGACCACGGATCCAGAGACTTTCTGTTTCCTAGCAATTTCAACAGAATATAAGCTCCTGGAGGTCAGGGACTGATTTGTTCAACTTTGTCACTCTAACGTCTGGCACGTAGTTAATAAAAATATTCTTTGGGCTGATATGAATTAAATTCAGTAAGATGTTTCATGGAAGAGATGGGTGGAATGATGGATTAAAATGAGATCTGAAGATTATCAGTGCATTCCAATTATCCACACTCTCCTTACTATCTATTATTAGGGAGAAAGAATACTTTTCATTCTTTTGCAATAATTGTCCCACTATCACAGGAGCTTTGGTGATCGATGCAAAAGAATGAACTTTACCAGCTATAACACACAAAACATCTTTCTTTTCTTGCACTTTGCTCATTACTTTCATTTACTCTCTTGCTCTTCCAAAAAGACTGGCGTAGGCCTTGTTCCTCTAACTTTCTGCCATCTCCCATCACTGTGTCTTTGCTCAGACTTTTCTGTAATTAGAATTTCCTCCCTCCTCACCTTCCTTTCTGAGATTCTTTGGCTTCCTCTAAGGCTGATTTCGGGGGCCATCTTCCATAGGAAGCCTTTCTTGTCATCTCGTCTCATTAATTTCCTCTCCCTTCTCAAATGATAGTGTATTTCTTTATTTGTATACCAAGAAGGAGGTGGAGCACAGCACAGTGGAATGAGCATTAACTTGGGAGTTGGTGGACCTGTGCTCAAATCCTGCGTTTGATGTTCATTACTTTTGTGACTTTGGACAAATCACAACCTCCCTGGGCTCCAGTTTCCCCATCTGTAAAATGAGGGGATTGACTAGATACTCTATATTTATTATCCTATGATGTAGGAATACCTCTGACACTCAGTTTCCCTATCTGTAAAATAAGGGGGTTGGATTATGTGGCCTCTAAAGTTTTTACTTCAATTATTCTCTAGTAGAATATAAGCACCTTGAAGAAGAAAGGGACTGCTTTTTAATTTCGTTATTGTAACCCCAGTGCCTATAACAGGGCCTTGCACACAGTAGGTGATTAATAAACAGTTGTTGAATTGAACTATTGAATACAACTAGGGGGAAAATGGCCACCAAACCTCCCAACAGACCTCTGCTAATCTCTTCTTTCTGCATTAAGATTTTTGTTATTCTCCTTCCCCCCTATTTTTCTCCCTGCTGCGAAGCTAATTAACAATTACTTTCCCCCTACCAGTTTAGAGACTGATCTAAAATGTAATTGGATATATTCAAACAGGGTAGGTTTGATGAGCCTTAAAATAAATCCATCATCTTCCCACCCCCCACAAAGGTTACCAGTGATTGTCTCCCTCCAGTGTGCAAAATGAACATAAAAGCATGAATTTCATTACCCATCTGCTCTTTCAGATTCCTTTTCCTTTCAGACCAGGCACTGTCTCCCTAAGGGAAGTTCAGATGAGAGAAACACAATATTGTTGATGAAGGTCAGAATCTCAGCGAAGCCAACAGGCAATCAAAATTTCAAAACAATAACCGCAAAGGATTTTTTTTCTTTAAATGAGTACTGATAAGTTTAGGGAGTATTACTCATGCATTGTGCTGCTTTCTTGGGAATGATTTCAAATGTGATTTTGAAGGGATGGCTCTACCTGTTAAACCTGTTTTTTAGTTATAGTGATGGGTAGCTGAGATGGGATGCTCTGGGGGAGGGAGGGCAGGAGGGAACCTGTGGCCTCTAGGCCACAAGTGGCCCTTGAGGTCCTCAGGTTTGGCCTTTTGACTGAGTTCAAGTTTTACAGAACAAAATCCTTTTGTGAAAGGGATTCAGCCAAAGGGCCACATTTGAGGACCTCGAAGGCCACATGTGGCCTTCTATGGGAGACAACCCTGGATCTACTCTGTCAGTCTCTGTACAGGGCAGCTGTCTGCTCACCATCATCCCAAAGCAAACGAGGAGGCTGAGATCACAAAGCCCTGGTACTTAGAAAGGGAAGGACCAGGGCATATTGTTGCTTGATGGAGTTAGAAAAACAGCAGGATGGAGAAAAAAACTCTTCCCCCCTTCCCCAGGATCCTTCTTGCAAAGATTTTAGCTGAAAGCAATATGAAACAGTTTTGTTTGAGCTTGCATGCAAGGAACAGTGAAGCCTGCGGGGAGAGGCAGCCAGTAACCTAAAGGGAAAATGTTCAGTTGGTTGCGTGTTACTCTTAATACTTCTACCACACTTTGTTTGGGGTTGGGGTAGGAAGAAAAGCTTTTTTTTTTTTCTTGTAAGAATACTTAGTAAAGCCCAGATTGAGTACCTCACCTGGTGAGAGATTCCCCCTCCCTTGTGGCTTCACTGATACTACTTGGGGAAATGAGCAGTGGTACATAGGTATGTACCCCCTGGATCAGCTGATTCTGAGGTGGGATGGAGGCTTGTGGAATGCTATTATCCAACTAGGCATATGTCAACATTTTTCAGAGTAGCACCCACTAGTCAAATGGTTAGATATATCCAAGTACTACACAATTTGATATTTTAAAAATAGAAAAGAATTTTCTGGGAGACCTTAATGGCTGGAGGAAGATCTACTTGCTAAGATCTTTATTGAGTGATAAAACAAATTTGACCGAATTTTTCCACCGAGTCCCATGAGACTGTAACTTTCTTTGACTTCCCTTTTAAATCTTTGTATTGGTCAGATATCTTGAGCTTGATTTGAAAGCAAATGCTTCCATGGATTACTGATTTCATCAGTGTGGGGAATAGGCACTCCCTTCACTGCTGCAGGTGCAAAGGAAGTGGCTAATGATTTCTGCTGGGGCTCTTTGGACTCCCCCCCCCCCCCCATCACACTTTTAACAGAAATCTTTATGGGACTTCAGGCCATACCACTTAGTCCACATGGCTCCATCGCTGCAGACTTACGAGTCATTGGGGGATGTGTCCTAGATCCATTGATCTTTGATGGGTCCATTGGTACATGTGGGTGAAGTCCCTTAGTAAACACAAAGAGGTACCTGTCTTATCTAAGAACTCAATTTTGTGAGCTTTCAGGACATTATATTCCTTGCTAAGAAAATGCCAACTAACTTGTTCGCACCATTCATTTGTGGTGAGGGACTCTTAGCTGAAAAGACTGAGAACATGCCTTGTGCCCTCCCTGACTCGGAGGATGGGATGAATCTGGTGACTTTTCATTTACCCACCAGCTTTGGCACCTCTCTCATTGAGATGGAAGCATTGGGCTATGCTTTTTGGTGTCTCATCAGGGCTGTAAAGAACCTTTGAGTCAACCCCTAAAGCAGAGGGGTCAGAAACTCTCATTCGAATCACTTCTGACAGTTGGAATGAAGAGAGATTCTGTGTCAGCCTTGTTGGGTTTGGTTTTTTGCTAGTTGGGGGGGAGGGGCAAGGATGGAAGAAGAAGGTCAATTGCAGGGTTCAGGTTAAACGTTTTTTTAACAGAATTATCCTGAAGAGGGAAATAACAAAGAACAGGCTACGATTGGGAGGACTGACTTATGGGACAATTGCAAAATGAGAGCTGAGAAAGCCTTCACCCCTAACCCTCGGGTCAGCTTGCCCATAATCACCATCTCTTCCACCCTTTACTTATTCGCTCTTACTCTGGCGAGTACTCTAACTCATCATTAGCAATCAGGGCCTCCGAGTTCTGTTTGGGTTTGCCTTTGCTTTTCGCTTTGCTACTTGTCCGGCAGTTCTCCTTTGCCTCTGACATCTGCTGGTAATAGAAGCCTTTGTCTTCAGCTGCTGCTCCTCCCCAGTCCTGCTGGCCTTCGCCCTCTGGGCCATAGGAGAAGCCATCCTCTACAGAGAAAGGGTCATCCACGTCATAGCGCTGGTAGGTGCTCTGGTGCAAGGCCTCTTCTCTGGCACTGATTTCCAGCGTGCTGTTCCATATCCCATATCCAAAATAAATCAGCATACCTGTAGGGAAAGACACAGATGGCATTAGCTGTTGCTTCTTTCATCTTAGAGCCAAGGAAGGTTACAATCCAATCAGGAAAACAAATACACATAAAAAAACTCACTAAGTGGTTACATCTCTACCTCTTAAATTGAGTTTGGGTGGTAAGGCCAATCTGGATGGTTTTATGAGGATCACCAATATGAATGAAAAGGCTGCTAGCTGGTAGCTCCACACCTTGGCCCAGTCTCACCGTCCCTGCCTCTGCTTTGCTGAGTTGGCACCCATTGCTTTGCTGTTACTTAGCCTGATGGCATTCCAGGATCCAGAAGGTCAAAGCCTGTTTTTTGCTGCTCTGGGCAATTGAGAATTCCTGTCTCTTTTGGGTGGTAAGTATTCCTTTTCAAGCTTGAATTTCTCATCTGACTCTCCAAAAAGCCCTAGTGAAATCGTCCTTCCAGGAGCCAAAGTAAGCAGAGATTTATAGGCCTAATTGGTCATGAATCCTAGAGTTAATTATCTGCAGATGTGGCCTGTCACTTCTTAAACAGCAGTTTCATCTTTTCAGTTGGGTATTTGCTCTTCCTGATGCTGGGCTGGAGGATGTGGAAGAGAAAAGAAGTGTCAGAAATTAGACATAATCTTGGTGGAAAATGGGGTGGTGGTCAGTTGTATTTTTTTTTAAATAAACGGGCCAATATTGCTGGACTCGAAGACCTTCAGTTGGAGTATCAGAGATTTAGAGTTGGAAAGGATCTTAGAAGTCATGGAGTGTGCCCTCTCCCATTTTACAAATGAAGAAACTATAGTAAACTATAGTTATGATTTTAGATCCGGAAGAGATTTTAGAGACCACTGAATCCACCCCTCTAATTTTATAGATGAAGAAACCCAGAGAAGGTAAGCAACTTCTCCAGGGTGTTTGAGAAGGGATTTGAACCTGTGATGTAAACAACCATAGGCAATGAGAATTAAAGATCTTTCCCACCCATTAATAGGCCTTAGGTGGAGTCTATTAAGGGAAGCTTGATTAGGAGAGGCTTGTTTTGTAGGAAGGTCCACACCTTTTGTTAATTTGTAATGAGGCATTGGGTCACAAGGTTGTGTCCTCCAGCTCTGAAAAGTGTATGTATACTCTGAGGTGAGGTTTTACTTTGTTATGCTTTCTGTGGATACTGCCACAGCTCTGGCCCCTTCCAGTGGGGACAAGTGTTCTGGTCCCTAGCTAAAGGATATGAATAACACTGTGGATCCTGTCTGGTCCCTTGATCTCTGTGACTGGAGTTGTGTTAAATATTATTTACTCTTAAGCTGGAAAAATGTAAGAGTGGCACAAAGGCTCTCTCTCTCCCTCTCTGTCTCTCTCTCTCTCTGTCTCTCTCTCTCTCTCTGTCTTTTTCTCCCCCTCCCTCTTCCCCCTCCCCCCTCCTCCCTATCCCTCTCTTCCCCCCCTCCCCCCCTCCTATAAATGAAGGCTTTGTAATGGAGGAATAAACGCAGTTGCTGGAAGGCTCCCGTACAGTAGCAACATGGTTTGTTCGTGCTGCTTTTCTCAGCTCACTGTGAGGAGTGAACAGGGGGCAGTTTCTGGAAATCTGTGGGAATTAGGGGAAGCTGCAGTATGCTCAGCTTCAGGCAGCACCTGGCTATGATGAGGTATTAGAATAAGGGATGATTTAAATAGCACCTTTCTTCTGACGAGCTTCATTTGTGAGAGAAGTGCTGCCTTATTTCAACTTGCATCCTGATATTGTGGAAAGAGCACTGTCTCTGGAGTCAGAGGAGCTGGCCTCATATCCTACCACTGCTGCTCACTGCCTTTGTGACCTTGGGCAAGTTACAACCTCCTTGAATCTCAGATCTCTCATCTGTGAAATGAAGGGGTACCTCTAAGGCATCTTCCAGCTCTGGAGTTATGATCCTATGACCTATCTTTGTCACTATATTACCTGTGGGACCTTGGGCAGATCACTTAATCTCCTTGGCCTCAGTTTCCTCATCTGTATAAAGTGTCCTGAATGTCTTCTGGTTCTAGATCAGCTTAAACATTTTTTTCTATGACATGGACCTCTTTTTTAGTCTGGTGAAGCCTATGGATTCCTCCTCAGAATAATGCTTTTAAATGAACACAGTAAAATACGTAGGATTACAAAGGACATAAATCATATTAAAGTACAAGTATCAAAGTACAAAAAAAAGCCAACGCAAGTTTATGGACCCTTACTTTAGATCAATGTTTAAATGACATAATGTCTTTGAGACAGTAGGAGGCATAGAAAGTATAAGGGATTATCCAGGGAATTTAATTGACTTGCCTAAGGTCACACAGTCAGTCTATGATCCAGTTGAAATCTGAATCCTGATCTTCTGGCCTCATGGCTTTTTCTCATATACCATGTTTTAGTGTCAGTTTGTGAACTCCTGGTTTGTGTCAAGCAGGACAGAGTGGAATAGCCTTTGACCTAGCAATACCACTACCAGGTCTATTGCCAAAGATGATTAGGGAAAAAGCAAAACATTTAATGTGTTCTAACATGTTGACAGCAACTCTCTTTGTGGTGGCAAGGAACTGAAAATTGAGGGAATGCCCATCAATTGGGGAATGACTGAACAAGTTGTGGTATATGAATGTGATGGAATACTACTCTGCTATAAGAAATGATGAGCTGTTTGATTCTAGAAACACATGAAATAAGGAAAGGCAGAATGAGCAGAACAAGAAAACACTGTATACAGTAACAGCAATACTGCTTTAAGAGAGGAAAGGCTCCTTAAGAACATGGCAACATGAAAGCCCCCCATCGGAGGTCCTCATGCTCTCAGCTGGTTACTGGTCTGTGTTTCAGCCCCTGCATTAGGCAGAGGGCTAAGGTGCCCTGAGAATGATGGAGGCTGCCTTTGGGGAAGGATCCTGGCATCTGCTGAAAGGTTTTTCTCCTCTGCCATTTTGTTTGCTCTTTCAGAAATGATGCAGGAAGTAGGAACTATCCAGTAGGTAGCAAACAGGTAGAAAGTTCTAGTGTGTCTAGGGAAGGATGCTGTGTTCCCAGCTGTGGGATCATGGGGGAGGCACAAACTTTTCTGAGCTAATTTCCTCATCTGTAAGATGAGGGGGTTGGAATAGGGAATCTGGGAGGTCCTAAAATCCTGAATAATAACAGTGCTGAGGACAGCTTCCCAACACAGAATACCTGCAGAATGTTTAAAAATGTTTTATATCCACCATCTCTTTTGAGCCTTGAAATGGCCCTGCCAGGGAGATCAGTATGGTCCATATTTTACAGAGGAAACCCAGGCACAGAGCTGCGGACAATGTGCCCAGGGACACACAACTAGTATGTGGCCAGAGACAGGATTGGAACTCAAAGTTCCCTGAACCCTAATGCTTGCATTAGTGGACTTGGATGGTTGTGAGGCAAGTTATTTGTAAGCTTAAAAGGCTAGTCTTTTGAGTCAGAGCATTTGGGCTGAAATTGCTGGGTGACCTTGTACTAGTCATGTAACCTTCTGGGGCTCTGAAAATGAGGGAATTGGATAAGATGATTGCTTAGATCACTTCTAGCTCTACATCGATGAATTTGAATATGCCCATATGTATAAGTAGGCATGCATATCTGCATATATTTTTATAAATGCATATATGTCTATATGTATGTACTCACATGCCTATGCACATATATGCATACCTTTATATTGTATACAGATATGTATTTACATATCCATATGTTCTTACACAATACATATATATTTATACACATATATAGGTATGTATATGTATCTGTATCTCTTGAAGGCGTTGCTGTCCAGACCTTTAATATCACCAGCATAGGGAGCTCCCAGTGTGCTGACTCCCTCCACTGATGCCTGGCCAGTAAAGAGGATAAATGGCTTATCCATGGTCAAGCAACTTATATATATCAGGACTTGAACCCAGGCCTTCCTTACTCCAAGATGAGTCCTCTCACTCATAGAGCATTCTACTTTTTAATATGAACTCCCTTTATCCATAAAGTGCTATATGGGGATAGGGATTTGTGTTGTCATTGGTAATAGGGAACTCATGGGTGAGAAAATTCCTCTTCCAATGCAGGACAGCACCATAATAATAGCTCGAGTAATAACAGAAGCTTGAAGGTTTGCAAGCCCATTACATGCGTTAACTCATTCAGTTCTCACAACAGTCTTTGGAGAGAGATGCTGTTATCACCATTTACAGAGAAGGAAACAGAATCATAGAGACTGAACTCGGGTTATCCTGACTCTAAATCCCGCGCTCTATCCTCTGCATCACTTAGCTGTCTCCTTCTCTTCAACTTCTACCTTTAGAGAGTTGTCTAGAGCAGAGGGTCAAACGTGATCTGCCGGCTGCAGGCCACCCCCACCCCTCCCAAATACACCCAAACCAGACTGAAACATAGTTGGAAAATATCTAACAAAATAAAGATACAATAAAGCATGGATAAAGTTAACACGTGGTTTCCCAAGTCAATATGAGCTCCGCAGGGATCTTTATGTATGAGGTTAGTGGTTGCCCTTTCTCTTTGAGTTTGACCCCACTGTCTTAGAGCACTGGAGCTTAAGTGATTTGCTTAGGGTCATGCAGATAGTCTATGTTGCTGGCAGGATCTGAACCCACATCTTCCTGGCTTTAAGGTGAGAGCCTTCTTTTCATTACAAAGTCTATTCTCCCAAAGTCCCATATAAAGATGAGTTCTTATGGTGTACTGGAGAAAGTGCTGGGTTTAGAGAAGGAAGGAAACAAGTAATTCTTAAGTGTCTGCTATGTGCCAGGCACTGTGCTGAGCACCTCATTTGACCCTCACAACAACCCTGGGAAGTAGGTGCTGTTATTATCCTCATTGCACAGTTGAGGAAACTGAGGCAGACAATGGTTAAATGACTTGCTCAGGGTCACACAGCTTGTGAGTGTCTGAGGCTGGATTTGAACACAGGTCTTCTTGACTCCAGGCCTGGCTCTCTGTTCACTGCACCACCTAGAGCTGCCAAGTCAGGTGAAGGAGTGCAAAGAGTTCAGACAAAGAATCTTCAATAAGGAATGGAAAATCAGAAGAAATGCCTGTGGAAACCTCAAATGAGCAATTGGAACACAATGTGTTCCAAAGAACCAGAGGATTGAGAGCTGGGAGGGACCTGCGATGCCATCTAGCTACCCCACGCCCTTTTGCAGATAAACCGAGATATTATTTGTAACATGTTTTGTAGATCTTAAAATGCTATCTAAACACTAGTTATTTTTGTTGTTGTTTCAGATGAGAAAAATTGGGCCCGGGGAGGGAGAGGGAGAGAGGGAGGGGGAGAGGGAGAGAGGGAGAGAGGGAGAGGGAGAGGGAGAGGGAGAGAGAGAGAGAGAGAGAGAGCGAGAGAGAGGGAGAGAGAGAGAGAGAGCGAGAGAGAGAGAGAGAGAGAGAGAGAGAGAGAGAGAGAGAGAGAGAGAGAGAGAGAGAGAGAGAGAGAGAGAGAGAGAGAGAGAGAGAGAGAGAGAGAGAGAGAGAGAGAGGATTTGTTCAGGACCAGGTTGATTGGCCAGGGTCCCAAGTAGAAAGGAGTCACTAACAGAACTGTGTTTGGACCCTGAGTCCTTCAGTGAAAACAAACCTGCTCATAGTCCTTTCATTCTGATGTGCTGCCCTTTCGTTGTGATGATGTATTGGATGCCAGCCACCGTGCATGTAAAGAACTCCCCAGACACACTCTTCAAGGTTTCCCTTGGAGGTACCTGGGAAGATAGCAGGCTCCCCCTTATTCTAGGTCTTCTAGCAGAGGTTGGATGACCACTTATTGTCATAAAGAGAATTCTTATTCAGGCCCAAGCTGAAGCAGATGCTTCTGAGGTCCCTTCCAATTCCCAAATTCCCACATTTTAGGATTTCCAAATATAGTGTTCTCTGCATCTCACTATTATGGGGATGAGGAGCTCATAGGAATGAACCATCCATATTCTTGCCAGTCATCAATCAGTCAATGTACTGTGCTAAACTTTGGGGACATAAAGACAGAAAAGTAATAACTCCTGCTCTCGGAGGTTTACATTTTATTAGGGTAGATTAGAAAGCCTTTAAGAATAACAGTTTTTTTAAAATTAGGAATTCATAAAATATCACCAAACACAAAAATCTCAATATTCAAAGAACCAAAATGAGATAATAATCTTATAGCAGCAGCAGATTATTCCTTCACTAAGTTATTTTCAGTGTCTCCTTGTTGCTGCTAGGATATATCAGCTTCCCAGCCTGGCATTTAAGGCTCACCCTTTCCAGCCTTGAGACTCTGGAATTCCGTGATTCTATGAAAGCTTGCAACAGCTAGTCCGTAAGCATTAAGTGCTTACTATGTGCCAAGCACATAAGAACTCCATCAGAGTCCAATTTCCTCCTTTGCAAAATGAGAATAATGATACTTGTACTGCCTACCTTCTGGAGTTGGGAGGAAAACATTTTTGCTAACCTTGAAATATTATGTGAATGTGAGCAGTTTTCTGTGGGCAGGTTTCAGGGGCAGCTAAGTGATATGGTAGCTGGATAAATACTAGCTATTACTGTTAGGATTCTTTATTATTTCAGGGGCTGCAAAAAGAATGCTGGTGGGTGAGAGTGGGGAGGAGGAGAGGGGAGAGGAAGAGACACTCACTATTCTCCCAGGGCTTGGGGTCTTCATATTGAAATTCAATACACGTTTAACTAACTTCTCTTCTGTTGGAAACTTGATTCTGGAGTTAAAAAGGAAACCCCACCAGGCATAGTACTCAAAAAGTTAAGCCAAAGACTCATAACTCAGTGGGCCCCAAAGTTCTTGGAAGAAATCCAGGACAAAGATCCAGTTCTAAAAAGTGGTGTGCTTAGGTAAATAATGGTGGCCATCCTTCTTGCCCCACAGGCACAGAGCTTAGCACACATGGGTGGGTTGACCAAGTGAATCAGGCAGCTCTTCCAGCAGGGACTAGGAGGGAGGAGGCCCACCTGACCTTGGGTTGGGTGGGTCCCCCTCTTCCTGGGGAGTCCCTTCCCCACAGGAAACCCTGCTTACCGCAGATAACCACAGGGCTTTTGTTTGGCTTGTGGACTTTTTTTTTTATTGCTTTGGTATTAAATTTCCAAAGCAGGCATGTCCATGACAGTGTAATGGAGAAATGGAGACAGGATGGTAATGAGGTGGTTGGCGCAGTGGGCTCATTGAGTTCCTTTATAAAAAGATCATGTATTGCTGATGAGTTACAATAGCAATTAGGTTTTATTTTTTATTCCACTTAACACTGTGCGGCCCAGGGAGGAATCACTAAAGGTGGGAAAGAAAGATGTTGAACCAGACTGGCTTTCTAGTTGGCATAATGCAAAGTAGGTATACTCAACTCAACATGCCTCAAAAGAACTCATTAGCTTCCCCTGGAAATCCTAATTCCCTGTTTCTGCTGAGGCTACCACAATCTTGCCATTATCTAGTTTTGCAATCTTGGAGTCTTCCTCCATTTTTCTCCCTCTCCTCTTACAACCAAGTCTGGTGAATCTGACTTCCACGATATCACTCCTTGTGCCTTTGGTTCCACCTGTCAGTCTGGCTACTGCATCAGCCTCCACAATGGAAACTCCCTGTTTTCAGTCCGTCCCTTCTCCAAACCATCCTCCACACAGCTGCCAAAATATTCTTAATTTCTTCTTTGTTATTATTAACTGAACAAACATCACCAGACTCGAACATTTCAATACATCGTCAATATGAGAAAGCAGATATGGGAGAGGTCATGTCATTCCTGGCTCAGGAATTTTAAATGGCTCCCATTGCCTCAAGGATAGACTGTCAGCTCCTCAGGTTGGGATTTCCAGTCTTATTTCCCATTGCTTTCATTTACACATTCTATTTTCTTGCCAATGCTTGTTCTCTTGGTGCAAGGGGCCTCCTCACATTCAGCTCTTAAAATACTTAGCTTCCTGCAAGGCTCACCTTCTATAAGAAGCCTTTCCAGAAGCTTGCTTCTCAAATGATCTCATGTTAATTTATTTTTACATGCTGTATTCTCCCCTTTTCCATCTCTCTCCTCTCTTGAAAAATACAAGTTCATTGACAGCAGGGATTATCTTTCATTTGGTCATTGTATTCTTAGCACCCAGCACCAGGGCTGCTGTAGTAGGTGCTTACACTTAATAAATGCTTCTTCAATTAAAAGACATTTCACTGCTTCCCGTCTCAGTTTCCTACCTGTAAACAGGAAATCTTGTCTCTGCTGCCTTATTTCTCTGGGAGATGTGACTTCTATGGGGTTTTAACAAAGCCTTGCAAATGCTTATCAAAAACATGAGAGCAGTTTCATATCAAAAGAGTGGGGTGGTGGGGGTGAGGGTGGTGGTGAGGGTGGTGGTGAGAGTAGTGGTGAGGGTGGTGGTGAGCGTGGTGGTGAGGGTGGGGGTGAGGGTAGTGGTGAAGTGCATCAAACAGTTACTCTACCTCACCCCACTTAACAGCCCCTCTACTTTTTATCAAGTGACAGCACATCTCTTAATCTGAGAGGGGTAAACAAAGTCTGGACACCTCTATTGAATCAATCAAAGGCAATTCAACTAGACATGATAGGAAGTCTGATTGGGATTGGCTAAACCAATGAACTAGCTTAGAACTGAGTATTCACGTGTTTGTCTGCTTAGTGGTGGGAGCCTCTGTCAAGCCCCTGAGAAGGAATTGCTTGGGTGAAAGCAGAAGGCTCCAGCCTTAGTCCCTCAATCTCAGTTTTCTGCCCTGCGGCCCTCCACCCATTCCCACTTTGGCTGGAGGAAGACTTCATGAATGTTGGAATATTTGGATTTGTTCCTTGGTATTCTAGTCTTAGCATTGTCCCTGGCACAGCTATTTGCATCAGGAGGCAAGGACAAATTAGATACACTAAGGAAAAGGTCACTTTAAGACTGTAAAGAGTCGAACAGAAGTACCTAAGGAGAATATATTGAGAATTCCAGCAAAAGAATATCTAAGAGCTTTGAGTTATGACCTTTGCCACATGTGATTAACAGTTGAGCCCACTTTCCTTTTGGATTCTGTAGGTACTGGTGGGAGGGAATGTCATAGATTGCTAGTGGAGAATGTTTTGTACCATTTGCAGTGAATAGATAGTTTGACTCAGAGAGAGGAAGCCTTGAATTTAAATCTGGCCTGAGACACTCACTAATTGTGTGAGCTTGGGTAAGTCACTTAAACTTTGCTTCAGTTTCCTTGTTTGTAAAATGAGGATAATAATAGCTCCTACCTCCCAGAGTTGTTGTATGGATAAAATCGGAAAATATTTGTTTAGTGCTTTGCAAATCTGAAGGCCCTATATAAATGCTAACCTATTATTATTACTATGTCATATTAGTAAGCAGGACTTTCTAAAAGTTAGTTAAGTCTGGCTAAGTAACTGATATCAATTAATAAATATGAGGGAAAACATTGGTGGGGGCTCATGAATTAGAAAGATACCGTTCAACTTCCTCAGCTCTACCTCTGGAATCCTGAGGGGAGACATAGCAGCCTCCTTCTGGGGATCCAACTTGACAGTTCAAGTTAGCCAGTCTGGGCTAATAGCTCCAGAGAATGTCCTAATAAATAGAATTATTATTACTAATGTTATTATATCCCAGCATAGGATCAGAGATATAGAGCTGGAAGGGATGGCTTTTAGGACATATAATCCAACCATCTAATTTAATCATTGTGGAACTGAGGCAGAGAAAGGTTAAATGACTTGACCAAAGTCACCCTGGCTGTAATTAGTAGAGCCTGAATTTAAACTTATACCTTCTAACTCCAAATGCAGCACTCTATCCACTGTGCTGAACTGCCTCACAGAACTTACTTAATCTGGAAGGTTGTATGCTTTGGCTGTGGTGGATGTAGGGCTTATAAAAGTTTCATTGACTGGTAGATATAAAAAATTAATCATGCACAAGGAGGTTTTTGATTGTTAGAACTGCGTAAGACAATTGAACATTGGAAACAGAACAGTTTTCCAGGGAAGCTGGAACCTTTCTCTTTGGAGATCCTTAAATTTAGGTTGGATGGTCTTTAGTCTCTATGGTCAACAGTCTGAATGTCCTTTTTCAGGTTCAAGGGGGATAGATAAAGTGATGCTGAGACTTCTTGCAGCTCTCTATTTCTCTAATTCTCAAGTCTATAATTTTAGCAAAAGCTTCTGGGACTCTGGGAAGAATGGTACTTCTGTGATGTAAGTCACATTTTTATTAGCATTCCACTTCAGTGTTTCCAGGTGGCAATTGCTAGGCAGTGAGAGTGCCATGGTTATGCTGTAGGATGTTTAGCCAGATAAGAGACAGGGCTGCCCAAGAGCTTAAGAGGGTCTAGCACTTAGGGAATTTTAATTTAGCAAAAAGAGTGCTGATTTGAAGACAAAAGATCTGGATTTGAATTGTGACTGTGTCACAACTCAACACGTTTTTTCCCTGTGTTACCTTGAGCCAATGTCTTCATCTATCAAATGAGAGGGTTTGGCAGGATGCTCCCAGAAACGACATTCTGGGATCCTTTGTCTGTGCTTGCAACTCAACTGTTGGCTTTTAACTATGATGTGAATTTTCACTCATCTTTTTCCAGGTTTCTTTTCTCTGAGATTTCAAACTTTTTTTTATCCTTGCAAAACCCACAGTTTTACAAAATCTCCTATTTCTTTCCATCCCTCTTATTTCTCAAGAAATATTTGCTAGCTCCAAAACCTGTTGCTAGCTATGCTAGCTCTTTACCCTTTTATTTTAATTCTCCATCCCTGCTAGCATATTATGAATGAACTACCCCAAAGCATTCTATTGTTTTCAATTGGTTCACATCCACTGGTAGAAGTGACACCTATGTTCTGTCTCAGATTGGGAAGATCACACATTGCTTTCTTCTTCCCACCTCACTTATGGCCACATATCTGTTCTGGGCTCACTCTCTAGACCAGGTCCCAAACCTGACCTGGCTCTCTGCTCTCCTCTTGCTGTGATTCCGCCTTCCATCCATTGTTTCCCCCTGAGTAAAAAGTCAGCTTTTCAGATGCCATCTGGTGCAGAGAGCCCTACTGTAGTTACTCATCTCCCCTAGATGCCTCTCTTTAGTTAGTCTTGTTTGTGGCATTTTCCACAGCCATGCATCTTTTCTCTTTGGACTAATTTAATGCCCTTTCACAGGAAATGTCCTTGACTCTTTGAAGGCCTCTGTTACCACTTGGAAACACAGTGATAGCAGGGGACTGCCAAGAGGTGCTAGGAAACTTGGTGACACAGTGGCTAGAGCCCAGACCTGGAGTCAGAAAACCTGAATTCAAACCTGACTTCAGATACTTAGTGGCTATGTGACCTTGGGCCAGTCACTTAACCTCTGCCTCAGTTTCCTCAATTGTAAGATGGGGATGATTATAGCACCTACCTCCTAGAGTTGTGTGAGGATTAAGTGATATAATATTTGTAAAGTGCTTTACCAACCTTAAAGTAATATATAGGTGCTAGCTATTATTATTAGGTGAAAAATTCCAAGAAATTTGGGAATATATGTATGAGCTGAGGTAAAGTGTTCAGGATCTGAGGAATTTGCACAATGACCAAAATAATTGAAAGGTTTCAGAATATTGACCAATTATGACCAAGAAGATTGATGGTAAGACGTGCCTCTTTTCTCTCGGCAGAGAGATGGTCGATCTTTGGTTCAGGATGAGTCATACATTGCTGACAATGGTCAATGTGGGTTGGTTTCTTTTGTTTAATTTTATTTTGTAACAAGAAAGTGCTCTGTGGAGGTGGGTAAGGATCCTTGCAGAGTGCCAGTTATACATTAAAAAAAGCTTCAATAAAACAAAAAAGGAAAACTGGCAATAGCTGAAGCTAAGGCAAAAGAATGAGGCAGGCAGTATTAGCCCAAATGCAGACACTTCAAACAATGGCAGCACTTAACACGTGGTAGATGCTTTAGAAATGTTTGTTGACTAAATATTCAAGAACCTCCGAGAAATATTCAAGAGGTAGATGCTTTAGAAATGTTTGTTAACTAAATATTCAAGAACCTCCGAGAAATATTCAAGAAACTGATCGCAAAGGACTCCCTTTTGGATGAGCCCAACCTAACTTTGGGCTCCCTTCCCCGAGTGCTTATTCAACCCTTGATCTGCCAGTTCTGCTCCTTTGCAGCACTTTCGACCTTGTTACTGTTCAGTTGTGCTTTACTCTTTGCAACCCAATGGACCATAACACACTAATACTGTCTATGTGGTATTTTTTGCAAAGATAATTGGAATTAGCGTGCCATTTCCTTTTCCGGTAGAGTAAGGCAAACAGAGGTTAAATGACCTGCCCAGGGTCACATAACTAGTAAATGCCCGAGACTGGATTTGAACTCAAGTCTTCCTGACTCCAAGCCCAATGCTCTATCCACTGAGCTATCTTGCTGCTCTCAAACTAGTGACCTGGATTTCTAGATCTTGGATATGCTTCCTTTATCTGACCTATGCCCCTTAACATCTGTTGTTCATCAAGGTTTTTGGACTAATAGCTGTTACATTCTCCTGCTTCCTGGTCAAAAGCTTTTCACCAGGAGTGTTGCTTGTTCCACTCATGGTCAAACCAGGGGAAACAATAAAGTCTTTCTCTGCCTTTCTCACCACTACTACTTCGTAGCTTAGCTGGGTCTTTATTGCTGCTTGGCAATCTCCTCTTTTATTTACTCTTATGATTTTTCTATTTTATTTTCTACAGGTGATTTCCAAGCCTTTTCCACTCAGTCTCATCTTCAGCTGCCACCCTCCTTATCCACCCTGTTCCTCTTACTTGCAGCATATAATTTAGCCTTCTATGTCTCCTCCCTTCCCTTCCCTTCCCTTCCCTTCCCTTCCCTTCCCTTCCCTTCCCTTCCCTTCCCTTCCCTTCCCTTCCCTTCCCTTCCGTTCCCTTCCTTTCCCTTCGCTGTTCTGTATTCCCAGCCTTCTATTTCATTGAGATGATTGAGGCCCTTCCTACTTTTGTAAGAAATTTCTCAATATTATCCCACATTCTTACTTCCTGCCCTCTGGTGACAGAGGAAGGGATACCCTGAATTTTCACAAGGTTAATCCTTCAAATGGCACCACCGATACCTCTCTTTTCCTCTCTTCTCCTTCCTAACCATTGGTCTAGCAGTCAACCCGTCTTCCTTATGCATTTTCAATTTCTCCTCCATCAACTTCTTTCTATTCTGCTACATAAATGTTTAGATTTTCCCAATCCTAAAAAACTAATCTTTGACCCTTCTATCTGTTCCAGGTATTTAACTATTATCTTTTTACTTTTCCTCAATGTAAACTTTTAGGAGAAGTTGCCAACATCTGATGTTTCCACTTTCTTACTACTCCCTTCAACTTCTTGTATAATCTAGTTTCTGCCCTTTCCAGTCTAGGGAAACTATCTCCTCAAAATTCATCACGTCATTTGGCTCTCCTCCTATCTCACTAATTGCACATTGCCCTTCACTTGTACCTTATCTTCTTCCTGATGACTTCATGTGGATTTTCCCCAAGGGTCTGTCCTTGGCTTTCTTTTTTATTCCTTTAACGTCAACTTCTACCTCCATACAGATTAGTCCAAATAGTATCTCTGATCTTGATGGCATTTATGAACTTTGGATCTTCATCTCCTACTGCCTACAAGACAGGTCCCACCTGGATGTCCCATCAGGTTGTGCATTCTTATTTTCTTGCTTCTCTTTCTGACTTCACCATTTCACCATTTTCCCCAGTGTCCTACGTGTATACATTTGGTTTCCTTTCCCCTTATTTCTCAAATTTATTCAGTTACTGGGTCATGTCATTTTCATCTTCTTAGTAGCTTGGTGTCCACAGAGATACCCTCTCCCCTATCTATACCATGGATAGTATCTCTGCCTCCACCATGGATAGGGCGCTAGCCTTGAAGTCACAAAGACCTGAGTTCAATCCTACCCTTGACACATATTGATCATTTGACTGCTCTAGACTTTAGGGCAGTTAGGTGGCACAGTGGATAGAATGCCAGCCCTGAAGTCAGGAGGACCCAAGTTCAAATATGGCCTCAGACACTTACTAGCTGTGTGACGTTGGGCAAGCTGCTTAACCCTGTTTGCTTCAGTTCCTCATCTGTAAAATGAGCTTGAGAAGGAAATGACAAACCACTCCAGTATCTCTGCCAAGAAAATCCCAAATAGGGTCATGAAGAATTGGACATCACTGAAAAATGACTCAGTAACATTGAGAACAATACTCGATGCTGATCGGACCACATCTAGGTATGTTCTTCACTTTTAGATGTCACATTTTAAGAAGGCCATCGATGAACTGATGCATTTCCAGAGAAAGATAGTCAGGAAGGTGAAGGAACTTTAAGTCATGCCATATGAGGGGCTAATAAAGGAAATATAGCTGGTGAGTCTGAGAGGAGAAGCGAATGGGAGGATTATTCTCAAATATATAAAGGGTTATTCATGGAATGACACTTAAACTTGACTTGTGTGGCATGTGACACAGAATAGATTGGTGGATAGAGCAGTAAAAACTTGGGATCAAAAAGACTGGGTTCAAATGCCATCTCAAACACTGTGTGATCCTGGGCAGATCTTTTATTCACTCTCAATCTAAGTTTCTTCATCTGTAACAGGAAGGGGTTGGACTACATTGATTCTGAGGTCACTTTTAGTTCTAAGTATATGATCCTATAACGGATGGAAATTATAGGGAAATATATATTAGCTCATTAGAAGGAAGAGATTTTCATTAAGAAGAGATATCTGAAAATAGAAATGAGTTGCCTAGGATAGTGAACTCCTCGTCACTGGAAATGTCCCAGATGAAGCTGCATGGCCAACTGCTGGGCATGTGGAAGGGGGGGATTTCTGTACTGGTGGGGGATTGGCCTAGAATACCCTCAAGGTCCTTTCTAGTTTCTATGATTCTAGTATATGAATTTGTGACTTCTGTTATGCTTGGTGAGGGTGGGATGGGAAATGGTTTTTATTGCCACTCACTGGCTGTGGTTGTGGGCAGAAGGAGTGGATAAAAGCTGCAGAGGGACCAAGCCATCTGAATTCCACAGCCCCAATATCTCTTGTGCCTGTTCTCTACTTACATAGTCTACTCTAGTTCACCCCTCATCACCTCACCACTACTGCAATTACTCAGTGTCTCTGTATTCAGGCTCTCCCCTCTCTAACCAATCCACCTCATAGCCACCAAACTGAAATTCCTCAAGTGCTGGTCTGACTATATTACTTCCCTCTTCAAGAAACTTCTGTAACTCCCTATTGCCCTTAGGATAAAACACAACTCTTCTGCCTGGCACTTAAAGCTCTTTCCAGTTTCCCTCTGGATTACCTGTCTAGGTTGGGTTCCCATTACTTCTACCTTATGCACTTTCTATTAGAGCAAACTAGCTTCTAGGTATTCTATATACAACATGCCATCTCCATCCTTTATGTCTTTGCCTATGCTATGCCCCACACCTGGAATGCCCTTCCTCTTCACCACCTCATAGAATCCCTAGTTTTCTTTCAAGCCTAGTTCAGATGCCACCTTGAATTGTACCTCCAGTGCCTGGCACACTGCATGGAACATAGTAAAATCTTAATAAGTACTTGTTGATTTTTCTCGACCTGTTATTGGAGGTCTTTCCAGTTTCCCTCATGTACTAGTGCTCCCTGACTTTTAATATTACATTTTTTTTGACTCTTGATGCATATATTTTGCATATATCCATCTGTGTATAAGTTATATGACTGACTATAATCACGGGCTGATTATAATCACTTTGAAAGCAGGGACTGCTTTCTTTTGGTCTCCCTATCACTAGCTCCAGGTAGAGCAGTTTACCGCTAGTAATACAATACAGTACAATAAATACTATTGAATTGAACTGAACTCAGCATTTCCTTATCTTCTTTACTGACCCTTCTTGCCTCCCTGCAAGGGAAGAAGCTGGGGAGCACAGCTAGCTGCCCTTCCTGTGTCCCATGCTTCTAACCCTAGCGAGGGTTTAACATGACAACAAACTATATATCTCTAGTACCTAAAGGTTTACAAATACTTTTTCCCCCACCACTCACATTTTCTCCATTTTACAGATAAGTCAGTCAGGGCCAAGAGAGGCATGTTCACATGACTGATGAGGGGTAGGCTGATTTGGAGCACTTAGGTTGAAATCCCAGCTTGTCTTTGGTGGCTGTGTGACTTTGCCTTTCCTTCTGGCTCTCACTTTCCTCATGTCCATAGTGAAGGCACTAGACTAGATGAGCTTTAGGGTAACTCCTAGCTTTGAATCCTATTAAAATTAGAATTAAAAATGGAACCTGGGACTTTTCAGTTGTGTCTGATTCTTTGTGACCCCATTTGGGGTTTTCTTGGCAGAGATACTGGAGGGGTTTGCCATTTCCTTCTCCAGCTAATTTTACAAATGAGGAAACTGAGACCAGCAAGGTTAAGTAACTTGCCCAGGGTCTCACAGCTAGTTAGTGTGTGAGACCAGGTTTGAACTAAAGTCTTCCTGACTTCAAGTCCATCACACTATTCAGTGCCCCTTAGACTATGTTAGATCAGGTCCAGGGTTCTTCCTATTACCCTGCATTGCTTCCATGAAAGGGTGGTTAACATATTAGGAGATGAAGCATTTCAGTTCTGTTCTATTCTAAAGGGCACTTGCATTTTAATGGGGGAATTCCAGACATCTCTGGCTCAAATGACATGATGATCCTGGGGTTGAGCAAATATTCACTTTGTTATTCCTTCACATATTAAATACAGCAATTTTTATATCAAGAACGGGGAAAAGGCTTAGAATATCAATTCCTCAGATCGCAAGGTGATACCAGAGACTTGGATGAGCAAGTAGTCACTGTTATATGTGTCAAAAATATAATTTAAAAAATATTAAGAACTGGCAAGAATCAGGTGCTTGGGATGACAGGAAAGATATAATTTTGATAAAGCATTTCAGGGAATGGCTGACCCATGGACTCTAAAGATGCCACAGGAAAGACAATTGTGCTCTCTCTTCCCTGACGATGTTTTCACGCTCGCTGAATATCTCCCAGCTGAAGCCCATATGAACAATACTACACTTTCTTTTACACAAATGTATTACCAGTGAGTGAAACAAAAATATTCTTTGGCTGGGGCTCCCTTTGTGGGGCTTAATGAACATTTGATATTTGTATCCCTTTTCTCCACTCTGGGAGAAAAAGAAACAAAAGCTGGGTGATTCTGTAGGGACATTGGCTACATTATACTGCACGAGTTTTGTTGTTTGTGAAGGTCAATATTTTTAGCAAAACATTCTTGCAAAAAAAATAGTCTAATGAATCCTTACTTATCAAAAGTGAGAGAAGAAAAATGTACATTGAAAGAAGTTGATCAAGCAGTGACAACATGGATACTAACGTAGAAATCATCACCTTCCAAAAAAGCTGAAATTTTGTGAGAAATTCCATTTGGAAAGAGTTCTACTGGACTTCCAAAGAGGATTGTGATTCAGGGGAAGTCAACTAGATCTTGAGTGCTGGATGCAAGTTGCATCTTTGATTTTACTACTTATAACCTTTATGGCTTTGGGCAAGTCTCTACCTGTCTGGTTTTCAGCTTTTCCATCTGAAAAATAAGGGAGTGAGCTAGATGATTTTCAAAGGATCCTTTCAGCTCTGAAGCCTGTGATCCTAAAGTTTACAAGCCAAGCCAACCCAATCCAACCCAACCCAACCCAATCCAATCCAATTCAATCCAACATGCACTTAGGTGTCTGCTACGTGTCAAACACTGTGTTAGATTCAAAGTAGAAAAAACCCAAGGATAGTCGCTGCCCTTGAGGAACTTATATTTTAATGAGAGAGAGGATGTAACATGTCATCAGATAAACACATATATAGATGCAAACCGAGGAGGAAGAAAGCACTAATAACCAGGAGATTCAGGAAAAGTTTCCCATATGAGGTGGCATATGGACTAAGTCGAGAAGGAGACTAAAAATTCTAAGAGGTGTAGGTGAGGAGGGAGTGTATTCTAGGCCTGAGCAAAGGCATGGAAGTGGGGTATGGATGGAGTGCTGGGTTCAGTGAACAGCAAGTAGACCACTTTTTTTGAAATGTAGTATGTGAAGAGTCAATAATGTGTAATGAGCTTAGAAATATAGGATAGAATCAAACTATGGTTTTAAAAGTTAATAGAGGAATTTTTTTTTAAGCACCATGGACTTTGTCAGTCTGGGGAAGCTTGTGGTCCTTTTCTTAGAATAATATTTTTAAATGCATAAAATAAAGGAAACCAATTATATTGAAATATAGTCATCCAAACATTTGAAAAATTCCAAATTTACAGACCCCAGATAGATTTCAATCTATCCATGGTTAAAAACCCCCAGGTTAAGAGTTTTTCATAGAGGCATGAGGGAGGTACCAAAGCTGTCAGACACACTTCAGTAGTATTATTTTGGCAGCTTTGTGGAGGATAGATTTGAAAAGGAAAAGGTTAGAAGCCAGGAGTTCAGGCCCAAAGATTTAGATCTTGGCCTTTTATTCTCTGCTACCTAGTTAGTTTTCTCAAGCCTACCTGGGGGTGGGAGTGTGGTGGCTGTCACACATAGTAAACCAAGAACAGAGAGGTCATTTATTCAACTGCTTATCTTTTAGTCATGCATTTTTCCCAGATGAAGCCTCCCTACTCCTTTTTGCAGCCAGCAAGAATTGTGTCAGCAAAGACCCAAGGGGGAAGTGTGGGTTGGACATGATAGCTTCTGAGATCCCTTCCAACTGTGACATTCTGCTCTTCTGGGATTTTGTGATCACCCAGCAGTCTAAGAGACTAGGAGCCCAATGACTAAGGAGATCTAGAAGGAAGCCCCCCCATCTACTGATCTGTGGCAAGATGGGGGCAGCTGGTAGCCAGGCTCCATTATTTTGTTTCTCTATGACTGAAAGTTCTGGGGCATTAAATTCAGCAAGGGAACCCTCCCAGTACTGGACAACCTGAACCTGTCCCTTAGACATTTGGGGAATGTGAGCAGTTTTTAGGGGGTAGCTTTTAGTTTGTACCACAGGAAAGGCTAGAAATTAATAAAATAACAATAATGATAGCTAGTGTTTATACAGGGCTTTAAGATGTTCCTTTATCTGTTATCTCATTTGATCCTCTCAGCAACTCTGTAAGGTAAGTGCTATTTTAACCCCTATTTTACGTATGAGGGAACCAAGACACAATCAAGATTAAGTGACTGGCCCAGGGTTACACAGCTAGCGTCTAGCACTCTATTTTGCCCCCACATACCTCAGGCAGCTTGCCTCTGCCCTAGATTCTCAAAGGGCAATCTTTGCTGAAATGGCTCTGTATTAAAAAGCTATTTGGCAGGTAGAGTCTTTGTCCATGGCGTAGTGGAAAGAACACCATTGGAGGAGCTACTTCCCAGCTATGTGACCACTGGTGATGAACCACTTAACCTCGGAGGCCCGGCCAACTCAGACTCTCTAAGTGACAGATAAGGTGGGTACCACTGCATCTCACACTGATCGTAAACCCAGAGGTTTTGCAGGGGATGATAAATGCATTCCAGGAAAGATAGTCCTTTCTGATTCCAGCAAGAGAGAAATATTATTATATAATGATTAGTGAATAGCAACAAAAATAAACAATAAAACAAACAGAAATAATAAAAAATAAAATAAAAATATTGTAGATCTAATGCTGGATAACATAAAAATGTCCATTAGGGGGCAGCATGGTGCAGAAGAAAATCCTGTCCTGGAAATGGGAAAATCTTAACTTTGGTCTCTTCCTGGCTGTGTGAACTTGGACAAATCACTTCATCTCTCTGACCTCATTTTCCTCATCTGCAATAGGAGAGGGTTGGACTAGAGGGTGACTGAGGTTCTTTCTACCTCTAACATTCTGTAATTCTGACTGTATATTACTACCAAAGGGGACCATTCATTTTATACACAAGAAGAAAACAAAATAATCCATCATTGTACCACTTCAGTCACTTCCCTTAAAACAGGGATGTTCCACTGGCCAACTGTTTTTTAAGCCAGATGAAGGCAGCATGCAGAAGGGAGAGAGTTTGTTTTATTTTTTATTTTTAAAAGAATTGTCTTGGGGTGGTGATGACTTCTCGAGAGTCTGGTGGCTGTGGAAGGGAATGAGATTGCTGTTACAGTCTTGGTAGTGGAAGGTTTTGTGAGACTTGAGGACATAAGGACAATAAAATGTTTGAGTCTGAAATGGCCATGTAGACTACACTGAATTAGAATCATTTCTACAGTATCTTCCCCTAAATGGTCTTTCAGCCTTTTCTTGGAGACCTTCAGTGATGGGGAACTCACTACTGCTCTGGACTACTCAAAGGTTTTCTTTATGATTCAAGAACTCCAGAAGTGAAATTCTTTGGGCAGTAGTGAAATCTCCATCACTGGAAGGGTCCAGTAAAAGGTTGAAAGGCCCTTTATTGAAAGATGGTCTTTCTTTTTGTTTGTAGATGTATCCCAATACCTTGCACAGTGACTGGCACATAGTAGGTGTTTAGTAAACATTTCTTAAAGAAACCAGGTTCTGAGAAGGGAAATGAGGTGTTGAAAAGGTGGAACAAAATGGTAGCAGGTAGAGGACTACATCGGCAGGAGAAGGTGCTGAAAGTCTAAGAAATGGCGCAATGAATGCTCCCACTCATATTGCCTTCCATTCCCTGGCATCTCCTGCCCCCTTCTCTTTCCCTATCTGAACTCTACTCATCCTTTAAGGCTCAGCTCAGATTCTAACTCCTCCTTAGAGGAGGAAAAGTCTTCGTTAGTTTGAAAAATCTCCATATCCTCAGGACCCACAGGCTGCTTATAGCTCATAGTGTCACCTACCGTTCGATTTTCGCTTGATCTCTTTTGCCTCTTTCACTGTTTGGAGAACTTCTGATGAGGAAATCACCACTACTAATCCAGATCAACAACTGCTCTGCAACTGAGTCTTAGAGAGCTTGCAGGGGGCATCGAGTGTTTAAATGTGTGTGGGTCAGACAGCAAGAAGGCTTCAGAGGTAGGGCTTGAACCCAGGGTTTTTTGTCTCTAAAACCAATGCCAGCTCTCTAGCTACTGTACAGATTTCAGGGCTGAAAGAGATATTAGGGAT
Organism: Notamacropus eugenii; assembly: GCF_028372415.1. Classification (NCBI taxonomy): domain Eukaryota; kingdom Metazoa; phylum Chordata; class Mammalia; order Diprotodontia; family Macropodidae; genus Notamacropus; species Notamacropus eugenii. Next base: position 353,666,017 of record NC_092877.1, on the reverse strand, counting down.
TGTCTAATCCAGGGTGCTTAGCTTGGGGTCTATGAACTTGAGTGGGGAAAAAAATTACATCTTTATTTCAATATAATCAGGTTTCTTGGTAATCCTATGTATTTTAATTTAAGCACTAAGAAACACTACTGGGAGTACAGGTTCTTAAAGTTCACCAGATTGCAAAAGGCATATGGATAAGTGGTGTGATGGATGGAGTATTAGATTTGGAGTCAGAAAGACCCGAATTCAAATCCTGCCTTAGTCATCTAGCTTTGTCACCCTGTGTAAGTCACTTATTTCTCAGCCTTAGTTTTCCCCATCTGCAAAATGGAGATGATAATGACACCTACCTCATCATAGGGTTGGGGTGAGGATCAAATAAATGAACATACGTAAAATGCTGTGTGAATGCTAGCTATCATTATTCGTTGTTACTAAAGGGATCTAAGGCACGAAAAAGGAGTAAAGCCCCTTGCTCTATTCTGATCCCTTCGCTTTATGATGAGAAAACTAAAAATAGGGAGGAGAGAATGGCTTTTCTGGGGTCAAGTATTGTGTGGTAGAGACAGGGTTCAAACTCACATCTCTCAATGACTAATCAAGTGATCTTTCTACTCTTATACTGTATTTCTGAAGCATCACTTTACAGATCACAGGAGCTCAATGGATATTTGTTGAATTGATTGTTTGCCATTATCCTTCCGAGTCAAGGTCATTAGAAGGAACAGGCTGTTAATCTAAATGAGAAAGGGCCAATTTGTTTCATTAATGTAGAAGCGCAGGGTCCACAGAGCTTAGCCTGACCTCTTTCACACTGGAACTGGCCCATTTCCACTAGAAGAATGTTGACTCAACCCTACAAAATTGTCCTAGAAGAATGTAGCATGCTTGAAGAAAAAGGCTTACCCACAAAGCACCAGACAGCAAACCGGATCCAGGTGATGGTGGAGAGTTTTAGCATGAGATAGATATTTACTAGCATGGCGAAGGCGGGCACAAACGGGAGGCATGGGGCCATGTAGGGCAACTTCTTAGGATTCTCTGGCTGTTGTAGGATCACAAACACCAGGGCAGCAATGAGCAGGACCATGAGGACGACCAGGAGAATGGCCCACCAGCTCTGCTCTGAGATGTAATCAGAGCCGAAGATGATGAAGGAACAGAAGATGAACATGAGAATAAAGAGAAGGAGCACACAGACAGTCACTGTGTGGCCAGTTGCTGCCGTAGGCCGGTCCATTTTGCCTGGAAGGCCAAGACGAATCCTCATGGTATAGTAGCGAGGTCCAATCAACTTCTTTAGTTTGATCAGATAAATGTTCTCTGACTCATCAGCCTCTATGCCAGACGTCATATCCACGGTGCCATAGTTAGGGTGGTTGACATTGTAGGCAGACTTGTCCGACTTCCCAATGAGCATCTCATTGTCTCCCAAAGATGGTAAATTCTTGGCCCCACATGTATTTGTAGCTGGACCTGAAAACTCTTCCCCTTCACTCATGGGAGAGCAAGCTTCCTTCTCACATTCAGCCAGAACCCCTTCCTTATTCTTGGTGTGCTCCTGAGACAAGAACTTAACAAAGCCATCAATGTCACTCTCTGGCTGGTAGCGGAGGAGCAGGACGCAGACTGATACCAAGGTGTAGGCAAGCAGAGTGCCAATGGACATCATTTCAATCAGGTCCCTCAGGCTGACCAAGAGAGACAGAAGAGCCGCCAGGAAGCCAGATACGATGCAGGCCACCACTGGTGTCTCTGTGTAAGAGCTGACATGGGCCAGGAATCTACAGGAGATAGAAGCAGGACTTAATAATGATACGGAAGGCCACCTCATTTGATTCTCCCAACAACCTTGTGAGCTAGGGGCTATTGTTACCCTCATTTTGCAGATGAGGGAACTGAGGCAGGCAGAGGTTCAGTGGTTTGAGTGTGAGGTAGAATCAAGACTGACAGCAAGGGCTGTTGATTTGGATCATGATGAACCCAAGGCAAAGTTTCTCCCACTCACTGACAAATTAAGTATAGTTCTAGAAAAACCCACTTCTGCTTGTGCTCCAGGATTTGGCTCTTGAAAAAGTCACTCTAGTAAGATATAACCCACCTGGGATTATTCTGGAATGTGACCAGCCTCTTAATTACTTGATTATCTGATGTGACAGGTTGATTGAATCTGAAGAGTATGTCAATGACTCAAAAGTCTGTGTGTTTGTGTGTGTGTGTGTGTGTGCGTGTGTGTGTGGTGGGGTGGGGAAGATGTGGTGACTTTAACAAATCACAGATTGTCACTGTGATACCTGCTTTGGAAGGAATTGGGGGGATATTGTTCTAGATGCTCCGGAATCCTCCTGGGTTCTCTAAGGTTACTTCCTCCTTTCCTTTGCCATTCTGGGCATTCTGATGACTTTGGAGGGCACTTTGATCATAGGAAGGAAGATAGGAAGTAGTCTCCCTACTTTCCTCTCCTTCCCCTTGATTGGTGATGGAGGCAGGGGACCTGCCCCTCTTCTTGTAAACCCTTTTAAATACTTTTGCTTTCCTAGTGCATCTGTTCAAAGCAGCACTGAAGAGTGAACAGTGACTGAGGGACTGACATGTAGCCACCTCCAGACACTGGGAACGGGGTGGTCATGGTAAAGTAGTCCATTTCCAGGGGCATGGCACTAACCTGAAGAGAAGGCCATCACCAGCCATGGCGTAAATGACCCTGGGCATTGGGAAGAGAGACCCCAGCAAGCTGACGGTGAGGCCGGCGACGGAGCCGATGGCCACAATGAATTTGGCAGCGTAGAATCCATGGGCCACAAACATTTCCATGAGGGGGGACTCAGTGTCAATGGCATAGTAGGGCACCATCAGAGTCAAGATCACGCTCACCTGTTCAAGAAGAGAGAGAGGGCACATGCTGGATTATAAGTGCGGAGCAGCACAGATTAGAACAGCAGAGAATCATTTTGCAGGGCTTTAGGAGGCCACCAGACAGAGAGAGCCATTCAGACCTCAAGGAAGGATAGATCATTTGCCATGTAATTAAATCCCTTATTAGTTGCTTGAGTGACTTTGGTTTTTAACTACCTCAAAATATCTATCTCACATTATGTAGTTTTATGTATTAAAGTGATGTGATGATGTCTACTAGACATTAGGATCCATAGGGACAGGAATTCAATCTTATTTCCTGTGTTTCTCCCAACTCTAGTTAGCATCATGCTTTGTGAATAGCAGGGTTTATGTTTAACGTGGACACCAGTTGCAGCTGAGCAACGCTAGAACCAGTGGGTTTGGTGGGGTGTCCCCAGAGATCGTTCCATGCCTTTGCTGTTTCTCTAACTTCCTCACCCCCAGATGCTTAGGGGTAGAGTCTTCCCAAGCCCATTGATGGGATTTTAGGGTGGGTAGAACTAGGAGTTTAACTGAATGGATTTTCCTTTAAGACCAAATATGAGCTGGGAGACTCAATGATTCCCACCTCTGCTCATCTTGGGCTGCCAGCTGGAAGTTGACCTTATCTTTAGAAACTTACGCAAAAAACCCCCAAATAATTAAAAACCCTCCAGTATCTGGGAACAGAGCTCCTTTCCATGCAGAGATCTCACTTTCTGCTATGAAAACTGACCAAGCTAGGAGAAAGGGTGAAGTAATATGAGTGATAATTTTTATTTTGAAACTATGATTCCATTAGTGGGAGAATCTCCTGGGGTGGAGCCTCTCTCCACTGATGCAGGCTGATGGCTTTGTAACCAGTAGTCTTGGAGAGCTGCCTGGGGAACTGAGGAATTGACCTGTTCTGGGTCAAACAGCTTGTATGTGTACACAACAGGACTTGAAATCGAGTCTTCCAATATCTTCTTTCAGCCTTTCTATCCACTATGCCTTATTTCGCTCATGAAAAAACCAACTTTTGGGGAAGAAGCCCAGGTGAAAAATGCCTCCACATACTAAAAGTTTTGAGTTGAATGGAATTAAACATATTGATCAGTGAAGTAGCATGACATAGTAGAAGGCTCTCCGTCTAAATCCCATCTGTACCACTTACTAACTGCATGACTTTAGCCAAGTAACTTCATCTATCTGTGCCTCAGTTTCCTGATCTGTAAAATTAGGTGCATAGAATTGAATTGTTTTCCTTTAACTCTAAATCCATGCACCCATGAACCAAACAACCAACATTTTCAAGCCTAATTTGTACTCTCCCCAAATCTTCTAGCCAATGTTTTTTCCCTCTTCTATAACCAGTTGGTTATTCCTTGGGGGGTGATTGTTAAAGATAAGTTTTCATGAAGAAAGAGGTACCACCTTTTATGGCATCACAGGAGGAATGGGAAGTTTGGCCAGTCACTCTAGGCTGTGATTTACAAACAGAAGTCTAAAGATGTTATTATGTTAATTAATGGGGTCTGGAAATGGTACTGCCTCTCTTGGTCCAAGGTGATTAGTATGATGAGATGGCCTATTAGCCAGTCAGAGATTCTCTGTTATGACTTGATGAGAGCATGCTTGGCACTGAAGACACATGTCTCTGGTCTGTGCACTAGGCAGGTGCAGAGAATGCCAAGTCTTAAAAATATTAGCACATTCCTAGTTATAGACATTCCTATCTTTTTGCCCATGACATCTGCATATGGACCTTAGGAGACAACGATGGGAGCCTCACACATCTGGGGAAGAGGCTCAGGGGATTAATTAGCATTGATGCTAAATGAGGAAGGGACCAGATGGAGTATATCAGGCAAATGGGATGTGAGTATCTGTAGACAGGTTCAAGGACAAAGCCATAACGAGGTTGGAGTGACAAGGGCTTTTTTCAGGGTACTGATAGAGCGTTTTCAAGCCTTTAGAAGCATTGATACACCAGAACTTTTCTCCTCCTTAGCAAAGATAAATTTGTTAAAACAGGAAGCTACAAGATGGTGGGTCACTGTGAGCTCCTCCCCCAGATCATCCTGTTCCTTCCTTCCCTGGAGGGCAGCTCCTAAGAAGCAGCCTCATGGTATCTCAGGAGTCTCCCTTTCATTCCTGCTTAATAGAAGGCATAGTTTATGTTGCTTGTCCTGGGTAAAGTTGATGGTGTTCACCAGGGGTTCAAAAATTCCTAGGTATAGCTCTGTTCTACAGAAGGGAGAGGCTGGTGCTCCTGCTAGATTCTCCAGAGGGCATGCTGATTTACCTTCTCTTCTGTTGGCAGCTCCATCTGATTATATTGCACTGGCAGGCTCCAAAGACAGAAGCTTATTGACTGAGCCTGCACAGGGGCTGAACAATGCCTGAGCATTGCACACCCGATACTGCCAGTCTATGATGTATGCTGCCTTGGACAGCATCCTAAACCTGAAATACTTTCCAGGGTCACTCTGGTCCGGAGATCAGAAGTGAAACTGTGAACAGGGGAGTGGGGCATGAGGTGTGTGTGTGTGTGTGTGTGTGTGTGTGTGTGTGTGTGTGTGTGTGTATCTAATAGGGTCTTCAGCTTATCTACTTATTCTAGAGAGAAATACTCCAATTTAAATTGAATGGTGGGATTTTGAAGGAGAGACAGATGATTTTTCTGAAGAAACATCAGGCTGGAATTTTTTTCTCTTCAGTGGAAGCTGAGGACACCTTCAGCAGATTGAGAGGCTTTTGGTTCTGTGGACACTGCATAGAAATGACAGTGGGAGGCTAAAGGGGATGACTTACAGAGATGTCTCTGATAGAAACCTACAAGGCAAATGTTGTGAATCTCAAATCCCAAAGACATTCATAAGTTGTTGGCTACATGTACCCCTCACCCCTTGGCCTAAGGATGTGTAATGACCCTCAGGGCTTCGTGCAACAGGACTAGAGTCTGAATACATGTCCTGTAATATTCTACCTCCTCAGCTGCAGTGGTTTGATGAGAGCCATAGAGATTCACAGTGGACAATGATGTCAACGGAAAGAATGCACCCATGAATGTGAACACTGTAAGAACAGTGGAATGCTTCCACCTCTTTCTCTTCTTTGCAGAAGTGGGGTGCTAGGGGTATAGGATGTTGTATACACTATCAGACTTGGTTAATGTGTTGGTTAGTTTTGCTGAACTGATTTTCTTTCTTTCTTTTTTAATTCTCTTTTACAAAGGTAAAAGAGAGGGAGGGATATATTTGGAAATGAAAATGATATAAAATCAAAAGATATCAATACAACTTAAAAAAGTTAGAAGACAACAGAGAAAAAATACAGTTATGAGGTTACTTTTCTCAAATTGGAAAATGGAAGGGAATCCCTGTTGCATGTCTCCCTTCCATCCCTCCCCTGGTTTGTGACTCTTAGTACTTACAGACACATATGCTGTGAGGCAGATGACCAGGGAGGCAGTGATGGCATAAGGAATGGATGTGTTGGGATTCTTTGCTTCCTCTCCTGTTGTGGCAATGATGTCAAACCCAATGAAGGCATAGAAGCAAGTTGCTGCTCCTTGGAGAACCTGGATAGGTAAGGAACATGGTGAGTCATGGGAAACTGGGCTTGGTTCAAAGCTAAGAACTAATGCTCTACATAGGCCCTAGAGCTCCAACTCCAGGGGCCTGGAGGTCCTCCTGTCCACTGGCTGCCCCTACCTGTGGTCTGAAGATCAGGGAGCATTTGCAAATCCATGCCTAAGCAAATGTCTATCCTGTAGACTGATAATTGTTCTAGGGCCGTTTTAAGTTACTAAAGCTTACCAAAGACTTTTGGGACACTCCATATTTCTATTTTTTAGATGTCTGTAGAACCTAGTGTGATAAGCAAAGTAGCAGCTTGTTAAAAAAAAGAATAATTGAATTCATAGTAGCTTCCTGTGATTGTATATTTTCTTAATCATTTGTTTTTGAGAGGCCTGGAGTTGTGATGTCAGCAGGGGAAGGAAGTTCTAACTGAATCTGCTGAATGAAGATCTCATGTGGTTCTGCAACTTGTAGTCTTCTAGAGTTGCCTGGCGTCCTGAGATGTTAGGAGACGTCTAGAATCACACAATCAGTATGTGTCAGAAGCAAGACTTGAACTCAGGACTTGAACTCCAGGGCTGGCTTTATCTCTACTACCACACTTAGTCAATAACACCTGAAATGTTATCAGTTTAGACACATTATCTCACCTCTGTCTCTACAGAGTCCTATGTGGGAGTTACTAAGCATATTGTTTTCCCCATTTTATAAATTAGTACTTTGAGGCATATTGACACTGTGCCCGGTCACAGAGCTAGTAAATGTCTGGAGCAGAATTTGAACTCAAACCTTCTTGACTCCAGGGCCAGGGCTCTGTTCACTGTACCATCTAACTGCCTTGAGGACAGTCACTGATATCAATATAGATTGTAGAACATCTTCAGTCACTTATTAGCCAGGTGACCCTGAGCAAGTCATTTAATTTCTCTCACCTCAAGTTTCCTAATCTGTAAGATATTTACCTGGGCCTGAACAAAGATGGGGAAAATCATGAAATCATGCTGACTATGTCTACTATAAATTTATGTTACAAAATTTCAGCTGGGTCCTCACTGCTGCAAGGCAATCCTTGTAACCTTCCTAACTGACTCGCTATCTCACTGAAACCTCCTCAAATGTACCACAGCTCCCCTCTCAGCTAAGGGACAAAGAAGAGCTGCCTCATTTTTCACAGAAAGAAATGAGGTGCTTTGTTGAAACTTTCTACTTCTCTCTTCCTCCTCATTTCATCACTCAGGTGCCTTCTGCCACCATCTCCTACTTTATCCCTGTTTCACATAAAGAAGTGACTTTTCTCCTTACCAAAGCAAGCCTTTGTATATGCACAAATGATCCCATTCCGTTCTGTCTTCTCTGGCAGATTGTCCCTCTTCGTTCCCACTCTCTCACTTACCTTCAGTCTCTCTCCGTCTACTGTCTGCTTCTTTATTACCAACAAACATTTCCAAGTCTCCCCGATCCTCAAAAAGCCCTCATTTTATATGTTAGTCCCCTCTTGCTAGCATCTCATCTCTCTCCTCTTTTTTCTGGCCAAACTTCTGGAGAAAGCTGTCTCCACTTCCATTCATTTCCTTCTCTTTTTATCTCTCTATAGTCTGGATTCTTAGCTCATCATTCAAATGCAACTGCCCTTTCTAAAGTCACCAATGATCCCTTAGTTACCAAATCCAATGACCTTTCTCAGTCCCTGTTCTTCTTGACCCTCTGCAACTTTTGACACTGTTCATCATCATCTATGTGGACCTGAGTTCTCTCCGCTATAAAACATTAGCTGCGTATGTTCGTCCTTCATTGCCGAAGGAGAAGAAATCATTAGAAATAATGACATACTGAGTTCAAATGCCACCTCAGACACTTACTAGCTATGCGACCCTGGGCAAATCGCTTAACCTGTGTCTGTCTGTCTGTCTGTCTGTCTCCAAATATGAAATGGTAATAATAATAATAATAATAAAATGTTAGCTATTTGCAACTTCTATCCATTGCTACTAGTAGGTGCTTAACAAATAAATGCTTGTCTTCCTCCCTCCCTCCTTCCTCCTTCCTCCTTCCTTCCTTCCTTCCTTCCTTCCTTCCTTCCTTCCTTCCTCCCTCCCTCCCTCCTCCCTTCCTTCCTTCCTTCCTCCCTCCCTTCCTTCCTTCCTTCCTTCCTCCCTCCCTTCCTTCCTTCCTTCCTCCCTTCCTTCCTTCCTTCCCTCCCTCCCTCCCTTCCTTCCTTCCTCCCTTCCTTCCTCCCTCCCTCCCTCCTTCCTTCCTTCCTCCCTCCCTTCCTTCCTTCCTTCCTTCCATCCTTCCTCCCTTCCTTCCTCCCTCCCTTCCTTCCTCCCTCCCTTCCTTCCTTCCTCCCTTCCTTCCTTCCTTCCTCCCTCCCTTCCTTCCTTCCTTCCTTCCTCCCTTCCTTCCTTCCTTCCTCCCTCCCTCCCTCCTCCCTTCCTTCCTTCCTCCCTCCCTCCTCCCTCCCTCCCTCCCTTCCTTCCTTCCTCCCTCCCTCCCTCCCTCCCTCCCTCCCTCCCTTCCTTCCTTCCTCCCTCCCTCCCTCCCTCCCTCCCTTCCTTCCTTCCTCCCTCCCTTCCTTCCTTCCTTCCTTCCTTCCTTCCTTCCTTCCTTCCTTCCTTCCTTCCTTCCTTCCTCCCTCCCTCCTCCCTTCCTTCCTTCCTTCCTTCCTTCCTCCCTCCCTCCTCCCTTCCTTCCTTCCTCCCTCCCTTCCTTCCTCCCTCCCTCCCTCCCTACCTCCCTCCCTCCCTCCCTCCCTCCCTCCCTTCCTTCCTTCCTCCCTCCCTCCCTCCCTCCCTCCCTCCCTCCCTCCCTCCCTCCCTCCCTCCTTCCTTCCTTTCCTCTTCCCAGGAATGAGCTGCATGGTTTCCCAGAGTTTCAGGCAATTCTCTCTAGGTTAGAAGATATAGATGTGATAATTGGTCCTTGATCGAGAATTCAGGATTTTGTCCTTGCTTTTAGAGGCTGGGAGTTGGGTTACTTTCTTTGGCAAGCCAATACTGACCTTTTGGGGGGTGACTGAGGGAACATGAAGAAGTATGGATGATGGAAGTGTGTGTGTGTGCGTGTGTGTGTGGGGGGGGGGCCACAAAAGTGGAGGCAGTGACAAAGAACCTAAGTGAAGGTAGTTTATCCGACAGCTGTCGTCAGCAGATGAGTGGGATTGTGATTTCATAAATTGAAACATGTCACTTCAAATGCTGATTTAAGGGGTTTTTTCTCCTCCAGAGAATCCATTAAAGTAGAACTAATAGACTTGTAGGGGCACCCCCTCCCCAGCATCAGATTAAATAGAAAATGAACTTGGGCATGTGCCTTGACCATCTTTTAGGAGTGAGGGAGAGACATCGGGAGGGGATGCTTCTCTGCCCTACCTGCCCACTTGTGTGACTTTTGCTGCACTTTGCATCAGTCCCCCCACTTCCCCAGGGGCCTCTGCCCACCTAATCTCCATGAACCTAGCTCACTCTGATCAACTGCCTTTCAATATTCAAAGGGCTGCCATGTGACTGAGCAAGCTGACTCTGTCTCTGGATTCAGAGGGCAAATCAAGGACCAAAGGAGTCAAAGTTAGAGGAAGGCAGGATTCTAGTTCTTAAGAAGAACTCAGAAATAAAGAGGAAAAGGAACTCCCTCACAGAGAAATTGGGGCTTCCTCTTGATGGCCATCATCACAGCATCATGGGCTCACAGAGTTAGAGGCAGAAGGGACTGCAGTGGCCATATAATCCAACCCCCTCACTTTCCTCAAAAGACACAGACAGCGCCAACTGAATCCAGTTCTTCCGAATGGCCATCTATGTGAGGTGCTGGAGAGAAGGTGGGGAAGAAGGTCAAACTACTTCAACTACTGATGATGATGATACTAATAGCTGATATTTCCAGAGTCCTTTAAAGTTTGCAAAGCACTTTACTTATGTTAAGTCACCTGATCCTCACAAGTATGCTGAATGAGGTTTTTCCAGATGAGGAGAAGGAGGCTCAAATGGGTGGACATGATTTTTCTGGGGTCACATAGCCGGTTGGATCCTATGGCATTTATGACTTCATTGGTATTACTATTTGGTTGTTTGTAGTGAACACTATTGCTTCAAGTCAATTTAATTCAACAGGTATTTTTTAAGTGTACTTTCTACATTCCAGGCATAGTGTTAGGGGCTAGAGATATAGACAAAAGTGGGACAACCTCTGCCCTCAAGGAGCTTACGTCCTCCAGGAGAACCAACTCTTTTTCTAGAATCAAGTCATAAGTCCAGTGTCTTGAGTGAATGAGATGGCTTCTGGAACTCACAGACCTACTTCAGACCCACTCAGGCATAATCTTCTCTGGAAGAGACCATTGAAAGTTATGGTATTTATCACTTTAATTTAATCTCTAGAATTATTTCCCACAACATCTGATCCTGTAGCATTACCTGGAATGTTTTTCTTCCTCACCTGTACTTGAATACATAGTTCTGTTTAAGGCTCAGCTTGAGCAAGCTTCCTGATGAGGTCTTTCCTGATTCCCCTCAGGTTTTAGAAATTCCTTCCCCTCAAATTAATTTGAATTTATTTGGCTAGGTAGATGGAGGACTTGGGTTCAGATCCCACTTCTTATACTTACTACTTGAGTGATCTCAGTTGAGGCACTTCCTGGGCCTCAGTTTCCTCATCTGTGAGATGAGAGGATTGGACAACATGGCTTCTGAGGTCTGGATCGGTGATCCTGCTTTGATCATATACATTATTTTATTGTACGTATCCTTTAATATGTATTTGGATACATATTATTACCTGTGTATATGTTGTTTAACTCTGATGGAAAAGAAGCTTCTTAAAGGCAAGGACTTGTGTTTTTATCTTTGTATCCTAGTGTTGTGGTGAGCACCCAGTAGACGCTTAATGTTTACTGAATTGAATTCCAATCAGGGTCATGCCAGAAAGCCCTTCATTCTTCAGAACCATCATTCCATGGACCCCAGCAGCTTGAAGGCTTGTGCCTCATTAATTGGCAGAATCAGTCATGCCATTTAGGGCATCTACCCCAAATGTCTAGGTGTGTGGTGGCAAAAAGCTGGCCTGACTCCAGTTTGCCAGTACCCATGAATGATTAAGCCAAGCCTTTGACCAGTCATCTTGCCTGACTCAGAGCACAGAATTAGACACCATGGCATCCTTACTCCCAGTGCTAAAAAAGACCCAGCTCTGAAATGAATAGGAATTTGTAGTCGCCTGTCCTAGCTCATTAGCAGCCTACACATGGTAAAAGGGTGGGGAAATGTGTTAATAAGTTATGATAAATGCAGGATGATATAGAACACACTCAAAACAATTTTTGCTGTGTTTGGACATTGCAGACATTCCCTGTACCACTTATCAGGGACAGTTTCCCTGGGAATTATTTGGATAGTTAAAATATCTTGTTTGGTTAAAGAAAAATATGAAAGATAGCATCAGGAACAAGTAATATAAGGCACATGCATATTAAACAGCATCCGGAGGCTGAGGAATTGCAGATGGTAGCTGGAGTTCATCTAAGGGACAGCCGTTACTTGATATGGAAGGTGGGGAGAATGTTTATTTTTCTTGAGCTGTTCAAGACCAAAGAAATGTTTGATTCAGATCTTGTGAGTAAGCTGTTCCTCAGTTCATGAGAACCAAGAAAGGTGGAGGTGGGGACGGTAAGGGGAAAAGGGAGGGGGAGACGGACACAATGTCCAGTAACCCTTTCAAACCACTGTGAGGAAACTAGAATACTAAGAGCTAAGAGAGCTTATTATATAGTACTTAGGGTAGGTTTGATTTAGTCCAAACCCTTCATTTTACAGACAAGGAAACTGAAGCTCTAAGTAGTGTCTTGTCTAAGTTTACACTTAGCGTAAGGTGGACAGCTAGTTGAAAAGAACGGAAGTAGGAGATGGAGAAAGGAGAAGCCCAGAAAGGATGAATGAGACCAAGTTGTAAGAGCTTTTAATGCCAAACAAAGGTCTTTAGGATTGATCCTAAATCAAACTAGGGTTTCCCAAGCGTGTATGAGGAGATCTGGTCCTGAGAAAAGTCAGTATGGTGACTGTATGGGGAATGGATTGGAGAAGGAAGAGACTTGAAGGGAAAATACCATAATCGTCCTAGTCCAGATGAACAGTGATGGGGGCTGACCTAGGGTAGTGACTGTGTGAATAGAGAGAAGGGGAAAAATGTCAAGGAGAAGGAAATCACATTTGTGAACTGAGTGGTCATGTGGAATCATCTTGAGAGGAACCTTAGTGGTCTAAGAGGCATAGCATCTAAAGTCAAATGATTTTGGACAAATGACATGACTGTATTGGACCTTGGTTTTGTCAAATATAAAATGAGGTAGGGAGGTGACAGAGTGGATGGGCCTGGAGGCAGGAAGATCTGAGTTCAAATCCTGCCTCAAACATTTCCTAGCAATGTAACTGCAGCCAGATCACATATTTCTTCATTTAAAAATAGGGAGCTAGATTCAATGACCCATTAGGTCCCTGCCAAGTCTAGATCTATGAACCTATGAAAATGAGGAGATGTTTGGGCTTGATGATTTCTAGGTCCCTTCTCTCTCTCTAAACCTCTGCTCCTGGGATTTAATAGGATCCCCATACTGCCTTATAAATAAGTCTCAATCTACAAAGTATTTTTTCAGCTTTTCTAACCTACCAAAGGCTACAAAATCAATAAAAGGAACGGTTTTTACTAGTATCCCAAAGTATTTCCCTAAATATTCCACAAAGCTTTTCATTGTGGCACTCTAAGGTCTCCTATGACTTAAGCTTGATGGTCCCTGAGAGTAGCAGAAAGGCTCATGGTAAGCACAAGGAGTTATGAAGAAAACATGATGGAAAATATGTTATCAAAGATGTATGTGAGTAATGAAAAAAGAGGGTTAGATGTGTGGCAGGAGTGTGGAAGAGTTAAATGATGGACAGCCATTGTGGTGTCAAGAAAAAATAAAGAATGCCCTGGGGGCCATGGAGTGGACCCTTTCTGGTGAAATGTTCAGAGGACAGGGACAATAGGATGAATGACCATGGGTGGGTTGCAGACCATATCGATGGAGGGAATGTCTTCATCCATGAGGCCACTGCTTCCCCAGTCATTACTTATTCTGTTCCTGGCTACTGAAATGTTGAGCGAGCCCACTAAACCTGTAGATGATACACTGATGGCAGGTGTCCAGCACTTTGGAAAATAGGATCAGATTCAAAGTGACCTCAGTAAGTTGGAAAAATGTCCAGGAGCCCCCAGAATTAAGTTTTTAAAAGGTAACATGCAGGATGATGCACATGGAGAGGAAAAATGCGTAATGCCTAGATTCAAGGTCTGACTCTGTCCAAACAAAAAATGGCTAAGTCCAAATTATAATGCACTCAAGACCCTTTATATCCTGGGTCTAAATGAACTCTCTAGCCTTGTCACAACTCTTCTTCTCACACACTACAATTTAGCCAACCTATATTATTACTCTCTGTCCTCTGCAAATACCCTGCGATTTTTTGTCTTCATACATACTTCATACCTTTGCTTATATCATTCCTATACCTGGATGTTGGTTTCCTATCTAATCTTCAAGGTGCAGCTTAAATGGCACTTTCTCCATAAAACCTTACAGATACCTTCAATTGGAAGTGATTTCTCCAGCTGTTCTCACTGTACTTTATGAGACCTCTTGTGCACTTATTATATAATATTTTATAGTCTATCTATCTGCATGCATGTCCTATCTCCTCTTCTAGATTGTAAACCATTTGAGGGCAGAGATTGTGTCTTATTTATCTTTCTGAGTGCAGTGTGGTACAATGGAAAAAGTCTTGGATTTGAAGTCAGAGGAAATGGGCTTAAATCCCCATTGTGCCACTTACTACCCATACTACCTTGGGAAAATCACTTTACCTCCTGACCTCCTCTTCTATAAAATGAGTGGTTTGGAATAGATCATGTCCATGGTCCTTTCCAGTTTTAAATATGGCATTCTCTTCCAGTGAAAAGCAGCATGATATAGTAGATAGAAGGCCAACCTCTGAGTCAGGAAGATCTAAGTTCCAGTGCTGCCTCTCATGCAAACTGGCTGTGTGACCCTTAGTCAACTTACCCTCTCAGTATCCTCAAGATTCCTTAATATTATTAGTTGAAGGTCAGTGATGGTCTGCTTGGAAGAAGGACCTTCTGAACTGGGAGTTCTCACCCTGATTCACATTTTCTCAGCACCTAACATAGTGTTCTGCATAAAGTTCTTATATGATGTTTATTGAATGAGTTAAATTTTTAACATTTGGAGGCAAATATGATGCTTCTTACTCACTTTTTAAAAATAAGCACTTGTTTTCTCTCCCTTCTCCCTGTCCTTCTCAATGAATGATAAAAAGGAAGAAGAGAAAACCCAAGTAACAAATACACAGAGTCCAGCAAAATCACTTTTCACATCAGCCAAGTCCAAAAAAGGTCTCATTCTAATGTTTCTTACTCTCTCCTCAATAGCCCCTGGGCACTGAGTTTCCAGTCATGATGAGGGCATTATAGTGGTCCATTCACACATTTCTCTAGGTCCTTAGGGTGACCAGTGGCATTTCATGCAAGATAATTAGCTGGGGTTTGATACATAGTCTAGAGTCAGGGAAGAAATAAAAGCCAATTGATCCCATTTATCAAACATGAACTTCAGATTTATATCCTCATTGGCACAGCCATCAGATCAGTGGAGAAAAATCAGCCCCTGATAATGCCATTCTACCATGAAAAAAGTGAGTCTGATCCTGAGCTTTGGATGTATAAATTAGATCATAGGATATGGATCTCAGAGAGCATCTGATCCATTCCTAGACTCTTTTCTATGACATAGAGACTGAGACTTAACTGTCTCATCCAAGGCCATAAGAGCCAGGAAGTAGCTGAACTAGAATTCAGACCCAGATCTTTTGGGTTTAAATTAGACTCTACTACATCACATCACAAGCATCAATCTCTAAGTCAGTTTTTCACTCCTCACTACTTTTTTTCACTACTCACACTCTGGTTTGCCCCTTCCTAGAATTCTCAGTTTTGGACCAACTTGAGGATGAATGAGAAGGTATCAGAGAGCAACTACCAAAGACCCTTAAAATGACTGGAAATAAAACATGCTCAGATCACAGGGGTCCTGTGGTGTCAAGGCCACATGGGACCCTCTAGGACCTCAAGTGTGACCCTTTGACTGAACCCAAACTTCCCAAAACAAATCCCCTTAATAAAACGATTTGTTCTGTAGAACTTGGACTCAGTCAAAAGTCTGCACCCAAGGACCTAGAAGGTTACATGTGATCTCAAGGCTGCAGGCTCCTCACCCCTGGTCAAGGAGTTTGAATTTTACAATTTGAAGATCATGAGAAACCTGAATTTACTAAAGCCTTTTGGATGAGACACCATGAAGGATCATGAACAATCCTTGTACATTTTACTGAGAGTGGGATGCCAAGAAATGGCTAAAGCTATAGCATGAGTCACTAAGGCTAGACATGAAGAAGACTGCTCTGAATGTATAAAAGTCAGGAAACATGAATGCATTTCATTTCTTTTGGGCGCCATATTTTTAAAGAGAAAATGTTAGACTGGGATGTCACTCCAGAAGAAGGCAATTGAGATGTTAAGGGCACTTGGCATATTGCAATATTTAGAAGGGTAGGCTTGGGGGAGTGGGTGGGTTGGTTAATTTGAAAGGCTGTCAAATGGAAACAGGATTAAGCTTAATCTACTTAGTCTAGATTAAGTCTAGTCTAGTCTACCTGGCTCCAATGGAGTCAACTTGGACTAGAATTTGCACTGGTGGATAGAAGTAACATGGAAGTGGTCTTGGGCTCAATATTGTCAAATTTTTTTATTTTCCCAGTAAAAAGCACTTAAAATTAATCTGTTTCTCCCACTATCCTACACTGAGCAAGTTAAAAAATAAACAACCCTCCCAAATATATACCTCAACATAGATCTATATACTCCCACATAAAGGGAAACAAATTGCCTTTATAAAGATAGTCAATCAACATTAAGTGCCAGGCAAGTACTTTGTAAGTAGTAAGTTTCCCATCACTGAAGAAATTGAAGGAAAGATTGAATGACCACCTGTTGGTGAGGATGTAGAGGGGATTTTTACTTGAGGTCGGGGGGGATTGGACCAGATATCCTTTCAGTTCTAGGATTCCATGGGGAACCAAATAAACAGAAGACATCCTTGTTGGTCTGGGATGATTCCAGAATAAGCTTGTTTGAAGACCATGGAATGAACTGAAGGATCTTTAAAAAGTCTTCTCAGTGCCAAGAGCCTATAATTATGTCATTTTTGAGGTTGTTTAGGGAAATCAAAATTTAACAGTTGAACATCCTACTTTAAAGCTTGGCTCATCTATCATTATAGTTGCTATCACACCCTATTTTTTTAAAACTTCTTTCCAAAAGAAGACCTCCTATCTCTTTAAAAATTACTTGTGTCAATTACTTGCCATCCCCATCAATGAATGAATCTTAAAATGAAGAGTTTAAAAGACCGGCCAAAGCAGGGTAATAAACTACATCATTCTAGTGTTTTATTCAATTATCTCTGAACTTTTATTCCATTTCTTATGTCTGGATGAGAATAGTAGAAGAGTGTGTTCCAAGAATTTCTGACTTGGTGGACCCTGGTAAGATTTCTACTACTCCTCTTTAGCCTTTGGGGATCATCTCGGAGTCCCTTCTGCTCACAGGGAGGCATCAAGGAGGAAATTAGCAATGCCTCAATGTAAATATGAAAAATGATTTCATGTCCTTCCATGTGATATCTGGTCATGGGACCAGAGATTTAGAATAGAAAGTGATGAGAGGGCATCCAGTACAGCTCTCGACTTGGCATCAAGACCTGGATTCAAATACTACCTCTGCTATCAGTGTGACCTTGGACAAATCACTTTGTCATTCTGGGTCTGCACTTCACTGGAGTGTAGTCTTAGGGATGGAAAAGACCTTAGAGGTCATCTAGAACAACCCTATCATCTTACTGAAGAGGAAATGGAGAAGTTACTCCCCCAAGGTCTCCCACACACAATAAGCAGCAAAAGTGAGATTTTAACGTTAATCATTTGCTGCTGGATTTGTTGTTCTTTGGACCACACCACAGCTGCCTCATTCTTGGGGGGAGGCCACTTTCAGTAAACTCTGAAAGAGTTTACTGAAAGTAAAGTACTGAAGGAAGTGTCTAGCAACTGCCCGAAGAGGACTTTCTGGCAAATTTTGTGCAATCCACATAAGCATCCAGTCATTTTGTTAAGTGTACCAGATCTTCCTTCAGTGTCCACTCGTCTAAGGAGCAGCAGTAACAGCATTTTGAAGTTTATAAAGAACTTAATCCCTTGATAGCCTACTAGGGAGGTACTATAGTTACCATTTTATAGACGAGAGAACTGAGGTTAGATAAGTTCCCCATCTTCTTCATGTAATTGTTTCTGATCCTTCCAGTTCCTACTGTGTCCCTCCCTTAGCATCTTGCATTTAACGACTTCATTAATTTTGTATTTATTCCAAAGCTACTTATATATGTATATGTTGCATTCCTGTTAGAATGTAAATACTTTGAAAGCAGAGAGTATTTCATTCTGATTCTTTGTGTCCAGGTACCAAGTAAGTGTCTAGCACATAGTAGGTCCTTAATAAATGCTTGTTGATTGCCCTGCCAAAGATCACACAGTAAATAAGTGTCAGAAAAGGGAAATCGGGTTTCTCCTGACTCTCGGATTCATCTTTTGTCCAATGATAATCCTTATTTATGAAATGCTTAAAGTTTTCAAAGTACCTTAGAAACATTCTTATTGGATCCTTACAACAGCTCTGTCAGATAGTATTATTACCAAATAATAATAAATTATCTTCCATAGGGATACATATTTGGTCTAAGGCATTATAGCTAGTATGACCCTTATTTTACAGATGAGGAAACTGAGGTTCAAAGAGCCCAATGGTCCCAAGACAGTATCAGCAGCAGGCTATGAATCCAGGTCTTTCTGACTCCAAGCCCACACCCCTATTCTTTACACTGCATTGCCTTTCTCAAATCTTCTTAGCTTGTTTTTCTTTTTTAAGTTAAAAGAAAGAACTAAAGAACACTACACACTGAAGAGGATATAACTGTCATTCCAATTTAGAAGGTAAACTCACTGAGGGAAGGCACTGTTTTGTTTTAATCTCTGTATCCCTAGTACTCAGTGCTATGTCTGACACATAGCAGGTGCTTATTGAATGGATGACTAATGTCAAACTTGTTAATACATTCTCCTCTAACCAGCTCCTAAGCCTCCATTTAAATGCATTCCGAAATAGAAACTACAAGGCATTAAAAAGCAGCAGCTGGTGGAGCAGCGGACCTCCAATCAGAGAGACCTCAGTTCAAATCTTGCTTCCGATACTTAGTAGCTGTGTGATCCTGGGCAAGTCCCTTAACCTTCTTCAGCCTCAGTTTCCCCACCTGTAAAATGAGAATAATACCCCCTACTTCACAGTTTTGTGAAGATCAGGAGATAAGAGATATAAAATGTTTTACAAAATCTTAATGGGCTAGACAAAGCATAGCCATTAGTATTAGAAGACCGTTTTGAGCCCAGTGGGGCAGAGGAACATTTTCTTTTGTCTTTTTAGATAGACCACCATCCAGAGGGGATAACATGCCCACCAAGACTGTGGAAGAAGCTTACCCCTGACCATCCATGAGGCAGGAACTGTCCTTCAGCCCAGTAATTTCCATTGATGAAGAAAAGACCAGCAATCATGATAAACACCCATACGGCTAAGTTGATCACATTGAGAACATTGTTGAAACCCACAGAATTTTTCACCCCCAGGGCAACAATGATGGTCACAATGACAGCAATGACAAGGGCCAGCAGGTCTGGGTAGGATTCTTCTCCTTTTCCTGTAACACAGAGGATGTAGGCACCAATTACTTTTTTAGTCAGAGAAAAATAGTCACGGGCATCCCACAATGGGACAACCTTCTGTTTCTTTGTTTTTTGCTTTGCAAAGCAACTGGAGTTAAGTGACTTGCCAAGGGTCACACAGCTAGTAAGTGTCAAGTGTCTAAGGGTTGAATTTGAATTCAAGCCCCCTTGACTCCAGGACTGGTGCTCTATCCATTGCAGCACCATTTAGCTGCCCCAGCATTTTGCTTTTGAGAGAAATATTGGTGAGAGTAGAGCATGGAATGGAGATTAAAAATCCCAATCTGAATATGTAGCTGTATATGCCGATTTGCAGACTGACTGAAATATATATGATCAAAACCATATGCTGATTTTCATGGACTAGAGCCAGGCTTGGAGTCAGGCGATTACAATTTCAGCTTTTACACTTACCTATTCATTCACTGTGGGTGAATTACTTAACTTCTCAGAGCCCCAGTTTTCTCATCTGAAAAATGGGGATAATAAGTCATTGTATTCCCTACTTCCCTCCTTATGAGGGATGTGCTTTGCTGTCTTTAAAGTGCTCTAAGAATTCAAATTACTTCTATAACGTTTATGTGAGAAAACCCTCTTAGTTCCTACTTGTAAGATTTTGTAATTAGATTAATCAAGAATGTTAGATTCTACTTTTGGTTCTACTGTTTTCCAATCTCCTGCCCAAGTTCTTGTAAATTTGTAAGGAAGATTGAAGAGTGAATCATTGGAGAATGCTGGAACAACAGATTTCTGCTTATGTGTGTGAATGTGCAGAGATGATGGAAAGTAGAAGGTGAGATCTTTGAGATCTATTTTTTTATCATGTGTTTATATCCTCAGCCTCTAGCAAAGTATGTAGCACATCGTAGATGCTTAATAATAATAACATCTAACATTTATGTAACACTTACTATGTGCTAGGTATGGAGCTAAGCACTTTATAATAATTATCTCATTTGATCCTTACAACAACCCTGGTTGTAGGTGCTATTATTATTCTCATTTTATGGAAGAGGAAACTGAGTCAGAGGTTAAGTGACTTGCCTGGGGTCACACACCTACTAAGAGTCTGAGGCTGAATTTGAACTCATTTCTTCTAGACTCCAGGCTCAGTGTTCTATCCACTGCGTCACCTAGCTAATGGAATGATCTAAAACAGGAAGAGACTTCTAAGGCCATTCCACCCCCCTCGCTTTATAGGTGAGGACATTGAGACCCAGAGAGTCTATAGGAAGCCTTTCTTAATCCACCTCATTTCTAGTACTTTCTATTGAGTATTTTCTAATTATCCTATCTATAGTTTGTATATACATGACTGTTAACCAGTTGACTCTCTCTTTAGGTTGTAAACTTGAAGGCAGGGACTGTCTTTTGCCTCTCTATTGATCCCTAGCACTTAGTACCAGGCCTGGTACATGGTTGATGCTTAATAAATACTTATTGACTGACTGGTAGAATAATTTGAATTCAGGTTCTTGACTCCAGATCTCGTGTGCTTTCACCTCTACCCCATTGCCTGGCTACAGTCTGTTATTCATCCAACAAGTGTTTATTATTATATCCTCACCCTCTCCCTTTTTAGTTTCTTTTTACATTTTGTTTTCCCTCATTGGATTGTGAGCTTCTTGAGGGTACAGACTGCCTTTTACCTTTCTTTGTATCCCCAGAGCTTAGCATAGTTCCTGGCACACAGTAGGTGGTTAACAAATGTTTGTTGACTCTGACCCTGATTAGTCATCTATAATGAATTATCATCTCATGATAGTGGGGATACAGGATAAAAATAAACAGTGTTTATTTTCAAGAAGCTCTTTTTCTACTGACCACAAGGTAGTACAACATGTAAGCCAATACCAAATAAGTAAAAAGTATATAGGGGGAGGAGGGCATGATGTTCTTTGACTTATTCACTAGTAAGCGTGTTCTGTGGCAAGTAAGCTCTTTTCTTCTAAAATAAGACAGGAGAGAGACTCAAGAGAGCCTCCCCAGGACTGAAGATCATCAGATCATCAGAAGACCTGGCTTCTAGTTATGGTTTTTTCACTAATTAGTAGTGAAATGTTAAACAAGTTACTTAGTCTCTGGGCCTCAGTTTCCCCATCTGTAAAATGAAGAGTTTGCACTCAATAGTCTCTAAAATGTCTTCATAATTACATGAGGCCCATTTGTCAATATGGCAAAAGTGAGTATGCTCATTAGGTTTGGATGCATTTGATCTTTTTAAAGATAGCTGAACCACAGTTTTTTTTGTTTGTTTGTTTTTTAGCAACCTGAGATAGGGAAACTGAGACTTGATACAATGGAATGAGCACTGCCTCAGGCCTCATTGCAATCCCATCACTCATGCAAGCAAGTTATTTTGTCTCTCTAACCCTCAGTTTCTCCACCTCCAAAATAGGAACCATGTTAGCTGTAGTGCCTGTCTGAAAGGGTTGTTAAGGATATTAAATGAGAAAATGTCTATAAAGTGCATTGCAAACTTTAAGGAATGTATAAACAAAATATTAATTATAACGAGTGGACCTTGGTTCAAATCCCACCTCTAATATTTGTTACCCGCACTGCTTTAAGCAAGTAATTTCACCTTTCTGGGTCTCAATTTCTTCTTATATAAAATGAGAGGGTTGAATTAGTCAACCTCTGAAGTGCTTTCTGGCTTTAAAATTATGTAACTAAGAGACTTGTCTGCTATTGTAGAAATATTCTGGAGAAGATCCATGAATGGGAACAAAATCTTACTCAATCCTTCTGAAATCTAAGATAATCAGAACAGACAGTAGGGTTGAAAAGGGGCTATTTCAGGTCCTTCAAACTTGGGTCCAGTCTCCTTTCTGAGCAGAAGTATGCCTCCTGGTTGTGTTACATGGGACGAATTAAATTCAATTGAACTATATTACAAACTTTTGTAGGTAGGATTTTTGTTTTACCTTTCTTTTCTTCCTTCATTGTGCCTAGCACATAGTAGGGATTTAATAAATATTTATTTGGGATTAGTAAGAGGTAGAATAAGTCTGAAATCCTATAGGCTATATCTGTTGCATGGAGTCTGGACAGATGTATGCAAGGATGTGTTAAAAGGCAAATATTTCTCTTCTTGGATTCTTACCCAGGCCATTTAAAGTCCCCACACTGTCAATCATCCAACGGCTGATGGTGTGGTTTGCCAGAGAGTCAAACATACTGCTCAGGGCACTGGCCCCTGCTGCGGTGCCAATCAGGTACTCCAGGATCAGATTCCAGCCAATAAAAAATGCCACAAACTCGCCCACTGTGACATAGCTGTAGGTGTAGGCTGACCCAGTGGTCTTCGGAACTCGAACTCCAAATTCAGCATAGCAGACTCCTGCATGGGGCACATATACAAGATAGTTCTTTGAGACTGGAATTACTGGAAAGGGGAGAAAGCCTTTTGGCTGTTATTGCTCTTGGACTTTACAGGTACTAAAGTGATCATTACTTGAAATAATATAATACTTATAAGAATATAAGCTTTACAAATGAGTCCCCTTTAAATATCTCTTCTGGAAGACTTCTCAACTTGGCCAAAGACAGAAAATCCCCCAATACACAAGTGTATATGTGAGAGGCAAACTAATGGGGAAAAAAGGACCCATGTATTAGGAAACGGCTAAACAAATTGTGGTATATGAAGACTATGACATGTTATTGCTCCATAAAAATAATGAATATGAAGAATTTGGAGAAGCACAAGAAAATTTTTATGAATTGATTCAGAAGGAAAAAAGTAGAATCAGAAAAATGATATCCACAATGATTACAATGATTTAAGTAGAAAAAACAACAAAATGAACCCAAATGCTGTGTGATTATTTTGTTATAATTTTTTTGACATCTTTTTTTGTGTCACCAAAATTTCTGCCTTTATCCTCTGCCCTGAGAGCCATCATATGTAATAATTAAAAAAAATAGAATTAGCAAAATTGATCAATACATTGAAAAAGTCTGAAAAAGATGTGCAATGTACCACAGCTATGAAGTCCCCACTTCTGCAAAGAAGTGGGGTGAAAGTGTTTTCTCATATTTCTTCTTTGGAGGTATTTTTATTCTGTACAGTTTTGCAATATTCACTTCTTTTGCAGTGGTTTTTTTTCATCTATATATTTGTATTGATCGAATATGTTATTTTCTTGTTTCTGTTTATTTCACTCTGCATCAGATTATGTAAATCTTTCCATACTTCTGTTTTCATATTTGTTTATTTTTACAGCACAGAAATAATTTATTACATTCAAATACCACAATTTGGCCATTCTCCAATCAATGGACACACATCTAGTTCTTTGCTATCACAAGAGTGCTATTTTAAATATTCTGATGCATATGGGAACTTTCTTCTTATAATGAACTCCTTGGAGCTATAAACTTACTAATGGAATTTTTGGATCAAAAGGTTTGAACATTTTATTCATTTTATGTGGGCAATTCCAAATTGTTTTCCAAACTGTACTGATTTCACAACTCCACCAACAATGCATTAGTATGCTTATCTTCTCCAAAGCTCCCAAATTATTCCCATATTTTGTCATCTTTGCCAAATTGTGAGGTGTGAGGTGAAACCTAGCTTATTTTGATTTGCATTTCTCTTATCATCAGTGAATTGGAGCATTCTTTCGTATGGTTATTAATAATTTGCCTTTATTCTTTGGAAAACTATTTGCACATATCCTTTGATGACTTACTTGTTTGCAGAAGGTTTTTGGATTGCATTGCTTCATGTATCTTATATACCAAGCCCTTGTCGAGAAATTTGATACAAATATTTTCCCCTATCCTACTGCTTTTTTTCTCAGCCTCGGTGCATTAATTTTGTTTATGCAGAAGCTTTTCAGTTTCATGTAACCATTTTTTTTCTTTTGTCAATACCTCTATCCCTTGTTTGGTTAGTAATGCATCTCCTACCTATAGCTATGAAGGGAATATGATTTGACTCTCTTCTTTTTTTTTAATGGTATGATCTTTAATATTAACATCACATATCAATTTAGAATTCATTGTAGAATATGGCACAAGGTATTGGCTTAAGCTTAATGCCTGCCACACTGCTTTCCAGTTTCCTCAATTGCTGTTTCACCATAATCACTAAACTTGGCCCCATAGAAATGACAAGAAAGTGCATTTCTCCCTTCCACTACAGAGTGGCTGTGGAATGTTGTAGATATTGTCAAATACAGTTGACATATTGGTTAGTTCTGCTCAGCTATTTAAAAAAAATATTCTTTGCAAAGAAAAGCTTTCTGGGAAGGGGTTGAGGAAATGGATAGATTTAGAAATGTTTGTGATGTAAAAACAAATGACACCAATAAAACAAACAAGAAAGGTTTCTCCATTGGAAGTCCTTTGAAGAACCAAGACTAATTCAGCATTGCTATACTTTTCTGACCTTACAGGACAGACTGAAATCCATTTCCTTTTTCTGAGTTAATCTGTGTGTTTATTTCTATTTCATATATCTGTTGAATTTAGATTGAAATCCACTGAGTGGGTCTGGGATTTGTGATAATCTGAAAAACTTTTATTTCCTGCCTCTTTGAGATCCATCAGGCTCCTCTGTTCTAAATGTACTCCTTCTTCCTGCTGAGCTATCCCTTTTCTAGGCTTGCTCATTGCTGGAAGTTTCTTTATATTGTGATTGAGATGGAGATGGGGCAGTTCCTCAGCATCTCACTCCTGTGTCATCAGAAGTGGGAAACCAATTTGATAAGATTGCTAGAGATCCCCATCCAAATCGGTGGCCTTAGCCTACTTTTGTGAACTGCCATGACTTGAAGAGGATGAAAGACCAGGCAAGTAATGAAAGCTTCTTGTTGCCTGCAAGGGACAAGTCTAGAGGGCAGTGAGCCTCTGCCAGGGTCATCATGACTCCTTTTCTCCTCTTGCCACAACCTAAAGGAAGTTGAGCCTGATGTTCTGGTAACCTCCCTGGGTATTTCCCTAATTACAGTCTGTCCTTCCACTCTCAGGTATCTTTAGTCACTTCTACCCACACACAGCAGTTAGAGAGCTAGAATCCAGAACACCTGAGTTCGAGTCTGACCTCAGTTACTTACTAGCTGTAGGTCTCTGAGCAAATCACCTAACTTCTCTGTGACTCAATTTCTTTCTCTGTAAAATGGGGGATAATAACAGCACCTACCTGGCAGTGGTGATGTATGGATGGAATGAAATAAAATATGTAAAACTTTGCAAAACATAAAATGCTAGCTTAGATTATTATTATCTATCATGGTAGCTGAATTTTCATCACTAGAGATTCATTCCTTTAGCTTACTAAGTATCTTCCTTTAACCTCCTCTCAATATTGAATGATTATTGACTATTACAAATTAATTTCCTAGCTCATGTTCCTATCTGCCATTTAGTTAACCAAAGCCTTGAGGGAATGGAATTTTTATGGAGTTATGGTGGGACCTGAGGGGTAATTTTGGAGCATGGGAAAGCAGAGTTTTCCAGCATGAGAGCAAGTATTCTAGGGGAGGGGATAGGGCAGAGGAAATCTCAGAAGGTAGAGGCTACTGAAAGGGAAGGTGGGAGAATGGCAAAACCAAACTGATGATTTCACCATTCTAGTTGGAGTTGCCATTGAAATGCTAATGAGGGAAAGACTACTCACTTCATCCTGGTCAATTAGCCGGGAGAGGCAGTAGCTTAGTTTTGAATACCAATTCTGCTACTTAATAATTGAGAGACTTTGGACAAGTCACTCTTCTCTGGATCTCAGCCCATCTACAAAATGAGGGGGTTGAATTTCTCTTTTAGTTCTAACTTTGTCTGAGTTCTTGTATCTCCCACATCTAAGTCTCTGACTTCAGAACCAATCTGAACAGAACTTCACCCTGAAGAGAAAAGCATTGAAGACCCCAAGGGTCGAGGCTCTCTTGAAATTCCTTACAGAGCTCCAAGAAACCAACCAGAAATCCCAGTCTCTGCACTGGGGTAACTGCTGCTGTCCACTTAAAGGATCCACTAATCAAGAGAAGACATTTAGAGACCACACCCACTACAACTAAAGTGCAAACCTGACAGGAGATATAGATCCCCATTACACTCAGGTTGCTAACTCAGCATACTGAGAGACAATCCTAAATAGATCTGGACTCAGGAAGTCTGCCAGCTGCCTCTTTTTGCTCTTTTCATGGGTATAAACATGGCCCATGGATCAGAGGGGGAGGAGAGCTGACTTGCAAACTTTAAAATAGCTACGTAAATGTCGGTTATTGTTGGAAAGGCTCTCAGAGTCTAACCTCTTCTTTTTTACAGGGACAGGCTTCCAGTTCATAAATAGAACATAAGATCAGAGATTTAGCACTAGAAGTAAGTCAATAAGTATTTATTAAAGTGTCTTCTCTGTGCTAGGCATTGTGCTAAATCCTGGAGATACAGAGAAAGACAAAGGACAAGCCTAGTGTCAAGGGACTCAGTCTGATTGGGAGGAGCCTTAGACATCATCAAATTCAAACCCCACATTTTTAGATGAAGAAATTGAGGATTTGCCTAGGGTCAAGCACCTAGTAAGTGTCAGAGGGATTTGAATTCAGGTCTTTCTGTCTCCACGTCTAGCAGTCTTACTCTTTGTACCACCTACTTAAAGCTCTGGAACTATCAAGAGGAAGAATAACTAATTTAAAAAAAGTCTCTCGGGCATCCTTTTCTCTGCATTGGTGCAATTCCAATGGCTAGGGATGGAATGATTCTGCCACTTCGATTTTTTTTTTCTGGGGAGCAGAATTTGCTGGATATTGAGAAAAATCTATTTGGACAAACTTGTCCTGTGTAGCTCAAGTTATTGATTCCATGACTGATACTCTTGCTTGGCTAAACACATGGCCGATTTCATTTCCAGAAAATAATCCATCAGCTTCTCCCCTTCTCCTGCCTCTCTGAGCCTTTCTGTCCTTTTCTCCCACGGAAGATATTTTGCCAGACTTTATCGTTACATCACCTGTGATGAAGTGGATTCCAGTCAGTTTTTACAAATGTGTCTGGAAGAAAAATAATTTGTCTGGGTAGTGCATGTGTCTTTTCTCATCTACTTCCCTTTGGCTGAGCAGAGCGATCTAGGTGCAGCTGTCCAGACACGCTCAGTGGAACATCAGCAGGAGATGTTTTAAAGTGCAGGGCAAGTCATCGATCACAGAGCTTTATGGAGCTATTATTTACTCTCTGCCTGACTTCCTGTAATCAGAGTTATCCAGTGAATGGGGAACTCTCCAGTATCTTGAAAGAACGGCATCCAATTTATTAAAAATGAATCAGTGATGACAGCAGTAACCCAACAGGTAGAGGACTGATCTATTTAAAATTCTGGGATAGTGAAAGAGTGTTTTATTTAAAAGTCAGAGGATCTGGATTCAAATCTTAGCTCAGTCACTTGCTAGTCTTGTGACCATGGGCAAGTTTATCCATCTTTCTTGGCCTCCATTTCTTCATCTGTAAAATGAGAGGGTTGGGTTGGATCATGTTTTAGGTCCTTCCAACTCTATATCTTTGACCTCTTCCTATGAACCTTTCTGGGTCTTTAATTGGAACCCAGAGGTACATGGCAGTCATCACACACAAAGGATTCTACTGAGATTTTTTAAGAATACAAAATAAAGACTTGCCAGTGGGCTCTCTGAGAGTGACTGTTAGCAATAAAGATGCTATAGTTCCCCTTTTGTGCAAAATTCTGACATTATGCTTCATAGAATCACAGTCCTTGCAGAGATTTAAAGCTGGAAGAGACTTAAAGGTTGTCCAATCTATATCCTCATTTTAGAGATGAGGAAATGGAAGCACAGTAATAGAATTGGAATTTGAACCCAGAACCTTTCTCCAAATCCACTTCTTTCCCCTGAACTATAGTGAACATGGTGAATTTCTGACTCCAGAAATGATTATTTAGCAGGTTTAAAATTTCAGTGCTTACATGGTATCAACAGATGCCTGCATTTTTCTCTCTAACCGTATCTCACCTGTCTCCATTTAGGCCATAGAATTTAAAGGACGAAGGAGCCTTAGAGACTATCTTCTCGAAATCCCTCATTGTAGATGAGAAAATGGAGGTGCACATAAGTTAAATGACTTGCCTAATGTCACAAAATGTGCAGTAAAGCAGGGATTCAAATCCACCATTTCTGATCCTAAATCCATTCAAAATTTGCTATGCCATGCTACTGTATGTACACCATTTCCCAGTTCCACAGGCCTCTTTTTTTTCATATTTGTTCATATTTGAGATTTGTGAGAAACCTTCTGATTTGAGCCTCTGAAGTGTATTTAAATCTGGATTCTTATAAATCAGGTAGCCACAGCCTCCCT
The DNA here is from genome assembly GCF_028372415.1 of Notamacropus eugenii. Classification (NCBI taxonomy): domain Eukaryota; kingdom Metazoa; phylum Chordata; class Mammalia; order Diprotodontia; family Macropodidae; genus Notamacropus; species Notamacropus eugenii. The sequence continues at coordinate 353,637,348 of NC_092877.1, read as the reverse complement.
AAGCCCCCAGCTTAACCTCATGCCAAATACGAGGTGTGTTCTTTCAATCCTGACTAAATAAGCAGGTATCCAGATGTCAGACTTCAGCAGATCCTCTTGTGTCTAGAAGGTTTATGTAACAGTCTACCAGCGCCATGCCAGGAAACTGAATTGTTTCCATTTGAACTGTCTGAGGAAGATTCTGAGGATCCCCTGGCAGGATAAGGTACCAGACACTGAAGTCCTTGCTCGAGCTGAACTGCCACGTATTCAAATTATGCTTCAGAGAGTGCAACTCCAATGGGCTGGCCACATTGTTCGAATGCAAAATGTACAGTTGCCAAAAAGATTATTCTATGGAGAACTTGCATGGGGCAGGCAATCACATGGTGGCCAGAAGAAACGATACAAGGACGCTCTCAAGGTCTTTCTCAAGAACTTTGGATTTGATTGTGCAGCATGGGAGAAGACACTGGCACAGGATCACTCAGCATAGCATGCCCACATAAGAAAAGGTGCTGTGCTCTTTGAGCAAAGCAGAATTGAGACAGCACAAAGTAAATGCAGGGTGTGCAAATTTGGGATATCCACCCCAAATATTCACAGGACTATCTGTGCCCAACCTGTGGTAGAGCATTCTGAGCCCATATTGGTCTGATCAGCCACAGTTGGACACGCTGAAACTTCACTTTACAATGGTGATCTCATTTTGGTCCTCTTCAAAACTGAAAATTTATGCTGGACACAGAGCCAATTAGCCTCTGCCCTTCTCCAAATACCTGGAAGGTTTAGGGGAGTGATTCCTGGATCAACATTTCAAAGATGTTTTCTCCCTGACTGACCAGCTGACATATTGCTTGTAGTAAATTCCCAGCTGTGTAGTCCATCCTTGGACACCTACAGAAGCCTTTTCAGTTTTGTGCTTTGTGCTTGACTGACAAAGTTTTTGAGAACCAAAGTTCATCTCCATCCTACAAATAGGTATCAGAGGAAAACTTTTATAGAATTATAGTTATTATTATGGGATACAGTGTGGAACATTAGGAAGAGAGCTGGATTTGGAATCAGAGAACCTGGGCTTAAATTCTGTCTCAGCTACTTGTTCAGTTGGACATAACTGGACATAACATAGCACACTAGGTCCTTTTATCCTTCACTATCTCTTAAAGTCTGTTGAAACTCATCTTCGTTGTTTCCATGACACCATCTATCCATCTCATTCTCTGTCATCCCCTTCTCCTTTTGCCTTCAATCTTTCCCAACATCAGGGTCTTTTCCAGTGAGTTCCATTTCTCATTATGTGGCCAAAGTATTTCAACTTCAGCTTCAGTATTTGACTTTCCATTGAATTGCTTGAATTAATTTCTTTAGGTATTGACTGATTCAAACTCTTTGTTGTCCAAGAGACTCTTGGCAGTCCTTCCCAGCACCATGATTTGAAAGTGTCAGCTCTGTGGTATGCAGCTCTTCTTACAGTCCAACTCTCACAGTCATACACATTGCTACTGGAAAAAACCAAGACTTTGACTATATGGTTCTTTGTCAACAAGGTGATGCCTTTGTTTTTTAGTATGCTGTCCAGATATGCCATAGCTTTCCTTCCAAGCAGCAAGTGTCTTTTATAATTTCATTGGGGCACTCACCACCTGAAGTGATCTTTGACCCCAAGAATATAAAATATGACACTGCTTCTATTTCTTCTCCATTTATTTGTCAGGAAGTGATGGGACCTGTGACCATGATCTTAGTTTTTTTTTGATGTTAAGCTTCAAGCTAGTTTTATACTCTTCTTGTCCATGCTTATCAAGAGACTTTTTATTCTTCACTTTCTGCCGTCAGAATAGTATCATCTACATATCTGAGATTGTTGATATTTCTCTCAGCAACCTGAATTATAGCTTTTTATTCATATAGCCTGGCATTTTGTATGATGTACTGCATATAAGTTAACTAAAAAAGGTGACAATAATATACAGCCCTGTAATATTTCTTTTTCAATATTAAACCAATCAGTTGTTCCATGTTTAGTTCAATCTGTTGCTTCTTGGCCCACATATAGTTTCTTCAGAAGACGAAGAAGATGACCTGGTGTTTGTATCTCTGAGGACTTGCCTCATGCAGTTGCAGTCCACACAGTCAAAGGATTTAGTGTAGTCAGTGAAATAGAACTCCTTTGCTGGAACTCCCTTGCTTTCTCCAGAATCCAGCAAATGTTGGCAATTTGGTCCCTAGTTCCTTTCCCTCTTTGAAAACCAGCCTGTTCTTCTGGCAATTCTCGGTTCACATATTGCTGAAGCCTGACTTGCAGAATATTAAGCATAATTTTACTGGTGTGTAAAATAAGCACAACTGTTTGATAATTTGAGCATTTTGGGGGGGCATTTCCCTTCTTTAAACTTGAGATTAAACTGATGTTTTCCTGTCTGGTGGCCACTGATGAGTTTTCCAAATTTGCTGGCGTTATTGAGTGCAACACTTTAGTAGCATTATCTTTAAGGATTTTAAATAGCTTACCTGGGATTCGTTATCTAGTCTTATCATTAACAATGCTTCCTAAGGCCCACTTGACTTTATTCTCCAGGATATCTGGCTCTAGATTAGTAATCACACCCTTGTGGTTATCAGTAATGTTAAGATCTTTCTTGTAGAGTTCTTTGGGTATTCTTGCCACCTCTTCTAAATTTCTTTTACTACCATTTTTGGGTCTCTTATCATACCCATTTTTGCATGAAACTTTCCCTTGATATCTCTTATTTTCTTTTCTGCTACTTACTACCTCTGTTGGGAACTATGAGCTAATCCTCCCTTCTCCTCTCCTATTTGCCCCCACCCCTTCTTCCTTTAGGGCCACATGGTTAGTGGACCAAAGACTAAGGCAGACCATATAGAGAATGAGACAGTGGAGCTCTGACTCTTACCTGATCTACTCTCTTGCTCAAGTACTTTGCAATTAATGAGGCTCTAAAACAGGACAAGAGGTAGGATAGTATAATGGCTAGATAACTGGTCTTGGAGTCAGGAAGACCTGGGATTACATCTTGTCTCTGACCCAGCTTCCCAGGTCTCAGTTTCCTTATCTATAAAGGGAGTTGGTTGGACTCCTCACTTCTCTTCTGACTTGAAACGTGTGATCCTGTGTCAGTGCCCAGTTGTTCTCCCTCATGAGAACACAGTGGATAATAACCATAACTCTTATTTGGAAGGTGATTTAAGGTTTACAAAGCACTTTACAGACATCATCTCATCTGATCCTCACAACAATCTTGTGAGATAGGTGCTATTATTATTTCCATTTCCCAGATGAAGAAACTAAGGCTTAGGGAGTATAGATGAGTTTTTCAGTGTAATACAGTTAATATTGGAGGCAAGATTCTGACTCCGAGTCCAGCATTCTCCTTCCCTGACATGGCAGGAAACCCTGATTAACCCTAAGATAATTGAGCTGAGCCTTAGGTACTGGTCACAGGGCATGAACAATTTCAGGAACAGCTCAAGCAGGTAGGGAGGTGATTGGTATGCATAATGGAGGGCTATGTCTTAAGCGTTTCCCAGGGATCGTGGGACATAATGATCCAATTATAATTCCTCTTGTGAAGACTTTGATGCCAGACCTTGCCTTTACTGAAGGGTGGGAATTGTTTGCTTTTATGTATTATGTTGGCCAATATGTATATTTTTTATTTTGAAAGTTGGAATCTAGGAAGCAGCTGTCCCAGGGAGGGCCATGAACCAGGACTCAACCCTCTGAGAGAAAGAAGCAGGGTGGAAGCAAGCAGCAGGGTCAAGAGAAGGTTCTCATTGTTTACCTTTCCCAGGTGGGTGAGAAACAAGAATTGGGTGGGAGCATCTCTAAGTGGGATGGGTCCTGAAAAAGAAATGAAGATCAATATGGGAGAGGGATCCCATGCTGGGAGCAGCGCACAGATGCCAGGGTCAGAAGAGATCACAGTGAGCTGAGATCATGGACTCACAGGGCTATATGACCTCAGGAGAAGAGGTGGTCCAGATATCAGGCTAGGACAATTGGGCAGGGAAATCAACTTCAGAAATAAGGGCAGAACCAGCCAGGGGAAGCAGCTTAAAAACTTGCTTCCAGTAAGCCTGCCAGACCACATAGAGAAGAGCTTTTTTATCTAGGAAGCCAAGAAAGGATAGGCTTACCACCAGGGCTATTGACAATGGGTAGAGATGGAATCATCAAGGGTGGGGTCTGGTAAAGAACACCTGTCATGGCCAGGGGCTCTCATGGCTAAAGCTGGGGAAGTGGATTCCAGGAGGGTTGGGAGCTGTCCAATACTGTCAAGTTGAAACATTAGCTAGAAACCAATAACTAGAGCCTTGCACAGAGTAAGTGCTTAATAAATGCTTATTGTTTGATTGAACTGATCTAACATGGGACTCTGAAATGACTGAATCAGATAACTTCAAAGATAAAACTTTACAGAAGTAGGGGGTCAACCAGGACAAAAAAAAGAATAAGAGAAAGTAAGACCTAATTCCATCTAAGTATGCACAAAGAACCAAGGTTAAGTGATTAAGGACTCTGGAGACTTTGTAACTTCCTTGCCTTGTCCTGTAAATTCTCTTGGTTGATGGAAGCTCCATGAAAGCAGGGACTGCCTCATTTTTGTTTTGTTTTAGGTTTTTTTTTGTGTGTGTCTCCAGAACTTAGTTAAGTTCCTGTTACATAGTAGGCACTTAATTGGTGCTGAATAGATGAATGAATGAATGCTGACCTGTAATGTGTAACTGAACTTTCACCCAAGCCTGGGGTGTTTTGGATGCTGCTGTATTTGGGAAGGAGATGTGACTCTTAATGTGACTCCTAATTGGTGGGGAGAATATTTGCTTTAACATTGCAGACTTATATGAGGAACGGAGTTAGTTCCAAATATTCTTTGAGCCAGACCTTTGGGGAGAGAGATATATGTGGCATTGGTCTAGTGTAGACCCTCATTAACTCTCCACTATTACCATGGCCTTCTGGTTGGTCTCCCAACCCCAGGTCTTTGCCCATTTCTCTCCATTCTTCAATCAGCTGTCAAAATGAACTTCCTAAAGTATAGGTCTGTCTATGCCATTATCTCATTTAATAAACTCCAGTGGTTCTCTATTACCTCCAGGATCAAATAGAAATTCTCTGTTTGGCTTTAAAGCCCTTCATAACTTGACTGCTTCCTACCTCTCTGTTTTTCTTACACCTAATTCTTTTTCATGTACTCAGTGACTCAATGACACTAATTTTCTTGTTGTTCCTATCTCCCAAATGCAAGTATTTTCATGAGCTGTCTCCCTTGCCTGGAATGCTCTCCCTCTGTATCTTCACCTCCTTGCTTCCTTGTCTTTCTCCAAGTCTCAGCCAAAATCCCACCTTCAGCAAGAAGCCTTCCCTTCCTTCTGAGGTTACCTTCAATTGATCCTGTATACGTCTTGTTTGTGCTTTGTTGTTTTCATGTTGTCTCCTCCACTAGAATGGAGCTCCTTGAGATTAGGGATTGGTTTTTTTTTTTACTTTCTTTGTAGCTCAGCACAGTGTATGGCATATAGTAAGCTCATAATAAATGCTTGGCTTTGAATACAAAAGCATTTATTAAGCACTATTGTGTGTCAAGGACTGGAGATACAAATACAAAAAACAAGACACTCCTTGCCTTCAAAGAACTTATGGTCTAGTAGGGAATAATTACGTGTAGACAGGAATGGTGCCCAGAGAGAACTGAGTTAGACTGGGGAACCAGAGGGATGGTCAGTGGAAGAAAAGACTGGTCATAGGTGGGTTGCTTCCTTAACAGTGGAGAGAAATTCCTTCTCTCCAAATAAGATCTGCCAGGAGTTTGAGGATGAGATAATGGAATTAGATAATGATTTACTTATCAGTATCTGATTGATGGAGAGTGGCAAGGTGGGGTACAGGAGTCTTTTATGATGGGTCCTAAGAAATAATGTAGGGGTAGAAATTATACCCACTCTTTTTCTCTTTTTAGTGGTCCTTAACCAAAATGGACAAGAACCCCTTAACCAAAATGGACAATGTACACAGTTCTCTCCAGCTCAGAACCAATGATCTCTTGCCTCTGTTTCCCCTCACTGTTGTACTACCTCGGCTCCCTTAGCCAATGAACCTCCCTCTAGAGTCTGATTTTGTACTGGAGGCAATGAAGGTTAACCATCACCAGTGAAGTGAGCACTGCCACCTACTGGTCTGTAGGGGGAGTAGGTTTCATGCTCAATACTAATTGTACCTATAGAGTCATCATTCCCAAAGGATCCTTTAAATAGGAACAGGGTGACAGGTCCCAGGGTCATGTTTCCAGCAGAGCACATTGTGCCTCCTTTAAGATGTGTTTTTAATGGGGAACCCCAGTGGGTAGAACTGAGAATACTCTTGGGACTTATGAGGGACTTCTGGAATCATTCTAAGCAGGACAAACATCAAGTGTTCTTAGCTTGGGTTACAAAAATGCTATGTGTGGGTCTTCTCACAATGAAGAGATCCTTGGTATTACAGGGATACAGTGTGTGTGTGTGTGTGTGTGTGTGTGTGTGTGTGTGTGTGTGTGGTAAGAGAGTTGAGAAACATCATATTGATTATTTTCTTTGAAACTGTAAAAGATTGAAAATATGGGTATTTGTGAACATCACCATGACAGGTCAACCTGTGCAATCCATATTTGTTTCTGAGTTTAATAGGACTTGGGAAGTGCCTCAGAAGTATGCAAGACCTTCTGGATTACATAATACATATGTGGAGTATATGTACATCTCCATACACACATATTAATGTACATGTACGATTTTTTGTTTCATGTACTTCCATGGCCAAAGAATTCGTCACAAAGTGGCTAGACTATCGCTACTATTAGTTAGACCACCACCACTACCAGTACCAGTACCAGTACCAGTACCAGTACCAGTACTACTACTACCACTACCACCACTACTACTACCACTACTACTACTACCACTACCACTACCACTACCACTACCACTACACTACCACTACCAGTACCAGTACCAGTACCAGTACTACCACTACCACTACCACCACTACTACTACCATTACTACCACTACCACTACCACTACCACTACCACCACCACTACTACTACTACTACTAGCACTAGTACTACTACTACTAGAACTACTACTGCTGCTGCTGCTTTTGCTACTACTACTGCTACTCCTATTAGCTAGCATTTCTATAGCACTTTAAGGTTTATAAAATACTTTACATGTTATTTCATTTGATCCTCCCAATTCCTCGTTACAGATGAGGAAACTGATGCTGAGAGAAATTGACTGACTTGCCTGGGATCACATAGTTAAATGAATGTTGAAGTCAAGATTCAAACTCACATCTTCCTGATTCCAAGTTCATCACCTTGTCCACTAGGCCACCTAGTTGATTACTGAGTATTTTCGTTCTTGAAGAGGCTGCTGTATAGAAAGCAAACATAATCTGTTGCTACACTCAAAGCTTCAAGAGAATTTGAGAAAGGCTCCCCCATCCCAGTACATTGGGTGGTTCCCAGTGGTGCTGAAGACCAAAGAGGAAGAGACAGGCAGGCACAGAAGGGTTGCCATTTGCATCATTGGAGGGAATGTGCACATTGATGTGACCCCAGATCCATAGTAGAACTAGAATTCATAAGATTTCAAACATCATACATGGGATCATAGCTTGAGTTTTGAGGCCACTATGTCTAATCTCTTCATTTTATGGATAAGCAATCTGAGACACAGGGAGAATAACTGACACTCTCTGGGCCACATGGCTAGTAAGCATCTGAGGTAGAATTTGAATCCAGGTCTTCCCAAACCCAAGTAGGTCCTTTGTCTACTTCTCAATATTGCCTCTCAACCTAGAATAGGAATTATTTGTTTTAAAAAATTAATAATTATTATTAACTTTTAACACTATTTACAAATTTTTTCGAGTTCCAAATTCTGGCCTATTTTTGCTCATTTCACTTTGCATCAGATCACATAGATCCTCCTATATTTTTCTGAAATCATCTCCCTTTCCATTTCTTATAACATAGTTCTTACACTTTCTTATAACAACTGTACTCTATCATAATCATGTGCCACAAATTGTTTAGCCGTTCTCCAATTAAGGAGCACTCCCTCACTTTCTAATTCTTTGCTACCACAAAAAGCTGCCATAAATTTTTTTGTACATGAAGTCCTTTTCCTTTTCCTTTGGTCTCTTTGGGGTGCAGATCTAGCAGTAGTATTGATGGGTCAAAGGGTTTGTACAGTTTTACTGTCCTTTGGACATAGTTCTAAGTTGTTCTCCAGGATGATTGGACCAGTTCACAACTTCACCAACAATTCATTAGTGTGGCTAATATTTATGTTCCTTTATCCCTTTCAACATTGCCATTTATAATGGAAAGAACACTGGCTCTGGAGTCAGATGACTTGAGTTCAAATCTTACCTCTAATTGTTATTACTTATGTGAACTTGGCAAGTCATTCTCTCTCCCTAAGCCTTGGTTTCCTCATCTATAAAATCAGAAGGTTGGAAAAATGGTATTGTCATTTCTAGCCCCTGAACTATGATCCAGTGGTCTTATAATTTAATTCTGCATGATCCATTAGCATATAAGCTCTTCTAGGACTTAGCAGGAAAGTACTGTATTCACTTATTCTTTGTATCTCATGCATTGTCATATAGTAGAGCTTAATAAATACCTGTTAAGGGAGCCAAGCTGGCATATTAGAGGCAACTCACCTGAACTCTCTCAAAATTCCCCTCCAAATAACTTTAAAATAATGCCTCAGATTAAATTTTGGCATGACAGAGACAACAAAAGGTCAGGATGAGACATTTTACCAGCTTAAGATAACTTAGGGGGTTGGCAGGAGAAGTTTGTGATACTAGGCTGTCCACACATGTGATGAAAGCAATAGAAGCTTCAGGGACTCTTGGCCCAGAGATGGTAAGGGGGTCAGATAACTGCCTTGGAACTGCAACCAGGACCCTTGTTCCCTTGTGGCCAACCACAAGCTCTTCTCTACCCTGGAACTCCAATATAGAATTGAGTATGGGTCATAGAATTGCCAATCAGTGGCAGCTGCATCGCACAGAGTGCCCTGTAATCTCTTTCTCATCAGAGAACTGTCTCTGAACTGTCTCTGGGCTGAGAGCTCCTGAAGCTGCTGCTGCTGCTGCTGCTGCTGCCGTCACAGCCACCTCTATAGCCACTGCTTGGGCTGCTGTGTCTGCTATGGGCCAGCCCTCACTGCAGGATAACAGATCTCTCCCGCTGACCTCCTAAGTTGTCTTAGGTTGGAAAAATGTTTCACCCTGATCTATTGTTGACTTTGCCCCTCCAAAATTCAACTTGAGGTGTTATTTTAAAGTAGTTTGGAGGAGAATGTTGGGAGAGTTTGGCTGGGTTAGGGACTCTAATCCACCATCTTGGCCTAGAACATAAATTCTAAACTAGGGATCTGTGAATTTGTTTTAAAAAATATTTTTATAATTAAATTTCAATACAGTGGTTTTTCTGTGTAATCCTGTGTGTTTTATGCATTTCATATCGTGACTACGAGGTATCCATAGGCTTCAACAGACTGACAAAGAGGTCCATAGCCTCCCAAAAGGTTAAGAATATCTGAACTAGGGGAAGGTCTTCAGTATATTAGGTAAATCATCCATAGAGGATTTATGGGGTGATGAGGAAAATAGTCACACAGAATGAGAAGGGGTGATTGGATATTGTGATATAAACCTCGTCTATGAAATCATGGGTGTGTCAAAGTACTGAAGCCCACACGTTCCAATACCCCAATGGATACTTTAACACATGCTATGGGTCCAATGGGTCTGTGATTTCGTCAATTTCAATGCCCCCTCCAACAAGGTGGATGCAATCCATTGCAACTAGCTCATAATATCCTACTCCAATCAACCTTCTCCCATCCGTTCACCATAGATAGTCCATCCAAGACTCTGGAGAACTTCCTTGCATTCTCCTGACATTTTAAGGCTGCCAGTGAAGCACTTATATTTTTCATTTGACATTCCTTGCCCTTACTATATGATCAATCTATTTTTTCCTATCCTACATTTCCCTGGTGACATCTTTTATTTCTGGTCATCTTTGAAGTTCTTCATATGTATACATAAATATATAGATATAGGTATTTATAGAATTTGATATATTACATATAACAGCAGTTATTTACCATAGACCTTTTTGAGATCTGCTCCTTTGTGGAATACTTTTTATGTGTGTTTGCAATCACTTTTGTGGAGTGCCAGCTATCAAGCTGGCACTGTTTTCTATCAAAACATCGCTCAGGAGAAGCCATAGATCATCCCCTTAAAATATTCCCCAAACTGAAGGATGAAATGAATTTTTCTTGTGGTGTAAAGGCAGCTTCTATTTTTAAGAGGAAACATATTCAAACAGTGCTGGTTTCAAATGTATACACACACACACACACACACACACACACATTTTAAGTAAGAAGGATGAAAACAAAAACCCAGTCCACATCTCTTATCCCATTTTGTGGGTTCAGGAATGTTACCAATAAATGTTACTGTGACAACAATTTAATTACAAGTACAATAGATTCATTCCTTCTAGAAGCCCATTAACAGTGAGAAATTTTTTTAACACATACTACATAAAGCAACATTGTGAAATTCCACCTCATATAATTCTCTATTATTCATGACATGCTCTTAGAAAAAAAATAGAAACTTGATAAAGGGTTTTCCAGTGAACACAGAGCCCTGTGAAATTAAATTCTATTAGAGTGGAAAGAATACTGACCCTGGAGTCAGAACTTGGGTTAAAATCCTACCTCTGATACTTATTACCTATGTTACCTTGGCAAGTCATTTTATCTTCCCAAGCCTCAGTTTCCTCATCTCTAAAATCAGAAGGTGGGGAAAATGGTAGTAGGTACATAAACTTAGAAGAAGACAACAATGTGAAAACATCTATAAACAAAGCCTCAAAGAAAAATGCCAATTGGACCCAAGGCAAACAAGCATTCCTGGAAAAGTTAGAGAAAGAGATGCAAGATGTTAGAGAGTGATGCAAGAAAATTATGAAAAGAGAATCAACAGACTGGGAAAAAGGGCACAAAAATGCTGAAGAAAATAATACGTTAAAAACCAAAATTGGCCTAACAGTAAAAGAGGCAAAAAATTCACTGAAAAAGAATGAACTCTTTAAAAAGCAGCATAGGTCAAATGCAAAAGGAGGTACAAAATCTCACTGAAGAAAATAATTCCTTAAAAATTAGAATTGGGCAAGTTGAAGGAAATGAATTTTATTGTTTCAAGAAACAATAAAAAAAGTCATAAAGAATGAAAAAATAGAAGAAAATGAAAAATATCTCATTGGAAAAACAACTGATGTGGAAAGTAGGCTGATGAGAGAAAAGTCAAAAATTAATAGACTACCTGAAAGTCATGATCAAAGAAAAAGCTTACACATCATATGTCAAGAAATTGTAAAGGAAACTTGCCTAAATATCTGAGATCTAGAGGGTAAAATAGATATTGAGAGAATCTGTTACTCACTTCCTGAAAGAAATGAGAACTACCAGGAATATATAGTCAAGTTCCAGAACTCCTAGGTCAAAGAAAAATACTTCCAAAAACCAAAAAGAAACAATTCCAATAATGTAAAGCTACAGTCAGGATCATGAGATTTAGTAGCTTCCATGTCAAAGGAGTGATGGCTTAGAATAGGATATTCTGGAAGGAAGAGAAGCTAGGATTACAACTAAGAGTAAACCACCCAGCAAAACTGAGTGTAATCCTTCTAGGAGAAAATGGATATTTAACAAAATCGAGATCTTTCAAGCGTTCTTGATGAAAAGACCAGAACTGAGTAGAAAATTTGACATTTAAACACAAAACTCAGGAGAAGAATAAAAAGGTAAACATGAGAGAGTAATCATAAGACTCTCATTAAAGTTAATTTGTTTACATTCCTTTATGGGAAGATGATACATGTAATTCCTAAAAACTTTATCATTATCAGGGTTTGTTAAAAACAAGTTTACATAGAGAGTGTGAACATGAGTTGATTATATCAGAATGATGTCCAAAAAAAAAAAAGGGTAAAAAGGAGGGATGAACTGGGAGAAGGGGGAAGGGAGAGGTAGAATGGGGGAAAATTTCTCATATAAAAGAAGTGCACAAGGAAGAGCTTTTACAGTGGAGGGAAAAATGGAGAACAGTCATGGGCAATGCTTGAATTTCATTATCATAGAAATTGATTCAAAGAGAGAAGAATACACATACTCAGTTGTGTTTACAAATATAATTTACCCAATAGGAAAGAGGACAAGAAGAGGATAAGAGAAAGGGAAGGGATGATAAAAGGGGTAACAAAATAAGGGAGGCAGTAGTTAGAAGCAAAATAGACTTCCAAAGAGGGACAGGATAAAAAGAGAGAAAGAAGAAATAGAAGAAATGGAATAGAGGGAAATACACAATTCATAATCATAACTGTGGATGTTAATGGGATAAGCTCACCCAAAAAAGGAAAGAAGACAGTAGAATGAATTAGAAACCAGAATGTAACAATATATGGTTTACAAGAGACAAATTTGAAACAGAATGACACACACACACACACACACACACACACACACACACAGAATTAAAATAAGGGACCGGGGCAGAATCTAATATACTTCAGCTGAACTAAATAAGGCAGTAGCAGCAACGATGATCTCAGACAAAACAAAAGTAAAAATGGACTTAATTAAAAGGGATAATCAGAGAAACAATATTTTGTTAAAAGGTACCATAGACAATGAAATACTATAAAAACTTTTAATAGCAAATTTCTTTGATAAAAGTCTCTTTCCTCAAATATATACTGAGTATAGAACTGAGTCAAATATATAAAAATAAGGGTCATTCCTCAATTGACAAACAGTCAAAGGATATAAAAAGGCAGTTTTAAAAAGAAGAAATCAAAGCTATCTATTGTTGTTGTTTAGTTGATTAGTCATGTCTGACTCTTTGTGAAGTCATTTGAGATTTTCCTGGCAAAAATACTAGAGTGGTTTGTCATTTCCTTCTCATTTTACACACTGATATCATATTACTAGCCTTCTTAATGGGTGAGGAACAAGGTGAGAGAGAAGGAGGGATTTTGGAACTCAAAATTTAAAAAGAAAATAATGTGAAAAATAAATAAATAGCAAATAAAAATAAATACATGTTATCAAGTGCCTCCTATATGCTATTGACATATGCCAGGCACTAGAGATTCAAAGAAAAAATCTAGCAGTCCTTGCCCTCAAGGAATTTATATTCTCTTGGATGTTGAGTGGCATTATTGCATAGGAGAGAAGTTGAGGCTCTCTGAGTCTGGCCCTTTCTCCATGAAAAACCAAATCCATTTGAAAGCAGCAAAGTTGTGGTCAGTGTAATTGGCTGCCAGTCAAAAGATCAGTCATTTCTCTTCTTGTGATTGCTTCAGATGATCCTTCCCTTGTACATACTATGACAAAGCACAGCTGCTTGGGATGGTTTTTTTTTACCATGTCCCCATATTTCCATATTGTTGCTGTTCAGTTTTCAGGCATGTCTGACTTTTCATGACCTCATTTGAAGAGGCAAAGGTACTGGACTTTTTTGTCATTTCCTTATCCAGCTCATTTTACAGATGAGAAAACTGAGCAAACAGGATTGTGATTTTCCCAGGTTGACACAGCTAGTAAGTGTCTGAGGACAGATTTGAACCCAGGAAGATGAGTCTTCCTGACTCCAGGCTCAGCACTCTAGCCACTGTCCCACTTAGCTTTTATCTTATATCCATGAGGATTCTCTAATTATAATTCTATTTAAAGGGTGTTGATGTGAAATAAAAGTAGAAGAAAATTAAATATAAAATGAAAGAGAAATGGAGCCTTTTAGGATAGCTATTAAAATGCCTATAGTCTGAAAAACCATATGAAAGTAAAGCTTGAAAAAGTGTCAAACTTTCTCTCTCTCTCTTTTTTTCTTTCTTTCTTTCTCTCTCTCCCTCTCTCTTTCCTTCTCTCCCTCTCTCCCTCTTTCTTTCTTTCTTTCTTTCTTTCTTTCTTTCTTTCTTTCTTTCTTTCTTTCTTTCTTTCTTTCTTTCTTTCTTTCTTTCTTTCTTTCTTTCTTTCTTGTCTATGTCCTTCATAGGTTGCCCTTCTCTCAAAATAAAAGGTGACTTTTTGAAAAATTTCTCATAAGAATATGAATTATTCTGGCATTGTTATTTGTTTTTTCCCTTTCCTGTCTGAACTACAGGGTTGACTATATTATCATGCTAATGGATTGTCTATGGGAGGAGGGAGGGCTTGGAACTCATGAAGATCTCATCTATTTGTGTGACAGTCGGAGGGCTTTTTTTTTTTTTTAAAGATATTAACCTGAATAGAAACCTGAAATGTTCACTTTAGAGATCCAGAATTCATAGCCCCAAATATCTATATCTATATATGTCATACATACATGTGTAAATACATACATATCTATATATCCTCTATAACTCTGTTATTGGTGGGACAAGATCAGCATCAACCTTAACTGAATCATAGGGTTCAAGGCTAGAAGAGAGCTTAGAGATTCTCTAATTTCCCTAAAGCCACTGGCTCAAGCCCAAATTAGACCAAAATTAGTAGAGTCAGATTTTGAATTCAGATTTTCTGACTCCAAATCCAAAATTTTTTTCCTTCTATACTAAGAGAAGCCAAACCCAGATGTATCAGGCGCTAGTTATTTAGTTACATAGCTATTAATTTTCAGTGTTGTAACTTTCCCATTATCTTCCTGTTTCTGTGAAGTATTGATTCAGGTCATACTGCGTATGCCTGGATGACAGAAGAATCCCAACAGGATAGAGGAATCTACTGAAATGGAAACTCTCAAATGCATTCTTGTCTCTGTAGTTGTTTTCTCAACAGTTCTGTCATTCTTTGGATTACTTTTCCCTTTCATATAGAGAGCTAGATTTGAAATAAGGAGGGTGTGAGTTCACACATTTAAGTATGTATATATGTATGCATACCTGTACAAATGTTTGTGTATATTATATATGTGTGTATATGCATGCACGTTTTTGTCTTTGTAACCCAAGTGCCTACCACAGTGCCCAGCATATAGTCAATATTTAGTAAATGTTTGTTGACTTGGATTGAAATGAGAAGAGTAATTGTTTTGGATCTAGGAAAATGGGTTAGAATTCTTACTACTTTCTATATAACCTGTAGAAAGTAATTCCCCCAGTTTCCTCACCTGTCAAAGGAGAGGTCAGACTCAGTGATAACAAAGCTCCCTTCTAGGTCAAAGCCTTATGGTTTTGCAATTCTATTTGGGCTCCCTTATGCATATACAGCTTATTCTCAGGGATGGCAGAAGCCAGAACTGCTGAGCATTTTGGAAGAGAGAGTTGAGAGTGGTGTATACACTCAGAAGGGCAGACTCAGGTTGACAAGTTGGTGTCAACATCTGGCTGCCATCATGAACCTCATCTGCCTTAGAGTAAAAAGGAGTGCTGCATGACTTGGGCTATCGAGAATCATCACTAGAGAGAATTCATTTTACCATGATTGGGTACATTGTTGTCTCTGAGATGAAGAGATACATACAAAGGAAAGGTGGTCATGTGGAAGAGAGGGGTCCGGTAGTTCCTGCTTGGTTCCAGAAGATAGAACTAGGAATTATGAGTGAAAGTCAAACAAGTAAAGACTTCCAGACAATTACAGGTGTGAAAGAGTGGAGTGGTCTTTCGTGGTGGTAGTGAGTTCCCTCTTACCAGAGATTTTCAGACAGTGGCTGGATAACTATTGAGTTGAGTGGTGTTGTAAATGGATTTCTTTTTTAGTTTTCTATTGAATGGTGGCCTCTAAGGTCACCTTTAGCTCTCAGATTCTGTGATTCTGTGTCTGATTCAACCCATCTCCCCAAAGTTTTCACGGTGGAGGTACTGGCCCCCTATGGGCTGTGATAGTTTGAGGTTATTTTGAGTTGAATATTTTGAATTGACTCCAGGAAATCCCTCTGTGAAGTTTTGGGCAGGTAAAAGTTCTTATTTATTTTGAGAGTGGTGAATTTCTAAGTGCCACTGGGGGATCTAAGTTTGCAGAGGGATCTGGATTCCTCTCCATCCAGCTACAGTGCTATCTTCCCATAATCCCCTCCCTAGATCATTACCCATTCTTTTGCCATTGGCCATGGGCCAGACTCACCACATCCTTTGTTGACTTAGGTGCTGTAGGCTTGGCCAAGTGAGCTCCCCCATAGCTTAGATCCTTCCCTGCTTGAATAGAATGACTAATGTGCTAAAGCCTGACAGAATCAAGAAAACATCAATAACATGGGTCTCTTATTGCTTAGCTTGTCATCAAATAGACCATTTGCTAGCAAACATCCCAAAGAGAAAAGAGAATCAAAGACACAGCTTCCCAGAGCTTAAAGGGCCATTGGTGGCCATCCAGGCTTGAGACCATCCATGTTTAGAGAAGAATCTACACTACACACACTGACTAATGGTCAGGGGAGTCACTTCCCTCCCTAGGCTGCCCATTCCACTTTGAGACAGCTCTCCTTAACAAGTCTAAATCTAGCTTTCTGCAACTTCTACCCACTGTCCATCCCTCTAGGGCCAAGCAGAACGAGCCTAAACATCTTTAATGGGACAAGCCTTCAAATCCCAAAGACAGCCATCATGTAACGTAGCCCCTAGGCTACGGCCTCATCATATCACTTCATGAATCTGTCATGCTGGAATAACAGTTTTATCATCTCTCCTTGCAAGAGAGCTTAACCTTTAGGGATATTCACATGTAAAGAGGTAGCTCATGGCTCAGTGGGTAGATTGCTGGACCTGGAGTCAGGGAGATATGAGTTCAAATTTGACCTTGGATATTTGCTAGTTGTCTGACCCTGGGCAAGTCACCTAACCTCTGCCTCAATTGCTTCATCTTTAACATGGCGATAATAATACTACCTACCTCCTAGGGTTATTGTGAGGATAAAAATAGACCATATTTTAAGATCACTTTGCCAGACTTAAAGAGAGCTGGGCAAAAGCCAGCTATTATTATTGAAGAGTTGGTAGAATGGACTTTGTCTGACCTTGTGGTCTACCCATTCTTTAGTACTTACATGTACTTTGACAGACAGGGCTAATCACCTAATCAGTCTCTCAGCTTGAGGAGGTGTCCTGTCCCAGTGAAACGCTCTCTGGACCCAGAATTAGGAAAACCTATGTTCAAGTTGTGCCTCTGACACTTATTAGCCTCATGGCCAGGGGCAAATGTCTTAGCTTTTATGAGTCTCAGTTTGTTCATCCACAACATGGGTAAATAATACTTGTGGAAGCTCCTTCACAGGGCTCAAAGGAAATAGTTGATCAAAGATGCTTTGCAAATGTTAAATGCAAATGCAAATACTTTTTTATCAAGATTAGAGAGTAAGAGCTGGAAGGGACCAATGTATCCAACTCTTTCATTTTACTGATAAGGAACCTGAGGCTCAGTGAAGGTGAAGGGACCCACCCAAAGTCTCTCAGGAAGTCTGAACCCTGATCCTGGGACTACAAATCCAGCTCTGATTTTCTCTTAGCTGCTCACAGGCCTGGCTAGCAAGGTTTTACTATGATTATAGTGTCCAGATATATTCTAAGAATCATAGGAACAATCAATAGCTATCTTTGGATGCTGTCCAAGGGTGGCAAGCGGTAGCTGACTTAGTCAATACCAGACCAGTTCAAGAACAATAACCTTTGTGGATTGGATGTTGATTTTGGGAAAAGTAAACATTTCCTAAGCAGTTGGCTATAATCCTTTCCTTATTCTAGATCTGAAGGGATGTCAGAGGCATCTAGTTTAAATTCTTCATTTTATAGGTGAAGAAATCGAGCCCCAGGTTACCCAGGTAGTAAGTGTCAGGGGCAGGATTTGAACTCAGGTCCAGTAGGTGCTCCAGCTGGTGCTTGCCCCTTCCACTGAGCCTTCCTTTTTGTCCCTGTCCTCTCTGAACTCCCTTAGCATTTATTTCATTTTTGTTTTTGCATTCAGGGCATACCTCAGTGTAGACATGCAGTAGGTGCCCCACAGAGAGCTCAACAGCATGTAACTTCAGAATGTAGAATAAATACAGGATAAACACAAGTTAGGGAGAATGGGCACTAATAATGAATAAATACTACCTGACTGACTATCTGATTGGGCAAGAGAGTAAATGCCAGGAAAAGCTATCATTAGTCAAGCACATTTAATGAGCCCTTAAGATACTAAAGCACTCACTGTCAGAGATGATGTGGAAAATTTTAAAAAGAAATTATTAAAAGGATACAGCCTAGCTTTTCCAAAGAGGGAATCCCTTAGAATACATTGGTCACTCAACGTATTTCATTCATAGGATCCTAGATCTAGAAGGCACCTCATCCTTTCATTTTACAGATGAGGAAACTGAGGCCCATAAAGGGTGAATGGCTTGTCCAAGGTCACATAGGTAGTAAGCATCAGAGGTGAGATTTGATCCCAGCTCCTTTGACTTCAGACTTCAGATATGGCTCTTTCCAACGTATCATGAATCTTTATCATTCATATCATGCTAAATTCACTTTCTAATTAGAGTGGTTTAAAGATTTTGAAAAAATTTGTATTAAGAAAGCTTTCCATACCCCCTAGATGAGATTGTGATTCTCCTAGTAGCAGCCTTTTCTCTACTTGTGACTGGTGACAGATGCGTTTCAAAGTTCCTTTCCATGTCCTGATTCACACGTAGCTGGAATAATGAACTCCTTGGCACAAGTTGGGTAGCATGAGGGGTCTCCTCAAAGCAAGAAGGAAGGGCCTCTTGATGAGTCTGACTCTGTCCAGTGATTATAGAGAAAAAGGGATGGGGATAGGGTGGACAGAGCTCTGTGGCAAGTACCAGTATCATTAAGCCTGAAAAACTCGGTTGAGATGCTGACCCTGAGAGCCGAAGAGCTGTTGAACTACATGCAGTTCCTTGATTGCTAGGAGAGGCCTTTGAAAATTGAGACTGAAATAGAAACCCGGTGACCGACTGGACTCCTGGGGTCCAGTGCCCACATCCTGCCTCAGTTTGGCAAAGACTTGGAACAACCAAACAAGACAACTCACTGTTAGGCTATCTAAATAATCTCTGTTTCTTAAGACAATAGTCTTGCTGCTATGAGAAAATAACCCAAGACAAGTCATAGGAACACTGAAACCACGTTTAAACAATGCAGGAGCCCCAGGACAAACCTCTTGGAAGGGATACGCTTCCTATCACAATCCATAATGTCGGTGTATGGAAGAAAGGGGCAGGTCTTTGTTCTGTACCCTTTGCTGCCTACACCATTTCCTCCAGGTCTTGAGGAAGTTGAGGTTATCATAGGCTCAGCTTGGTGAATGGATCAGTCACTTTAAAGAAAGTTAGAACTGAGGATTGCAGCCAGAGCCATTCCTAGGTCAGGCTAGCTTGGGCTTTATCCCAGGGTGCCTGCATCTGGTAGGAGGACTGCCCTTCATCGCTGTGGCAGACTTCTGACTAGCCATCCCTGGGTTAGATGGTGTGACTGCCACCAGGATCCCTTGCTAAGGTGCCCCTTGCCAAGGGTTCACCTTTCCTTAACACCTTCCTCTTCCTCTGCTGTTTCTCCCTTGCCTTTTCCTTTTCCTCACTGTTTCCTAGAGTTGAAAAGTTGGGGGAATGCGGATTGTAATTCATGCCATGGGGGATGGGGGTACAGGTTGTGTTTTCTTGGGAATGGGCAACACCTGAAGCAAGGCAGCTGTACCTGACAAAGGTAGACTGTCTTCTTCACTCCCGTCATGCCTCTGGGCTTAGGGACCCACTCTCCACCCTTCATATTGCAATGTTCAGGGTATGCAGCAAAGGGGGGATTTTGAAACTTTCCCTTCCCCTATTCCCCTGCAGTCCCCACCTGCCTCCCTGTGAGACACAAGGCATCATGGTCCACATCTCTATTCAGGTCTAGCCCACAACTGATTTACTCCAGGCACCAGAATTCCTAGTTATAGCTCTGATCACAGCAGGAAATAAAAGTACAAAATAATGGCTCTGATGTAGCTACTACCACCATTCAATCCCTCCTCACCCCTCACTCAGTCTGGGCTATTGTAGTAGCCTCTGAATTGATGTCCTTGCCTTGAACCTGGTCACTCTCAGTCCCTTCTTCACACAGCTCCCAGAGGGACAATCCTGACCTCATTTCCCTGCTCAAGACACTTCTAGAGTCTCTAGAATGAAATTCAAATTCCTCTGGTAGCTAAAGCTCCAGTGTCCCTTTCCAGGATGATTACACATGATTCCTCCCCCATTCATTCTCTGGGCTTGCTAAATTGGCCTTTTTACTCTTGCCTGGGCATAGCATTCTCTCCGAGCCTTTGAACAGGTTTTTCCTTATGCCTGGAGTACTCTCTCTCCTCATCTCGACTTTGAAATCACTAACTCCCTAGTGTACCTTTCCAGATCCCATTAGCGGTGAGTGATTTCTCCTCTCTCACATTACGCTGAATTTACTTTGCATGTATTTTTAGTTTAACCATCCAACAAGTACTTATTAATATTCATTTAGTTTGTGCCAGACACTGTGCTAAGTGCTCAGAGGAAAAGAAAGGCAAAACCTTGGTTCTATTTATTTGTCTGTATACACACTATGTATGTGTGTGTATACACACATATGTCCATACAAATAGATGTAAATGTGCACTTATGTGAGTGTGTGTGAATGTATGTATAGATGTATAATATGTAGCTGCCTACAAATTATATCTCCCTGTAGGATATACTGTTTCCCCCCTAAATGTTTGCATCTGTGTTGTTTGAAACCTAGTAGGAGCTCAGTAATTGGTTGTTAGATTGACTTGAACATAATTAAGCCTGAAGCTGAAACACACATATACACACATATGTATATTGACATATATATATATATACATATATATATAGTGTATGTATTTTAGGGAACTTGGAGGCTTTACTTAGAATCAAATTAAAACCTTGCCCTTCTCAGAGGAAAAGAAATCCATGTGCTACTAATGGGCTACTCGGTTTAAATTTTCAGATCCTCAAACATCTGGCTCATGCTTCCTTGCAGGGGGCTGCACATTCATCCTGAGACTCTCTGACCTTCGGCTTCCTCATCTGTAACATGAGGGAGGTGGGCAAGGTGATCTCTAGTCTTCCTTGATATTAGTGCCTTCCCTCTGAGACTACTACCAGCTTTTCCTACCTATCTTTGTCTTGTTTGTACAGAGTTTGCTTGTTTCTATTTCAGTAAAACCACAGGTCAGTCCCCACCCCCACAATGAAATCTTCAGTATGGGTTTGTTCGTTTTCATTTTTGGTGATTTGCTTCTCCCTAGGAGACAAATGTAGCCTGAATATGCTGTTGTTCCAGCTCATCTAGAACGTTTTTTGGAACTGTGTTTCCAAAGTGACCCAAATGTTCATATCTTTTGACCAAATAATACCAATGCTAGTCTTTTACTCCAAAGTGTAAAGACAGAAGGAAAGGTGACTGTGTGTGTGTATCAAAACATTCAGAGCAGCATTATTTGTTGTAGCAATAAAGCAAACCCCAAAACAAAGCCCATTGATGGGGGAATGGAAGAACAAATTATGCTACATGAATGCTATGAATATTATGGCATTGTAAGAAATGAAAAATATGAAAAATTCAGAGAAACTTAAGAAGATTTGCATGAACTGATGCAAACAAAGCAAGTAGCTGCAAGAGAACAATTTTCATGACTACAGTGATGTAAAGAAAAAAACACACATTCTAATTAATGCAATGATAATCTTTCCTCCTGGGGACTAGTGAAGGTGAGCTACAGGTGCAGAATGACAACTATGCCCTTCAGACATGGACAACATGTTAATTCTTTGTCACACAGGTGAGTTTGGTTAGCTGGGGACAGCATTAGGAAATGAAAGTGATTTGGAAAATCATCAATAAAACATTGAGAAAATAAATGTTGAGTACAAACAGGAGCCAACTCATACAGTCTCACTGGAGATGATCATCAAATTTTCAGTGTGAGCATTCATATCTCAGAAATCAGCAAACACTACAAACCAGGGTTTGATTAAAATTTTTTTGTTATCTAGACTTTAGAAAGTGATGGAGAAAGTGTTACTAACATAGACTACGCTTAAAAGTGTGTGGTTCTCCTTCCTCCTGCTTTTCAGAGATCTGGTTGTTAAACATTTACCAGCACACCCCTGAATACAGGTAAAGCCCTGGGTAATTCAGTGTTTTGGTCAACTGTGCTCTTACTGTAAAAAGATCTACCATCCTTAGTTTTGATATCAGTCTTTAGGAAATGTTTCTGGAATCCCCTTTTTGAACAATCTTAAAGAACTTTGTTAATTTTTTTTCTTACTCTTGATAGCAGCAGAACCCTTGTCAATTCCAGATTCTGAAAGGCAGCTGAAAAACATCACTAGGACGTGAGCTTTGCTCTCTGGCTTCAGAGTTTGAGAAAAGCACAGGTGCTCTTAATTTGTCATTGCCCATTAACAAAAGGGACTTCAACAATGCTGACTAGGCACACATTGAAATGTGTTATTTATCCCCATTACTATGAAGAACTCTTAAAAAATTAGAGAAGCACAAGATTAATGGAGAAGCAGCCGAGAGTGGAAATGAGTATTTATAAAAGCCAAGTGAGAAAGGCTAGGCTCATTACCAGGCAGAATTCTTTGATATCTTGAAGTAGCAAAATACAGGTCTTATCTTTATCTTTACCTGGAACTCTTAAAATCAGAAATCTCTCTGCTTTCACAGTTCAAGAAATCAGGGTCAGAGATCTAGGACTGGAAGGGACCTCAGCCAACCCTGTTTTACAGATGATGAGCCTGAGCCTCTAAGAGGTGAAGAGAATTGTCTAAAGTCACACAGTCAGTAAGCATCAGAAGTAAGCATCCCGGTCTGATGACTCCAGAGCCAGTGCCCTTTCCACTGTGCCCCACTGCTACAAGCTGCTTTACTGACAGTTTTTCAATGGATAAAAACCAGTTGGCTTGATCCCATGCTTATACTTTATCCAAATATTCCATTGTGTATATGTGTGTGTATGAATATATATGTTTGTGTGTATATGTGTGTGTATGTATATGTATGAGACTATGTGAGTGTATGCATGTGAGTGTGTGAGAGAATGAGTGTGTAATATGAGTGTGTCTGTGTGAATGTGTGAATGTGTGTGTGTGTGTGCATGTGTGTATGTAGGGGGAGGAGCAGGGCAAAAAGGAGAAGATGGGAGGGAAGCTGGTTCTCTTGTTGCATAACAGAATTGTATCTGAGTGCCAGGTGTGGGTGCTGGGAGATTGGCACAGGTCCTGCTGAACTTGCTGTTTCCCACATCTTTCCTAAATTGTAGTCCCTGTATCAAAACATTAAGCCAACATTGAGTAGGAGCATCGAAGCCAATTTAGCCTCTGCGTCAAGCAAACCTCCCTAATGATGAGAGCTCTCTCAAGGGGGAATGGGCCACTCAGAGGGCATGGGTTTCCCCTTCCTGGAGATCTTTAAGCAAAAGTGAGGGCAGAGGTTTAAATCTTCATGACCACAGCTTAAAGAAAAACACCCACATTTGAAGTAAAGAATGAAACGATCCCTGCCTCCAGGAGCTCACTCTTTCTCCGGGCAGAACTGGTCTTGTGCTTCCAAGACCCAGAACTCTGGACTCCAGCAACATGGGACCACTTGTTGTGAAGCTGGATCGCTGCTCGTTCATATCCTTTGACCATTTGTCAATTCGGGAATGGCTCTTATTGCAAATTTGAAGCAATTCCTTCTATATACTGCAAATGAGACTTATATCAGAGAAATCTGAGTTTGGAACTAGGCATATTTTTTTTGTATAAAACTTTGGTTTGGTTTTTTTTTTTTTTAACCTGAGCATGTAGCAAAGTATCTGGCATGTAGTAGGTGCTTAATTAGTGCTTTTTAAATTTAATTTACATAGTAACTACTGAATAAATTCTTTTCATTTATTCATTCATTTATTCATTCATTCATTCATTCATTCATTCATTCATTCATTCATTTATTCAGTGAAGTGTCAGTTGGAATAGCTTTATTCTTTGCCATCTTATTTCTTAGCCCTGTCTACTCTGCTTCTGCTATCTCAACACCCTCAGCTCTGGGAGGGCAACTGAAAATGATGTACCAAAGTGATTCTCCTTGCCCTAACCTCCCAACTCTGCCTCTTCCCCAACATTGACCCCGAGACTGAGCTGCTCACCTGATAGGATAGAAGCCACCGCTGCGATGATAAAGGACACGATCACACCAGGTCCTGCCATTTCTTTTGCCACAAGCCCAGACACCACATACATGCCGGTGCCCACACAGCTGCCAACCCCAAGGGAGATGAGGTCTACAGTGGTGAGCACCTGGGCCAACTTGGTCCCATGAGATGTGGTGCCACCTGTGCTTTCCAGCATTGACTCCACAGGCTTGGTGCGAAGGATCCGAGAGTGCATGGCATACCAAGCAGCCCCCCACTGTACCCGCCGGGGGTCCAGAGAGGCAAACAAGCCACTCATTGTGACCAACAGGGATGGAGACAGATGCCAGCTGCTTGGAGAGATTGGAAGGCTCAGTCAATGGCTCAGGAGCACATCAGCTTCAAGGGAGGAGAGACTCTCCTTTCAGAAAAGATCCAGGGGGCCCCACAGCCACATTCTTTAGCCACGGCTTCCTCTTTTCCCTGAAGCTTAGAGTCCTGTGGGAAACCCTAGAAAGAAAAAGGACAAAAGAAAAGGATGAGTGAGATCATGTGGAAACAACATGTTGGGTCTGAAGAGCCAAGGCGTAGTGGAAGGAACAAGAGGCCAGGAGGACTGTGGTTTAGTCTCAGCTCAGCTGAGGGCCATAACTAGGATCTGGCCATTGGATCTCTGTTCTTGGGCACTGACATTCAGAAGGCCCTGGTGATATTTACATTCCTTTTTTTTTTTTTTATTTTTTTTTTTATTTTTTTTTTATTAAATTTATTTATTTAACTTTTAACATTCATTTTCACAAAATTTTGGGTTACAAATTTTCTCCCCTTTTATCCCCTCCCCCCCCAAACACCAAGCATTCTAATTGCCCCTATGACCAATCTGCTCTCTCTTCTATCATCCCTCTCTGCCCTTGTCTCCATCTTCTCTTTTGTCCTGTAGGGGCAGATAGCTTTCTATACCCCTTTACCTGTTTTTCTTATTTCCTATTGGCAAGAACATTACTCGACAGTTGATCCTAACACTTTGAGTTCCACCTTCTTTACCTCCCTCCCTCTCCACCCCTTCCCTTTGGAAGGCAAGCAATTCAATATAGGCCAAATCTGTGTAGTTTTGCAAATGACTTCCATAATAGTTGTGCTGTATAGGACTAACTATATTTCCCTCCAACCTATCCTGTCCCCCATTACTTCTATTCTCTTTTGATCCTATCCCTCCCCATGAGTGTCGACCTCGAATTGCACTCTCCTCCTCATGCCCTCCCTTCTATCATCCCCCCCACCCTGCTTGTCCCCTTATCCCCCACTTTCCTGTATTGTGAGATAGGTTTTCCTACCAAAATGAGTGTGCACTTTATTCTTTTCTTTAGTGGAATGTGATGAGAGTAGACTTCATGTTTTTCTCTCACCTCCCCTCTTTATCCCTCCACTAATGAGTCTTTTGATTGCCTCTTTTATGAGAGATAATTTGCCCCATTCAATTTCTCCCTTTCTCTTCCCAATATATTTCTCTCTCACTGCTTGATTTCATTTTGTTTTAAAGATATGATCCCATCCTATTCAATTCACTCTGTGCACTCTGTCTCTGTGTATGTGAGCGTGTGTGCATGTGTAATCCCACCCAGTACCCAGATACTGAAATGTTTCAAGAGTTACAAATATTGTCTTTCCATGTAGGAATGTAAACAGTTCAGCTTTAGTAAGTCCCTTATGACCTCACTTTGCTGTTCACCTTTTCATGGTTCTCTTTATTCTTGTGTTTGAAAGTCAAATTTTCTTTTCAGCTCTGGTCTTTTCATCAAGAATACTTGAAAATCCTCTATTTCATTGAAAGACCATTTTTTCCCCTGAAGTATTTTAGTCAGTTTTGCTGGGTAGGTGATTCTTGGTTTTAGTCCTAGTTCCTTTGACTTCTGGAATATACTGTTCCATGCCCTTCGATCCCTTAATGTAGAGGCTGCTAGATCTTGTGTTATCCTGATTGTATTTCCACAATACTTGAATTGTTTCTTTCTAGCTGCCTGCAGTATTTTCTCCTTGACCTGGGAACTCTGGAATTTGGCCACAATGTTCCTAGGAGTTTCTCTTTTTGGATCTCTTTCAGGCGGTGTTCTGTGGATTCCTTGAATATTTACTTTGCCCTCTGGTTCTAGAATCTCAGGGCAGTTTTCCTTGATAATTTCATGAAAGATGATGTCTAGGCTCTTCTTTTGATCATGGCTTTCAGGTAGTCCCATAATTTTTAAATTGTCTCTCCTGGATCTATTTTCCAGGTCTGTTGTTTTTCCAATGAGATATTTCACATTATCTTCCATTTTTCCATTCTTCTCTCTTTGTTCTGTGATTTCTTGGTTTTGCATAAAGTCATTAGCCTCCATCTGTGCCATTCTAATTTTGAAAGAACTATTTTCTTCAGTGAGCTTTTGAATCTCCTTTTCCATGTGGCTAATTCTGCTTTTGAAAGCATTCTTCTCCTCATTGGCTTTTTGAACCTCTTTTGCCAATTGAGTTAGGCTAGTTTTCAAGGTGTTAATTTCTTCAACATTTTTTTGGGTCTCCCTTAGCAGGGAGCTGATCTGCTGTTCATGCTTTGACTTCATGTCTCTCATTTCTCTTCCCAGCTTTTCCTCCACCTCTCTAACTTGATTTTCAAAATTCTTTTTGAGCTCTTCCATGGCCTGAGCCCATTGGGTGGGCTGGGACACAGAAGCCTTGATTTCTGTGTCTTTGCCTGATGGTAAGCATTGTTCTTCCTCATCAGAAAGGAAGGGAGGAAATGCCTGTTCGCCAAGAAAGTAACCTTCTATAGTCTTATTTCTTTTCCCTTTTCTGGGCATTTTCCCAGCCAGCGACTTGACCTCTGAATATTTTCCTCACACCCACCTCACCTCCTGATCCTCCCAGCCCGTGTTTGTGGTCTGAGATTCAAATGCTGCTTCCAGCCTCAGGGCTTTGGGCGGGGGCAGGGCTGCTATTCAGTATGAGATTATGATCTGGTGCTGAGATCGGGGCAGGGCTGCCTCTCAGGCTCAGTTCCCTCAGGGGGTTTATGCGCAGACCTTCCGCAATGGATTCAGGCTCCCGCCCGCTTGGGGAGCCC
Organism: Notamacropus eugenii; assembly: GCF_028372415.1. Classification (NCBI taxonomy): domain Eukaryota; kingdom Metazoa; phylum Chordata; class Mammalia; order Diprotodontia; family Macropodidae; genus Notamacropus; species Notamacropus eugenii. The sequence continues at coordinate 353,610,027 of NC_092877.1, read as the reverse complement.
CTGTCTGCAGCCGCCTCTCAGCTTCTACCTCCCGGGGGGGGGGCCTGAATTATGGGGGCACCCCACTCCCCTCTCGACCCGCCAAAGAGACTCTCTCACCCACCCCTGTCACCTGTGGGTGGAGGGACTTGTGCGGCCGCTGGAGATCCCGTCCCTGAAGCCTGCTCGGATCTGTTTCTCTCGGTGCCGCAGCCGTGGCCGCAGCAGGTCTGGGCTGGGCTTTGTGTCTGCAGCGCGATGGACCTTTTGCGAGAGGTTTGCAGATCCCTCTGTGGGTGGAGGGACCCGCGTGGCCGCTGGAGATCCTATCTGTGAAGCCTGCTCGGATCTTTTCCTCTCGGTGCCGCGGCAGGGCTGCACTCAGCTCCCAGTCCCGGCGCCCAGTCCGCAGCGCGAAGGACCCCCCCGCGAGAGGTTTGCAGGTCTCTCTGGAACAGAAATCTCCCTCGCTCCAATGTTCCGTGGCCTCTGGGTGCGGAATTCGCCGTGAGTTACTTCCCTGTAGCCGTTCTATGGGTTGTGGGTTCAGAGCTATGTGTATGTGCGTCTTTCTACTCCGCCATCTTGGCTCCACTCGATATTTACATTCCTTTAACCATATAGAAACAAACGAGCTTAGCAAGTAGTTATGGAGAATAATTAACGTTACAGATGGATTAAAAAAATAAATATATAGGTATGTATGTGCATGTACTAAACTTAACGAGGCAATTAACAAAGTTGCTCCGTTTGTATCCCTCCTGCATCTTTTAATTGCTTTTCAAATAAAGGAAAAGTTTTATTCATATCTTTTTTTTCCTGTTTATCACTCCCCTAACTCATCTTCTTCTATCCCTTCAGCAAAAGCCTTGCTTTGTAACAAATGTGCATAATCAAATCAGACAAATGGGCAGAAATAATAATTGGCTAAAATAGGAAATTAGAAGATGGCATTCCTCTCTCTCCAGTGCAGTCTTCCCTGTCTCCTTACCTTGCTATCACTCACTGCTATCAGCTGGTATCATTCCCTGGGATCAACTTCTCTAGCCGTAACCTCACGGGGTCTCAGGATCTCTGCCCACAGGGGTCAGCATCCTGGGGTTTCTGTTTCTCCTCCATGAGTGGGGTCCCAAGGTCTCTCTTCCCAGGGATCCTCACTTCCAGTGATCTTCCCCAATTCCTTCAATTGTGTGTCTTTATTTGATGGGATATTTTGTGTTCCTTGCCTAGGGTGTCAGTGACAGCTAAGATTCAGCCACTAAGTTCTTATGGTCAAATCATCAGTTCTCTCATCTGTAAAATGGGTATAATAACATTTAGTCTACCTGTCCTCCAGAACTGTGAGTTATTGTACCTGGAGGGAGTCTGGGTCTTACTCATCTTTTGGGCTATCCTTAGCTTACACAGGATAAATCTTATATGTGTGAAATGACTTTCCTATCTAAAATCCCTCACCTTCACCCTGAACTTTCAATTTAGACTTCAGCTGTCTGAAACACCCAAGACATTCTAAGACTCAGTGAGATGAAAGAACACCAGTTCATGGCTCTTCTACCTCTTAGCTGTGAGATCTTGGGCAAGTCAGTTACATCTCTGGGCCTTGGTTTCCTCAGCTTCCTCAATTCTCAAAGAAAGAACTGAATGAAATGAATTCTAAGGTCTCTTTCAGCTCTAGAGTACTCTTTACCTCTTGAAATTACCCTGTTGTATATGACTTCTATTCACTGATTTGTTAGTTAGTCAGTCAATAAGCATTTATTAAGCACTAACTGTGTGCTGGTCACTGTGCTAAACACAGAATCGATTGGAGACAATCCACATAGGAAAGGGGCCAGCATTAAAAGGGAAGACTTCTCAGAGGAAGTGGAATTTAGCTGGGACTTCGAGGAAGTCATGGAAACAGGAGGTGGGGATGAGGATGCAGAGCATTCCAGGAATGTTGAACAGCCAGTGAAAACAGCTGGAGTGTTGGGAGATGGAATGTCTTGTTCTAGAAATAGCAAGGTCAGTGTCACTAGACAGGGGCAGGGGAGTAAGGAATAAGAAAACTGGAAAGGAGGAGGGAAGGCCAGGTTGTGAAGGCTCTGAATGCCAGACAGAATTTTGTATCTGATGCTGGAGGTTTGAAGGAATCACTAGAAATGGGGGAGGAGGGGAAAATCAATAAAGCCAGCTTTGTACTTCCCAAAAGTAATTTCACAACTGAGAGACAGATGAATAGAATATAAACTCCCTGAGGGCAGGGGCTGCTTAATTTTCATTGTCTGCAGACTATAATAGAGTGTCTTTTATATAACAGGCAAGAAATAAATTCTTACGAACTGAATTTAATAAATAGCATGATTAGTTTCTTGGAACATGGGAGCATTATAAATGTACCTATTTATTAGAAATTCATCCAGATTAGAATCAAGCATCAATTCTAGGTATATGACTGATATGATCAAGGCTTTTTCCTTTGAAATATTTTTTTAAACCAGAACTGTGATTTCAAACATGTACAAAGTGCCTGAAGGTGAGGAATTTCCTCAGACAATTCAGATGGGCATCTGTTCCGAATCTTACAATCTTAGGGTGGTGCCTGGGAGCACTAACTGGTTAAGTGACTTATCCAGCGTCACACAGCTAATTTGTGTCAGTTGAAGGACTTGAATCCAGGTCTTTCCAAGGACCCCTTTCTCTATCCCTTATGCTAATATGCTTCTCTTTCGGTAAGCCCCTTTGGGAGTGGTTTTGCCACTGACACTATTAGTGGTTTTGCTACTAACACTATTAATTCAAACTACTTAGCACTTGGTACAATGATTATCAGCTTCCAGAGTATTTGAAAACACTAATTCATTAACAGAGTCAGGGGAAATGTGGCAGTTTGGTTCACAGGGGAGTAGTGTCAGTTTACTTGGTTTCACATCTGAGATATGTTGGAATGTTAGAGCCTTCACCTTTATGGTGTATTTCTTGTTTGAATGATACCTCAATGGCACCACAAATATCTGGGAAAAAAACCTTAACTTTCAGACTTATATCCTGATTAGAGAAATAAGGTGGTAGAATAAAAAGAGACCCCTTTACCTAGTATAGGGAGAAACTTGAGAACAGAAAACACTGGAGAGGAGGTATAATGGGATGAGGAGGAAGCATCAGTTGACAGTCTATCTTTATGACTATCTGCCAATACGCTTTTTCTCATAGGTACTTATGAAATACACAGAATATACATAGCCATGCTGATTTATAAGCAGTCAGTCACTGACCTTGGAGATATTAATTGTCCATTTAACAATGAAACAGTTTATTTTGAGATAGCATAGTTCATATCAAGAAAGAGAAAATAGTGTCTTTTATCTGTTACCCCAAGATCAAAAAAGATAATATGTAAATGATAATAATAATTATTATTATGATAGGATCTAGTTTTTACTTCTTGATTCCTCTTCAAATTTTCCTGAATCTCTAACTTGTATGGTATTATTTTCTTTGGAAATACTGTCTCCCCCTCTCCCCCAAAACCTCCTTTTCCATTGATTTGAAGTTCCTTGCGAGCAGAGCTCAGATAATATTCCTAACAACTAGAATAATACTTGGTAAGTAATATTAATTACTAGGACAAAAATTAAAATGAATACTTGCTGGAAATCAAATTTATGTACTATTGGGATAAGGACTCCACAGTAACTGAAAACTGGAAAGAAGTTTGGCAGAAACAAGGTTTAGACCAGCATCTTATATTACCTATCACAATAAACTCCAAATGGACACACGTCTTAAATGTAAAAGGTCACATCATTAAAAAAAAAATTAGAGAAGAATAGAAGGTGGTTAACTCGCACAACTATGGCTGGCAGAAAATTCTCAACTAAATAGAAAAGAGAGAGAAGAGATGGCTGAAGATAAAGTGGCCAAAAATGTACAAAACAGGGAGGGAAACCCCTATAGGTATTGACTCTATTGACCAGTCTACTTACTTGATTTTACTTACATGAAACTGAAAAACTTTTCCAGGGATGAAATAAATGCATTTAGAATGCGAAGAAAAATAGTTAATCAGAGGAATGTCTTTGCAGTATAATTGACTGATAAAGATCTGATATCCAAGATACATAGGGAATCGAAACAATGATATAGGAACAAGAGCCATTCTCTAATAGATAAAGGATTAAAGGATGATTTTACAAAGCAGAAATGAAAGCTATCCACAACCCCAGTAAAAATATTTCAAATCACTAAAGCAAATTAAAATAAGTAAGGTACAACTTAGAGCACCTCATTAGATTGGCAAAGATGATGAGATTAAAACAATTCAATGTTAGCCACTGGTCTTCTTTAAGGGATCAGGTCATTAAACAGATGAAAGATTGCAGAGGTCAGTAAAGGAGAAACAAAGAGCATGCTTAGCTAATAGTGTGTTAATGAGAGATGACCTAAGGGAAGAACTCAGGATTTGAAACCAAATTGCTATCCTTAAAGTTCAGGTCTGACCATATGATTCCCCTGGAGCTCAAGAAATTTCATGGTTCCCTGTTACCTCTACGATCAAAGTCAATTTCCATTGTCATTAAAGCCTTTTACAGTCTGGCTGCTTCTCTCTTTCCAGGTTGATTTAACATTACTCCCATGCATCTCAAATTCCATCCTTATTGGCTCTGAGACCAGTTAAGACCAATTAGGAGCAATTACTTAAGTTATTGAGTAGTCTTTCAGTTGCTGACAAGTTCTCTCCAGCCTGGTTTCCCATAGGACTCCTTTGGACCCTCTTTGTCTTGTGATTGTAAAGGAAACCCCCTTAGACTGGGTGGCTTAGACTATTTTGGCAAATGGAGCCAGTATGTAGGAGTTTCTTTCCTGTTTTTTTCTTGTAAAGGAATTACATCTTATGCTTATTTACATCTCAGGCCAGTGATTTTTTTTTTTGCCTCATTGAGTTGGAGAAATTAGAGTTGGGATAAATATTCAGGAAAGCAGATTGGAGGTGGGAAAGGCAGGAACCTGGATTGTTGTTTCTCAGTGGATCATGATTCCCCTTCTTTCTCTAAAAAACTCTCCTGGGGTTGCCAGCTTCTTCCCATCTGTCCCCCAGCATATATTCTTCTTTGAATTTATCCCTTTGTCTTACTTAGGCTGCAAATGCTAATGGAGCAGCTTGCAGAATGGCCCAGTGCTATTCAATTTAGCAAATGTTTATTAAGCTCCTACTGGGTGGAGGGAGGCAATGACAGAAATGAAGCAGTCCCTACTTAAACTATATATTTATTGGAATGCCTCAGGTGTGCTTGTCTTGCTCTATATCCTCAAAGTTCAGTTTTGATTCCCTGGAAGAAAATGGTGGCTCAGTTGAAGTGCCATCTCCTTCAAAACCCCTTCCCAGATTCCTTGCTTGTTAGTTGGTAAGGTAGGGGAACCCACATCCCCATGGAGCATGGCAGCTCAGGGGACATCTTCCTCCTTTACTCTCCTCCCTCTTAGTCTGTTTGGACCAAAAGACTCCCAAACCCTCTGCGTCCTGTGCTATCCACCACTGCTGGTAGTATTGTGAAAACCTGACTCCTTTTTATACAATTAGTCCATTCCCTTTTAGCAGCTAGGTAGTGCAGTGGATAGAGGAGTCAGGAAGATTCATCTTTGTGACCTCAGACACTTACTAGTTATGTGACCCTGGGCAAGTCACTTGAACTTGTTTGCCTCAGTTTACTCATCTGTAAAACGGACTGGAGCAGGAAATGGCAAACCAGTCCAATATCTTTGCCAAGAAAACCCCAAATGGGGTTATGAAGAGTCGCTCACGACTGAACGACAACAACAACCATTCTCTGTCTGCAGGCAAGTTTATTGCTTGAGATGAGAATGTGTCCTGGGGAGCAGCCTTGAGGGGTTTTGCATTTCACAGCTCATCTGTGCTAGGACCCTGGCACTGTAGCTTGGGGAGTTAAAGAACCTCCCTGGGACTAGAAAGTCACCCATTTAGTTGTCTCTTCCAAGTAGAACCCTAAAAGCTGAACTTGAGCCTCACTTAAATTTCCCCTAGAAGAATCATTGGAACATGGTGCCCCTGAGAGTGAGACTGAAGTTCCTCAAGGTTAAGCTCTAGTCCCGCTACCAGAAGGGAGGGAAAATGAGGATAGCTCAGCCCTTTGTGCTCCATACTGACACCTAGTGTTACATAAGTTCAGTGCGTTGTTAAATGTTAAATATTATTATTGAATAAATATGCCACCATTATCAGAGCTTGGAGGGATTTTAGAGATTATGTAGGCTTATTTTGTAGTTGATCAAACTGATTACCAAAGAGGTAGAGTGATTTGTTCAGTATCCCATAGCTAATGAGTGGCAGAGACAGAATTCAGTTACCTAATTAATTTTCCAGAATCTGTCCATTATAACTCAGTCTAAATGAGTTTATGGCAAAAAAAAAAACAAACCAAAAACGCCATTGTCAACATAAGAAATTAGAAAAGGCTGCCTATGCAGCTATGAGGGAGGGAACAACCTGCCTTGGCAGGCATAGGAAGTATCAGTGCCAACTTTTGTGAATTGGTGAAAAGTTTTCTGGCTGTCTAGACTACCCTATATAATGTGTAATTCCTAAAATCACCCCGCTGTAACGAAGGCATTGAAATAGCACCTGCGTGGTTGTGGAGTCAGCCAGAGGCAGTAACTACGCCTTCCCCGGCATGTTGGACAGATCCACCCAATGGGTTAGGGATTCTGAACATGCCATTGTCCTCTGATTCATTGCCGCCATATTTGTCCTGATGTAGCATCCATCAAGACTTATCACGAAGTACATCAGGAAATGAATCATGCTTATTAATGATCTGGTAGCTCTTTCTTGAGTCTGATTCTCTTGATAATCAGAAATGCCACTGGGAAGCCCAGAAAGTTGTCTAGAAAGGGGATGGAGAGTGCTGGCAATATCTTACAGCTTTATTCTGTCCATGCCATCTCCTAATAACCCCTGGACTGAAAGAGATAGGAAGCACACCAGTTCCCTCCTTGTCGGAAAATTTCCCAGGATAGAATGAGATGAACTTGGTTAAATATAGCAGGGAGTGTGTTATCGACTGTCTATCCATTTGAACCCACTCAGATGGAATGAATCAATGGGACTGTGGAACTATCAGCGACTATTCTTTGAATTGAATCATGCAACCAGCCCTGACTCCATCTAATTGGGTCATCATCCAGTTCACATTCTCCACAATATTGTGAGATATTTTATTAAAAGTGCTGGGCCTCGATTCAGGATGACCTGACTTCAACATCCAACCTCAGACATTTACTACCTGTGTGACTCTGGGCAAGTCACTTAACCTCTGTTTGCCTCAGTTTCCTCAACTGTAAAATGATAGATAACAATAGTACCTACCATCCAGGGTTGTTGGGAAGATCAAATGAAATAATCTTCTGAAGCACTTAATGCAGTTCATGGCACATAGTAAGTATTTAACAAATGCTTCTTCCCTTCCCCTTTCCTTAATGTGGATCTAGCAAAAGTCTTTCTAAAATCTAGATTAAACAATATATTGTTTGCTTAGCAAGGGGTTTTATTCTTTTTTTCTCTCATGGACCCTTTTGGCATCCTAGAAAATCTTATGGATCCCTTCTCAGAATAGTGTTTTTAAATTGTTAAAAGTACTGCTAAATTTTTGTTGTAAGTCAGTGAAACTAAATGTCTTTTCCACCCAAATTCATGACCATCTTGAAATCTATTCTTTGACCCTTTGGTGAAGTGTCTAGGGACTCTTGGTTAAATCTATAATAGCATCATCCTCACCTATCATTTGAGTAACCCTGTCAAAAGAAGAAAAAAGGTTAGTCTGGTAGTCTAACCTGTTTTTGATAAAGCCAGATTGCCTTTTTATAATCACGGCTACCCTATTTGGGTCTTTACCAACCACCTCCACAATGAGCTACTCCAGAATGTTCTCAGGAAGTCATGTCAAACTCTTTGGCTTATAGTTTGCAGACTCTGGATTCTCTTTTCTTTTTTGAAAATTTGGACGTTATTTGTCTTTCTTCAGTCTGTATTTTTCCACTAACTGTGTGACAGTCTCTTAATGTCTCTGAATGTCAGTTTTCTCATTGAGAATATAGTACTTATGGTATCTCTCTCACAGGCTGATGGGAGGAGAAAATGAGATGTGTAAAGTATTCTTTGCAAACATTAAAACATGATATAAACATTAACTCTCGTTATCATTCTGTGAAAATTGAATCTTGCTAAGTATATAGCACTGCTGTAGGCACTGTAAACTGTGTGTTGTTGAGTCATGTAAGTTTAGTCACATCGTTGGGATATCTGTAAAGGTCAACTTTGTCATAAGACACAAGAGTAACAGGGCAAGAGATGCAGTGGCATCCATAAAAGCCAAGTGGCTTGACTTGGCTTCTAAAATGACCTTTGATGGGAACTTGCACAAATGAGATGCAGAAGCTTCCCAGGATTTGGATCCATTAATGCCTTCCCATATTAAATTTCCACTGCTTAGATGAATTCAGCTTATTCAGTACAAGCCTCAGATTCTTTGCTTTGGTTAATTTGCTTCTAGATACGTATGAATATTGATTTCTCCTAATGCATTGAGTGAATCTGAAACTCATCTCATGGCAGTAGGCTGGCAGAATGTGATGAGAAGGCCATTCAGGTTTGCTTGCTTTTTAAGGAAAACAAGACCTGTTTACCACTAGATGATTAGTGGACTTTAACTCTATCTAGGAGATGGCTTCTGCCTTTTAGAGTCACTTCCTTATTTGCTTTTCTTATTGGTTCAACTCAACTGGACTAATCATTCAGTGGAGTGAAGGATTAGATTGGATATTCCCTAAGTAAAGGGCTCTTTTAAGTCTGATTTAATTTTAACTCAACAAACAGTAGGTGCTTACTGTGGGCAAGGCACTCCAACAGACGTTGATCACTCTTTGGTCTTTGGGAAGGTGTTTGAGAATACTCCCTGTGAATCCCCCCAGCAGGTTCTCCAATGAAGACACTCAATAGAGAGTGATTTCCAGCTACTTGGCTTATGGAAAAGAATCCTAAGTAATGGAAACTCCAGGCTGCCATGATCTTTATGTTGGGGTTCAGTAGAGCTGGACACTCTCTGGGCTGCTTGCTCTGTGAAGTTCTGCTTTCTGAAAGGTTCCTCAGAGTGAATGGTGGGAAAAGCTGCCAAAGCCAGCCGCATTCTTAGAATCATCTGATATCAGAATCATTCTCACACAGTTGCCAAACTCATAGCCTTAAAATGGAAATCTCACCATGTCACATCCCTGCTCCAAATTCTTCAGTGTCTCCCTAGGGCCTCTGGGACTAAATACCAAATTCTCAGCCTGACCTTCAAGGCTCTCCATGACCTATTTCCTAGTCTTATCTCATATTCTTTCCCCTCGTACATTCCCCAAAATTGACCTTGGAGCTATAAGATCTTCACTTGGGTTCTCCATCTGCCACTGTATCTCCTGACTCTGACCATTTTACTGGTTGACCCTCACACCTATAATTCTCTCTCTCTGTCTTCCAGATTTCCTGGCTTCTATCAAATTCCAGCTAAATTCTACCATGTTTTTGCAGCCTTTCCCAATATCCTTTCATAGCATTGCCTTCCTTCTGTTGATTACCTCCAACATCATGATGACAGACATCTTGTTTGTAGTAGTTTGCTTGTGTCTCTTCCCTTAGACTGTGAGCTCCTTGAGAGTAAGGACTGCTTTTCCCTCCTTTCTTTGGGTCCTCCATGTTTAGCACAGTGCCTGGCACATAGTAAGAATTTAATAAATACTTGATGACTTGGTGACTGATTTGGAAGTCATCCATAGAATGGGGCCTAGTTCCAATATTGCCAATTGCTACGTGTTCAAGTTTATGACAAATCACTTAATTTTTCTTGACTTTGGTTTCCTCTTCTGTAAAATGAAGGGGTTGGACAACATGACCTTTATAGTAGACGCCTCAGATACTAATATCCTTTGATGCCAAATGAATTTGATTGCTTGAAGCACAGCAGACTGTTACGGAGATAGTTGTTAAATGGAAAGAGATGTGTAGAATGTCAGAGCTGGAGGAGATCTGAAAGTCTCTTTGGTCCTGGGTTCTTTACCTATTTTGTGTCATGCCCCACTTTGGCCAGTTGGTGAAACCTTTGAGCACCTTCTCAGAGTGATATTCTTCAATACATAAAATAAAATACAGAGAATTACAAGGAAACCAATTATGTTGAAATAAAGATGTAATTTTTTTCCCCCATTTCACTTCATGGATCTCCTGAAATCTATTCACAGACCCCTTGGGGAGGATTCCATGGAACCCAGGTTAAGAACTTCTACTTTAGTCCAACCTCCTAATTTTACAGATAAGGAAACTGAGACCTAGAGAAATTAAGTGACTTGTATGGTTACCCAAGTAGTGGCAGGCCTAGGACTAGACAAGAACAATAATACTAGCTAGCATTTCTAAAACACTTTAAGGTTTGCAAAGCAGTTCACAAATATTATCTCATTTGATCTTCACATCAATCCTTGGAAGCAGGAGCTATTATTTTCATTTTTAGAGACAAGAAAACTGAGGCAGACATAGCTTAAGTGATTTGCTTACACAGGGTCCCAAGCTAACGAGTGACTGAGGTTGAATTTGAACCCAGGCTTTTCTTGCTTCAGGTCTATTGCTCTGCCCACTGAACTATCTAGTCACTTCCACTTAGATCATAAGCTCTTTGAGAGTAGGAATTGTTTTCCTCCTTGAATTTACATCCTCAGTGCCCAGTACAGTGCTTGGCATATAGTAAGTAGTTAACAAATGCTTGTTGATTGGTTGACAGAGTTGGTTTTTATTAATGCCAATAAAAATCATCACCTCATCAGCTGTTTTGTCCATTCCTCTTGTGGTGCTCATAGAATTTGAGAGAAGACCACCATGAAACCTGTTCCATTTAAAGCACTGACATCTGTTGCAAAGGATGAAGAGGCAGAGAAATTATACAAAGAGCTAGATAAGACTTTCCAGATTAAATCTAAATTTACTTTGATTCTTGGGGACTTCAGGGCTTAAGTGGAAATAGATGAGGACAGTGACAAATATGCTGGAAAATGGGAATCAAGAATGAAGAATGAGACTCATAGACTACACAGAAGCCACATGCCTCTACAGCATGAATAATTTCTTTAAGAGTTCGAAGGCACCAGAAATGGTGAGTGTTGAGCAATGCTACAAAAAATAAAATTGATTGCATTTTAGCAGACAGGAAATGACTCGTTCCTGATGTAGGAGTCACTCAGCTGACTGGATATAGTCAGACCATTGACGTGAAACAGCGAAGATTGAAATTGATGCAAAGAAGGAAGAATAAGAAAGAGAAAAAAGACATGGAGTGAAATTAGAATAACTCAATGTAAGCCATTAAGCCAAGTTATTGACAATGAAAAATGGAAGCTGGATAGGGGAAGGCTATAAACACTGATTACAGTAATTTTATACGGAAATTTAACTAATTGCTGTCATGGAGAAGTAAAAAAAATGAACTTAGAAAGTGCTTTAGTCAGCAAACACTGATCTTGCTTGGCAAGTGGAGTGACATGGCACAATGGGTACACTATAAGGCAGGACTATAAATTAATTTATACAATTTTACAAAGCATGGTAGAAGATCATTGGTACTATTGGCTCATTAAAGGCAGGGCAAAGTCAATTTAAAGAAAGCTTGGTGAGAGACCCAGCTAAGTGAGCAAAGCGATCCTGTGGGCATTCATGGATAAAACTGTTAAGACAATCAACAGAAGAAAGATGGACAGTGTCTGCTGAGATTTTAATACCAAACTCACTTCATCATCAAAGACAGTAGAATCATCACTCTTGGAGTGAGCATCAGAGTAGCAGATTTGCTTATGGAGGAGGTAGCCCTGGCACCAAAGAGAACAAGGATGGGAAAAGCATCTGGCACAAGGGCCCATAGGAGAGGTGATATAAATCGTGCAGGCATTGAGGGATTTATTCACAAGGCATAAAAGAAGGGAAAGATAGCAAAGACTTAGGGGAAAAATCGAGCATTTTATTAATAAAAAAAGTTGACTGAGAAAACATTAGCAACTATTACCCGCCTATTGGCTTCCTTGACTCCTTTCAAATTCCAACTAAAATCCCACCTTCCACAGGAAGCCTTTCCCAACCTCTTCTTTCTAGTGCCTTCCCTCTCAAAATTATTTCCTGTTTATCTTTTATATGACTTGTTTGTACATATTCATTTGCTTGTTGTTGCTCACATTAGGTTGTGAGCTCCTTGAGGGCAGAGATTTTTGCCTCTTTTTGTATCCCCAGTACTTAGCACAGTACCTAGCATATAGTAAGTGTTTAATAAATGCTTAATGACTGACTGACTTACAGACTACATTGTTACCTTTTTATCTACAGAAAAAAATTCGCAAAACAGTCTCCATATCCATTAAGGGCATCCTTGATGAGAGTATGTGTGGGGATCAAACCAGCTTTCACCAGTGATATTTCAGAGTTGACACCATCAAGCAGAGATGTGAAGATTCCAAAATACCGTGTTTTTGTTTCTTGACCATAGAATCAAGAGAGAACAAAACATTGTCTTAAAGTTTGTCTTCCAACAAGAATATATCTACACAAAACTACACAAGATTCTTTGAAATATATAATGATAGATACAAATGTGTTGCTTCTCCCCAGAAAAATGTACATTCTTCAAGGACAGGGAGTATTTCCTTTTTGATTTGATGTTTCTAGCAGAGAAGGTGCTGACCTGAACTGTTAGAAGTGCTCTCATCTGGGAGTTCCCTATAATAATGAAACTACAAGGTCCAGTCCAGTCCTTTTTCCTACATCTATTCCCAGCACTTAAAACAGTGTCTGACACATGGTAGGTGCTTAGTAAATGTTTTTTTAATTGAATTAATGAGACCAGAGCTTGCTGGCCTTTAGAGTGGCCTTTGAGAGCCTAGAAAGTCACATCCTTTCTACAGTGACACAAGCAGAGGACTTTGGGGTGAAGGGTCATTGCTATATCCCTTCTATATTCACAGCATCTCAGAGACAACGTTGTCCAACCTGTACCTTAGCATGAATACCCTCTACAATCAGATATTACTGTATAGTACCTAATATATAATTACATAGAATCATGGTAATAGCTAATAGCTAGCATTTACATAATATTTTAAGGTTTGCAAAGTACTTTGCAAATGTTATTTCATTTGACTCTTACAACAACCCTAGGAGGTAGGTGCTTTGGTTACTCCCACTTTACTAAAAAACTGAGATTTAGAAAAGTTAAGTGACTGGCCCAGTTAGTAAGTATCTGAAGCTGGATTTGAACTCAGATCTTCCTGACAAGTTGTCATCACCTGCACTTTTCTGGTATCCATTCATCTGAACGCTACTCAACTTTTTTGTTGTCATCTTAGCATTTGTAGGACCAGAGCTTAGCATGGTGCTTGGCACACAGTAGGTGCTTAATACGCGCTTATTCCTTCATCATTAACTCATTTATTTGATCTCACTTGGAGTTCTTAAATATCTTTTGATGCCATGAGAGGGAAAATCTCAGGTCTTTCAAAAACACGATGTATTCTATAAAGAGGTCTAATTTTTATGCCACATTTGTACCACCGGTTTATTTCTGCCAGAGGAAAGTAGTTGATGCTTCTGACAGGTTGGGGAATTGAAAGGCTGGTAAAAATGGGGGGGAATTTGATATGCTCTGTTTTGGCAACTACTCATTTCTAGTTCCCAAACTACCCTTTGAGGACAGCCTCATTGGGTTCCACATGGGGAGGCTGGTTCTATAGAGCTGATGGCCCTCAGGGTACTCTCTAAATCCAAAACCCAGAAGAGTGTTCCCCAAGCTGGCTTTTGTTTCTGGTTATAGTCCTGTCTTTCCATTAGACAGTTGGAAAGCTGAAGCAAGTATCTTTTGCTGTCACCAGTTTTTGCTTGTGGAAGAGGGCCAAGTTTCTCTACGTTGGTTTGAAATGAATGTTCAGCTTATACATCATACCATGGAAAGTCTCCATGTTCAGTTAGTTAAGTGGAAATTCTATTTCATAAGTTAAAATGGATCTCTACCACAACACAGTAATGAATGACTGAGTCCTGCTTGAAGACCTTACATTTCCCAGTGAGGACATTTCAGGGAGGCAATGGGGCACAGAGGGCAGAAGGTGAACCTGGGAGTTGAGAAGAACTGGGTTTGAATACTGCCTCTGACACATCCTAGCTTTTTCACCATAGGTAGGTCTCTCTTAATCTCTCTGGGTTTCAGGCAACTCTCTGCCTTCCTTACTAAGTTATAGATTAGTTGTGATTCACCCCTAAGATGGCACCCTCACCATAGCTGGACAAGTGTGCTTGCAGACCCTTCTCTACCCTCTCAGGGCAAGGACCAGGAATGTACTAGAGCTCTGAGCTGATTGTTAAATTTTCAGTGTGAGTATTTGCATCTGGAGAATAGGCAAATGCTACAAATCAAGGCTTGATTGATGGTTTTAATTATGGCCCTTCAGCCAAATCTTCCCCCTCTTCTGTTTTTATACTCTTAGTTCAAGGCTGCACATAAACAGACAGGAGGATTTGGCTCTGGCAGTCAAATCTGGCTGACCTCAGTCTAGAAGTAAGTAAGTGTTAATACAACAGATTTAACTTAAAAGTGGGTCGTGTATGCATTTTTTTCTATAGAGACAGTTCTTAACCATTTGCCACCATATCCCTGGCAAGGACCATTGGTAATGTTCTCGCAGAGTGTGTTGGCACAACCTGCCCATGTGCTATATACATCTGTAATTCTTATATCATGGAATTGCAGATGCCTGGAGTACTGACTTAACACCTGTAATAACTACCTCACAGGATAACTGTGCAGATCAAATAAGATAATGTTGGTAAGGTGATTTATAAACGCTAGTTGTGGTGAGTGATGTTTATGGACTGTTCCTATCATAAGTCATCTTGGAGTTCTTTATTTCTTAATGTAATTTAATAACTGTACATTAGCCTTCATCTTTTTTCTCTCATTAACAATGAAGAAGAACACTTCAGGTTCAGGGACAAACATCTCTGGGTTGCTCTGTCCTCAATTTACCTTGCATTTACTTATCTGTGTATATGTGAAACCTATGGATTTTAATGCAAGATCCTTGCGAGCAGGCACTGTTTTATCTGTATCACTGTATCCTCAGCACTTGAATCCCTTTATGTGTAGGACTTAATAAAAATGTGGTATATAAAATTTGAATAAATGAAAGAAAATGCATTTATTTAATGTCTGCTATTATGTACCAAGCACTGTGATCAAAGTGATTAGATACTCTACAAAGTTGTTTCCAACACTAGAGCCTATGATCCTGAAATCTTCAAATATAAAGAGGGTCAAAAAAACCCCTTGTCCTTGTAGAATTTAATGGACTCTGCCTTTGCTTTTGAGTTCTATGCCCCACTGTCAAGTTTCATTGAAAGTGACCAGATAGGAAAGGAAGCAATTAGGGACAGAAACAAAACCGCAGGCTCACACAGCAATCCTCTTCTCATAAACAAGGTTAAGAACCGAGTCAATCAACTACCTGCCCAGGAGAGAGGAAATAATTTTTTTAAAAAAAGAACTCCTCCTCCCTCCCCTGTTAGTGCCTGCATACCATAGAGCAGTTGTCACTGGCCCCCTGCCCTGCTCCTGAGCCAATGCTACCAGCTATTCCTCACTTTTCAAATCTGATATGAAAACATATCTTTTTTTTGTGGCTTTTATCTCAGTCCTCTTTCCATCTTGGTCTATAATTTAATAGAGGAACCAGAGGACAGCTTCTACAAAAAGGCATCCTGGGGCGGAGGTCAGAGATAGGAAGTCCTGCCTGTGACAATAGTGATCTCAGGCAAAATCATCTTTCAGTTCCCTGGGGCAACTCTTCTAAGACTTGAAGTTAGCTGAGAAGTTGCTGAGATGCATTGATGGAAGGAGGAGCCACACCAGGAATTCCTTAAACCAATGAAATCCCTGGTCGTCTACCCCTTTCCTGTTCGTCAAACCCCAACAGTGATAGGATGGAGCATTGAGTTTAGGACACCATGGAGCATGTAAGCTGATTTAGAGGCTGCTGCTGGGCTGGATCTTGCTGGGAGTGGGAGCAGGATGGGGCTAGGGTTACACTGTCACGAACGTGCTTGATGGAAAGGAAGCACACATCGGGGGTGCTTTCTATTGAACTAACGATTCTTGCTGACTAGGTGCTAGACTCAGTTGATCCTCCTACCAGAATGAAAGAGCTGCTCATGCTCTCTGCATCTCCACTCCCCGTTTTTTCCACCCTTATGTCTCAGTAGTTCACTGCTACTGATCCACATGTAGTTCTTGGGTTTGATTGTACTTTCACTCAGGAACCCTTCTTTGAAACCCATGCCTCCTATAACTACTGACTGACAGCCATGACTACCGAACCCTGCTGGTATTAATTGAGGTAACTAGAGTTCGCCCTTGGATGACCTTATGAAAGATAAGACTCTAAGTCATAGTTGTGGTGACTTCTTAAGTTCTAAGCTTTTCAGAACCAATCCAGGGTATGCTGGCCCTTGTCTGAAGAATTTTCTTTCTTTCCTCCTTTTCTTCTAAACTTTACTAATGCCTACTATTCAGCTTAACACAGCAAATCATTTTATTTTCTTGGTCACTTGGAGGCTGCCTGGCTTTCTGGGTTCAGGATTTTGCCAAGGTCAGCTTTTTATCTCATTTTTTTCTGCCACGATCACCTCATCTAAGAGTCTATTCTAGCCTACTCTCTTCCCCTCCTTCATTATTTTGCTTCTCTGCCTTATACTCCAACCTACAAATATGGATTTTCTAAGATTTACTCATAATGGAGAGGAGCATGTAAATTCAGAAAGGATATGCTAGGGTAAGATCATCAAAAGTACTTTGTAAGCCCTAAAGGGATACATCAACATAAATTAGTTAGGCTAAGTCCAGAAACTCGACAGAGACAAATGTGAAAGCTCAGACTTCCACCTCTCTTGAATCTATCTGCTTTCTTAGACCACCATTCCCCTTGGTGTCTCTTATCACCTTTCCCCTTGGTCAGCAGAACAACTTCCAACTGGTCTCCTTTCCTCCAGTCTTTCCTTTCTATGGTTTATTCTTCACAGAGCTGCCATAATCAGCTTGCTTAGGACCTCCAAATGACTCTCTAGGAGAAAATACAAATTATTTGCCCAAGCAGGGCATCCAAAGTCCTTCATCCCTGGCTCCTTCCTACCTTCCCAGTCTTCTTACACCTTACTTCCTCTTACAGTCCAGTTTCACTCACCTCCTGGCTTCTCCCCACACTTTTTCTCATACAGACATTCCATCTCCTGAATCCAAGCATTTTCCCTGATTGTCTCTCATGCCAGAAATTGTCTCCCTTCTCATCCTCACTTTCTGGTTATCTTCAAGTCCCAGCAAATACCTCACCTTCTACAAGAAGTTTTTCCTGATTTTCCCTAATGTTCATGCTTTCCCTTTCCAATTTGTCCTGTATAGATCTTGTCTGTACATAGTTCTTTGCAGTTGGTTGCCCCCATTAGACTGTGAGTTCCTTAAAATTGGGAACTGCTTGCCTTTCTTTGTATCCCCAGCTCTTAGCACAGTGTTCGACATACAGTAAGTGCTTAATAAATGCTTGTTGACTGACTTCAAAACTACGTATCTTTCTAGATATTTTCTTTCTCATGCCTTTATGCACTGGATGTTTCAGCAAAATTGGTTCCCTGAACTTGACTTTCCTCCTGCAGGCTCTGTAGAGTCACATAACTTTTCACCGTGTCTGGAATTCATTCCCTTTTACCCCTTCCTTCTTGGAATCTCAAGCTTCCTTCAGGACCCAGCTCAGGAGTCCCTTCCTTCAAAAGGCCTTTTTTGATCCACCCAGGACTTAGTGTTAGCTCTATAATACTCCTTAAATTATATTTACTTTAGATCAACATCCTCCCTTCCCCCTCAAGTGGAATGAAGGTTACTGAGAGCAAGAACTTTTTGTTGGGATGGACTACTTGACCTCCAAAGTCTCATCCAGCTTTAATATTTCATGAGTTTATAACAGGCGCTGACTAGCAATTTGGAGGAGAGCATTTAAGTGACAGACTGGACTGGGAACCCCTTCTCTAACTCAGCATGGGGCCCTTTGCTCCCTAGAGAGGACATGGGAAATACGATGTGTCTAATTCTGAAATGTCACATGGCCAAGACTCAACCACTTTTCCTATGTAATCCTTGCATGAATCCCCCAGAGCTTTCTTCCTGGAGTAATCTGGGTTGGATTTCCCAGTGTTTACATAACCAGGTTTCCCCTTATATAAGTAATTAGGAAAAAATCGGACGTCATGACATAGTGCTAACCCCAACCAGCCAAGCACAGCCGGCTCCAACCCAGACACAATCTGGAATGATTTCCCCAGAGGCAGAGGCAGAGGCAGAGGCAGAGGCAGAAAATATTCCTGTTCCAAAAACCAGAGAAACTGTTGGTGCAGATACCATGGAAGGGATGCCTAAACTGCAGTGGAAAACTTGTCTCAGAATTCTATTCTGAGGGCTAAGGGACATATAGTGGACAGACTGTTAAACTGGAGTCAGAAAACCAAGGCTTGATGCTCACCATTAGATTTAGATTCAGGAAGCCTGGCGTTCAAATCCACCTCTGATACTAGTGACATAGACATGAAAAGTTTCATCTTTCAAAGCCTCAGTTTCCTTATCTGTAAAATGGAGATAATAACCCTTGTGTTTGTTCCCTGTGTTACAGAGAGGTCAGTCAGTAAACATCCCCTCATCCCTTTTATGAGGAACAAGTATGTTAATGCATACAAAGTGCTTTGTAAGCTCAATAAATGTCAGCTAGCATGGGTCAAAGGTGGGACTTGAACACAGGTCTTCCTCATTCTAAAGCTAGCTCACCATCCACTCCACCACACCGATTCTTCACCTGACAAATAGTGGGTTCTTAATCAATGTCTATTGAGTTGGATGGGATTACTCAGTCTGATTATATCCAGTCTAATTATAACCTGAATTACCTGATGTAGAAAACAGGGTAAATTCAGTCCAGAGCTGTGGGATGCCTGCTGAGAACCAATGGAAACCGGTTAATTGCTTACTTGTCTCTTCTTTCCTTTAATAAAACTGTTTGTCAGTCTCTTTGGAAAACCAGTAGCTACTCATTAAATATGAAAGGCCCCAGCTCCCCTGAAATATTGACTGCTCACACCGCACCCAAGGATTTATTACCCTCTGTTTATATTGACAGAAGCAAAGTCTGAGGACGGAGCACAGATGGACAGAGAAAGGAAGACAATAGGAAACCTGATGGAAGCCTTCAGAATCCGAATTGCAGGATTACAGATTTAGAACTGAATAAGATTTCACAGGCCATTTGGTATAACTTCCTCATTTTATAGATGAGGAAACTGAGACCCAGGAGGCTACATGACTTGCTCAAGGTCGCTCAGAGATTCTGCAGCTGAGCTAGGGCTTTAACCCATCATCTGCCCCAATTTCTGCCCGTTTTCCACAGCACCGCATTGCCTCTTCCCCCAAAAGGGCACCAGGGCACCAGAGTCAGGAATGAGAACCGTCCAATTTAGACTATATTTTTATTAAACACTTCTCAATTCCCTTTTAATCCCTCGGGAGTTTTGCTGTCGGAGTTTGACACCTCTGACTTAAATGAATGACTCTGTTTCAACCCATGTGACTTTGGGGAAATTGCATCCTTTTTAGGGGGTCTTCTGATTTTTCATGTTTCCAGTGAGGGGGCTGGATTAGGTGGCCTCTTCCAGTTCCAGGATGTAATGATTCTGAAATAACCTGCAAGCCTGGTCACTGAAACAGAAAAAAAACCCGGTGGAAAGAGTGAGAGGAGAAGAAAAGAGGCAGGGCAGCCAGGGGGCTGGGAGAGGTGTTGGCTCCCTCCCCTGCCCTCCTCCTCTGCTCATCCCCTGACAAGGATGAAGCCTGCTCTGGAGGACTAGAAGGCCCCGATTCTGTTACATGTTCTCCAGCAAAGCAGTGACGTCAATGAGGCAATTCAATAGCAGCACAAGAAAATGAAGCGTGAGTCAGCGTGGCTCCAGGCTGGTGCAGATAAAGAGGACGGCCTTCTTTCTGGGAGGTCTATCCATCCCATATTTTCCCCTCTTTCTCATCTGGGGTTTAATTCATTTATGACAAAGTCCAATGCATGCCAGCTTGAGGCCAGTCAGTAACCATCCCCTCATCCTAAAGACTTGGGACGTGAGCCAGGGACATACATCATTCTCACGCAGGCACCTCTCAGCAAGCCTGGCCTTTCCCATGTGAGTTGGGAGCAGGTCAGAGTGGAAATTTTCTGGAGCTGAAACTGTACAGCAGGGATGTGTACGTATTATAATATATTAGGTTATAATATATTGTATTACCATAATAATATAATGTAATGATTACCTGTTTATGTGGCTATTACAGAAGCTGCATGGTGTAGGAACAAGCATTTATTAAATACCTACTGTGTGCTAGCCACTGTTACATCCTTTTACTAATACTACATAGATAAGAGTGTTTGAGGTCAAGAGCCCCTAGGTCCCAATCCTGCCTCAGGCTCTTGCTTGCTGGGTGAGCCTGGGTCATACTCAGGCTCTGCCTCAATTTCTTCACCAGTAAAATGAGGATAATAAAACTTGTTACCTCTTTCAAAGGGTTGTTGTGGGAGTCTGAATTCAGAAAAGCTCATCACCAGTGGGTCGATCTCCAGGTGATGAATTTTTCAGTCAATGCAGCCCATGAAACCTTTATATATGTGTGTGTGTGTGTGTGTGCGTGTGTGTGTGTGTGTGTGTGTGCGTGTGTGTGTGTGTGCGTGTGTGTGTGCGTGTGTGTGTGTCTGTGTGTCTGCGTCTGTGTGTCTGTGTCTGTGTGCGTGTGCGTGTGCGTGTGCGTGTGCGTGTGTGTGTGTGTGCGTGTGTGTGCGTGTATGTATATATCTATAGCTTGCTTTGTACTTATTTGTTTGCACATTGTCCCCCATATTAGATTGTAAGCTCCCTGAGCAGGGATTGTCTAATGCTTCTTTTTGAATTCCAGCACTTATCACAGTACTTGGCACATAGTATATGCTTAATAAATGTTTATTGATTGATACCAATGGCATGGATAGATCATGATCTGTGTAGAGGGGTAGGACATACATGAAATATTAAAGAATTAAGAAAATAAATTAAGGGGGAAAGGAACATGGGAGATCACCTAGCACAACTCTTTAATTTTACAGATGAAAAAAACCAAGATCCATGGAGGCTAAATGACTTACTCAAGGTCACATAGCTGATAAATATCAGAGAAAAGGTTTGGACTCCGATTCTCTGCTTACATGATTATTTCTGGAAATACCACCTCCATTCTTGCTGTTGAATGTCTGGGAACCTTAAAGTAGCAGAGACCACTCAGATAACGAAGAACTTGCCTTCTGAGAGATCATATTTTTGCCATGACAGCTCCTCCTTGTTTGTATGAACAAGTAGAGCAGTGGCAAAAACCAATTCAGCCCTGGAATGGGTAATCAAGAGACTCTGGTTTGAATCCAGGCTTTGCTATGTGGTCCCAGGAAAATCATACAACTTCTCTGGGCCTCAGTTTCCTCATTCATAAAATAGGAACGTTTACAATAGGAAAGAGAAACAATGATTCTTGCATTCACTACATCTCCCTAGGTTTGTTGGGAAGACATAATGAGTATCAAATTTTAAATGTTTTGTACTACATTACTCTACAAGGGTATGATATTATTATATCAGATTTAGGCAAAGAAACAATCCATTTAAGTGAATTGAATTGAATTTTTCTCACACGGGAAGTTAATGGCCACAATTGGTTGCCCACATTTCCTTTAACAAATCATTTTTATAAAGTCAGAATGGCCAGATGGATACAGGTCCCACCTGAAATATCATGGACATCTTTGGCCCAATGTCATAGGCTTTAGATTTGGAGGAAGAGACCTCAAAGACCTTTTATTCCAACCCTTTCATCTGATAGATGAGGAACCTGAGGTCACACAGAGAGTGTCAGAGGTGGAATTTGAACTGAGGTCCTGTGACTCCAAAGCCTCTGCACCATGCCATGGGTCAAGTCATGCACAGCTTTGTTCTCTACTATCATAGTCAGCATGGTGATGGTGAAAGAGATTGGATTGAAGTGAATGCTGGGTTCTTGTCTAATTTAATGGAATGGAATAATGTACATCAATTACATCATCCTATCAGTGGCAGCCATGAATGCTCCCAATTTTATTACTCAGTTACCCTGGTGACCCCCTGAACCTCAGGCTGCTCTTCTACAAAGTGAGATTAAAACAGTTCCTCATTTATCTCCAAGGTTGCTGTAAGAATCAAGTAAGATCATACCTGCTGTGTGACCCTGGAAAAGCATTTCACCTCTGGGTTCTGTCGTGGAAAGACTTTTGCCATCCCTTGTAAGGAATGTGGGGGTAGGATGGAGAGAGCTCTGACCTGGGTAGGAGTCAAGACACTGGGTCCCAGGCCCCACTTTGCTCCCCCATGGCTGTTTGAGCTAAGGCGGGGCGGTGGTAAGGGGTAATTTTATGAATCACTGAGGGCTTTGGTCTCACAAAAAATGTGGTTGGAAAGATGAAAAAACACAGAAGGGACAGAAAGGTGACGTTTTGACTGGTGAGGCTAGCCAAGAATTCTGAAAAGGCTTCTGTGTCCCAAGGATAATTCCAAGCTGATTTATTTTCTGTTTTTGTACCATGGGTTGGGCTACAAAACCATGAAAGATTGTCTTGTCCTAACCCAATTCAGTTCAATTCAATCTAGTCACTATTTATTCAGCAATTTCAATGTGTAACTTACTCTGCTGGGTGTTAGAAATAAAAAGATGGCACAATGGAAAAAAGGCTAGAATTTAAGTCAGAGGAAATGAATTCAAATTTCGGCTCACTCGCTTATTATCTATATGACCTTGGACAATTAATAGACAACCTAGAGACAGGTAGGTGGCAAAGTAGAAGGATCTGGAGTCAGGAAGCCCTGAGTTCAAATCTGGCCTTAGACATTTTCTAGCTGTGTGACATTGGGCAAATCATTTCACCGCTGCTTGCCTCAGTTTCCTCACCTGTAAAATGGAATAATAATAGCACCTACCTTGAAGGGATGTGGCAAGGATTAGATAAGATAATGCATATAAAACGCTACATAAATGCTGTTTATTATTTGTTATTATTTATCATACATTGTTATTATCGACAAGACTTTGCAGGAACTATGTTATGTGCTAGACAGAAAAAGACAAAACAAAATGGTCTGTACCCTCAAAGAGCTTAATCTGAATATGGGAAACCTCTAAGGTCTCTTCCTCTAGATCTATGATCTTATTGTAAGAGGAGGGGGTAGTTACAATCATACTGTCCCACTTAGCTCTGTTATCTTTGTCATGTGAGACCACGTATCATTTGAATAAATCAATAATAATATTACCTACCATTTATAACACTTTACATAATATCTCATTTGATCCTCATAACAACCCTGAGAGGTAGGTGCTATTTTAATGCCCATTTTAGAGAAGCAGAGGTTAAGTGACTTCCCCAATGGTTTCACAGCTATTAAGTACCCCAGGCAGGATGTAAATTCAGGTTTTCCTGACACCAAGTTCAATACTCTATCCACTATTTTTAATCTAGCTGATTGTCGGAGATATGAATGGGTGTGAACAAGACCTGAATATACATTCCATTTTAACTAGGTGCTACTGGAAGTCTATTCAGATTGTATATATTACTTGGACATGTCCTTTTGGGCTTGTATAGAGCAAAAGAGAAAAGTTCAAAATTGAGGATTTGAGCATCTGAGTGTAGAAACCTTCCACCTAAGCAGCTGAGAAGTAATTGTGCAAGGGGTGGGGAGGATAACTTCCAAGCCTCAGCCTTGGCCTCTTGTCATCCCACTTTCCTAAAGGAGGACTTTGTGAAGTGTGGAGGATCAGAGGATTTGGACTTTTTATCAGTGATGGAGCAGCATGCTTGGCACAGCAAGGAGTGGCAGTCATGTTTACCCTGGCAGATTAGGACATATTGGACACAATGAGGAAAAGCAGATTCAAGGCTACCAAGACCCAAGTAGAAAAGCCATATTCTATGAAAGGGGAGCATTTTGAGAACTTCACCAAAAGGACTGTGATTTACCCACTTTGCAGGTGTACTTGAGCTTTAGTCCACTTTCCTTTACACTCTTCAAAGTTACCAATGATCTCTTAGTTGCCTAATCCAATGGCCTTTCCTCAGTCCTCATTCTCCTGGACCTCTGCAGCCTTTGATACTGTTGACCACTCTCTCCTCCTTGATCCTCCCTTCTCTAGATTTTCAGGACATCTCTTTCTCCTGGTTCTCCTCCTCCCTCTCTGACCACTCCTTCTCTATCTCCTTTGCTGGATTCTCCTCCAGATCAGGATCTCCAAAGCTATGTGTCCCTCAGAGTTCTATTATGGGCCCTCTTTCCTTCTCCCCCCATGCTACTTCACTTGATGATCTCATCAGTTCCCATGGATTTAATTATTGTCTCTATGCTGAGGATTCTCAGATCTATCTTTCCTGTTGGCCTCCAATCCTGCATCTTCAATGCCTTTCAGACATTTCAAACTGGATGTCCACTAGACAACTTAAACTCAGCATGTTTAAAATGAAACTCATCTTTTCCCCCAAATAGTCGCCCTCTCCTACCTTCCCTATTACTGTAGAGGGCACTACCATCCTCGCAGTCCACCAGGCTCACAACCTAGGAGTCATCCTGGATTCGTCACTGCTTCCCCTATATCTAGGCTGTTGCCAAGGACTGTTGATTTCACCTTTACAGCATCTCTTGAATACACCACCTTTTCTCTTCGGATACTGCCATCATTCTAGTGCAGACCCTCATCACCTCACACCTGGATAATTTCAATAACCTGCAGCCTGACTCAAGTCTCTCTCCACTTCAATCTATTCTCATTCAATCACCAAAGTGTTTTTCCTAAAGTGCAGACTTGGTCATATCACTTGACCTTTATGCATTAGATTCCAGTGGTTCCCTATTACCTCCATGATCAAATACAAAATATTCTGTTTGGCATTCAGATCCCTTCAGAACCTGGCCCCCTTCTACTGTAGTTAAACACATCTCTAATATCCAAGATTATTTCCTGTTGTGCTGAGGTGTACATAAGCTTTAATAAGTCATTCTGAAGTCATGGCATTCTCTTCATAACCAAGGCAGAGGCTTGTTTGTCAACTTTGTAGATCCTCCAAAATGGCACTGGGGACACAGTGATGGAAGGCAGAAAGACCATTTTTCATTCTACTAGGTGACATGTTTTATGCTAAGAAGAGAAACTTCCTATCTGAATTTCAACCACAAGATTTCATTATGTTAATATTTCAAAGGGATTTGAAAACAATTTTTATTTTGGTACATATCTGTCATCTTATCAGTATAGGAAATTCCTGGTGTTTTAACTTCTTTCACTGATGCAGCTCAGCATCTCCTTTGTAACTTAGATTCTTCAAGAATTTTGCTCAGTCAGTCAGTTAACAAGCATTTATTAAACACCTTTTGTGAACAGTGAACTGAGATAAAGCACCAGGACTACAAAGAAAGGTAAAAGACAGTTCCTGCTCTCAAGGAGCTCATAGTCTGAAGGTAAAGATAACCTGCAAACCATGTTGTACAAACAAGACAGATGAAGTGACCGACCTCCTACGAGCACATGGCTGGTGTGTTTTACAAGCAGATTAAAACCTAGGTCTGCCTGAATCTGAAGCCAGTCCTCTATCCACTATGTTATCCTGCCCCTTCAAAAAATGTAACTCACCATTTTCCCAGTTACCGAGAAAACAAATCAGCTGGTTTCTCCTGAAACAAAAAACTTAGCTGCTTGGAAGGTGAGCAAACTTGGCCTAGGAGCCAAAGAACCTGGGATTAAATCCTACACTGACCTTCTTCAAATGCTATCACTTATCTTCATAACATTGTAATCTTGGCCATCTATAAATGAGCATCTATAAAATGAGGAACTTAGGTTCAATGACCTCTAATGTTCCTCTGACTCTCTATCTATGAGCCTAGATGACTTAGCAAGTCACTTTCTCTCTCTGAAACTCAATTTTCTCATCTGTAAAGTGATGGACTTGGACTATGTGGCTTTTTATCTCCATTCCACCTCTAAATCTATGATTCTGTGAACTCATTCAGCAATGTGGATTTTAAATTTAAATACTGAGGGGGTCATTTGGTACCTGGCATATGGCAGCTAGCTTGTGTTAGACCTGGCATCAGGAAGACCTGGGTTCACATACTGCTTGAGATAGTTACTAGCTGTATGGGCCTGGGCAAATCACACACCCACTCTGGTCCTCAGTTTTCATCTATAAAGTGGGGGTAATGACAGCCCCTACCTTACAGAGACGTTAGGAGCATCCAATGAAATGTATGTGTGTATGTACACATGCATGCATGTGCACACACATGAGCATATATTTATATTGTCATTCAGTAGTTTCAGTCATGTCTGACTCTTTGTGATCCCATTTGGGGTTTTCTTGGCGAAGAAACTGGAGTAGTTTGCCATTTCTTTCTCTGGTTCATTTTACAAGGCTTCCTCCTTCTTCCATCATCACATGTGATCCCCCTCTCTACTTTGGTCACCATCCCCTTACATGTGGGTGCTTTATCCATAGGAACATAATTTTTGGTCACTTATATTTTATAAGATATTTTGGGACCTGGAGGCTAGGTATTTTTTAATTTTAAAAATTAATTATTATTATTTTCAAAAAGTTGGAACAATTTACTCTTTGTCCTGTGAAATTTTCCTTTATGATTTCTTGAAATATAGCTCTGAAAAAACAGGCTTTAAAAAAGCTAATTGTGATTCAAATGGAGCTACTTGACTATGCCTCTAAACCTAAATCAATTTGGCTTTCACTGAATTGCCAATAATAGCCCTTCGACCAAGTCTCTGTTGCTCATAGCTTAGATTTTGATGGCTTAGAATGAGTGTAAATAGTAATTGCCTTCTGTTCTGGCCAGAAACTCTGAGGGCCTTCCCTTCTCAGATTGATTCTTTTGTGATGGTTAACTAGGCCATCTTTTTCTCAATTCTTACTTAGCCTTTAGTCACTGAATGGACATCACTTCAGACATACTGAAACCTGGGAAAGACCTTATGGATCAAGGTCACTCACTGCATCCTGGGCCATTGCCAGTCATCTTGACTTCTGTCTTGTCACACACAGGACTCTGATGACTCTGGAGGAGAGTGAGAGACTGAGGACTTTGTGCAACTCTCCCCACTTAAATCTAATTCATGTCAAGATATCACGCTCATGATGTCATTGGTCCTCTTCCAGAGCAAAGGACAAACGACAGCAACATATTACAGATGAAAAACTGAGGCAAACAGGGTTAAATGACTTTCCCAGAGTCACACAGCTAGTTAGTTTCTGAGGTCAGATTTGAACTCAGGAAGATGAGTCTTCCTGATTCCAAGTCCAGTGCTAGTTATAGATTATAGTTGGGTGTGACCTCTGAACTCTGCCGCCAAGATGCATGATGCAAATGCAGATGAAGTAACTGATGCCTAGAGTGAAGCAAGTTGTTATGGGTCACAAAACAGCAGAGATGGAAAATCTGGTGTCTTTGCCATTGCATCACAATAGTATGTTTGTCTCCTTCAGTCCTACCTTCTCATTTTATCAGAGGAATGAAGATGAAAGCTAAGGTGAGCCAGGATGGTAGAAAGAAAAGAGCTAGCTTAAAGTCCTGCCAACGTCCCCAGCCTCAGTTTCCTCATCTCTAAAAAAGGGGGTGGGGAGATTAGACTGAAGGTCTGTAAGGGCCTTTCCAATTTTAGATTTATGATCCTTTGGTAGAGAACTTGATATGAAGTCAGGGGTGAACTGGCTTCCAACACCACCTCTGATGTTGACTGGTTATGTGACTTTAGTTCCTGTATCTCTCTGGCCTCAGTTTCCTCATCTGTTAAAAGGAATCTTTAATACCTTCCTCACAGGAATATTGTGAGAGTCAAATGAGATAGAGAAATATAAAGCTCTTTTTAAACCTTAAAAGACAATACAAAGCTATCATTATACAAATATACACGGTAAATATGGAAATGGCTTGTGTAAGCTTCTGCATCTAAGGCGACAGCCTGATTCCAATGGCTATTCAGGGGTAGGGAACTTGTGGCTTAGAGGCCACATGTGGTCTTTTGATTGAGTCCAAGTTGTACTGAACAAACCCTTTTATTAAGGGGATTTGTTCTGTAAGGTTTAGATTCAGTCAAAAGACCACACTTGAGCATCTAGAGAGCCACATGTGGCCTCAAGGCTGCAGGTTCCCCACCCCTGGCTATGATAATACTATGTATAAATCATAGAAGAGAAATTAGCCTATTGTATAGGTTGACCTGTGAGGTAATATGGATGAATGGACTTGGGGTTGAGAATATATGGGTTCAAGTCCTACCTGAGCCAGTACTAGTTGAGTGACCCTGGACAAATCATTACCCTCTCACTGTCCCCAGGCAGCTCTCTAAGACTATAAATTATAATGAAGTTGCCAACCTGCACCAATGGAAGGAATTTCCATGCCAAGAGTTGCCTTAACCATTGGAGTCATTGGTTTGGTGTAACAAATAACAAAAACAAGTTGACTTGGATTTCCCTACACTTAAATTTTCAATTTGGACCTATGTGTGTGTTCATCCTTCATTGCTGAAGGAGACCGTGCTATCAGAGAAACAATGACATGACTTGCACTTGACTTTGTTTTGAGTGAGGGAGGGCTGTGCAGGTCACCAGCCTCACTTCTCCTCCAGAGCCACCTGAATCTAGTGACCAGATATTTATCAGGATGACTGGAGATGACTCAGGATGAGGCAATTGGGGTGAAGTGACTTGCCCAAGGTCACACAGCTAGTGAGTGTGAAGTGTCTGAGGTGAGATTTGAACGCAGGTCCTCCTGACTCCTGCACTAGGACTAGCTGCCCCAATTTGGACCTACACTTGTCACAGGAGTCAACTCTCATCCTGCCACTGTTGCTTTTACTACTCTTTTAAGCAAAGAAGGGTAATAAGGTTTCTCCCTGAAGACATAAAGACGTCTTCAAATCCTTCCTCCAGCACTTCCTAGATCTGTGGCCCTAGGTCAGTCATTTAACCTTTTTGAATCTCTGTTTCCTTCTCTGTAAAATGAGGATCATAGTAACTGTAACTCCCTCATAGGATTGTTGAGAGGCTCAAATGACATAAGGGCTTTAAAGTGTTTTGTAAACTGTATAGTGATATGTGAATGTCAATGGTTAATATTAACCTAATAAATTAAGCAATCTACTATTAGCACTGCTGGAACTTCCCCCTCTCCTTTCCACTTTTCTGTGTTCCCTTTTATTATAGTTATTTGTGTATTTGTCTTTTCTTCTGAATTTCAAGCTCATAGGGTCAGAGATTTAGAGTTGGAAGGGACTTTAGATGCCATCTAGACATTTTACAGATGGAAAAACTGAGGCTCAAAGAAGTCATAAAATCATAGCTACTAAGTTATGATTAATCACAATTATTAAGACTGTGATCTGTTTTGGTTAGGAGGATTTCTACATTGAAAAAATCATGGCTCCTTGAAGTGCTGAATTAAACACCCCTATTAATTCTACTTATTAGAGTTGTAAAGAGAGAGAGGCAGCTGGGAGAGATCCTAAGTGAATTCACACTTCCTCCTACCTAGAACATGACATCCTTCTACCCCACAAATTCCTTCCCACCAGCAGTGTTTTTGTCATGTTGCGGTATCTTAGTCTCCCCACAATGAGATGGTATCCTGGAGTATCATCCTACTATCAATTGAATTTGTCTCAGAAAGTTGTTTTAAGAACACATTTCAATCAATCAATCAATAAAAATTTATTAAATGCCTACAATGTGCCAGGTACTGTGCTAATAAGTACTGAGCACATGTTTAGTTCTATTTGTCCTGGGTATGTTTGGTGAAACTTTTTCTATCCCTTCCCACCCCAATGCAGCTGAGAATTTGTTAATTACTATAGGTTATAATAATCCTGGCTTACTACCTTTTTGTGGTGAAGTGGTTTGCATAGCTCAATGAAACTATGAGATACACCATGCAGGGTCACCGAAGATGGACAGGTCATGGTGGGGAGTTATGACAAAGGTAATCCACTGAAGAAGGAAATGGTAAACTACTCCAGTATGTTTTCCAAGTAATCCGATATACCAAGGTCCAGGAATCATGGAGAGTTGGACATGGCTAAATAAAAATTGTAAATGTCCACTTTAAACAGTAGAGTGGCTTGAAAGAGTTAATCTAGTCACTAAAGAAAGACATTTAGGCAGAAGACAAATATAGCATCTTTGTAGCCTCTTGGAGAGAATGGATTTTATCAAAGAAAGCCAATTTTTAAAAGGTGTTTTTCAGGCATGAAAGAAATGAAAAAGATGAAAGAAAAGATTCTTTCAATTCATTGATTGGGCCAATTAGTTTTTTAAAAAAGGCAATGTCATCTGTTAAATAATTCTTTTTGATTAACAAATGGAAAGTTCATATATTCTCTAATTTGGAATGCATTGTTTTATTTTAAGCAAACACCTTTTTTTTGCACACATGACCATTTTGATTTATTTCCATCTGAAAGCTCATTCATTTGCCATAGTTCAGGAAGGATATTTATTAATCTGTGCTCTAATTAAATACTATTGATTTTTTTTGTTGTCGTTGCAAGTCCATTGGCTTGGAGAGCATGCCAAATACATCATGATGACAACATACAATGTTTTCTTTTCTCATCTTGAATTTCAAGGTCAAGACTATAGTTAGTTATTCAATAATGCTCTCATTGGACATGAATTTAAAGAGAATTAAAGGGGGAAAATAAAGCCAATCTCTTAGCCCATTAGTATGTTGCGTGTACAGAGTTTGAACCAGTCATAATTAAGTTACATAAGCCTCTCCCAACTTAGTGTTTATAGGTGGTCTTAAAAGTGTTTAATTCTTAGCACCCTCTGCTTCCTTCCTAACATTCTGCAATAGTTATTGCAGGTACAGGAAACTGCATAGGACTTGGGGTGGTTTTGTATTTTTTCTTTGTTTCATGGGTTGTATGGACCAGAGAATTCATTACCACATGGCCAACCTACTGGTGTCAAGCCTTCAGAATTATTGGTGGACCACTTGTGGAAGATTGATAGGACAAGAACCTCACAGATGGCATGGATCGACTGCACTGACATTGCAGGAGGGAATACCCACGTTGATAAGGTCACAGAGTCTTCAGATACGGGAGTGTCATAGACTTCTCCCACCTCAAACTGCTCATTGGACTTTATCAGGACCTCTCCTTTCTACTTATCACATTCTGCCTTGTACCAATGATATTTATGTACAGTGTGGGGTCTCCTTCCACCAATGGAGATTATAGTTATTTTTTAAGGTTTTTGAGAATTGTTGTAGCTAAAAATCTTACCCACTTGTAGCCAACTTAAGGCGGAATTCCTTTCAAGTTACAAAGCCCTGTTGTCCTATTCTGTTCTCAGCATGGTCAGACTGGTTCTCAGCCTACACATGTATGGGCAACAGAGGGGCCCATACTTCAAGTCTTCCCAGCTTGGCAAGAGCCACTAGGGTTTATGATATTGGGTAACCTAGAACTACCTCTATTACATTTAATGTACTTTCTCCTCACCTCTGTCTCACATAATCCTTAGCTTCCTTAAAAACTCAGCTCAACTGCCATTTCTATAAGAGAAATTTCCTGACTGCCACAGTTGTTAATGTTCCCCCTTCCCTCATAAATTATTTTTAATTTATTTAATTTATTTTTCACAGTTATTTATTTGCTTCTATGTTGAAAATGTAAGTACCTTTCATTTTTGTCTTTGTAGCTCCACCACTAAGCACAGTGTCTGGCACAAGCAGGCACTTCAGAGTGTGTTGAACTGAATAAAAACCAACAACCCTGCATTGAAATGGAAAACCAAATTCTACATTCTTCCTTCTAGTTTTTGAAAGGTATTGCAAAACTCATGTTCCTGATGCTTTCTTTGACCAATTTTTGGTCTGTCATGGTCCTATATGACCAAAACACCATCTTCCATCATCCCTACCCTCAGCAACCTCAGCACACCATCATGATCACTGTCACTGTCCTTAATGACCTCCACCACCACTATCATGGTTATAATCTTCTCTACCATCGCTATCATGTTCCACATAATCACTGCCATTATCACCATCACCATCAAGATCACCTTCTTTGCCACAACATCATTGCTGCTATCATCACCATCAATTACCACTGCCATCAACATGATCATTCACATCAGTATCACCATCAGTGATGTCATCTCATTGTCAACTATTGAAATCATTAGAATCATCACGAGCATATATTATCTTCATAACCATCAACCATCACTATCACAATTACCACTATCATGCCATTGTTTATAATTATAGGGCACTTTATAGTTATAAAGCTCTTTATCTCATTTGGTTTCCACACTGGTCTGGGGTAATAGCTTATTATTCCCATTTTGGAAATGAGAAATTGAAATCAGGAGACTATGTCCAAAATTACACAGTGAATACATAATAGAAGAGGGCATTTGATCCTAGATATTTGGGCTCCATCTCCTTTGATGTATCTATACAAGAATACCTCATACTTTGTAACAGCAACATCTCAAAAGAATGATGCATAAATTGAATTTTTGAAAAAGGAATCACATTTTAATTTTGAGTAACAGTGTAATTTCAGAAATTTCTCATTTTCATTTCTGATGGGTCCTTGGTTAGCAGTAATTGTTAACAATTTCACTTAAAGTTTTTTTTTCCTTGAAGTGACTCTCTCAAGTGAATAGGTTGTAAGCAAACACTAGAGAAATGTCTATTGAAAAGAGCTCATGCATGTCTTAGGGTTGAAAGAGACCAGAAAAGTCATTTAGTCCAAAGTCTTCATTTTAAAAAGGGGGAGGGGAACCCAGAACAGGGAAGCAGTTTGGCCAAGGTTGCATGTATAGTGAATCAAAGAAGCAAGGCAAGGGCTCTGGGTGTAGATTTAGAGTTGAAATATAACAACCGCAACAATAGGATTCACATAATTCTTTAAGGTTTGCAAAGTACCTCATATCTGTTATCTTATTTGTTCCTCACAACAGCCCTGGCAGGTAGGTGCTATTATTTTCCCATTTTACAAATGAGAAAACTGAGGCAAATAGAGGTTGTGACTTACCTAGGCTAACACAAGCAAGTGTCTGAAGCAGGATTTAAAACTAGGGCTTCCTGATTTCAAGCCTGGCACTATCCACTACAGTACCAATCTTAAATGTCATGTGGTCTAGCTACTTCATGTTACAAATGAGGAAACTGAGGCCCAGGGATTAAGTGATTTGCCCAAGATCACATAGCTAGTCAGTGGCAGAACTATTGGCACTTATTCTTTTCCCTGTAAATCTAAACTCATTCTATGCTATGTTGCTTCTCAGTCTGGGTAACTGAAGTTTAAGACCAGTTCCAGAGGAAATAAGCAATAACCTCAGAGGTCTACTCTGAGAGCCAGCACCTGCTCTGGAGCATGGAGGAAGGAATAATTTGTGGTCTTGGTCTTTTTCTAGGAATCCATATTCCTATTGGCCAACTTCTGCAGTGAGTCCAGACTTAAACATAACGTAAGCTGAACAGCAGACAGTAGACCTGTAACAATATTTGTTCATGTTATATTTTCAATCTAAGCATTACAGAGACTTCTGCAAATTGTTGAATTTCTCTAGTTTCATTTCTTCACTTTCAAGATGTGAGTGATAACAATGACTTTGCTAAACCAGAGCATTGTGAAGAACATCTGCAAATGTGAAGTTTCAGTGGAGGAAATGCATAATAAAAATAAATGGGAAGAGATGCTGAGCTTGACACTCCTCTCAGCCCACACAGGAACAAGAGTCACCAGCAGGACCATGGGGGAAAGTGCTAACCATATTGACCTTAGGCTTTCCTTGTTCTGTGGATAAACTAATGAGTTCAGTCTGTCTTTCTATTGAGACAACTCCTTCCCTATAGAAAAACTGAAGAAAAAAAATAGAACAAGTTTCAGGAAATGAATGGAAAAAAAGAAAAGAGAGGAAGCAAAAATTAAATGAGGAAATCACATTCTTAATACTTTATGTGCTGGCAAATTCTAGTGGACCTAATTGGTGAAATAAATACATATCTTTAAAAAACATTTTGAAACAATGAGACAACTATTGTTGATTTCACTCACTTTAAAATGATTAATCTGAAGTGATAGCTCAAGTTGAAACTCTTGATGAAATAAATTTTGAAAAATAATGGCCATTACCCGTTTAAAACATATCTAGGAATCCTATTTGGAAATGGGTCCTTGTAAGAGACGACTGGGGCAGCTAGGTGGCACAATGGATAAAATGCAGGGCCTGAAGTCAAGAAGACTCATCTTTATGAGTTCAAATCTGATGTCAGACACTTACTAGCTATGGTGATTCTGGGAAGTCACTTAACCTTATTTGCCTCAGATCCTCATCTGTAAAAAATGAGCTGCTGAAGGAAATGACAAACCGCTCCAGCATCTTTGCCAAGAAAACCCCAAATGGAGTCATGAAGAGTCAGACATAACCGAAATAACTGAACAACAAGAAGACACTGAAAATTTCATGAGTGCTCTCCATGGTACTATGGACTCCTGGAGAGTTTCCATTCAACAAACATTTAAAAAATGCATACCACGTGCAGAGCAGCATGGTTTAGAGGATAGAAGACCAGCTTTGGTGCCAGGAAGATGGGTTTCATGTCTAGCCTCTAATGCATACTTTCTATGTGACTTTGAGCAAGTCATTTAACTTCTCAGTGCCCCACACTACTCATTAAAATTAAATTATAAACAAGTTGCTGATCTGAATCACAGGTGGTACTTTCCACACCAGTAGTTCCTTGCACCAATGAAATCCAAAATTCAGTCTCTCCTCCCCCAAAGCACTTGGAAGTGTCAAGTTATTGGGCATACAATCATAATAACAGAATTGCATAATTTTAGGGCTGGAAGCTATTATGGCATCAAATCCATACCAGAAAGGAATCGCCACACATTCATCAAAGACAAAAATGAAACATTTCCTGCCACCCTTAAGGAGCTTACATTTTACATGAACTGAAATAGAGCTTATGCAACTTTTTACCTGACAGCTGGCATTGCATACACCTTGAACTAGGATATTCCCTAGGCTAATTTCTGTTTTGGTCTGAAGGTTTCACTCTGGTTGTTCTCTATGCAAGAAAACATTTGGTTCTTATGCAAGGGAAGAGAAACTCAGCTGGCAGGCTTCTTATAAATCAGATCTTGAGACGTGGCACAAGTTGGAATCCATTAGCTGATGAGTTTATATTAATGCCTCTTGAAAGTGACTTCTAAACACTGTAAACAAATGTAATTATCCAAAGCTGTGGGTGGGATGGGGAACAGAAATAGCCGCTAATTTTTAAAGAGGACCATCTCTTTTTCAAGGATAGATTGCTTCTATAAAGTCTTTGCTTAATGGAAAATGCCATGTCTTTCCTCCTTCTTCATTCATTCTCCATTTCAAGATTAAGAATTTATAATCGAATTTTATTCCTTTTCATTTTTACTTGTTTCATTCTTGATATTCTCTCTAACACCCAGAATTTCTTTAAAGTTCCCCAGTCAATGAGATTAATCTTTAAGATGCTCTCAAACTGAACATAATAACCTTGCAAATTGTCACCCTTCCTTTCAGATTCTCCACCCTTTGGCTGGTTTGATAAGTAAGTATCTATTCTTATCATCAGTTATCCAATTACATTTTATTAATCCTCTTGCACTACTTTCATGCTTTGTGTTAATCAATGAATATAAGCCACCCTGAAAATAAATGAGCTTCTCTAGGCAAATGAAAATGAATCTTTAATATAGAGTATATTAATGCATCTTAATCAAGCAACAGGGCATTTGTGCTTTGCAGTTTTGGCCAAATTGATCTTGCCCATAAACATGAAGCC
This sequence comes from Notamacropus eugenii, assembly GCF_028372415.1. NCBI lineage: Eukaryota > Metazoa > Chordata > Mammalia > Diprotodontia > Macropodidae > Notamacropus > Notamacropus eugenii. Next base: position 353,573,963 of record NC_092877.1, on the reverse strand, counting down.
ATCTGTAAATTTTGAGAGTTTCATCCCCTGAAGCAGCAACATACACTACAATCCACATTTACTTTGTGCTACTCACATTGCTTATGTGTTCTATATTTAGAACAAGAGGAACTCAAGTCACTTTACAGATTTTTAAAAGTTTTATCTCTGTTATAGCCCTGTAAATCAGATACTCATTATTCCCTTCCTCTTCTTTGAGTGCAGACTAATAAAGTTTATAGAAGGTTGAATTTATTCAGAGTCACAAGGCAACGTTTTGATACCAAAGTCCATTTCAATTCAATTCTACAGGCAATTGTAAAGTATCTGCCACATAGATAGCAATGTACTCAGAGCTAGTTATAAAAAAAGATGTGAAACAGTCCTTGGATTTGACTAAGGAAGCTTACATTTGGCTGAAAACCCTTTAGCAGTCATTATGACATGTTCGGACCTAACATTTTTATGTGATATGCATATAAACCTCTATGACAAACTGAACTATATTTTACATAGTAGACCATCACTAATGAAATAACTTGTTCTTAGTAAACATAATAATAATATTACTAAAATGATGTAGTGATTAATAATAATATAGGATAATGGGATAATATAATTATTCATTACTCATAAAGATGGTGTTGTCCAACAGGAAGGGTAACAATAGATCACATTTATATAGTGCCTCAAAATACGCATAATTTTACATCTCTTATCTCATTTCACTCTTACAACAACCTTGTGAAGTAGGTGCTAGAGGCATTATTATCCCCATTTTACAGATGAGTAAACTGAGGGTTAGAGAGATTGTGTGGAACTTGGACCCAAGTCTTTCTGTCTCCAAGTCTATCACTGTCTATTACATCCCATTAGGAACTAAACTGCTGGATCTCAGTCTGACCTCATCATTTCTAGGATGCATAGCTTAGGGCGAATAGTTTACTTTTCTGAACCTCAGTTTCTTTGTATGTGAAATGGGAGTAATAATACTGCCTTAGACTCTTTCCTCATGAAGTTATTGTGAGGATCAAATAAGATCATGTGTGTGAAAATGGTTTGAAAACACTTGAGAAATAAAAGTTATTGTTATTATTCCTATGAATAATTCATCCTTTCTTGTTTTTCCTTTTTTTCCTGATAGTGTCCCTAGCTTGCCTCAGTGCACAAATCAGGTGCCTCTTTGAACACAAGACCCTTCCTGATCATCCTAGCTCTTTCCCTCCTGAAATTTTTTGTACTTACTCACTAATGTACACTTCATTCCTCCTCTTGTCCCCATCCCACTAGTAGAATGGAAATTTCTGTGAAGGCAGGGAGCTCTGGTTTACCAATGTTGTACTTCATTGCCTAGCACAAGCCTGAATAATACTGAATTTGTTAAATTGGTTTTAACCTTTGTAAAAAGAAATGCTTAACACTTTGAAGTAACGGACTCAGAAACACACACACACACACACACACACACACACACACCACATTATAAGACTCAGTCTTTAACAAGTCAATCCCACATTCTTAATGTACATTGAAGTCCATGCAATATTTAGATGTATGTATTGGAACAGACCATTCATGAAGATTGTATTGTCATAGATGCATCTTAAATCTGACTTTGACAGTCAAATACTAGAGCCATTTATGTTAGCCATCTATATTCAGAACTTATTTTGGCAGGACTGCTCATGCTAATTCAGAGATTCTCTTTTTCTTCCCTCTCCTACTGAGTTTTGCCACTAGAATAGAAACACTGTCAAAACTACTGTTTGACCAGGGTAGAATTCAATATAAATCCCAAATTATCAGGAAAGTCTATACCCACCTAAAAGAGAGAAACTGGTTACCTGGCTATTTAAGGAGACAGAAAAAGGATACTGGACCTGAAGCCAGGAATATTAGTTCAAATCTCAGCGCTAATACTTATTCATTGTAGGGCCTCTCTGTACCTCAGTTTCTCCATTTGTAAGATGAAGAGAAAGCATCATACTCACAGAACATCAGAATTGAAAAGAAGTTCAGCGACCATCCAGTTCAAGCTATATCTGAAAGAGCAGCTCCACAACATCATATTTAAAAAGTGGTCATTCAAGACCCCCATTGTGGCAGATGGGAAGGCACTGCTTCCCAAGGCAACTCATTCTGCTCAGAGATACTCTAACTGTTAACAAGATTTTCCTGACACATAACCTGAACTTGACTCTTGAACTTCCAGTCATTGCCCCTAGTTTTGCCTTCTGGGATAAAATAGACATCCCTCTTCCACATGACAGTCCTTCAAATATTTGAAGACACTTTTCATGTCTCCCTTGCAGGGGGTTCTTTTCTACAGGCTGAGCACCCCCATTTGACAAGCATATGTAATTGTGATGGAATACTACTATGCCATAAGAAATGATGAGCTCAATGATTTTAGAAAAAACATGGAAATACTTGCATGAAATAGCCAAGAGTGAAATGAGCAGAGCCAAGAGAACGGTGTATACAGTAACAGCAACACTGTTTCAAGAATGACTTTGAGCAAATAAATCATTTGGACTATTGTAAATATCCAAATTGACTACAAAGGACATATGCAAAAACCATCTGTATCCAGAGAAGGAACTGGATATGTATAGAAGTATGTATAGAATAATTTTACATATATACATACACACACATACATACATATATGCACACACCTATTTGTGTCTATTGGTAGCCACCTCTGGGGAGGGGGGGAGAGAAGGAGAAAAAGAAGAAATTTACATGATAATGTTGTATATTTGAAAGGAACAGAAATTTACAGTTTCATGTACAATCATGTTTTTATTGTACTATGTTATGGAAATGCTTATTTTATGCCATAAATTAAAAATAAAATAACCTTTAAAAAAGAAAGCATTGTAAGTCTTAAATGTGAATTATACTTGAAGATGAAGCATTTGACATAGAATAGAAGAGACTGGGAGGTCATCTAGTTCAACCCGATCATGTTGCTGATAAGTTATCCTGCATTTGGGAGGCATGAGAGTCAACTGTGCTTGGAGGCAGGTCTCTGGGCCATCCTTTCTTCCTATAAAACAGGACCAGATCCTTAGGGATTTGCAATTGTTTCTTTACCCCACCTACCCCCTTAACTAAATTTGCCTGGGGCATTAGAATTCTTATTTAGAAGTTTATTAACAAAATTACAGAAAGTGATTTCTTTTCTTAAATTTTGGATCCTCCCGGAAAATCTGGGCCACATAGTTGCCATTGCTATATCTGAATGAGGATGGATGAGATGATAAAAGTGGCACATTTTAGGTTCTCATTTGAAAATCAAGTCAAATAAAAATGCATTTATTAAGCATCCACTATTTACCTGGCACTGTGCTAAGTGCTGGGGGTATACAAAAGGCCAAAAACTAGTCCCTGTCTGTAATCAAATGGGGGAGACAATGTGCAAAGAACTACATACAAATGAGATACATGGGATAAATTGGCAGTGGATTAAGATCACCCATTAATAAAGCCCTAGAGACAGGCAAGCATTGCTGAGATGTAAGTTGCCTGAAAAATAAAATGAACTTGACTTTTGGAATTTCTAAGCAGGGATGTATAATAAAACCATAGTAATATATACTTAGGTCTGGAGATCAAAGACTCAGAGAGTTTTAAACTGGACAGGACCTTAGAAGTGATAGAGTCCAATATCTTCATTCTAAAGATGAGGAAACAGGCACAGAGAGGTGAGCTAATGTACCTTAGGTCACATAGGTATTAGAAGAAACAGGATTTGAATGCAGGGTCTCTGATTTTAAATTCAGTGCTCTTTCTAGTACACTGTGCTACCTCCAAGGAAATTTCAGTATCTGCATTATGCTAGGACTTCCACCACTGTTAACTTCCATGTAATCTACACTATCATCCATACTGCTCCCTTCTAATACAATTATGCAGTAAAGAAGCATTTTTCTTTATTGTCTGGACCTGTTATTTCATTGGTGTGGGGGACTATTAGTAAGAGACTTCCTTCTTCCATTGCTGATAGGCACCTGCTCTTCACCTTCAGATCTCAGAGAGTTGTTCAAGATCACTGAGACGTGACATGATTTGTTCCTGGCACACAGCCAGTATTTGTCAGAGGAAAGACTTGAATCTAGGTCTTTCTGACTTTGAGGCCAGCTCTCCATCTACAACAGTGCACTGAGGATGTATGTCTATGGGCAAAGGAAGGGGAAGTCTTGGTTAGAGGAAGAGGAGGGAGGAGTGTCATTCCCACATTCTTAAGTTTGCATCCCAATTCACTGCAAAGTGAAATTCAAGATGGTGAACTTGGTGAAACTATTGACAGAGTGCAAATTAATGAAGACTCAGGTCTGCTGTTTGTAAACAAAACAGTGAGAGGGTCTTGAAGCTAAGTGCTCACTCTCAGACCTTTAGCTCTCATTTTCTATAAATGTAGGGACTGATTTCTTTTTTTTTATTTTTATTTTAACTGCACAACTTTAATACCCATCTTCTTCTTTCTTTTTTTCTTTTTCTATTTTTTAAATTAATTGATTTCATTTATTTTCAGTGTTCTACAATCACTACCATATAACTTACATTATTATTTTTCCCTACCTCCCCCCTACCCCCGTCTTCTCTTCCTGAGATGGCATACAATTTTATATAGGTTCTACTCTAACATTCTTATTAAATACATTTTCACTATAGTCATGCTGTGTAGAAGAATTAAATTGAAGGGGAGAAATCATATAACAAAGCAAAACGTAATACACACACAAAAAATGGTCTACTACATTCTACGATTGAATTCCATAGTTCTTTCTCTGCATGTGGAAGGCATTTTGCCTTGGAAGACCATTGGGAATTTTTTTTAAGTCCTTGCATTGCTACGAAGTTCAAATTCTACCAGAAAAAACTCCTGCACACTGTGGTTGTTGCTGTGCACAGAGTTCTCCTGGTTCTGTTCCTTTCACTCAGCTTCAGATCATATAAGTCTTTCCAGGCCTCTCTGAAGTCTTCCTGTTCATCATTCCTTATAGCACAATAGTATTCCATTGCATTCATATACCATAATTTATTCAGCCATTCCCCAATTGATGGGTATCCCCTAATTTCCAGTTTTTGGCCACCACAAAGAATGCTGTTATAAATATTTTTGTGCATGTGGGACCCTTTCCCATTTTTATGATCTCTTGGGGACACAGTCCTAGAAGTGCTATTGCTGGGTCAAAGGGTATGCATATTTTTGTAGCCCTTTGGGCATAGTTCCAAATTGCTCTCCAGAATGGTTGGATGAGCTCACAGCTCCACCAACAATCTATTAGTGTTCCAACTCTCCCAAATCCTCGCCAACATTTATCATCTTCCTGTTCTGTCATGTTTTCCAATCTGATGTGTGTGATGTGGTACCTCAGAGTTGTTTTGATTTGCATCTCTCTAATCAATAGTGATTTAGAGCATTTTTTCATATGACTATAGATATATTTAATTTCTTCCTCTGAAAATTGCCTGTTTGTATCCTTTGACCATTCATCAATTGGAGAATGACTTGTATTCTTGTACATTTGACTCAGTTCTCTATATATTTAGAAATGAGACCTTTATGGGACTGTCTTCTTTTTGAAGACTTTTCAGTGAAACAAATCATTTACAAGATTAGTAACTAAGAAACTTGGATTTGAATCCTTTGTCTGCTAGTCACTAGCTGCGTAATCTTAGGCAAGACCTTTCTTGTCCACAAAACATGGAGGTTGAACCAGCTACTCCCTAACCTTCCTTTCAGCTGCCACCTTCTATGCTTGTATTCACTCAGCTAACCAACAACTAAATCTTTATTAAGTGCTTACTGTGTACTAGTCAATTAGTGGTGGTACTGCGCCTAGAGCTCTTGGCCTGGAGTAAGGAACACTTGAGATCAAATTTGGACTCAAACATTTACTAGCTGTGTGATCCTGGGCTAGTCATTTAATCCTGTTTGCCTCAGTTTCCTCATCTGTAAAAATGGGATAATATTATCACACATTACCTCATAAAGTTGTTATGAGGATCAAATGAGGTAATAATTGTGAAACATTTAGGACAGTGTCTGGCGCATGGCATGTGCTATATAAATGTAGTTATTATTGTGTAATAAAATAAAGGAATAATTACATTAAATAACATAGTAACAAATATATTATATAATAGGGAATTTGTGTAAGTAAATATATAATTACACAACTTAATGATATATTGTATATTATTAATAATAAGATATTTGATTACTAATGAATGTTACTGCTAACATTTATATAGCATTTACTTTGTGCCAGGCACTGTGCCAAATGCTTTACAAATATTATCTCATTTGATCTTCACAATGACTGAGAGGTAGGTACTATTATTATGCCCATATTTTACAGATGAGAAAACTGAGGCAAACAGGAATTAAGTGACTTGTTTAGGGACATGCAGCTAATGAGAGTCCAAGGTTGAATTTGAACTCATTTCTTCTCAACTTCAGGACTGGTGTTCTATCCATTGAACCACTAGCTCCTGTGGCACAAGCTAGCTTTTATTGAACACATAGTATGTTCCAGGCACTGTGTTAAGGGCTGGAAATACAAAGAAAAAACAAAAATAGATCCTTCCTTCAGGAAGCATAACTTTTCTTATTTATTAAAGAGCCAACATGAAGTAGAAAGACAGTGGTCCTCAAAGTTAGGAGAACCTGTATTTGAGTCCTGTCTATGACACTGGGCAAATGCTCTAGACAGCTCTGAGACTATAAGTGGTAGAGGGAGTGGGAGGGGGTGTGTCCTTACCTGAGAGTTCCCTCCACCTATACAATTATGGGTCCAGTCCCTAACCTTATTAAATAGTTACAAAGTCCATAATATAACAGGATATCTTCTGTCCAATGTGAACAACTGGAAATTATGGCATATTGGAGGAAGGTATGCAGTTGTCTGGAAGTGTAAATGGGATAATGGATAGTAGGGTTGTGGGGTATATACGTAGAAGGCTCCATACTTCCAGGATCTCTAATTTCATTCATGGCTTTCCTTCCATTGGTGCAAATATGCCATCTTCAAGTATTTCTGGGGTTGAATCATTCATCATCTTGTAGCTAACCTGATAATAAGTCTCTGAGCTTTGCTGGGCTGACTCTTAGTTGACAGACACATTGAACATTGTGGGATCCAAACTCAAAACCTCCCCATTTTGGTGCAACCTGCCAGAGTTTTTGCTCCATTGACCCTCTAGAACCTAGATCCCTTCCATGCTATGATGAAACATCTAAAGAGGACGTTGATGGAGGAGAAGGTCAAGGTTTCTCAAAATAGCCTAGAAATAGCTTAGCCTCTTATCTCTCCTTTGATTGTAATGTTGTGTTATTTGAAAAATCAAAAATGGAAATCTTGAGTGGGAGCATCAATATTAGTAAACATCATTGAATGATGATCCCACAGGACCATAGGATAATAGATTTAAAGCTCGGAGTCATCTAGTTCAAACTCAATTTACAGTTGAAGAAACTCAAGCTCAGAAAGGCAAAGTAATTTTCCCAGACTCACACAGGCAGCAAATAGACAAAGCTCAAATTCAAATCTAGGTCCTCTGACTCCAAATCGATTGCTTGTTCTATAGGACTTCTGTTTAGAACCAGTTCTGGACTAAACAGACTGTAAGCTTCTTAAGTCAAGATTCATGTCCTCATTCTTTTCTCTGCATCCCCAATAGCTAGCATTGTGTTTTGCATATAGTTGATGCTTAATAAATGTTTGTTGAATTGAACCGAACTGAGTGGCAACCTTGTTTCCTTCATTCAACAATTATTTACTGAGACAAATCTGAAGGACTATCATATGGAAGCAAGATTAGACTCATCCTTCTTCGTTCCAGAGGTCAGAATTAGGAGGAAGGGGGTGAAGCTGCAAAGAGGAGAATTTAGGCTTGGTGTCAGGAAAAACTTCCTAAGAATTATAGACCTCCTAAAGTGGAAGGGGCCACCTAGGAAGGATTTGGGTTCCACTTCCAAGTCAAGACTGGGATGACTACATGTTGGGTATGCCATAGAGGAAGCTCTTTTTCAAGCAAGATTTGCACTAGATAGCCTCTGAAGTCTCTTCCAAACTCAAATTCTGTAACTCTCTGAAATACCAGCCCTACTAGACTTTGAGCCAATGACTTGGGAAAACTGTTGGAATGATGTAATCTAAGTAAGCCTGTGATTCAAAAGTAGCATTAAGAATTCTCTAGTTGCAGTTTGGTGAAATCTGGTGCCAGCTCATCCACTCAGAAGCTTGAATCATAAGATTATGATTGGTATCATAATATTCTCAGCCAATCAGATGTGCCACATTATGTGTTGAATTAAAAAAAAAAAGAGCATTAGCAAGTCCAGCACACGTTAAAACTTGTATTGTATTTATGGCTTGTTTGGCAGGGAGGGAAAGATGAGACCTGGAATGAACTTCACAAAGGAACACTGGGAAGTTTAAATCTGGTCAGAAGGTCAGTTCCAATGCCAGGAAAGAGAGTATATTGAGTAGCTTTTCTGTACTCTAAAATCTGATTCACTTCAACAAACATTCAGTCAGTGAATATCATGTGCAAGGCTGTGTGTTAGGTTTTGGTCATACAAAGTTGATAAACAACACAACCTCTGCCTCTTAGGATTTTCATTCCAGTAAAGGATCAAACAGACATCATATGGGATAGAATGTGATAAAGGCAAGAGAAAGACTGAGATGAAATGTGCTGGAAGAGGGGTTTATGAACTTCAATGGAAATTTTTCATCATTCTCTAATGAAAATTTAGCATGCTCTTTAATTATGAATTCTAAAAATTATTTGTTTAGAATTAAATTTCATTTTTCATTGCAGATTCTTTCGCTCTTCTTTTCTTTTCCTCTCCTAATGAGAAAGCAAGAAAAACAAAACCTATTACAAGCATGTATAATCATGCAAAACAAATTTCCACATTAGCAATGTTAAAAAAGTGAGAAGACATGCTTCAGTCTGCTCTTTGAGTACATCAGCTCTGTCTAGAGATAGAAATTAATGCTTGTTAATGCGTCCTTTGAAATTGTGATCAGTCGTATTAATCAGAGTTACAAAATCTTTCAAAGTTGATTAGCTTTACAATACTATTATTATTGTATAAGTTATTTTCCTGATTCTGATCACTTTACTTTGTATCAGTTCATACCAATCTTTCCAGATTTTTCTGAAACCATCCCTTCATCATTGCTTCCATTTGATTAGGTTTCCATTACATGCACATACCATAACTTATTCATCCATTTTCCGATTGGTGGGTAAACTCTCAGTTCCAAATTCTTTAAAACCACAAAAATAGTTGTTATAAATATTTTTGTATGTATGAGTCCTTTTCCTTTTTTTTTTCACTTTCTTTGGGGTAAAAACTTAAGAAGTCAAAGAAATACACAGTTTTGTAGCTCTTTGCATATAGTTCCAAATTGCTTTCCAGAATGGATAGCTCCACCAACAATGCATCAGTGTACCTGTTTTCACAAGCTCCACCAGCATCTGTCATTTAATTTTTTGTCATCTTAGCCAATTTCATTGATGTGAGGTTCTACCTCTAATTGTTTTAATTTGTATTTCTTTAGTTATTAATGATTTAGAGCATTTCTCATATGACTCTTGATACACTGCATTACTTCCTTTGCAAAATACCTGCTTATATCCTTTGGACCATTTATCATTTAGAGAATGATTCTTTTCTTGTAAATTTGACTCATTTTCTTAGACATGAAACCTTTATCAGAGAAACATACTTCAAACACTCCCCCCTTCCAATTTCCTGCTTTTCTTTAAATCTTAGCTCCATTGGCTTTAAAATTTTTTTGTGTGCAATCAAAACAATTCACTTTGCCTCTTGTGAACCTCTTATTTCTTGTTTGGTCATGAACTCTTCCCCTATCCATTGCTCTGACAGATAATTTCTTACATGTTCCACTAAATAAAAAAAAAATATCTAAATAGAAAGAATCCATAGACTTCACCAGATTGACAAAAGATCTCATGAACAACAACAAAAAAGGTTAATAACCCTTAATCTAGGAGAATTTGGGAATGGAGAGATAGATTGCTTTTTGCTGGGGAGTTGGAAGAGGCATCACCCAAACTGGTACTTGAAGGAAAAAGGGGATCTTAACAGACTTAGATAAGAGAGAACTACATGCCAAGTATGAGGTATAGTCTGTGTAATTGTATAGGAATGACATTGTTGGATGAGATCAAGAGACAACTAGCATTGAAGGTTATATCACTTGAAAAGGAGTTATGTCAAAGGGAGGAAACCTAGATTGGAGTCAGACTGTAAGAGGTCTCCCATTAAAGGCCCTGGGAAGTAGGGAAACAGTAAAGGTCTTTGAGCAAGGGAATGGCATATGCAGTAGGACTCAGTGTTAGGAAAATCATTTTTGGTGGATGTGTGAAAGATGGATTGGAGTAGGGAAATACTGGGACAAAGGAGGCCCACTAGGAGGCAAGAGGTGATTAAGGGCCTGAGCTAAGCTGGTGGCACAGTGACGGAGTAGAGGGAGTAGGGGTGGGAGACTGAGGCAGGAGAGCTTACCAGGGTAGAACCATTAGGACTTGGCATCTGATTAGTTGGGGGTTGGGCTCTCTCTCTCTCTCTCTCTCTCTCTCTCTCTCTCTCTCTCTCTCTCTCTCTCTCTCTCTCTGACTCCAGACCCATGTCAGCAAATACTGGAAACTAAAATACTCAGCTCTTTCTCTATAAAATGAGAGGATTAATTAGAAGTCCCTTCCAATTCTGGAGTCCAAGGAGGCCCTGTAAGGCACACATGGAGTGTTGGTGAAGTCATTATGTCTGCCTCCTTCTCAGCCTGTCTGAGGTGAGCAGCCCTCCTGCTAGTCCAGCATCTGGCAGTATCACGGGATGCCTTCCCTGATCCAGCCTAGGAAGCAGGGTGACCATCCCCTGTTGTTGCAGCTAGCAAATGGTTTTACTGTGCTGTACTGATAATGCCACAGGGCAGCTGTTGGTGAAAAGAAGGAACATCATTCATCTCTTGTGTAGGCAGCACCAAGACCTCCACAGCCTTGCCAAGAGCTGGAGGTCTTTTATTGGTGTCAGCCCCATCCTTCTTGTCTTGCTCCCCCATTGTCTGCCCTTTAGCTGTGCAGGTACAAACCAGAGACAGAATGTATGGGGCCTTTCCTTTACACTGTACTGATTACTAATGGTGCACACCAGTCATTCAGGATGTCTGGACACTCTGTGAAGTAATGGGATTAAATGTCATGATTCTTAGGGGATGATTAGATGGAAATCAGGGACTTTGAATTAACTCTTGATCTCTCAGGGCCTTGTTAAGAAAGTTGTAGATTGTTCAGGCCATTGACTCCTGGGAAGAGCACTGGATTTAGAGTCAGAAGAGCTGGGTTTGAATTCCAGCTCTTCCATTCACTAGCTGTGTGACCTTTCTGAGTCTGATCTGCAAAATGGGTGGATTGGACTACAAGGTTCAGCATCTTTGCTAAAAGGAAGAAATGCCAAAGAAGTACCATATGAGTTCCCTTTTTCTATTCTGTTATTATTCTAATTAAGCATTAGTAGAGGGCAACTATGAAAACTATTGATTAAAACAAGGCTCTTAGGCTCCCTAGACTTTTCAGGTATCCATCCCCTCAGGAAGAAGGGGAAGAGGTAGAATGCTATGGAGAGGACCGTGAAGTCTTGTTCTGACTCTGCTAATAGTAATAATGATAATACTACATGTTTATATAATGCATTAAGATTTCCATAGCACATTTACATAATTAATCACAATAAACATTTATTAAGAGACTACTATGTGCCAGGCATTGTGCTAAGCGCAAAAGTGAAACAGTTCCTATCTTTAAGTAACTTACATTCTATCAAAGACATGTGCAATAAAAACCAGGTAAGTTTATGTGAGAAGGTACTAAAATGGTGGGGACTGGGGAGGATCAGGTGAGGTCTTATGCAAAAAAAAAATGCTGCTTGCTTGAACTGAGTTATGAAGTAAATTAAGAGATACAGGTGAGAAGATTATTCCAGGCATGAGGGACAGAAAATTCAAAGGCATGGAAATGGGAGATGAGGGTTTTATGTGAAGTACAACAAGAAGGTCTATTCAACTGGATTGTAGAGTGTCTGAAGGGGGATAAAGTATAACAAGATGAGCAAAACAGATTGGGGGCAAGTTGTAAAGGGCATTATCTCATTTAATCACAAAAATTTTCCATATCACTTTGGGCAAGTCTTTTCTTCTCCTCTTGTCCTTAGTTTCTACACATATAAAAGAAGTTCATAAGAAAATAGCATGACATTGGTCTAGAGATTCTCTAATTCTTTGATTCTGTACAACAAACAATTGACAGATGATCTTATTCCCAAAGGTGGAGACCATGTGATAAATAAATTGTACTGTAAGTGTGAGGGCAATTGCTTATGACTTACGGTTTATTAAAAAAAAAAAATGGAAGGACCTATCCCTAAAAACTAGCTCGTTCATGTGCAAATAATCCATTGGTTTCACATTTTATTGCAAAACCACCCTTTTAAGAATTGCCTTAGACTGGAATATTCCTTCCTCTGGGCAAATGAGCCACCACTAATTTCCTTGCATTTATTTATTGACTTGCTAGTTCAGAATGATTTTTTTTCTCTCATTTTTGTCAGCAACCACCAATTAAAATACTTAAAGTGAGCCCAATTATTCCTGGAAAAAGATAATGCTCAGAAAATAGTCAGACTATGATGTCACCAGCTTCTTTCTAATTAATATGTGTGTGTCTATGGCTAAGCTAAGTTCCTTTAGCATTCAGGGACAACAGCTTCTGTACAATCATAAATTCCAACCAGGTCCCCAAGGCTATGAATGGACAATTGCTTATTTAAGGGGAAAAGGAAAAGAACAGAAAATTATAACCATTTACTGGGTTTGTAAAGCTTTTTGTTCTCCAGGATCTGTAGGACTTCAGGCCAGATGTTCTCCTAGCTCCCCAGGTGAGCCAGTGGGACAGCGTTTACAGGAACAACCTATCTGCCTTTGCCCACACTACTTGTGATGCCCAGCAAGGTTTAGTGTATGGGGTTGCATGGGGAGATCTGGATTTTTGTGTGTTAGAAAGAAGAATGGGAAGGGATGGAGAACCTGTGGCCTCGAGGCCACATGTGGGCTTCTAGGTCCTCAAGTACAGCCCTGTGACTGAATCTAAACTTCACAGAACAAATCCCCTTAATAAAAGAATTTGTTCTGTAAACCTTAGACTCAGTCAAAAGGCCACACCCAAGAACCTAAAAGGCCACATATGGCTTTAAGGTCGCCGGTTCCCACCCTGGTTTCTTTCCTGATTCTGGGAGTATCCTATACCAGGATACCAAGGGGGAGACCCCCATGAGACTGGCAGTCTGATAGAAACAACTATTCTTTCATATTCTGCTCTCCCTTTCTCCCCTTCCATGTTTCTTCACTCCATCCTTCATTTATCCTTTCCCACCTCCTCATTGCAGGAGCAAGTCAAAGACAAGAAAAATAGTCATCGATTTGGACTGTGAATCACCTCTGACCTTCTTCATTCTTATTGCAATTATCTCAGTTTTCTCTTCCTAAGACCTCTAGGGATTTACATACAACCATGATTGGCTAACTCTTTGGACCATTAGACAATATAACATCTGCTTTTAAAAAAAGTTTTGCAGTCATTCCTGATAAAGCTTCACTAAAGCCCCATCTTAATGGATCAGTGTGGCCTGGGGGTGATGCTGGATCCCACTTGAACACAAGCTAGACAATTCACTTAATCTCTCTAAAATCATAGGATCATGGGATTTATGTGGAATTATGGTAGAGAAGACCTATGAATTTGTAGATGGAAAATACTTCAAAGGACTTCCTCATTTTAGAGATAAGGAAGCTTATAGCCTCAGTTTCTTCATCTGTATTATGCTTTACTGCTTCCAGAGATCTTGGATCTCATAGACATGCATATTATGTCTAATGGTGTCATACATGCATCCTCATCCTATGAGATTCGTGTTAATGTCTTCATCTCAATTCTCCATAAATTCTCCTAAAATACTGGATAGTGCTTGGAGGCCTTTGAACATTTTGTGGGTATCTGGGGTCATTTGTACTTTATTCCTTACCTACCTCCTTTTCTGATTGTATATTTTCTAAATATATACTGTTAAATACTTATACTATGAAGATATGATTTGGAAAATCGGTAAAAAGAGGACAATAATTCAAGTACTAACCATTTCACAGGTTTATTATGAGGAAGGCATTTTTATGCCTCAAAGTGCTCTAGAAATGTGCTTGTTTCATTCATTCATTCATTCAACAAGTCTCTATTAAGTACCTACTGTGTGTTATTCACTGTACTAGTTCCAAATCTATGTAAATAGAAGCAATGTGGCGTGGTAGTGAGCCAGTCTTGAAGCTAATAGTAATAATAACATTTATGAAGTTCTTTACGGTTTGCAAAGAATTATATATTATCTCATTTAAATCTCAGAATAACTATGTGAGTTAGATACATTTATCATCCCCATTTTACAAATGGGGAAACTGAACCTGAGAAAGTTCATTTCAATTACCCAGGGTCACTCAGCTACTAAATGTCTGAGGCACGATTTGAAATCAGATCTCTCTAGCATCAAGTCCAGTACTATCTCAACCATTCCATGTTGTTTAATAAGAGCTGGGTTGAAGTCCTACTTCTGAAACGTATTAATTGTGACACCACAGACAAGTCAATTAACCTCTCCATGAAGAGAGTTCGCACACTAGGAGTCCCTTATGACAATATAATCACAGGTCTGGATTGAAAAGAAAGTTTATTGATTTGATTTGAATGGAATTCTTCCCTCTACCCCCAACCCAGTATGGTAAAGCTTTTGAGAAATGACCTGTGTTCAAATGGGAAATGTAAGAAGAAGTTGACAGGCTAAAAGTTGCTAGTTTGCTTCAAGAGAGTGAGTTTTCTTATCAAGAGGTCCTCACATCGATGAAATCACAAGACTGGACCAATTTTAAAAACAGTAAATAGATGGTAGATTCTGGAAGATTCTACTGAGTTGGAAAGGCTTAAAGTACAGTTTGTGTATCTGTCCTTTGAGGACCAGCCCAGCCAAATCTGGCAAAGCCAACATCAAAAAGATGACTAGTGAGTAATGAGTGGTTTCAATCACAGTAGTTCCTACATATTGCCCATTAAGATTTAGAGTGCTTGTGACCTGCACTGGGGCTGGAAGCATCCCCACTGCTGGACTCACAGCTCCTTCAAGTATTGATAGAATGAGCTGCAAGCCTGACTCCCAATACCATAGGACTTGCTCTCATTATTTACTGGAATATAAAAAAGAGTAGACCCTGAAGTGAAAGACAGCTAAAATCTAGCATTTTTCAGTTGAAAAGCTGTCACTTTCTCCTCAGCTAAAATTCACATCCTTCTAAGCAATTAATAATCTGCCGTAATGGCTTCCCTCCAAGCAGTAACTAAATAAACATAGCACCTAACAAAGAATGTGTAATGCTGGGAGCCAGGAGATGGAGTAAATATCCTCATGAATTTTTCTTTCACTAATTTTTTCTCTCAGGAGTAAAAAACACTGCCCTCTGAAAGTGCCCCAACTTCTACAAGTTAGCACAAATCAGAGGATCATAGATTTAGAGCCAGAGGGGATCTCTGAAATAATCCAGTCCAAGCCTATCATTTTACAGATGAGGAAACTGAGACTCAGAGAAATAAAGTGATTTGTCCGAGGTCCATTGAGTAGTAAGCAGAAAAGGTGAGATTTGATCCCATGCCCTGACTTCAGGTTCACTGACTCCACCAGCGTGGATACCCCTTCTAACAGAACAGATTGTCACTTATCCGGTCTTTGTACATAGTCACCATGGATTGCTGTGTTTGAAAAAACCCAGCATTTCACCAGTGAAGGCATTATGCTACCACCAGATAGAAGAGTAGAGACTCAGGGACTGAGATTTGTTTATAGATATTCCCATGGCTGAGAATCTTGTAGTTCCTCCTTAGCACCTTTAAAAAAAAAATCAAGCATAGAGGCATTTGAGAAATTAAATCACTTACCTGAAAAGAAAAAAAGATAGTATGGTACAGTGGGAATATCAATAACTCTGCAGTCATTTGGCCTAGATTTAAATCTTGCTTCTGATGCTTACTACCTTTGTGACCTTGGGCAAGTCACTTAACTTGTTTCCTAATATACAAAAGTAGTAGGTTGGACCAGATAGCCTCTGAGGTCCCTTCCACCTCTTGATCTATCTATAATCCAATGCCTTGGATTCAGATGATGGCTTTGCCAGGATCTCTGCCTCAAACTCTGTGGGCCTCAGTGTCCTCACCTGTAAATTAAGAAGGTTGGGTTATGTAACCTAGATATCCCCCTCTTGCTCTAAATCCAGACTTCTATGATGTATTATCATATAAAAAAATCAAACTAAAATAGAATTCCTTAGAGACACCTTTTCAAAACAAAATAGGTGTGTGTCTGTGTGTGTGTGTAAGACAATGAGGTATGTAGATAGAGTGCTGGATATGAAATCAAGAAGATTTTGGTTCAGATGTGGCCGCTGATATGCCATAGCTGTGTGACTACAGACAAATCACTCCACAACTCTGAGCTTCAGTTTCCTTATCAACAAAATGAAGGGCTTGAATTTTATGACCTTTATGATTCTTTCCAGCTATAAATCTTAGGATTTAAGGGAATCTTAGGAACCTAATGCCCTTGATCACAGTATGCTACCTCATTTATTTCTCTTGAAAAGTAGATTATTCTTGTTAGCTCTTCAAGAAGATGAATAATAGGACATCAGTGAATAATGACAACACACAAGAGATTATTGTGACTGGATTGTTTCATGTCCAGGACAGTTTTCTATAATACCTGACAATCATGTTGTCATCTGTATTGTAAGAGAACAGCCACCTGAGTAACAACAGATTGGTTTTTACTGTAGAAGACAATATAGAATGCTTCCTGACTCCCTGAGGATATGATAATGACATTGACGATGTTGATACTAATGCCTCAGGATTGTATAATTTTAAGTGTTTTCCTCACAACAACTCAGTGAAGTATGCTTATTGGGTTGAGGTAGTTAGTTAATGTCCATGGATCATGTATCGGAGTTTGCACAGTTTGAGAGGTATAGGATCAGACAGACTGCTAAGATATGTGACTGATGGCAGCACCCTACAGAAATTTGTGCTTATGGCTCTATCTGCTCACACTCAGAGAGAGTTAAGGACATAGCATGACATTACTAAGGTGCTTTGGACAGAATCTCTAAGATAAACTCTATGTTTTGGTTAAATTAATTGCCTCTAATTACATTATTGGGTGCAACACAAGGCAGGAAGGACTTGGGTAAAAGGAACAATGCAAATAATAGCATCCAAGAGAGATGTCTATCTCTAGTTCTGTAAATTTAGTGTCAGGGACAGAAAAGGAGTTGGATTGGTTGGGTGGCAAGAATGAGAACAAGATAGCTTGTGTGTTCCATCACTATTCATGAAAGGTCTAGATATTGAGAAGAAGGTGCCCAGCACATTGGGTGAATCCCCTGTGGAGGACGTATGGGAGAGTATGTACAAAAGTGGTATAGGATATGAAAACAGGGATAGATTAGACTTTGCACTCTTGGAGGGGGTACCCATCCATAGCAGAGAGATAATAGACCTATTGAGATATCTATAGCTTTATGTCTTAGAAGATGAAAAGTAAGCTTTTCACTAAGTGCTAGTGATATTTCTCCCTAACTAATCCCCACTGAGAAATATAGATATTTCTTTTATTTCCCATGTAAAGGAGGCATTTTTGTAGGTTGAGCCAACGTATTCAAGAGGTTTGAATTCACATATTCTTGGGCATCCCGATAAGGGAGTGGATGAATCAAATCAAAGGTAGCACGTAACAGACCCTTGATTAAAAGAGAATTTTACTAATGAGAATCAGAACCATAGGATTTTCTCCTTCCCCCACATGCCCCTCAGAAGGCTGAGGTAAATATAAAACAAGCTCTTGTTTTAGTAAAACAATGACAGGATTTGCCTGTATATTAGACCTCAGTGTACTTTCAGTCCAATCTCCTGCATCTTCTCCATCTGCAAAGCTCTGCAATTAAGATGGGTATTCAGAACAATGACCCTGAGAAACCATAACAGCCTCAATCACCACAGAGTCTGTTAGGTACCTACACTGGCTGACCAAGAAAGGAAAATGGACTGAAGTTTATTCAAAAGATCTGCAAAAAAAAGGGTAGAAACAAGTGTTCTGTTTAAACTAGACAGATAATTCATTCAATCAGTATTCCCTGATCATTCTAGTTCAATGAAGCTTAATAGTCTGGTTTTATCTTGGAAGGATTTGAATTCATAGAGAAATGATTAGCTCAACGAGCACTGAAACAAATGTTTAGTTGTCTGCTAAAAGACTACCAGCAAATCCTTCCTTCTGAGTCTCACTTGACATCTCCCAGAAAGTCTGGGATACCTATGACACACCCAACAAGTGGTCATCCAGTGTCTTTGAGGGAGATTCCATTACCTCCCAAGGAAGCTCATTTCCTTTTGGACAGCTCTTATTGTTAGGAGAATAGATCTATACTTGTTTTTCTAAAACTTCCATCCTTGGCTCTCAATGAACCCTAGGGCCCAACAGAACAGATCTAATCCCCTTTTCATGTAACAGTCCTTCCAATGCTCAAATAAAATTAACTTATCCTCCTCCCAGTTTTCTCATCCTCAAGATAAATATTTCCAATTTCCTCAACTAATCTCCATTTATGACATGATCTTCAGGACTCTAGCCAACCTGAGTTACTCTCCTCTGTACTCCTTTTCAGCTTGTCATAGTTATTCCTACAATGTAGCACACAAAATCAAACACAGTACTCCAGGTGTGGCAGAATATAATAAAATGTTGCTTCTTTTATTTATGTCACTCTCATCATAGTTTAGGATCACATTAGCTTTTATGCCTTCCAAGTCACACTGTTGACTCATATTAAATTTGTGGTCCACTAAAACTCGGACATTTTTCACATATAAAGGGGATGGACTAGGCAATGTCTATGATTCCTTTAGCTCTAAATCTCTAATTCCACCAGATTTAGGTTCTGTTGTGACTTTGAAAAAGAAATGAAGAAAGAAGAAAAGAAGGAAGGAATAAGGGAAGAAAAAGAAAGGACAGAAAGGAGGAAGAGAGAAGGAAGAAAAAAGAAGGTAGGAAGAAAGGGAGAGAATTATGAGAGGGAAGCATGCCTCACTCTCTTGAATCCACCCTCTCAGCAGCTCAAAGCTTTATCTCTTGTACTATGTTCCAGAAAATTGTTCTGATCATTTCTATGCTACTCGTAGAATCAGAAATAAACTTTTTAAAAAGTGCCACTATCACACCCACACACAATTGCTTAGTACAAAGAATCAGAAAATTTGGATCCCAAGTCCTAGTTCTGATGGTGTGTTAATCTAGGCAGTCACTTATCCTCTTGTAAAGTGAGCACATAATATTTGCCTGTTTCACAGGTTTGTTAGGGGAAAATGCTTAACTGGCAGCATAGTTGTAAGTTATTGGGAAGAAAACAACAGAACCAAATGAGAGAAAAATAATACAAATAAATACTAATGAAAACCCCTCATTTTCAGTGACCTGTTATGTGGATCCCAGGCACAAAGACTTCATCCTGTATTTGTCCATTTGCCTTAGTGACATATTCAAAACCACAGAATATGCTTTCTCAACACTTGAACGATGGACAAGTTTGATGAGCACGTAGGAAACAGAACACAATTCCAGCTTCTCCTTCCTCATCCCCCAAGTTACATCAGTCAGATCCCAACGCGATATTCACTCCTAGCTTCTCCTCCCAGGGGAGCAGGAAAACTCCCTCCCAAGAATCTCTGGGGGGGACTTGAAGCCTGGTGGCAAGCGGAGTGGGCCTTATAAAAGCATCAGGTCCACTGACCCTGAGGACCAAGGAGAAAAGAACTAGTGGAATTAGTTTTCGCGGCATCTCCCTCGTGTTTTAAATTTTTTTTACTCTCAGTTTCTATTTCAGGGGAGCCTCTCATCCTCTATTTAAGGAGTGCTGATCATCCGTGAGGACATGAGCTCTCCTGGGTAGAAGTTTCAGCACCTCGGACAGCAGCCCCTCCCTTCTGGGCACTCTGCAGCTCAGACAGGCATCCTCGCTAAAGTCAAACCTTTGCTAACCTACTCCCCGGACTCAGCACCTGCTTCAACCCTGAGAGCACAAGAATGGGGACACCTTCTCCCCTCTTCCCCACTGGTTAGACGGCTCCTGCCCAAAGACTACGACTCCTTACCCCATTATGGTCAGATGCTGGAGCTTCCACTTCTCCCTCTCTAGGGTTGATCAGAGCTGTGACGCTCAGTCCCTTTGCGTTACGCAGCTCCAGACATCAATGAACCTCGCTCGGGTCCCCAGGGAGGGAGCCAGGAGAGAGCCGATGCCCTATTCAGAATTCTTCCTCCTTCTCGGCAAGGTCCCTTGCGCTTGATAGCACAGGGCTTTCTCTCATCAAATGGATTATCTTTTGGGCGCTCAAAGTGGAACAGGAAAGGGGGAGGGGTGGAGGTGGTGGTGGGTATGGTTGGGTGACGCTGCCCCTAACATGGCCCCCGCCTCCGGGTTTAATTGGTGTCCTATTTGTTTGTAGGAGAGAGAGGGATGTATTGGAGAAATTCTCTGAGAATGAGTCTCTTAGCTGGGGGCAGATATGGGGAAAACGAGTGATCGAGACACTTTCTAACACGTCTTTCTTCTTCACTCCTCCCGCCCCCACTCTCCCCTTACCCGGACCATTGCCTGGTCAGACATTACCTTCCCCACCCCCATCTCTCCCCCTTTGGCCCGGTCCTGAGGAGGTGAGCAGTGGAGCTAGGCCGGGTCAGCTCCGGTTGCCTTTGAAGAGTTTGCTCTAGTAAGAGGGCCAACTCGCCCTCTTCCTAGGTTTTCTCTTCTTTTGGGATGCAGCCGGAGAAGGGCCCCTTCCTTCCTTTCAGGTTGTGTCTGTCCTAAGGCAGAGGAAGGAGCAGAGCGCAGAGGGATGAGAAAGGGAGGAGGGGGAAGGCTGAGGTTTGCCGGTCGAAGAGGTGGGGAGAGATGGGGAGGAATCCCTCACTCCTCTCCTGCCTCCATCCTTCCGCCTCCTGGCTCCCAGGCGGCCCCGGCTCAGTTCCTGAAGAGCTTGGCCAGCAAGGCAGAACCCCTAAACTGGAGCCTCCCGCCCCCCACAACGCAGACGCTGTCCAGGAGATTTTCCAAGGCGGAGTGTCAGAGATCTGCCCCCCCGCCCCCAAGCACCTCTGCCCCCAGGGGATCCCTCCCGAGCTAGAGCAGCAGAGCTTACAGCCTCCGCGCCATGTTCCCCCTCCCCACCTCCCTTTCCCACCGTTCCTCTGGTTAATTCAGGAAGAGGCTGGGAGGAGGAATCAAGGGTAGGGGGTTCGATGGAGGTGGAGAATCAAAGGCTAGGGGTGGGAACCCAGGTTTTCGAGAAGGAGAAGGCTTACTCACCTGGCTGGAGGATGCAGAAGGTGGTGGAACTGAAACTGGGGATCGGATCTGGGAAGCAGCACCTGCCGTACTGGTTTCTGTGTATCTGGTGGTTGTGTGTATGGGGGTAAATGCGGGGCTGCGGGTGATGGGAGCAGAAGGCAGGAGGTGGTGGCTGCCTCCGCCGCCGCCACCGCCACAGCCACCGCCGAAAGCTGCTTCTCAATTATTCAGACCGCTTTCCCTCCCCCTTGCAGCCAGGCGATCCTCCCTCCCTCTCTCCCGCTCCCTCTGTTTCTCCGCCTCCCTTCCGTCACGTGGCTAACCCAGCCCCATGCATTATTTAACTCGAGCCTTTCACCGACTCCCCCATGAAGCTGTCACTGCTGCCAGCTCTCCCCACCCTAGGCAGGTCCCCCCTCTTTGTACCCCGCCTCCCTGCACTGTGGTTGACACCACAGCGTCCCAGCGTAAGGCAACTCTGGCTCCATCATGGTGGTGTTGCAGTGTTTGGGATGGGGAGGAGGTAGCTGGAAATGGTAGCAGTTTCCTGTCCTGGGAGAGCAGGGTAGGGCTACGAAGCATATGTGGAGAAGGGAACCATTCTTCCTTCTTCATAAAAAACCATTTGTCAAGCTTCTGATTACATGTGGCAGGGCTGATTTTGGACCTGGCCAAAGAGAATTCCCAGGGGCCAATCATTACCCTCTAGGACCTTACACCAAAAATGAATCACAGAATTCAAGATTTCAAAGGTATGGGAAATTCGTAGGAAATATTTCCAACCCCTACATGAAAAGCAATCCCCTCTCCCACATGTCCAACAAGTGGTCATCCAACTTTTGTTTGAAGACTTCTGTTGAGAGGAAAGCCACCAACTCCTGAGACAGCTCATTCGGTTTTTGGACAGGCTCTAATGCTTAGGAAGGTTTTTCAGATATGGAACATAAATCTGCCTGTAGGCAACTGCCACCCTTTGCTCCTACTTCTGACGTCTGGGAACTACATAGAACCAGGCCAATCAATCATTTCTTGTAATAGTCTTTCAAATTCTTGAGGACCATTTTTAATGTCTTCTCCAAGTCTTTTCTTCTCCAAGCAAAACATTCCCAGTTCCTTCAACCTATCATAGTGTATAGTGTGTTCTCCAGTCTTTTCATCATTCCTATACATCTTCCATTTCCCTCATCACATAAAAGGGGACAGGCAGTGAGCCTCAAGGGAAAACCACAGGAGATTTTACTGATCTGCAGAGCTCAGCCTCTCCTTTTTATCCTTTCCTCATATCAACTTCCATTTTCCTTCAGTTAAAACACATTCATTTTCTTTTCCCTCCATCCATCCTCCTCCTCCACAGCAAAGTCTGTTCTTAGGAAAAGATCTGATGAATCTCAATCATTTACACCTCATTAGAGACAGTGTTACCTCTCCAAAAGGATATTTGCATTTAAAACCTGAGCTATAATTCTGGGATGACAGATTTTGTCCTCCATTAAGGAGATTTCTGAAATTAGCCTGAAGGGGTGTGTGTGCCCCTGTGCTCACACAATGATTTTTAATTTCAGAGTCTTTCTTTGCTTTTCTGTCACAGACATATAAGTGGTCACTGCTCATCCCACTAAGAAATGTAGGATAGATCATAAAATGCTGAATGTCTGTGTTCTTTTTCTGCCAGTCTCCAATCACAATAGTAGTAATAGTAGCTGATTTTCACATAATGACTTAAGGTTTGTAAAACACTTTACACACATTATCACATTTGAACTTCACAATATTCCCATGTATTATTATGTAAAATGTATAACCATTATAGGTATTATTAAGTGTTTCCTCTCCCTAATTTGACATATGAAGAAACAAGACTCATAGAGATTAAATAACTAGGCTTTTTTCTCGAAATGTTCAAAGATCATCCTTCTAATGTTTTCAAATTTTATCATGATTTAACCAAGTGCTCTGGTCTTTGGTTTGAAGACTCCACTTCTCTTCTCTTTGTAAAGGAATTGTGACATTTTCTCTTTTCTCATTTTGCAGCCCATCTCCTATTCTCCATGTCTTTCAAATATTACTCAGATTTCTTTAGTCACTCTGATCCTCTAATTCTTTGGGTTATCATTTGTCTGGTTCAGTTAACTTGAATTCATCAAGGATGGCTTGGTGCTTTCTTATGATCTGCTTACTTCATGCTAATTACTTAATCTTAGGTATAAACTTAATACTTTTGATCTGTTCTTTCTATACTAAGACCAGTCTTCTTATCACAGGAAAAGGAAATAAATGAGAGCAAGTACTTGTCTTCTCTCCATCATTTATTTTTATTGCCCCATCCACTCTAGGCAATCCCATCTTTTCAAAAAAAAATTCTTTCTGTGCCCCCCTCCCCAATGTAGCTAACTGTCTCTTCTTTGTTCTTAGTTTATCTTGAAAGCATAAACTTATTCTGCCCTTTACCATCCCTGACTCTATTTTACATTGTTTACCAAATCGTTTATTTGTCTTTGCCCTTCATTGCTTGCTGCTGCTTTCATCATCTGTACTTCTCTTTAAAAGACCTAAATTGGTTAATGAATACTTTGTACATTCATATTAGCCTTTTTTGGGGATGGACAAATTTCGGCTTTTCTTCCTCACTGAAAGTTTCTTTTTGTCTTCATTTCTCAGTTCTCATGGGCTGATTTCCCCTGCTGAATTTTAGTCAATAAATCAATAAGCCTTTATAAAGTTTTAATACATACCAGGCACTAGGATAAGCTCTGGGGTTACTAAAAAAGGCAAATGTAGTCCCTGCCCTCAAAAAACTCACATTCTACTCAGAAAGGCAACATGTAAATAATTTGGCACACCAAAGATGTATACAGGGTAATGGAAGGTGATCTCAGAGGGATGACATTACCAGTGTTGAGATGGATATGGGGAACCAGGAAAGTCTTTCTGTAAAAGATGGTGTTTACTTTGATTCTTGAAGAAAGCCAGGGATCGTAAGAAGTTGAGGAGAGGAAGGAGGGCATACTAGGCATCAGCAGTTGTGAGTGGGATCAGGAAAGGCCTCATGTAGAAGATAAAAAATTTCAGTCAATCATCAAGCATTTATTAGGTTCCTATTATGTACCAGACACTGTCCTAACTACTAGGAATAAAAAGACAAAATGAAAACTGTCTCTTTTCTCAAGGAGCTTACATTCGAATGGGGGAGATGACATGCTTATACAGAGGAATTTGCAAAGAATATGGAAGGCATCCTTGGGTGTGTGTGGGAAGAGCAGGAAGGCACTAGTAACTGGAGATCCTGCCTCTTCTACCTAGTAATGATCCAGGACCATTCATCCGTGCCAGGAGCAAATTGGAACCAAATTAACCTCTGATACAAGATCATAGACAAAGTTCCCCAGAGAATGTGCCCAGGGGAACCATTATTTATATCAATTTTCACACATTTTCCTCTCTCAGGGAGAAAACATGAAGCATCTAACTGACAAATGCCAGAGTCAGGTCAAAGAATTGCTTTGCAAAGTTAATCAAAGGTGCCTGGATTGGCAAATATGCATTTTCTTTTAGTTGAGGGATCACTGCCTTGATGTGACAGAGAGGTCTGCATAGCTCAATGAAACTATGAACTATGTTGTGTGGGGTTACCGAGATGGACAGGTTACAGTGTGAGTTCTGACAAAAGGTGATCCACTGGAAAAGGAAATGGCAAACTACTCCAGTATCTTTGCCAAGAAAACCACATAGGACCATATTAAATGGTAAAATATATGACATCAGAATGAAGTGCTATGGTCCATGGGGTCATGAAGAGTTGGATACAATTGAACAACTAAACAACAAAACCAGCTGAAATATGTTTTGATGGGAAAAGAAGAAGAAGAAGAAGAAGAAGAAGAAGAAGAAGAAGAAGAAGAAGAAGAAAGGCTCAAGCTGAAGGAAAATTAGGGGAAAGAAGAAGATTTGTAGGAAAAATATTTGTAGGTTTTTTTAAAGACTAGAAATTGGATTTGGGGAGGGAAAATTTGGGGATATTCAAGAAGACAGAAGGGGAGTGGAAACTAAATTTGAGTTGAAAAAGGAGGAAAATGTTGGGTGGAGAAAGACTCAATGTCAAAGATATGATTTGGAGAAGAAAGAAGAGCAGTGGAAGACAGAAGGGTTGAGGAGGAAGAGAGAAGAGAAGGATGTTGCTAAAACAGAGAAAATAAAGGTGGATGTCATCTAACGTTAAGGAGAAAGAGGGAAACAATTTTTATGTAAGTATCTCTGTTAAATGCCTCATTTCTCAAATACATAGAGAGTCAAGTTAAATTTTTAAAAATAGAAATCATTCCACAATTGACAAATGGTCAAAGGTATATGAACAGGCAGTTTTCAGAAAAAGAAGTCAAAGCTATATATATTCACATGAAAATGTACTCTAAATCACTATTGATGAGAGAAATGCAAATTAAAACAACTCCAAGGTCAGATTTGCTAACATGACAGAGAAGGAAAATGATAAATGTTGGAGGGGATATGAATATGGAAAAATTGGGACACTAATACACTGTTGGTGTAATTGTGAACTGATTCAATCTTTTTGGAGAGCAACTTGGAACTGTGCCCAAAGGTTAATCACACTGTACATACCTTTGATCCAGTAATACCACTTCTAAGAGATGAAACAAAAGGAATAGGACCTACTTGTACTAAAACATTTATAGCAGCTCTTTTTATTGTGACAAAGCATTGGAAATTAAGGGGATGACCATCATTTGGGGAATAGCTTAATAAGTTATACATGAGTGTAATGGAATATAATTTTGCTATAAGAAATGATGAGCAGGAAGATTTCAGAAAAACCCGAACTTATATGAACTGATGCAAAGTGAAGTGATTTAGGGGAATGTTTCTCCCAAGTTGTGAAGACTTCCCCTAACAGAATGGATGGATGAGAACAAGTTGTTCCCATAGCAGGCTTCTCATGAAGACCTGTTGATTTATTGATTGACATGGAGTGATCACAAAGATGACTCGCATGAAAAATAGTATGAAGATGTGATGAAGCATAAGCTTGAAGACTTGTGAATCTACTGTGGGGAAGTAGGAAAATCAATGACAGACTATGATGGCTGCTCATTCTGAGTCAACAGGATTGTATACAGGTGAAAGGGACAAAGACTAATTAAGGAACTAATTCCTCCAAGTAGAGGTAGGGTAGGCTGACCAGGTCATTCCACAATGTGTCAAAATTAACTGACATGGGGGGGCATAATTCCTCCCTGTGGTGGTTCTCTGTTCTATTGTACCCTGAGCCTCATGGTCCTCTACTGGTTACATGCTGTGGTGCTCTCACTGCCTTTCTCAGCCCCAGCCTACTGCCTTGTGGGATCTATAACTGAGTTTCTCCATCCTAGTTCTGCTTTTACTTATTGTGATGGAACTCCACCCCCACCCCCCCAGATACTTCCTCTCCTTCCATTGGGTTTGTGGGGTCAGGGGTTATCAGTTGAGTTATGAATTCTCTAAGAAACAGATCAACCACTCTTGGGGCATGACTATGCCCAGTCCAAGCATACTGTCACCTTCCCACCCTCCCTACTCCAACTCAATTCACTCCATTTGCCAGAATTCCTAGGTTATGTGTCTTGTTTCCAGGATGGAAAGAGCCTCAGGTCTTGTGACAGGCTTCTTAGTTGCCGTGCATATGGATGGCTATACTGTTAGGGGTAGTAATGAAGGCATCTTTGAAAATGAAGGCAAAAAGACTGACACTTAACAGCTGTTACTAGTAGAAGAATGACCCTCACTCACTATAACAGCTTTCTTACCTTTTTCCAGCCCTTACAGCTCACTTCCATGACCACCAAGAAAACAACAGGGAATGCCAGTCTCATGCCAATGATACATGATGAAGATACTTTCAGATTATTTAGCAACAATAATAATAAATTACTGTTATTATTAAATTTTAAAATTTTATTTTGAAGTTAAACAATCAAAGTTTAAAGTACTTTTAAGGTTTTTATTGAAATACATTCTTTACAATAAGTTTGTGAGGTAAGTAATGCAAGGATTTTCTTTCTTATTATACAAATGAGGAAACTGAGACTTTGAAAGGTGAAATAAATTGCTTGTTGTCACATGGCTAGTAAATGTCTGAGTCAGAATTAAAATCTGAGGTCACCTGACTTCAGTTCCATGCGGTATTCATGACACCACACTGCTTTGGCATGTAGGAAAATCACTACTAGCACAGTGTTATTAATGGTGAAAACAAGTGATTTTAAAAGAAAGTGTTGGCATGTTATGTGTAAGGTACTCAGGCTAATGTAAAATGTGCATGCATTTGCATATTTAATTGAAGAAATTTTGGAAAATGAATCATTCTTTTCATTTACTCATTCCTTAATTATTTGGGGAAGGGTAATGAATTTGTAAAGCATTTTCATCTTCTTCCATGGAAGTGATAGAACAATTTATAAAATCATAGAAATGTGAAGGATTTCAAGAAATTATCTCATTTATATCCTATGAAATGAGATAATATTTGTAAAATAAAATTACTCAGCACACTGTCTGGCACATAATAGGCACTATAAAAATACTTATTCCCTTTTCCTTCACCTTTCATTCAACAATAATTTATTAAGTATTTACTTTGAATAAAAAAAATTATTAAGCACTTACTAATGTGCTAGGTGTTGTGCTAAATTCTGAGGATACATATATAGAAGACAGATAGTTTATACCTTCAAGAAGCTCATGTTCCATTAAGTGAAGGCAATGAATAATAAGAAAATGATGTCTAAAGAAGGGAGCTATTGTCTGGGGTGTCTCAGAAATCGGAAAAGCTTTCTATTCATCTCCTTTCACCACTTATCTATTGGAGGATGACTTTAAAAATTTTTATATTTATATCAATTCTTTGCATGTTTTGGGTATCATATCTTCATCAGAGAAAGTTGCTTCCAAGAAATTTTGGTCTATTAATTGTATCCTTTCTAATTGTAAATACATTTATTTTGCTCATGGAAAGGACTTTCAGCTTTATTGAATCAAAATCATCCATTTTGTCTTTTATAGTTGCCTCTATCCTCTTGTTTAAGTAAGAGTTATTCCCCTGGCCATGTGCAAGATGCTGTTTTAAGCACTGGAAAAGTACAAAGATGTTTAAATCATGCTTCTTGTCCTTGGGGAACTTATAGTGGAGTAGGAGAAAAAAGATAAAATGACTAATAACTTGAATATGATGTAATTGGTGACAATTGTGAAGTACAAGTAAAGTATTGGAGGGAGGAGAGCCAAGGGGGAGATGGAGAAGGGGAGAGAAAGGGGACAGAGGGGGAGAGAGAGAGAAAGGAGAGAGAGAGAGAGTGAGTGAGAGAAACGGGGGGGGGAGGGAGTGAGGAAGAAAGATAGAGAGGAAGAGACAGAGAGAAAGAGAGAGACAATGAGAGTGTTGAAACAGTGTCTTGCCATTGGCTAGCTGAAGCTTGGCCATTCCCTTGTGTGACTGGACAGGAAGAAGTTTTAAGGAGTAATGACAGAAAAGAAGAGACCCATCCATGGGAAAGGGAACCTTAGTTGCAAGCTGACCTGGGGAGATGAATAAGACAGGGAGCCCAATTGAGTAAACTCCCTGGCAGAGACACTGCATCTGGGAAAGAGTGGTATGAAGATGCCACAAAAAGAGAAAACACATTGGGGCGCTGCACAATCAGAGGTATGAGTTGTTTTGATTACATATACTATGAAGTGTGCCTTCTTCCAGTGAACTCCATTCCTGCTCTTTTTCACTGATACTGTTTTTGTGGGAGAGTGCACCCCAGGTTTTGGGGTGGGGACAGTGTTTAGCTACTGCTTTTACTATGATGTATTAGCAAATGCCTTTGCTTTGAACTAATTGTATTTATTGGCTATAAAAAGCAAGTACACCAATGGGGGTTCATGCTGCTGTTTGCTCCACTTCTAGACCATCTCAATGTCATGTTGCAGAACTCTCATGTCCTTTCCAGCTTGAGAACAGTAATCAAATTAACACTACCATTCCTGGGAAGCCGCTATGCAAGTCATTTGCCCAATGTCTCCAAAAACCATACTCCTTAACTTCATTGTTGGCTGTCACTTCCCTATATATGCTATCTCTTCCTCTTAGAATATAAGATCCTTCAAGTCATGAACTGCCTTGCTTGTTGTATTTTTGTACTTGTACTTAACAAGTACTTTGTGCTTGTACTTACCATAATATCTAGCATCTAGGATTTGATAAATTCATTTTCACTCACTCACTCTGTAGTTTTGGTAGTGTGGACCCATTGCAACTCCTGAACCTGAAAGTCCAAGAGTAACTGTGCCCCTGAGGATCCAGTCCTCAGACCTGTGAATACTGAATTCTGGCAGTGGTTGAGAATGGTTCCTGTATGTGTAAAGTAGTCTGAATTCAGTTGGTAGATGATAGAGCAACATGGCAGACTTTTACATAGGTGAATGATATGGTCAGAGCTTTGCTTTAAGGCCAGCGTTTTGGTAGGAATATGTAGGATGATTTGGAATGGAATTATGGAGGAGGTAAAAGATACAGGGAGAACAGTTAGGATTCTCCTGACATAGTCTGTTAGGATTACAGTTCTAGAGTTAGAAGGTACTTCAGAGGTCATCTACTTCAACCCCCTTCTCTCAGGGAGTAGGGAACTTCAACACCCAAATGGATTGGACATGACTGAACACCAACAACAGGCTATCTTTAAGGATTTCTAGGAGTGGGAATCCCCAGCCTTCCTTGATAACCTGGGCAGGTCTTCATCATCTTGGAAGTCCAGAAGTCTCCTTTACGTCTACCTGAAGTTTCCTTTCTGCATTGTGTCTGTTTCGTTTTGTTCAGCCTTCTGTTGAATGACAAAACAATAAGTTGCCTTCTTAGAATAAATATTCATGTGAAGAAAGGTGAAATGTTCATCTGTCACAAAGATAAGCATTATTAATTTCTTTTTGTTGCCCATTAATCCAATTTCCAGTCCCTTTCATCATCTTTTGGTTGCTCTTTTTAGTGTATGTTTCCCAGAATCTCTTGATTCTCCATCTTGGTAGAGAGGGTAATCAAATTTGAATTCAAACTTCTTAGTTCAAAGCATAGCTCCATAGCTCCATAGTCCATTACTAGAGGTATGATGATGGAAACATAATTTCATTTCTATAAGCCTCAGTTTCCTTACTTGTAAAATGGAGATAGTAACTCCTACATTGGTGGGGGGATGGTGTGAGGATCAAATGGGACATCTATAAGGCATATACATGTAAGCAATTCTTAGTAATGTCTTAATAATGCCTCTTCATTTTCCCTTCTTTATTGGGTCAGATAGCCCTCCAGTCAGTTTGTTTAGTCTTGGTTACATTTGTGTCAATTAATGAATCAGTTTAGGAACACTTGAAGCTATAACAGGAAATGAGGCAAGCTTAATCCCTTCTCATTACCGCTTAAAGACTGTAATTGCTGCACCCTCAACAGATGCCATATGATGGCTGCCTGAACAGCTATCCATTCATCTCATTCGTGTGCTCTAAGTATCATTACCCTCACTTTCCCCCAAATGTTCCTTCCATAGACAAAGACCTTAAATCAACTCTTACACACGTTTATCTCTTTGATTGGTTTGGAATCCCAGGGGGACTAATACGAAATATGACAGCCGTGAACTCTACTCCAACTAGAAACTGTGGGAAATTTGGCATATGGGATAATATTCTGTTAAGAACATTTCCTCAAGTGTTTTGTGTACCTAGTTGGAACAACTCTCATGGAAGAATTTTGAACATTTGGGATTTCTCTTGTATCT
This sequence comes from Notamacropus eugenii, assembly GCF_028372415.1. Classification (NCBI taxonomy): domain Eukaryota; kingdom Metazoa; phylum Chordata; class Mammalia; order Diprotodontia; family Macropodidae; genus Notamacropus; species Notamacropus eugenii. Next base: position 353,542,645 of record NC_092877.1, on the reverse strand, counting down.
GGCCACAGCTATATCTATAATGAAGTGAACTTAAAATGATTTTAAGCTTAAGGGAAGTGATCAGGGAAGTCAATGAGTAATTTGAAGAATTTTTCAATCAACCTGATAAGGTTCCAGGCTTGGGCTATGTTTTGGAGGCAATTGAAGAGAACCTCTTATGGAATAGGTTCATGCTCATTTTTACTATACTGATTGGGTTGAAAGCTTGGGACTGCCTCCTAATAGTTAGCCATTCCTCCTCATGCTGCATAAAAATCTCTCTCTCTCTCTCTCTCTCTCTCTCTCTCTCTCTCTCTCTCTCTCTCTCTCCTTTCCTCCATCTTTGTCTCTCCTTTCCTCTCTCTCTCTATGTTCTCCCTCTTGCCTCCTTCTGTAGTGCAATAATGGTGGGAATTGGGATTTCTCCTCCTTCCTCCAAGAGCACTTAAAAGTAATTTGTAGCAAAAGCACATGGCCATGGTAGACATGTCCTGTGGGAAGAGAACCTGATGGAGGGCTTTATAATCTTAAAATCACCCTGAGTTTGAGAGTTTGAGTGCTGGACAATTTGAAGACAAATGTTTTCCTGTTTCAGTGTGCTCAAAGAATGAGGAGCATATCATTCTTGCACAGCATCACACTTGGAGAGTAAAGCCAGTGAACTACTTCGCAAATCTTGTTTAGCAGTTTCCAAAACATGTTTTCCTTTTGTGGGGAGTTTAACCACAGAATGACACTAAGTGTGGAAGGATCTATGGAAGACAGAGGGATTTCACTGGAAAATCATAGTATTACCTTTGTTGCTAGCATGAAAACATGAGTGGATGTTATTTTACTAACATTGACTTGCTTATGGTTTTTCACACATTCAGCAATCCATGTTCTGACTTCAATTTTCGCTAGCCGTCTTCCATACCTGGGATTTTCTTCTTCATCTTTGTCTCCTGGCTTCCCTGGTATCCATTAAGTCAAAAGTAAAATCCCACCTTCTGCAAGAATCCTAGTACCTTCTCCCAAGATGGTCTCCAATTTACTCTGTGGATATTGTTTGCACATAATTGCTTATATGTTGTCTCATTAGACTGTAAGCTCCTTGAGAGCAAGGGTTGGTTTTGTCTACCTCTGTGCCCCTAGCTCAGCTTAGCACAGTTACAGGCACATAGTAAGTATTTAATAAATACTTGCTACATGACTGACTTCATATTAGAGCACCTGACTTGAGACTTTAAAGGAACCTAAATAATTTCCATTGACTTTCCCATTTCATTCCCTTTCTCCAGGGCTCACTCCTACCAACTGCAATGAAGTCAGTTATGGAATAGGGAGTCCAAGATCACCCTTGGAGTGAGGAAAATCTGTTTGAATCCCATATAGTTAAATTATCTCACTACCATGGTTTCCACATCTGTAAAATGAGGTGGTTGGACTGTTGATAAATATCTTATTTTTATACTAGGCATTTTTATATATGCATATATGTGTACATATATGCATATACCTATATATGTGTGTATATATGTATTTTGCATGCTGTCCCCCAATTAGAATCTGAATTTGAGAGCAGGGACCATGTTTTTGCTTATTTCCTCAGCGCTGCCATTTTGCTTGGCATACAGAGTTTTATAGCTGCTCTTTGACTGACTGGCAGACCTTCCAGCTCTAGATATATGGTCCTATGGTCAGATATCAAAGGCACCAAGGTCTTCCACTGAATCCCAGGCTATTGCCAGTCATCTTGACTTTTGCGTTGCCATTGGACCCTGATGACTCAGGAAGAAAGAGTGAGGCTGACTTTGTGTCTCTATCTCATTTAAATCCAATTCGCACAAGAGACAAGACCACTTCATGATGGCATTGGTCCTTTTCAAAACTGAAGAACAAGAAGTAGTACTGCTTTTATTACAACCCCGAGTTCAGTTGTCTTCTGGAAGGATGTATAACTGGTGGATTATTTCAGAGCATTCTCTATTTCTGTATCTGTTCTTAGGCTCTTATGGGTCTTTGGTGTATTTCAGATTTTTCTTTTGAGTTGAAATAAAAACTGTCCCATATTCAATATGAATTTAATATCTTGAGTACCTATATGGGAGGTGGGGATTTGTCCCTCATATTGGAAAAACCTAGGCATAAGGCATACCACAAAGGAAGCAGTAATCAACAGAGGTTTTTTCCCAATCAAAATACTGAGCCAAAGAAAAAGCTTCCAAGCCCACCAGGATTATTCTTGTCAGGTGTTTTCTCTAATGTTCTTTATTTTAAAATATTTTTATTCATCTTGTTCATTATTTCCCTATTACATGTAAAATTTTTTACTTAGGGGATACCTGCTGTGGGTTTACCCAGGCCAGGAACAATAACAAGTCATTTATATGGAATTTTAACATTGACAAAGTGATTTACTCCCAACAGCCATGTGAGTTAAGTAACGTACACATTAGATAGTAGACAGCAGAGCTGAACCAAGACTGTGGCTGTTGTTGTTTGTTTCTTTCAATTGTTTCCACGGTTCCTGACCCCATTTGGAGTCGTGTTGGCAAAGATGCTGGAGTGGTTTGCCACTTCTTTCTCCAGTTCATTTTACTGATGAAGGAAGGAGGCAAACGCAGTTAAGTGACAAAATCACACAGCTAGTAGGGGGTCTTCAGACCCCCTGCTCACATGCCCCCTGCCTGTGTGTATGTACTGAGAAGGAAATGTCAGTTATCAGAAACTCGGATGTCCATGGAGGATATTGACTGTCACTGTTGTGCCCAGAGTTTCCTCTCTTTCCTGATCAAGGCCATTTTACAGTTTGCAGGGTGAGGTGAGGGGCAGGACAGATTCCCTATTTTCTAATGACCAAAGGAATCAATCTGATGCCACATCATGAGGGACTCCAGCCATGCTTACTTCACTCCCAGCTCAAATACCTCTTTGGGCTTCTATAAGGTTACCCTTTCCCCACTTACTGCAGCTTCCCCCACCAGGTTTCTAGTTCCATTTTATATTTTGTTTTCCCCACTAGAATCCAATCTCCTTGAAGGTAGGAACTGCTTTGCCTGCTTGTATTTGTAAATGCTTGATAAGTGCTCTATTTGTCTATCATGATGGTGATGATATGTAGTATTTGTTATGAAATGTAGAAAGCTCCAGATACTGTCTTCCCATCTCAGCCACCAAAGCGATCACTCATTTTGTCAGTATTGTCAGAATGCCCTAACTTATTCTCAGAATTACTTAGCTCAACCTGTTACTTTGCTAGTCCCTAATAGCATTAATAAGGATGTTAACAGTGTCATTAATGTTACCTTGGTGAAAATATCCCCTTACAGAAGAAGGGAGATATCCCCCTCTTTAGTAGTAGGGAGAGGTGCTCCAATTAACAAGCTGCTTTCTTATTGTGACACTGAAAAGACACATATTGTCAATGAAACTAGACGTAATTTGTTTAAAAATTTTAGTTTTCAGCATTTAATTTTATAAGATTTTGAGTTGAAATTTTTCACTTTCCCTTCCCTTCCTCCTCCCCAATACAACATATATTTTAATATAGATTATACATGAACAATCTTATTAAATATATTTACACATTCGTCATGTTATAAAAGAAGAATCAGAACAAAAGGGAAAAACCATGAGAAAGAAAAAAGAGAAAATAGTGTGCTTCCATCTGCTTTCAGACTCCACAGTTCTTTCTCTGGATGTGGATAGCATATTGCATCTAGAGTCTTTTGGAATTCTTGGATCATTGTATTGCTGAGAAGAGCCACGTCTATCATACAGTGTCTCTGTTACTGTGTACAATGTTCTTCTGGTTCTGCCCACTTTACTCATGTAAATCTCTCCAGGTTTTTTTGAAATCTATCCATTCATCATTTCTTATGGAACAATAATATTCTCTTAGTTCATATACCACAACTTGTTCAGCCATTCCCCAACTGATGGGCATCCTCACAATTTCCAATTCTTTGCTACCACAAAAAGAACTGCTATAAATATTTCTGTCCATGTGAGTTCTTTTCCCTTTTTCATGATCTCTTTTGGATAAAGATCTAGTAGTGGTATTGCTGGATCAAAGAGTATGCAGTTTTGTAGCCCTTTAGGCATAGTTACAAGTTGCTCTCCAGAACAGTTGAATTGGATTTGCTTTTTAAAAGAGGTTACGGAGGAAAGGTTTAGTTGGTGCTGCCATTGAATACTAGGTTCAAATTCCAACTCTGCCATTCATTGTTTATCTGTAAAATGAGGGCATTGGACTAGATGATTTCTGAGGTAACTTCTACCTGGAAACCCTATGATCCAATTACAAGATTTTCTGTAGGAATTTTAAAAACTGTTCCTTAAATTGTGCAATAGACTAAGATTCTGTAGATTCAGACTGAAAAAAGTTTAAGGAGTCAAGAGTTTCCAAGTCTGTGCCTGACAACATTATTGACAATCCCTCTGGGATACATAGTCATGCTGTGTCCCTTAGTGTGGTACCAGGAACAGCAGGAGGAGTGAAGGAAGAATCATTCTGTGGGGGAAAAGGGAAACCTTCAGCTACAGTTCCTGTGAGTGGGTCCTTACATACTGAAATATCTTTGGGGCAATAGTTTTATAAATTCAAACACGCACCTTCTGTCCATTATATGCATTTGTGGAATATTTTCACAAGGTTGCACAACCTCAGATATTGCTCCCTCCCCCAGAGCTGCTTGATTAATTTCCCTAAGGCACAGGCCAATTATATTACGTATTTGTTCAAAAAATCTTCATTTGCCCCCTATTGCCTCTAGGATAAAGTCTAAACTCCTTATCCTGACATTTAAAGTCTTTTACAATGTGTCTTCAATCTACATTTCCAGCCATATTTTATATTAGTAAGTATCTGGTGGGGGAGAGGCAGCCCATCCTTTTCTAGAATTTTTAAAAATTTATTACACAGCATATGCTTCTTAACAGTACAGTGTTTTCAAAATGCAAATGATATCCAGTTTAAATCCTGTGCACTTATTACATTTTCCCCCACAAATACTCTCCATTGACCTCCAATAACAGTAATATCAACAGCAGCCTTACTCCATTAAGTCAGGGCAGTGAAATATGTTTGGTATGGTTTGTTTTGGTAGCAAGATGATGCATTCTATTTTCCAGATTCCTTTGTGGCAATGCTTGAGTTTTAATTCAAAACAACATTGCTAAAATTTATTGAAACAAATGTGGCATATCATAGTATAAATATCCCTTGATATTTTCTTTCTTAATTTAATCTTTGTTTCCCAAAACTAATGCCTCACAATTCAGCACATAAAAGAACTTTGTGCCTAGGTAGGAGTAATGTATGGTAGGGAGGCGGAATTAGGTTTCATATGGGAAACACTTCCTAACAATTAGCACTGCGCAAATGTGGAGTGGGTTGCCTCTGGGGATTGTGGGTTTCCCCTCACTGAAAGTCTTTAAACAAAGGCTGAAGGACCACTTACTTGCCAGGTGTGTTGTAGAGGAAATCCTATTTCAAGCAGCAGCTGAAGTAGATGGCCTCTGAGGCCCCTTCCAGCTCTGACATTCTATGGTTCTTGGACCTAAAATACACAATAATACGTTGCGTGTTTATTAGAAGAGTGCAAGAAAATGGTATGAGAAGTCTGAAAGGGAAACATTTGGGCCTTTGTCCTCTCTGACCTGGACTATGATATGCTCTTAATTGGTCTCCCTGCTTCCAATTTCTTCCTTCAGCAAACTGTCTTCCATATAGTTGTCAAAATTATCTTCTGAAAGTACAAGTTATATTTCACATGGTTGCTTAAAAACCCTCACTGGCTCTTATTGCCTCTAGATTAAAACACAGACTTTTCAGACAGGTGTTTAGGACATTCTATAATCTGATTCTCTTTACCTTCCCAGTTGTATGATTATTTGTAAGCTGGGCCCATAATCACACCAAACCAGTCTACAGATGGGTCCTTCAGGTATCCTGCAAGCTTCTCTTCCCTCTGCCCTGTTTCTGCCATTCCTCCCTTAAATTGGAAGTCCCCTAATTCTCCCTTGTAGTTGGGTTAGGGTAAATGAATAACCTCCAACTCCAGTTGTCACTACTTGGGTCATGCAAATTACTTTCATGGTTCAAGAAATTTCGTGAAGGCATTTTAAAGCACTAGAGGTGGTAGCAGAGCTGGTGACTTTGATCCTGCATTTTTGTTATTATGGTAAAAATCCCTTTCCCCTTACACTTATATTTACTTATCTACACATGATGAATTCCCTAGTATAATTTTAGCTCCTTGAGGGCATGGATCGTGTTGTTTCTGTCTCTGGATCCCCAGTGCTTAGTACATTTTGGAGATGAGTGTCTGGATTTATAATTTCATCAGTGTAGTAAGCCTCAGGGGTGGGAATTCCCTCTACTAATGCAAATTGGCAAATTCTGAAACTTGGAGTTTTAAACAGTTGCCTGGGGGCACTGGAAGGTTAAATGATTGGTGCAGAGGAACAAAACCCATATTTGTCAGAGGTAGGTCTTGAATCCAGGTCATCCTGACGCTATGATCAACTTATATGCACTATACCAATGTTTCTTACATTGTGGGTCATGACCCCATGGAGTTGAGAAAAGTTTGGCCACAGTTAAAGGGTTCTAAATATTCAATGACCAAAGTTTGATTAAAAATCAAACATAATGAATTAGAGATGTTTTTGGGAGCGACTGCCAATGTTGTATAGTATAAACCACTAAAGGCTTGGTTCTGAATACAAAGCGTGTGCACTTTGCACTGTGCATGCCTTCAGGTCATGCAATACCAACAAATGCTGCTAAAATGCAAAAGGGGTCTGAGTGGAAAAAGAAGCCCTGCACTATACTATGCTGCCTCATCTGCCTACCACATGAATAAATAATTTGTTGTGGAATTCTGTTGAATTTTACCATCCCCATTTGGCATATAGAGAAATGGAGTTCCAGGTTGGATTGGTAGATGTCTATGTAATATTAAGGTGAAGTATCCATCAAACAAACAATTTTGTTTGCATGATGCTATATATAGTTTGAAGAGAAATAGAACAAGATGATCTTAGTTCCTTCCTAGCTCTACATCTATTTCCTGTGTCTCTAGCCTGACCTCTGACCTCTGCTTGTTTATAATGCAGGAAGTTCTTTGACTGATGCTGGCAATCTTTTTGGCATCATGTAGACATAAGTCATGTGCCGCAATAAATCTGTTGCTAACACAGATCAGAACTCAAGGCCATGGCATTTATATGGAACTCCTTTCTCTCCAGGCTCTCTCTGACATCCAAGTACTTACCAATGAGGCTGGCAGGCAGGATGGCTCCAGATCCTTTCTCCCTATCCATAACCTCACTGTTGGCTTCCATCCAGGTTCAAAGAAGGGCTCTGAATAAAGAGAACAGGATCATGATGACAATTTGATTGAACCCCTCATGTCCTAGGTGGACAAGGTTGGGGCAAACTGATAGAGGGGAGGGGAGTGGACCAGTGCTGCTACTTCAGACACATAAAGGGCAGGCCTCTTCATTTACTGACCAGCTTCCTGTTCATCCTTCAGCTTTTTACTGCAGCAACTCTGACCAAGGATGTTTTGAAGAAGTATGAGAAAAGCAAATGCTTAGACAGCAGGGGAGATGAAAAATTTCAGGTCATTGGAACCACAGGTTGGTTTCAAGAAAGCCATGATATGTTTATTACTTTTTAAAAGAATTATTCAAACGGTGAAAGGTCAAGAAATTTAATTTTTATGGAGTGGCTCATCTGCAGGAATAATTGGAAGTTAATTTAGTTGCAAAGCCTATATCTTTATCACATTAAAGTTTAGCCTATCAAAGTTTCTGTGTGCCCACATTGCAAACTGTTCCTTTCCAAGAGAGACCCTTTCATTTATCAAATCATTGTATGATTGATTCATTTTCCCCACTAACGGTGGACTGATGTTGCAAACTGTGTTTGCTATAGAAACACCAATTCACCTCCTTGACAAACTCCTTAAGATCCTCCAAGTAAAGAAGGATCATAGATTTAGAGCCAGAAGGGAACTTAGAGACCATTCTGTCCAATTTTTCAGATGAACAAACTGAGGCACAGAGAATTTAAGTGATTTGCCCAGAATCACACAACTGTACATGTCATTTGTGGCACAGAGGCAGCCCAATGCAATGAAAAAAATTATTGAATTGTGGCTTCATTGCACTTGCAATTTAAAAAAATCTTCTTGAAAGGTTTCATTGATGTAATTTTATATCATAACCATTTCTGAGTATGCTCCTCTTCCCACTTACTGTGGATATAACAAGGATTTGACAGTGTATACAGCATTCCTCCACCATAGTCCCACATGTCTCCAATTGAAGGAGGAATGTGCATTTTCTCATTTCTTCTCCAAGCTCCAGTGTCAATCAATCAATCAACAAGCATTTAAGTTAGGTGCCAGGCAATGTGCTAAGCTTTGAGGATACAAACAGAGGCAAAAGAGAACCTGCCTGAATGGAATATCCATTCCAGAGGGTCATCCTCATTATCCAGTGTTCTACTTCATCTTGTTTTTCTCTTTGGAAGACCTGTGTATGATGTTCTCCTGTTTCTGCTCCCCTCATTCGGCATCAGTTCATATAAGTCTTCTCAGGTTTTTCTGAAGTCTGCCTATTCATCACTTCTTAAAGCACAATAGTATGCCATTACATTCATAAAGCACAACTTCTTCAGTCATTCCCCAACTAATGGGCATCCCCTCAGTCTTCAGTTCTTGGCCACCACAAAAAGAGCTGCTATAAATACTTTTGTACATGTGCATCCTTTTCCAGTTTTTATGATCTCTTTGGAATATAGTCCTAGAAGGTATCGCTGGGTCAAAGGATATTCACACTTTTATAGTCCCTTGGGTATAGTTCCAAATTGCTCTCCAAAATAGTTGGATCAGTTCAACCCCACCAGCAATGCATTACTGTTCCAATTTTCCCACATCTTCTCCAGCATTTATAATTTTCTTGTTTTGTCATGTTAGCCAATCTGATAGGTGATGTGGTACCTCAGGGTTGTTTTGATTTGCATTTCTTTAATCAATAGTGATTTAGAGCATTTTTTTATATGACTATAGTTAGCTTTAATTTCTTCATCTGAAAACTGCCTGTTCATATCCTTTGACCATTTATCAATTGGGGAATGATTACATTCTTCTAAATTCAACTCAGTTCTCTACATATTTTAGAAATTAGACCTTCAGAAGAGACACTGGTTCTAAAAATATTTTTATCTCTATTGTTGTTGTGTTCATCCTTCTTTTTGAAGAAGACCATGACATCAGAGAAATGATGACATGACTTACACTTTGCTTTGAGTGAGGGAAGGCTGTGCAAGGTCACCAGCCTCACTTTCTCTTGAGTCATCTGGATCTAGTTACCAGATATTCATCAGAATGACTGGAGATGGCCCAAGATCCAGTGGGAGACCTTGGCCTCTTTAGGTTAAACCTTTTCACCTACTCACTTAGAGGAAGAGCACTTAGTAGGAATATGCAAGGTGTTTAATAAATGCTTGTTGATTGATAAGGATTGAATAATACATTATTTGCAGTTCCAAAGTGAAGACTCACGGATTCTAAAGATCCTCCTGGGACCTTGGAAAAGGATCCTAGATTCATAGAAGCCTATCATATTCTAAAGTAGGAATTGAGAGTTGGGAGGGTAAATAGGCTGAATCTGATGGAGAGAATGTTTTGAAAGTAAGAGAAAAGAAATTGACATTTAGGGTTAGAATCAGATGCTTTTAAACAAGGAGGGGGAAAGAGAGGGATTAGGAGAAGGGGAAAGAAGATGGAGAAGGGGAAAGAGATCAAGAAGGAGGAAGGGAGGGGAGAGAGAGAGAGAGAGAGAGAGAGAGAGAGAGAGAGAGAGAGAGAGAGAGAGAGAGAGAGAGAGAGAAGAGAGAGGTCTGAACTGGAAGCTAGGAAAATCTGGGCTCAAGTTCCTCCACTCTTCTCCAATATTGTCTATATGACCTAGGACATAGTAACCTCATCTCTCTATGCACTCTTTAGGACTTTAAGATAAAGTGAAGTTGTAGACCTGCAGTGATAGAGAAAATTCTTCCATGTGTTCACTAAATTGCTGAAATTACAAGTCCAATCTTTATTCATGTTTATTTGATACACAGAAGAATTTTCAAATGTGTGAGTGATTGGGAGAGAGAAGAGGACTAGTGAGAAGGATGCCCTCCAAAAAGTAAGAAGGAAAAGAGAATCATTGTGGCATTTTTCAAATGCTCAGAAGAGAAAAGAAAGGGGTTTAGGAGGAGATACAGATAAGCAAGACAACTTTGAAATGAACCTTTTGAATTTATTAAAAATCTTTTAAAAATGCAAGCTGTATATAATAGAATATCATGACATCATGTACAATCCCTTTTCCTATTACCTTTACATGGAAAAACTCATATTTGATGATATTTGCCAAGTAAAAAATTGCAAACCAAAAAAAGCTAACATTTCTATGTGCCAAGTACTGTGCTAAACACTTTACATCTGTTACCTCATTTGAACCCCATAGCCACTCTGGGAGAGAGGTGCTACAATTATTTCCATTTTACAGATGAGAAAAGTGAGACAGAGGTTAAGTGACTTGCCCAGGAGTCATGCAACTGGTAAGCATCTGTAATGTTAATTAGAGTTAAAGATCTTCTTTCTTGTCCCCCATTAATAGGCTGTACCTGAAGCCCATTAAGGGAAGTTTTTGTTAATTTCAAGGAGATACTGGGTCAGGAGGGTCATGATGCCCTCTGGCTCTGAAAAGTGTATATATACTCTGAGGTGAGGTTTTACTTTGGGGGCTTGGAACAAGGTCCATGTACCAGATGAGACTTTGGGTAGCTGTTAAGGAGTTCCTCTCCCTCCCCTCACCCCTGACTTAGAAAATCCTGATGTTGGTGTTTCTGTCTCTGGTAACTATGTATGTATGTAATGGTCAGACAGTTGGATCTGTCTGTTGATCTGTGATGTATGCATTGCTTATGGTCAGACAGTTAGAAGCCCTGTCTGTTGGTCTTTATTTCTCTGCTTGTATTTTCTCTGGTAGTAAATATAGTTAAAGTAGATTGTTGACCCCTCAAATGTTGCTTTCCTTTCAGAAAAGAAGATCCAAGAACCTGTATAACAGACCCTCCTATGTATGCTGGGGTGCTTGTTGCTATAGAATCTGAGGCAAGATTTGAATTCAGGTGTTCCTGACTACAGGCTGGCTGCTCTACCCCCATGCCACCTAGCTAAGGAGGGCTCTAGAGGGCACAGCTGAAAAGGAGGGGAATAGGGACTGTGGACTGTTAGGGTTGAGTTCAATATGGAGACATCAACGATTATTCAGTTGGTATTCTATAGGGGAAAGTGACCCTGGAAGAGGCATTTCATAGCAGTCATGAAACCCTGAAGGGGAAGGTGCAACTCCAGGATCTAGGCAAGGGACTAGAACAGTTGGTTGGCTAGCAGAAGGGTGTGGAGCAGAGCGATCATGCTCTACCCTTCAGATACCAGCCTTTGGGACAAATATCCCATCAGTTCATGCTGGTTCCAGCTCTGATTCAAGGTCAGGCTATGCCATCTACTGACTACAACACTGGACAAAGCCTCTTAACCTCTTGCTTCTCTGTAAAATTCAGATACTAATACTTCACTTTGTTATGAGAATCCAATGAGATGATAATCACAACAACATCAGCTTTTGATGGCTAAAAAACACTGTCCCTTTTAATTTTTCATTTAAAAAAAAAGATTTTTATTTCCCCCAATTACATAGTAAATCATTTTAAACAGTTTTTAAAAAAAGTTTTGAGTTCCAAATTCTGTTTAATTTCTCATATATAAAGTGAACTTTGTAACTGCAAAGCAGTGGGTAAGGTAAGTTATACTTTCCTTGCTGTTTTTTAGGGTGTCCTAAATTGGATGGAAAGTTAGAGGTCCTCTGGTCCAACTCATTCATTATTTAATGGCTTATATTATTTTGATACTATAGACTCTTAGCAGCTGATACCCAAACATGTCCCCTCCCCACTTTATTGCAACCAACAGACTGGTGGCACCAGTTACTTTCCTTTTGTACTTTTCCAGTTGTTAATAAAAAGGAAAAATGTGTGCTTTAACTATGATCCTATGGTTGCCACTCTGACCTGGGTTCTATTATCTTTTAGTTTTTTCTTGACCTACCTTGTAGTGATCAATGTACACTGATATACACACTATTCTTTTGATTTTCCTCTGTTAATTTTGAAGCACTTTGCCCAACGTTTTCTCTGAATTCCTTATATTCATCATTCCTTATGTTGAAACAATATTGAATTATATTTATTTATTATAGTTTGTTTACCCTCAATTCTTGGGCACATATTTGTGGGCATAGTGAATAGCATACTTTACTTGTAATCAGGAAAATCTGGGTTTAAATCCTGCTTCAGACAGTTTAAGTCTGGTTTCAAACACTTTGTAGCTACTGTGACCCTGAATAAGTCACTTAACCTCTTTTTGCCTCAGCTTGCTAATCTGTAAAACAAGAGGCTTCTAAGGTAACTTTCAGCTCTAAATCTATGAGCCAATGGGATTCCAACCCAGATTCTCCCACTCCAAATCCAGCACTGTCTGTGACACCACATTTTAGAGCCCATGAACCAATTAGTTCTCAAGTATCTAAATTTTTGGAGTAAATTTATCATGTGGGTGGGCACAACTATGTGATTGAACAAAGCTAAGGGAACAATCTGAAAATATTTTAATTTACATCTAATTTAAACCACTATCAAGTATGTTCTGGAGCTGCTTAACAATGAAAGAAACGAGTAGGTACGTTGATTGCAAAATTTCTGTATTTCTCCAGGGTTAATTGTGTGTTTGCATTGATTAGAGAACAATTTCCAATAGAAAATTGCAATGCAAAATTTTTCATTTATTTTCCTCTGAAACTATCTCTAGATTTAGCCATCATTAACCTTTTTCTGCATTACGGACATGGGCCCCTTTGGTGGTTGAGAGGAGCCTATGTACCCCTTCTCAGAATAATTTTTTTAGCTTCGTAAAATAAAATATGTAGAATTGCAAAGGAAACCATAGGTATGATACTTGTGAGGTATGGCATATAATTGTGATAGAATATTATTGTGCTAAAAGAAATTATGAAGGAGTATGGTTGCAGGAAAACCTGGGAAGATTTATATGAACTGATACAAAGTGAAATGACAGTACCAGGAGAACAATGTTAACTCTGATCAATACAATGATCCACCAGAACTCCAAAAGACTCATGATGAAAAACTGTATCCACCCCCAGATAGAGAACTGATGGATTCACAATGCATATTGAAATATAGTTTTATCTTTTATTTATTTTCTTGTATTTTTTTAAACATGAGTAATTGGAAATTTATTTTGTATAACTTCATCTGTATAATGGGTATCATATTTCTTACCATCTCAATGGGTGGGGGAAGGGTGGAGGAAGGAAGAAAAATTTATAACTGAAAATAAAAATAAAACTTAAAAAGAAAATTATTTGAAAAATAAAATACGAAATATTTCTAAAAAAACAAGTTCATGCATAAAAGATTAAGAACCCATGCTGTGGTGCCTCTTATGGTAAGGTCCATAATTACTGAAAGGAGTTTGATCTGATTATACATATAAGAAAAAACCTAGTGGCTGAAGAATACTTATTGGCTGTACTATGAAAGGCACTTAGGAAACCTACAGATCTTATCCATTACTATATATGCCTTTGATAGACTCTGAATATTGATATATAATTAAACTGAAGAATAAGTATAATCTGGATTATCTAAAGCAGAACTCCTTTAATGACCCTAGATTTCTCCCTGAAAGAAAGATTCAATTTAAAAATATTAATCTTCTACCTGTGTTGTTAGATGGTTGTTAGACATGGAACATTATAGTCACCAAAGAATTAAAATGGAATCTTACTCAGAAGGCAGTGGAGAAGCACATGATATGAGTGAATGGGTTACAATGCGTGACAACTAGGAAGAACCAAGACAGCCGATATCATCCAAGGAAAGTGTCATTAAAAAGAAGATATGACTGGTCTCATGGTAATTCAGCAGTGAATAACTGTTGAATGTCCTGAAAGCTCCATCCTTGAAACATCAGGAGAAATCAAAGGAGGCTTTCAACACAATAGGTGGACACCCTATGATGAACTAATGGGTGGATATGGAAAAGAGTTTTTCAGAATAGCAGCCTCTGATCCTGCAGAGACTATCTACATCAATGAGATCAAAGTTTCATTTGAGTATCTTTTGGGACAGCATATGAAATTAAAGCATGAAATGGGCCATCCACCTTCCTTCCTATTCAATGATGATGCTACTGAGCCACTGTAAGTAGAAATATAGCTTTGAGCTTTTCTTTTTTCTGATCGCAATGTTAGGTTAGTCATTGGATCATCATTTTCTCATAGTCATTTGCAAGGTTGGTTTTAATGATAACTGGGATCCATTAACTTTGTGTGGTTAAGAAAGGCTTGGAAAGTAGATGTTCCCTCAAAAAATCATGGGCAAATAGATGTCTGTTAATCTGCTACCACTCCATGGAGTACCTTCTGGCTATCCTATATCTCCTGTGATCTATTCCCCTCAACACAGAATACCTAGTTTCTCCTCCTAGGATGAATAGATTCTTGGCAAATAGCTTAAGCTTTGTAATAATTTGACTGCATCCTCCTTGGTATATACCACTCTTTTTTTCTGTTCCCATTGACCTTATGGTCAACTTCCTTACCAGATTAGTATAAGTATTTTAGGTACTCTACCTGTACCCTAGTTCACAATAGCTTTTGGAATACAGCATGAGAGAGTTAGGCATGGTCTTTAGTTTCAGAAGCTATGTAAATGCAATGATTGAGATATACAATGGAAATTGGCACCACAAAGTGTTTAACTGATCTAGCTCAGATGATTTATCTTGATGAACTAAAAAAAGCTTTGAAAATTGGCTTTCTTAAATAAGTTAGAATATAATGCCAGTCAAGTAGAAAGAGTCCAGAATTTCATACAGTTCACTTTCAGGGATTTCTATCCATTGGAATGGGTAAGTTGGGTTCAAATTCAGGTTCCTTTTTTAAAAAACTTATTTATTTATTTTAAGTTTTCAATGTTCATTTCCATGAGATTTTGAGTTCCAAATTTTCTCCCCATCTCTCCCCTCCCCCACCCCAAATCACTGTGCATTCTAATTAACCCTTCCCCCAATCTACCCTCCCTTCTATCACGCCCCTCCCTTCCCTTATCCCCATCTTCTCTCTTTTCTTATAGAGCAAGATAGGTTTCTATACCCCATTACCTGTATTTCTTATTTCTCAGTTACATGCAAAAACAATTCTCAACATTTGTTCCTAAAACTTTGAGTTCTAACTTCTCTCCCTTCCTCCCTTCCCACCCATCCCCACTGAGAAGGCAAGCAATTCAATATAGGCTATATATGTGTACTTTTGTTAAAGACTTCCATAATAGTCATGTTGTGAAGGACTACCTATATTTCCCTCCATCCTATCCTGTCCACATTTATTTTATTCTCTGTTTTGACCTTATCTCTCCCCAAAAGTGTTTACTTCTAATTACCCCCTCTTCTCATTTGCCCTCCCTTCTATCATCCTCCCACACCCCACTTATCCCCTTCTCCCCTACTTTACTGTAGTGTAAGATAGATTTTCATACCAAATTGAGTATGCATGTTATTTCCTCCTTAAGCCAAATGTGATGAGAGTAAGCTTCACTTTTTCCCTCTCACCTTCCCCTTTTCCCCTCCATTGAAAAAGCTTTTGCTTGCCTCTTTCATGAGAGATAACATGCCCTATTCCATTTCTCTCTTTCTCCTCCCAATATATTCCTCTCTCACCCCTTAATTTTATTTATTTAGATATTATCCCTTCCTATTCAACTGACCCTATGCCCTCTGCCTATATATATATGTATATATGTGTGTGTGTGTGTATAATCCCTCCAACTACCCAAATACTGAGAAAAGTTTCAAGAGTTACAAATATTATCTTTCCATGTAGGAATGTAAACAGTTCAACTTTAGTAAGTCCCTTATATTATCTCTTTCCTCTTTACCCTTTCATGCTTCTCTTTATTCTTGTGTTTGAAAGTCAAATTTTCTATTCAGCTCTGGTCTTTTCATCAAGAATGCTTAAAAGTCCTCTATTTCATTGAATGACCATGTTTTTTGTCTTGAAGTATTATACTCAGTTTTGCTGGGTAGATGATTCTTGATTTTAATCCTCTCTCCTTTGACTTCTGGAATATCATAGTCCAAGCCCTTTGCTCTCTTAATGTAGAAGCTGCCAGATCCTGTGTTATTCTGATTGTATTTCCACAATACTTAAATTGTTTCTTTCTGGCTGCTTGCAATATTTTCTCCTTAACCTGGGAACTCTGGAATTTGGCTATGATATAGGAGTTTTTCTTATTGGATCTCTTTCAGGAGGTGATTGGTGAATTCTTTCAATATTTATTTTACCATCTGGTTCCAGAATATCAGGGCAGTTTTCCTTGATAATTTCATGAAAGATGATATCTAGGCTCTTCTTTTGATCATGACTTCCAGGTATCTTTACCTGATCTTTACCATAATCTTTAAATTGTCTCTCCTGGATCTATTTTCCAGATCAGTTGTTTTTCCAATGAGATATTTCACATTGTCTTTCATTTTTTCATTCTTTTGGTTTTGTTTTGTAATTTTTTAGTTTCTCATAAAGTCATTAGCTTCCATCTGCTCCATTCTAATTTTAAAGAACTATTTTCTTCAGTGAGCTTTTGAGACTCCTTTTCCATTTGGCTAATTCTTTTCTTTAAAGCATTCTTCTCCTCATTGGCTTTTTGAACCTCTTTTGCCAATTGAGTTAGACTATTTTTAAAGGTGTTATTTTCTTCAGCATTTTTCTGGGTCTCCTTTAGCAAGCTGTTGATGTGTTTTTCATGATTTTCTTGCATTGCTTTCATTTCTCTTCTGAATTTTTCCTTCATCTCTGTTACTTGATTTTCAAAGTCCTTTTTGATGTCTTCCATGGCCTGAGACCATTGCATATTTGTTTTGGAGGTTTTGGATGCAGAAGCCTTGACTTTTAGGTCTTCCTCTGATGGTATGCATTGTCCCTCCTCATCCAAAAGGATGGAAGAAAATACCTGCTCACAAAGAAAGTAACCTTCTATTGTCTTATTCTTTCCCCCTTTTTTGGGCATTTTCCCAGACAGTTACTTGACTTTTGAGTTCTTTGTCAAGGGGAGGGTATACTCTGGGGACTTGTAAGTTCTCAGTTCCTCCAAGGTGGTACAATCAAGGGAGAGCAGTTTATTCCTCTCTTGGCCTGCACTCTGGTCTGTGAGCAGGATTACCTCTCCAGAGTCCCCATCAGCACTACCACACCAGCCAGCACTCCTCCTCACCCAAGGGCCACCACTCAGGGTTGAGATCCAGATCAGCTGCTCAATTCCCCTAGGGGCTTTAGGTCTGGGCTCCAACAATGGAAGCAGCAGCCGCCTGGAGCTGGGGCTAGACCACTACATTTCCTTCTCACCCAAGTGAAAGAGCTTTCTCTCTGACCTTTGAAACTGTCTTTGGCATTTGTGAGTTGAGGAATCTGGGACCCACAGCTGCTTCCAGTGATGCCTTGAAGTCAGCTCCAGTCCTGTTCTTGCCTCGGCATGGCCCATGGTGTGCGGCACTCTGCTCCACACCTGGTGTGGTAGACCTTTCTTATCAGCCTTGCAGGTTGCCTTGGGCTGGAAATCTCTTTCATTAGAGTCATTTTTTACAGGTATTTTATGGGCTGTGGGAGGAGAACTTCTATAGGTGTGTCCTTCTCCTCTGCCATCTTGGCTCTGCACCCTCCTCCCCAAATTCAGGTTCTAACAATGATTATAGGCAGTGTAGAATAGAAGAAAAATTTTGAAGGACTTGGGTTCAAATCCTAGCTCTACCACTAGCTGTGATTTTAGGCAAGTTGTTTCCCTTCCCTTGGCATTTTAGAGGAATCCCAAGGTCCTTTTTTAGCCCTAAAGTGATGACACTGTGAAAGTTACTTAATAGCAATGAGCCTCAATTTATCCATTTATAAAACTGGGATAATTTGCAAAGCCAGCCTCCTTGGATTACTGTCAGAAAAGCAATTTGCAAATCTAAAAGTTACCCTTATGGACTGATTTGCAATGATTGCCTGCAAAATAAGAATTCTTTCTGCTTTATTGTGAATGAATGAGGTGATGGAGAGGTAGGGAAAGAAAGAGAGAAAAAGAAGGTAAAATTTGGCCCACAAGCCTGTCAGTGTTCCCTTTGACAGTCTCTGATTTTTAATTTTTTTTTCAACAGTAGTGCCCAATATTCCTTCCAGAATATGTGGGAAAGGAGTACTGTCCTTGGTGCTGAAATGAACTTTTCCATCTGTATGGTTAGCTTGACAGCTTGGAAATGGTGCTCATCACTGCCACTGGGAAAAAATGCAGAGTTTACATTAGTGCTATCCAACACTTCAAGGAAATGAGAGCCAGTTTGCATATAGTGTGTAATAATATGGATGTAATTTTCAGCAAGAGGACAGAAGCAGGGGTTGGTGTATGTGCAACTAGCAACTGAATTCCCCTGGAAGATTCCAGGATCTAGTGGAGTGGGGATTACAGCCCCTGCTTGGGGGATGTCTTTCCTGGCCTCATTGAATTGATGACATGCTAAGTGAATGTATTTCCCCACTGCATCTTGACCACAGAAGTTGTTGCAGTTGTGCATCTGTGTTGCACGCATCAGGGGAAACAACTGTGTCAAGCAGCAGCTGCTCTTTCCACTATCCAAAGCAGTTACATCAGGGTCATGGTCAAGAGCAACTTTCTGAGAGAGTTAAGCCTGGAAATATGTTGGTTAGCAACTTCACTACAATCTTCACACTTGGAGATATCCCCTCTTCCTGCCAGTCAGTCCCATTCTTACAGTCTTTCTCTTGTTGTTTTGTCTGTTTCTACATAAAAATCTTGGGAGTAGGCAGAACTATGTATTTCCTTACTTTTGAGACCAAATTTTATCCATGTGTTCCATGTCACATCTGTGTGATATGTGTTCCTGGCATATTTTGCTGCCCAGTGCCTCTTTCTGTATTTCTCCCAGATTTGCTTCTTTTTCTTGGCTTCATCTCCTTCTACCTAAACACAAAAGTATAGAGAGAACAAAGGGTGTCATGTTCATGCCATCTTAAATGTAGCAAGTTTAGGGCATCTTAATCTCTTGCCCACATCTCTGACTAGGAGGATAATAGTTTTCTAGTTCAAGTGGGGATAAAATGTCCTGAAAAAGGATGGAGAAACTTGAAGGAAAATACTCAGCTGAGACAGTCAGGAGACCTTTGCTAGCAACTTGTTGGGCATGCACCCTTGAGGATGTCTTTTTTAGTCCTCAGATTTTAGATCTGTCAAATGGGGGGGGGCGGTGGTAGACTAGATATTCTTTAAGGTAGTTTTCATCTCCAAATTCTATGATTACTTTTAAAAAAAACTAGACAGACTATAATGCAAAGGGCATTAGATTAAGATACAGAAAACCTAGATTCCCAACCCAGTTCTGTTGCTTGTTACCTGTGTGACCTTGGGCAAATCTCTTCACATCCATAAAACTGCATTTACTCATTTACAGAATGAGGGTTTTGCACTTTACAAGCTGTATGATTCCTTTAGTTTTAATATACTGTGATTAGGTGACTAATGCAATACATAGAACTGGGAGTCCAAGCTTTCAGATCAGGTCTCTCCATGCTGACCTCCTTAAGGAGACAGTACAGTGGAAAGAACACTGGATTTGGCATCAGGTGGACCAAGATTCACACTTTGACTCTATCACTTGCTACCTATATTATCATGATTAAATTCAACTTCTCTGTTTCCTCATTTCTAAGATAAGAGGGTTGGGTTCAGTAACCACTAAAGCCCCTCTCATCCCTCAATCTGTAATCCTCAGTCTATTGTGGAATATTATCATTACTGCTTTCTTCTATTGATGTTTTAAAGTGGAGAATTTATTTAGGTGTGACTGGGTATCTATCATCCAAAGAATGCGAATGACTCATTTCTTAAGCCACAATGACCAGTAATTTATGGCTACATCATCCAGTCTGGATCTATGTGGTGTGATTTTGAAAGACATCTGGCAACCAAAAAATTGAAAATACTGTTGACTAGGGGAGGGCACTGACAACTGGATCAAGATAGATTTCTATGAGGTGCTGCTCAACCTAAGCCTTAAAGGAGCTGAGAATTGAAGTGGCAGAAGCCTTTGCTGCACACAAGTACTTAGTATGCATAAGTAGTAGCAGTCAATAGAATTTAGATTTCATCCCAGCACTTCTAGTTACTTTTCTCTTCTCTTTCCCTCAGTTTCCTCAGCTATAAAATGAAGGGGTTAAACTCCCTAATAACTTCAAATCCCATGATCCTAGAAAGATCTTGACTTTGCCTTCTTTATATTAGAAAAATAGTAGCCTTCCTTTCCCCACCCCAGAGTTAGCTCAGAACTTCCTGGAATTGCTAAAGGAGTGGATGAAAAACTGTGATGAAAGTGATGAGCTTCCAAGCTGCTCAATACAAGAGCTTTCCAGATGCATTCTTCTGGCTTAGTTTTGTTCAAGCCAATGAGATTTAGTGGATGACATCCAGATAGCTCATCAGGGGCTGTAGCTTCCTGCTTGGTATAGTCCATGTCTCACTTTAACTTAATTTTTTTCAATGAACAAAAGTCTATTTTCTTTTCCTTTCTACCTTCCATCCCTATTGGAAAAAAGGAGAAACAAAACACTAGTAACAAATATATATGGTCAAGCAAAACACATTCCCTCATTATATATTTCATTTTGCAATTCTCATTAAAGTATTTCATCAGAACTCAAAAAAAAAATACATGATAGTCTGAGGTTAAAGAAAAATAAGAGTGGACCAGTCAGAAAATAGCTGATCTTTGTGTAGTATTCTTAAAGTTACAACTCTGTGAGATAGGTGCTGTTATTATTCCCATTTTACAGATGAGGATGATAGTAATGGTCAGAAAAATAAAGTCATTTGCCCTACATCACACAGATTTGAGTAAGCATCAGAAGTGGGATTCTCTGTGACTGCAAGTCCAGTACACAACAATACTATGTTGCCTCTTCACAAATTACTTGTGTGCAATTACCTGTGTACCCTGGACCATAGATTTAGAGTTAAAAGGATCTTACAGAACTTGTAGACCAGGGGTTCTTAATTTGTGGAATATGGACCCCTCAGGGGCCCACTGATAGACTTCAAGGGTCTGTGAGTGGGTGAGAAAATAATATTTTTATGTTTTTTCCTTTGTAATCCTGTATACTTTAATTTATACATTTGCTAACATTATTCTGAGAAGGGGTCTGGAGATTTCATTAAACTGCCACAGAGATCCATGACACAAAAAGGTTAATAATCCTTTATCTAGACCAAACCCCTCATTATACAGAATAGGAAACTGAAACCCTTAGGGTTGAAGTAACTTGCCCAGGGTTATACGGGTATCAAATAGGAGAGTCAGAATCTGAACCCAGATCCTCTGCGCTCCAGCAAAACAAGCAGCAAGTCAAATGAAAACCTGACCACAACTACGGAAGATTTAGAATTGGTCACTTCACTGCTCTGTTCAGCATTTTTACCAATGAATTGGATGAAGACATAGAAGGCATGGTTATTAATTTGTGCATGATACAAAGCTTGGCAGCATGTCTAATATGTGTGAAAAAGAATCAGAATTCCCCAAGATCTTGATAAGTTGGAACAATGGGCCAAAATAAACAAGATGAGACAGCCTAGACAAATGTGCAATCCTGCATTTAAAACTCAACCAGCAGAGGTGGTACTGAATGACTGAGATGGGATTGGGGAACACTTTTTGTAAAGATGATCAGAGAGATTTAAGTGTAGGAAATGAGACCTAGAGAGTCCATCGGGGATCACAACTATACAGCAATGAAATGGATGGCCCCATAAAAGAGTGAGATGCCCTGTTGTCATGCTACAGCCTTATGTTCCTTGGGTAATCCACAACCCAGGGATACTGACTGACCATTTTTGCTCTTCCTTCATCATGACTCTTCATCTCTCTGCCCTTTTCCTTGGCTGTCCCCCATGCCTGCAATGCTCCCCTTCCTGACTTCCCTGGCTCCTTTCAAGTCTTGGCTCAGTCCCAACTTTCTAAAAGAGACCTTTCCTAGTCCCCATCAATCTTAGTGCCTGATGCTCCTCTGAGATAGCCTCCCATTTACCCTATATATGCAATGCATGTCTAGAGCTGTTTATGTGTTTTCTTCTCTATTAGACTGTGAGCCCCTGGAGAGCAGGGACTGTTTTTGTCTTTGTTCATACCCCCAGTGCCTTGAAAGTGCTTAATAAGTGCTTACTGGCTGACAACTTAGTAAAATTGCCAGGTGGTTTGTTCCTGATACAAGGGACCAAAAGCATGGCTCTCTTCATTCATCTTCCATCTGCTGGGATCCCTTCTCTTGAACCTAGGGAGCCTAGTTTGGGTGGCTTGAATAAGATTGCTTGGTTGAATATCCAGGCAGTACCTCAATTCATTCCCCACAAAGGGATAGGAAAGAGGAATCAGTGTTCATCATAGAGAGTAGCACTAATAAAGGAATAGGAGAGGGATTTTTTTTTCAGATGACTTATGGAAATCCCTCTCAGGAAATCAGCTTGAAAACAGCCCCTTATGTATTAGATAATTGACGAAGATCAGTCTTTGACAAGAACTGCTATGTTGCCAATATACTTGAGGATTTGCTAGTCAATGTAAAGTGCCATGTTTCATTGGCCTCTGAGGATGTCTGCAGTGACAAGCACACTTGTCTTCTGGCCTCATCTCCTGGGCAGTTTGTGACTGACTGATTTGTGTCTGTGCAGAGGTGCCATAAATCTTATTTGTTACCTAGGGCAGGTGATAGAGTGAAAGATTTACCCCTTGGTCTTAGATCTCTTGGAATCTCTTCAGTTTTCAGGGATTCCAGCTCTTCCTCTTGGGGCAGGTCTTGCGAATCTGAGAGAATTGGATTTTAAAGCTCAGTTTCAATTCAACAAACATTTAGTAGGCACCTACAATATGTAGAGCACTAAAAATACAAAGGGACCAGTGTCTACCTTCCCAGTGCCTAAATTCCACTAGGTGAAAATAGCACATATGTAGATAAATTAAAAACATATACAAATTAAATAGAAAATAATTTGGAGGTGGGAAGGGAGAGTGCTAAAGACTAGGAGAATAAAATTAGGCGTTATGGTGGATGAGGCATTTGAATTGAGCATTGAATAAAGTCCAAAAGAGAAACAAAATGTACTGAGTATAGTACTCAGTAGGAAAATCTGGGTCCAAATCCTACCTCCCATGTATATTAGCCAAGCGTTTCCTTGTCTATAAAATGAGAGGGTTATATTCACTGGTCTCTAAAGTCCCTTCCAGCACTAAAACTATGATCCTGCAAATGCATTGGTTACTAAAACCCTTCTCATGCCGTGACATTCTCTGTCCCAGTGGGGAACTTGTCTCCTTAAGTTTAATGTTTTACTGTATTTCACCTCTAATTCCATGCCTTCTTTCTTCTGCCATTGCCATTGTATCTTTGTGTCCAGTGATCTATTCTATTTTCTTCTTTCCCTCCTTCTTTCAGACCAAATAGGCATTTTTTAAGGTTTTTACAAGGCAAAACAAACATACAAATTGAGAAATAACTCAGCAGGGGAAAGTAAATAGTTGTTCAGTTGTTTCAGTAATATCTGACACTTTGCGACCCCATTTGGGGTTTTCTTGGTAAGGATACTGGAGTGGTTTGTCATTTTCGTCTCCAGCTCATTTTACAGATGAGGAAACTAAGGTAAGCAGGGTTAAGTGACTTGCCCAGGGTCATACAGATAATAAGTTTCTGAGGCTGGATTTGAACTCAGTTCTTGCTGACTCTAGGCCCATCACTCAGCTGCCCAAATTAAGAAGAGAGGAATATAAGTAGAAAATCCCCTAGTCTCAGGTCATAGACTGCTTTAACTTGCAAGCTACTCTAACTAACTATAGTTACTATGACTCAGCTTGACTCATGCTTGTTTCCTCTAGAATCTTCGTGATCCCAGGATGGGGGTGGGAGGGGGCATGGTTTCCTTAGAGCATGTCTTTATAACTGACATTACTGTAGTGCTTTATGGTTTACAACTGACTTTGCACAGATTATCATATTTGATCTTTACAACAACCCTGTAAGGTCAGTGCTATTATCTCCACTTTACAGATGGAGAAATTAAGGCTCAGGGAGATTGATTGATTTGTCTGAGGTCATACGTCTAATAGGAATCTGAGGTCAGATTCAAACCCAAATCTGTCTGACCCCAAAATGTTGCTAGTTCAGGAACACGGTAGAAAGATGAAAGTTGTTCTCCAAATTTCTAATCTCTTGGTGCTGTTAAAGGTCACATAGCCCCTTCATGCAGTGGAAAAATGAAAAAGCTCACCCACGGTGTAGTGGGTTTCCATTAAAACCCACAAAGAACAAATGAGTAGTTTCTTAATGTATTCCATTAGTAAATGAGAAGAGAAAACATTAATTAGCAATCATTGGTGAATCATCACTGCCCACAGAAAATAAACATAGCTGACATTTCTTGCACATAAGGCAAAGCTTCACCTTATACCAAATGGCATTTTTCTCTTCAAAATCTGCCTTTCAATTTTTCAAGACCATGTGGATAGAAGCATGAGCATGATGCTACTTCCTCCACATTCGTTGGATTCCCAATTTAGAACTGGAAGGACCTCAGACGCCATCAACTCCAATTCCTTCATCTTATGGATGAGAAACTGAGAGTCAAGAATGGAAAAGTGATTTGTCCAAATAATAAGGGGCAGAACCAGGACTGGAACTCAAGTCTTTTTACTCCAAAGTAATATGTATGTATGCAATATATATGCAAAGTAATATATATATGCATATATGTGTGTGTGAAGCTTATATGATTGCAAGGCATGGAGCACAATAACCTCAAAAAATTGGTGATGTGGCTATTGGTAGGGTACCACATATAACTAATGAAGAACTCATAGAAGAAAAGGAGTAAAAGATATCACTGGAGACATGTTGTTATTTGTCCTTTGTTTTTGAAGAGGATCAGCAACATTGCAGGGTGATGTCTTGCCTTGTGCTCGAACAGGATTTAAGTGAGACAGAGTCGCACAAAGTCACCAACCTCACTCTCTCTTCCAGAATCATTGAAGTCCAATGGCAAGACAAAAGTCAGGATGACTGGTGATGACCCAGATGCAATGGATGATCTTGGCATCTTCAATGTCTGACCAAGCTCTGAGGGCTTCACAGTGCCTGTTTCAGCTGCCTTCATAGTCATTGGAATGAATTGTACTCATCTGCCCCTTTTACCTCACATGCTTGAGGTAGAAAATTTTGTCTATTCACAGGTTTGTATCCTGTTGGTTACCCTCCCAATCTAGTTAATCCCATCTGCTGAGATGGTTTACCAGGATGTGACTATTACATATGGCTACAGCTTCTTGGAGCCTCAGGTAAGAGTTGAGCTTCAGGTGGACATGAAATGAGATGTGTATACTCAAAATAGTAGATGGACTCATTACATGGTTGAGGGCAAGGGATAATAGGTGGAAAGCCCAAGTTACCCTCTGTTAATCTCATGTCACCAAAAAAAAGTGAACAAGGCTTCCAGCACATTTGGGTAGACCTTGTTATAGTGCACCTATAGGAAGACACGTACAAAAATCCCCCAGAATAAGCAGGCATGCATAAGATGCTGTGGTAGGCTCTGGTTCAGGTACTACACAATACAAGTAAGGACACAGGTGTGAGGGAGCAGCCAGAATCTCTAGGGGAAGTTCCCAGGCTGCGGGGGGAATAACCCAATATTCCCACAGGGGAAGGCTCTAGTCTATAGAGTACATGGAATTACAAGCTGCTGGAATTAGCAGATACTTATGTATAATAGCTCCTCCTACATAGGAAGTTAAAAAGTAAAGATGATCTTGTTTCATGATTAAAATGAAGGCTTTCCTTCCAACTTTGGTTTACTGGTGATGTCTTTGTACCAGATGATGTCTGGTAGCCCCTTGACATATGAGACCATCCAGAAATGGTACCATGATGCCTCCTTACACCTGATGCTTCTCCCACACTGTACAGGCCTGTACCAGCCACATTCTCAGCATCATCTCCATGAGGGAATTGGAAGCAAAGGTCTAATTGAACTGAACTGGTATGAGAACCATCACTTCTAATTTGTATTCTTGTTTTGTATCCATCATCTGTATTCTTATAAGCTAAGTAAGAGACTCTTCCACGTCGTTTTGCTTGTACTGGGTCAGTCATTTGTACTTCTCTGAAACATGTTTAGAATCACTTATCTAGCACAGCTGGAATCTATGTCATAGGAAGGAACATCTAAATTGGTGCAAACACAAGCATATTTGAATGTTTCAGTAGGAAAGGAGGAAAAGTCCCAAGAATTGGTGACATCAGACCCATATGTATAAAAATATTTATAGCAGTCCTTTTTTTGTGGTGGCAAAGAATTGGAAACTTGAGGGGATGCCCATCCACTGGGGAATAGCTAGATAGTTTGTGGTATTTGGTTGTAATAAAATACTCTTGTGATCTAAGAAATGACAAAGTGGGTGATTTCAGAAAAACCTGGGAGACTCCGTGAGCAGATGTAAAGTGAAATGAGCATAACCAAGAGAGCATTGTACACGGCGACAGAAATATTGTAAGAAAAATCAACTGTGAGACACTTAGCTGCTCAGATCAAAACAGTGAAGCACAACAATTCCAAAGGGCTAATAATGAGAAATGTTATCCACCTCCAGAGAGAGAGAACTGATGAACTCTGAATGCAGATTGAAATATATTTTATTTCACTTTCTTTATTTTTTAATTTTTTTTCTTTCACAACATTACTAATGTGGAAATATGTTTTGCATACATTCATATGTAAAGTGGATATCATATTTCTCACCTTCTTAATGGGTGTGGGAGGAGCAGGAGGGAGAGAATTTTAAACTCAAAATAAAAAAGAAAAAGATTAAATTAAAAAAAAAACTGGGGGCATTAGGAAAGAGGTTGTACTTAAGTTGTGACTTTAAGATAGCTAGAGATTCTAAGATGTGGAGATGAGGAGGAAGGACATTTCAGGTATGGGGAATAGCTTGTGCAAAGACCTAAGAACAGGGGATGGAATATTATGCATAGGAAGTAAGATGCAGAGCAGTTTGGCTGGAACGTTGAGTGAATAACATGAAATAAGTCTGGGAAGTTAGATTGGAACTATGTTATACAGGACTTTCAATGCTTAACAGAGTAGCTTTCATTTTAACCTTAAGGTAGTAGGGAGCCACTGGAACTTCTTAATTAGGGGAATGAGTTGGCCAGATCTTTATCTTAGAAAAAAAGATATTCACAGTACAGTGGGCTTCCTTTAAAAGTCATAAAGAAAGGTCAATTCCTTAACATACTCCATTAGTAAATGAGAAGTGAAGACATTATTTAGTGATTGTTAGTGAATCAATTTGGTATCTGTGTGGAGGATGGATTGGAAAAGGAAGAGACTTGAGGTAGCAAAACCAGTTGGGAGACCTTCACAGTGCTCAAGTGAGAGGCTATGAGGCCCTGAACCAGGACAGTTATTGTGTAAATAGGGAGAAGGTGAAGGATATGAGAGATGCTAGAAATGAAAATAGAATGTCACGGACCCTCCCATACTCTGTAAGTGGTCTTGAATTCTTATATACATTATCTTATCTGATCATTAGAACAACTCAGTAAAGCAGGGAGGGCAAATGCTAGTCTCCCAATTTTAAAGAGAAAGGGAGCTTCATGGGCTCTCTATGAAATGGTTCTGACTTATTGCTAATGATTGAGTGAAAAATTCAATTCACTTGGACTTTTAGTGTAAAGACAGTTTGGTGCTTAGAACATTTCATTTTCCATTTTGTCATGCTCATATTCTGTAGGTGTAGCCCATCCCACATCTTTGAGGGTCTTGACTGTTAGTGTCCAGCCAGGACAGTAAGCTTTGTGCCTGTTTTATCTTTTCCATTTCCATTTTCTAGGAGACCATGGAAGAATGTAGGATTTAAGGGAAGAAAGACACCTTAAAGAACATTCGATCCAACTAAGTAGGAGACAACATAGTGGCTCTGTGGAAACAGCACTGAATTTAGCATCAGCGGACCTTGGTTCAAATCCTGAACAGGTTTAGAAGCTATCTAAGCCTCTGAGCCTCCATTTCCTTCTTTGTAATGTGAGGGAGTTGGCCTAGATTAGCCCTAAAATTCCTGCCAATTCTAAACAACATAATCTCATTTTATAGATAAGAACAGTCCCAACAAGGCAGAGGTAGACTCAAATTCAGGTCCCTGACTCCAGATATATTGGTCTTTGGAGCACATTTAAGGTAGCTAGGTGGTGTTTTGTGAACCAAGGCAAGTCACTTAACCTCTCTTTGTCTCAGTTTCCTCATCTGGAAAAATGAGGATGACAGCACCTACCTCTCAGTTTTATTGTAAGGATCAAATGTGATAATATTTGTAAAACATTTACCACAGTAGCTGGCACAAGTTGGTGCTATATAGATGCTTATTTTCCCCTTTCCCCTTCTTTTACTCCACCATGGTGTCTCCTCCTGAAGGAGGAGACTTTGCTGTACAATGCTGAGTACGTTGTTTCACTAGTTCTTCTCACTTCACTTTGCATCAGTTCATATGCATCTTGGTTTTTTCTGAAACCATCTTGCTCATCATTTCTTACAGCACAATAGTATTCCATCATAATCATATACTACACCTTGTTCAGCCATTCCCAATTGATTGGCATCCCCCTTGACTTCTTTGTCAGTGCAAGAAGAATTAGTATAAATTTTTTTGCACAAATAGGTCTTTTTCCCTTTTCTTTGATCTCTTTGGGATACAGACCTAGAAGTGGTATTGCGAAGTCAAAGGGTTTGTAAAGTTTTTAGTCTTTTGGGAATAATTCCAAATTGTTCTCCAGAATGATTGGACATCTCCACCAATAATGCTTTAATGTACCATTTTCTCCACATCCCTTCTGGCACTTATCATTTTCTTTTTCTGTCATGTTAGTCTATTTGATAAATGTGAGGTGGTACTTTGGTTATTTTAATTTGCATTTCTCTAATCAGTAGTGATTTAGAACATTTTTTCCTGTGACTATAGACAGTTTTGATTTCTTTTTCTGAAAACTATCTGTTTATAACCTTTGACCATTTATCAACTGGGGAATGGTTCTTATTCTTTTTTTATAAATTTGACTCAGTTCCCTATACTTTTGAGAAATGAGGCCTTTATTAGAGAAACTTGCTATAAATTT
Source organism: Notamacropus eugenii (assembly GCF_028372415.1). Classification (NCBI taxonomy): domain Eukaryota; kingdom Metazoa; phylum Chordata; class Mammalia; order Diprotodontia; family Macropodidae; genus Notamacropus; species Notamacropus eugenii. The sequence goes on along the minus strand of NC_092877.1, from coordinate 353,513,284 downwards.
TTTCCTGTTTCCAATTTTCTTCTAAAGCTTTTTAATTTCATGTAATCAAAATGATCTATTTTACTTCCCACAATCCTCTCTATCTCTTGGTTAGTCATAAACTCTTCCTGTATACATATATCTGACAGGTACATTTTTCATGCTCTCCTAATTTACTTATGACATCACTCTTTATGTGTAAGTCATTTATCCATTTTGACCTTCTCTTGTTATGTGGAGTGAGATGTTGGTCTATGCCTAGTTTCTGCCCAACTGCTTTCCAGTTTTGCCAGCAATTTTGGTCAAAACTCAAAACTTGGATCTTTGGGTTTATCAAACTCTAAATTACTATGGTTGTTTATTAATGTGTATCATGTACCTATGTACATGTACAATAAGAATGTACACATACATTCTTATTAAATACATAGCCTGTTCCAGATTGTTTAGATGGCTAACTTTTGTGATATAGTTTGAAATCTGGAAATGCTAGCTTATATTTATTAACATTTTTTCATTGATTCCTTTGATATTCTTGACTTTTTACTCTTTTAAATGAATTTTCTTACTATTTTCTCTAGCTCTAGAAATAATCAAGCAGTACAAAAAAACCTGAAACTTGAGACAGTGCCCCTTTATGCCCCACACCAGGAAAAGAACCCAACTTAAAAAAAATTCTAACTCAAGAAATAGGGTGGAAAAATGAGCAAATAGCAAAAACCAAAAGTAAAAAACAACTTGATCATAAAAAGATACTTTGGTGACAGGGAAGATCAAGACACAAATGCAAAATAGCTACAAGCAAAGCCTAAAAGAAAAATGTAAATTGGACACACACCCAAAAAGAATTCCTGAAAGAGTTTTAAAAATTTCATTAGCTTCCACTTTTCCCAGTTCTAAGATTTAAGGAATTATTTTCTTCAATGAGCATATTCTTTTTTTTCCCATTTGGCTAATTCTATTTTAGAAGGTTATTTTCTTCATGTGCCTCTTTTGTTTTTACCAAGCTGTTAATTGCCTTTTCATAATTTAATTTCTTTTCTCTTTTTTAAATCTAATTTTCCCTCTATTACTCTTTTTGATTACATTTTGATTACAATTTGATTTTGAAAATTGTTTTCAGGTCTTTCAGCAACTTGGAACGCTCTTATTTTTGCTCTTTCTAATTTCCCCACCCTATTTCTTGATTTAGAACTTTTTGTTAATGTTGGGTTCTATTCTTGGTGTGGAACAGAAAGGGGCACTGTCTCAAGCTTCAGGCCATTTTTTGCTGCTTGATTATTTTCTAGAGCTGGAAAAAATAGTAAGAAAATTCATCTAAAAAAATGAAAAGTCTTGAATACAAAATGAATTTTGAGTTTGTGTCTTGAACTTTCTTGTCACCGCACTAACTTTTTATGATCGGGTTTTTTTTTTTTTTTTCTGTTTGCTCATTTTTTCCACCCTATTTCTTGATTTGGAAGTTTTTGCTAATGTTGGGCTCAGTTCCTGGTATGGGGTAACAAGAGACACCATCTCAAGCTTCAAGCCTTTTTGAACTGCTGTTTTCAGAGCTAGTTGGGGATTTGGAAATTTTTGGTGCTTCTGAGGTGGTGTGATCTGAGGGGAGGTGTAGTCATGGCTATCTTGGTCTTCACTCTGGCCCTTACTCAGGAAGGGCCTCTGATCCATTGTGATTGCAATCTAAACTGCTCCTCAGGGCCCCTCTTCCCTTAAGACTCAAAGTGATACTGCCCATTATGTTCCTTTTATGAACACCCAAGCACGGTTCTTGGATAGATTTCAGAGAGAGGTCTGTGGATTTGGATGGAAAAATAAACTTTATTTTGATATAATTTTTTTCATTTATAATCCAATGTATTTTAGCTTCTACATTTAAAAACATTCTGAGAGGAGGTCCATAGACTTCTGTACTGCCAAAGGGGTCCAGGACACAAAAAGGGCACAAATTCTTGCTTCACAAACATTTAAAGATACGACTTGTGTTTCTTCTGATTGCTCTGGGTATGACCAAGATCATGCAGGCTTCAGCAGCAAAGGTAAATTTTAATGATTTTGTGTTCTTTGGGCTTTTTAGTATCACTAATTATTTCTCCATGAATTCAATTTCCTTTCTCAGGCTCCCACTGAGATGAATAATGGGAAGATGAGGCCACTTCTCAGTGACAGTCAGGTTCTGCTACGGATTCTTGATCCCTCCTGTAATTTCTTGTTAGTGTCATCTTTGCTGGAACTCCATCTTGCTTCTCCCCCAGGGTCAGTCATTACAGCTTTCTTTTATTTCTACCTGCAGCCAGCTGAGCTTTGTGGTACACCAGTGAGATTCAGACAGTGGGGGGAATATCACTGTCAGCCACTACTCCATGGGGGTGCAGGGCTGCCACATATTTAAAAACTTAACTTTAGGTCACTGGGGAGGGAGGGAAGATTCTGAGGAAATACATCAATCAGAGATCTTGTGTATTTGAAAGTGAAGAGAAAAACAAAAGGATGTTTTTTTCCTTCTCTGAATAAAAAGGCAGCATCCTTTAAAAATGCCAAATACCTTGGCATTGACCCTTGTATGAGGGATTTTATTTAAACTGCCAAACAAACCCCTTGGCCTCAACTCTTAGCCTTTCTCTCCTTCCCAACCTTCATCTAAATTCAATGAGTTGATTATTAGGCAGTTGTTATTTTCCATTTTGAGATGATGATCAGGTTGCACAAAAGTCCTGAGATCTGCTGAATAGGAATCCTGTTTGTGAACAATCCTGTTTTGAATGAATGAAATGACAATCAATCGGGAAATGATGACATGACTTGCAGTTGACTTTGATTTGAGTGAGTGAGGACTGTGCAGGTCACCAGCCTCACTTTCTCCTCCAGCGTCATCTGAATCCAGTGGCCAGATATTCATCAGGATGACTGCAGATGGCCCATGGTCCTCTTCGAAAGCGAAGGAGAAATGCAACATGACAATCAATTGACTAATGAACAAGTATTGATAAGTTGGTCCCTACTATATTCCAGGCACTGTGCTAAGTTCAGGTTAAACAGAAAACCCCCAACAGAACAGCTTTTGCCCTGTAGAAGCTTGCATAGTAACAGGGAGACATCATTTGACCACATAACTTATACCAGAGAAATATAAAATGAAGGCAAAGAAATTTTGCAAGGAATGGAAGTAGCATTTGGAGGGGGTCTGGAAAGATTTTCATGTAGAAGATCCCCAAACTGGGGAGGAATTATTGAATTTTTTTTAGAAGCTGTTGTCCCCTCATAGCTTATTTCTCCCTTTGGATTAATTTCACATCTGTGTGCCAGGATATTAGGGCAAGTAGGATGTGTTGGGCACAGGGAGGGCAGCTAGATGGCACCATAATGGATAGTGCACTGGTCCTGGAGTCAGGTAGACTCATTTTCTTGAGTTCAAATCTGGTTTCAGACACTTACTAGCTGTGTGACTCTGTAACTCTGCTTGCCTCAGTTTCCTCATCTGCAAAATGAACTGGAGAAGGAAATAGCAAACTACTCCAGTGTCTTTGCCAAGAAAACTCCAAAGAAAGTCATGAAGAACTTGGATGTGACTGAACAATAGGAGAAGAGAAGGTCACGAATTGGTCCAATAATTGTGAAGGGAGTTCTCAGATTGGATTTTGGTGCAAGACTTCTCTCCTCAATCCCATAAGTAACTTGGTGACACTTTTCCCCTGAAAATGGGTTGTGTTGCAACCACATATTTTCTGCCTTCTCAACTAAAAGGTAGAGAGGAGAAAAATTTCTTCCTCCTCTCTCCTCACAGGGGATTCTGCCATCTAAAGGCATTTGAAGCTATTTAGAGGAGAATAATTGAGACTGGAGTTATCTAAGGGGAAACACCAACATTCTAAGAAATGACTGAAGCTATTTGGGATTTGAGACCAAGGAATATTTCAACAAACTGCTTTTGAAAGTGAATTCTGCAGGACTAGTAATTTTAAGAAAAGCTTTGTCCATTCAATTGAATTCAACAGGTGTCAATTAAAGCACCTACTATGTGCCAGGTGCTATGCTAGGCACTGGAGATATAATGAAAAACAATGCCTAGCCCCAGGGAATTTACATTCCGCTGGGGAGGAGGAAGGTAAAGATACATACTGAAAAATAAATAGGAAATCTATTAAAATAAACATGAAGTCATTTTTCTGGGGAGAGCATGAACAGCTGGGGAGGAGTAGGAAATGCCACCTGTAGAAGGTAGAGATTGAGTTGTATCTTGAAGGTAACTAAGGATTCCAAGATATGAAGCTGAAGAGGAAATATATTCCTGACAGGATGGATAGCCTGGGCAAAGATATATAGGGGATGAAGATGGAATGTTGAGTACAGCAAATAGCCAGCATGTGAATTTAGTTGAGATGTAGAGTGCATGGAGTGGGTAATAATGTGAAATTAGTCTAGAAAGATGGTTTGGAGGAAGTTTATGAACAGCCATTAATGACAAGCCGAGGAGTTTGTAACTTGGAGGTAATTGGTAGCCACCAAAGTTTATTGAGTAGAGGAACGACATAGTCACACCTATGCTTTAGAAATACCATTTTGGCAGCTGTGTGGAGGATGAATGGAGGGAAATGAGGCAGGGAAATCCAATACAGAGCTTTTTACAGTAGGTCAGAAGAGAAGCAATGAAGGCTTGAACAAGGGTGGGGGCTGTAATAGTAAGGGAAACAGTAGCAGAAAAAGTTGTGGCGATGTCAGAATCTGCCAGATTCAGCCACCTACTGGTGTGAAGCATTCCAAGATGCTAGGCCTTGGGCTGGATGTGGTCTCTGCCATAGCAGATTTCATACTTAAGATAGAGGGTACCTTTGTTTCAAGGTTTGTTTTTTTGTCTGTCTCGTTAACTTTGGCCTCTAACCACTCCCTCATCTCTTGACTCTCACAGTTTGCTTGGTTTTGACTCACTGACCCATATTTGTTGGTCTTGAGTTCTCTGGCATAGATATACCTGAGAGAATAGCTGTACAGTAGCTATCAGCCCACAAGGTCAGTCAGTTAACAAGCACATCTTGTTTATTAGGGATGAAGAAAAAGGGCAAAAAACACATTTTCTGTCCTCAAGGAGTTTACAACCTCATGGAGGAGACAATGTGTAAAAAACAGCATGTATGTATATATACACACATACATGTGTATGTCTATGTATATGCATATGCACAAGATATTTGCAGGACAAATGGGAGGTCATTACAGAGGAAAGGCATGAGCAGGGAGAGAAAAATGAGGGTGGGGGGGCAACCAGAAAAAAACTCTTGTAGAAGGTAAGATTTGAATGGAATCCTGAAGGGGACTAGGCAAGCTGGGAACCAGAGATAAGGAGGGAGGGTTTTTCAGGTAGGAGTGATAGCCAGTGAAAAAGCATGGGCCTGAGACAGTGGGAGGCACAGAAAGAAGGTCATTGTAGCTGAGTGGGTCATAGAAGGATGGTGGGAAGTAAGAGGGAAAAGGCCTAGACATGGAGGAAGTGGCCAGGTAGATTGTACCACAGAGTCAGAAGCAAGAAGCTCTTTGGGGATTCTTTGTGCTCAAGAGATCAGGTAGCTTACTGAACAATGCAAGACCCAAGATTTTCCCTAGAAGACATAATGCAGATGTCCACAGGCACAGAAACCATGAAGAAAATTGCCTGGAATGGCCAGCTCCCTCCAGAGCCACATCTTTCTACCGTGAAGAGGTTTCAGCAGGGCTCACTTGTTCTTTCTCCTTCCAACGTACAGACTTCTCTGTCTGAAATACAGTGTGTCAGCCCAGACACCTGCATCTTGGATCACATACTCCCTAATGTAATTTGGGCTTTATCAGCAACCTCAGAGCTAGAGAAGTTGCTACTCCTAATTAGGACTATTGACTCATAAAATTATAGGAGCTGGAAGAAGATAAAATTATTCCTTTTCTCTCTGTTTCTGCCTGCTAATTTCCTGACCACAGAATTAATGACCATTTCTGTACAGTAGCTATTATTGTTGGGTTATTGAGTTGACTTCTAAGGGACACTAATGGGTATGGTTTGCTAGTTTCAGTGAAATAAGTGGAGAGGCTATTCCCAGCATCCTCTGTTCCTGCTGGATCTCCTCCTTTGGTTTCTTTTGGGAGGGGCCACTACCCTGAGAAGCAATTGCCATCATCCTTATTTACCAGGTCATCAGAGAGTAAACTTATATTGCTACCATATGCTCTTGACATCCTTCTTTTCCCCTACTCATTAGAACTTCAAGTTGGACTAGCATTCCCACCAGAAATCCCCCTCCCCCAACCTTCTAGGACCCTTTTATGTTTTGTCTATCCCCATTAGAATATAAATTCCTTGATGGAATTAGTTGATGCTTGCTTATATTTGAATCTCCAAATCTTTGCACTATTCTTGGCACATAGTAAAGCACTTAAGTGTTTTTTCATTCATTCATATTGGTATTTTGATCTGATGTAAAGCTACCATTCTATTGAAGTCCTAGTCAGATTTTTCATTTTATCAATGGAAGGAGGTAATTCTGAGTTCTCAGAGAATTTTGGTAGGATGTAACATACTAATTATGGACTGAAAATACTGATTATGGGCTCCCTCACTGATGGACTATGTCTCTCATCCAAGTTGTATCAACCTGTAATGTTAATGTGAGGTTAATGGTGGTGGTGGGGGAAGAGTTAAAGATCTTCCCCACCCATTAATAGACCTCAAATACCTTTGTTAATTTCTAATGAGGCACTGGGTCACAAAAGTCATGCCCTCCAGCTCTGAAAAGAGTATATATACTCAGAGGTGAGGTTTTACTTTGGGGCTTATTTTTTGGAAGAAGGTTGGTGTGTCAGATGAGACTCTGGGAAGCCGCTAAGGAGTCCCCTGGCTTTGAAAACCCAGATATTGGTGCTTCTCTCTCTGGTAAAGATATATGTATTGTCTATGGTCAGACGGTTGGAAGCTCAGTCTGTTGGTCTTCCAGTTTGTAATTTCTGTTTGTATTTTCTCTGAAGTTCAGGGTGCTGACTTTTCCCCTGAACTAAGTGAATGATACATGTGCTTGATTAAAGTAGATTGTTGACCGCTCAAAAGTTGCTTTCCTTTTAGAAAAGTAGATCTGAGAACCTGTACAGCAGACCCTCCTGTGTATGCCAGGATCCTTGCTGTAATACAGCCTTACTAAGTTCAGAGATGTTATCAATACAGTATGGACTACTAGGTGATACCTTAAATTTTTTTCACAGCAATTTATGAAGCTCATTAATTAAGAAATCAGGGGTGGGAGAGGAGATTATGAATTGTTTTAGTGGAGAGAGTATCCATGTCAGTGAAGCTCCTTTGTTTCCTGGATCAATGTTGCTATCTAATGGTATCCAACTCCAGAATCAGATACCATCTGGCTCCATATGGTGATAAGACAACCAGTTCCATTAGTCAAAAAAAAATCAGTAACTGGTTGTTTGATGTCCTGAAGGCATCATGACTCGTTGATTGACTAACGCTTTCATTTTTCAAATGGCTATTTTGTTTCTATCAGAATCCTTCTAGAAGTGAAGGACAAAATTCTAGAACTGGATGAGATCATCTAGAACAGGGGTTCTTAATGCAGGGTCCATAGATTTCCAAAGAATCTGTGTATAGTGAATTGGTAAGTTATGAAATTATACAATTATGAAATGGAGGCAGGCACACCCAGTTTTTTGGGCACTCATCAGGAAAGACCATGATCTGTAGCAAGAAATGGGACAACAATCACACTTTAATAAGTCATAGAGACAAGTGGCAAAAATGGTACAGAGGCAGATGGTGCCATGGGGCCAAGGAATGAGATGGGGAAGGGAGGTAGAGTGAGGAATAGCCTTGGGAGAGGGAAAGACTGAGAGCATCACTCTGTAACCATGGATCAAAGTTGGGAGCATTGGGCAGTATGGACTCAATGGACTCATGTGACCACAGATTAAACCTGGGAACACTTGGAAGCATGGACTCAAGGGAGATGAAGAGTGCTTGAAGGGAAGGAGTTATAGTTTTCTTGAAAATAGACCAACATGCATCAGTCCCACTTTGGGGGTAGATGATTAACAACTTAATCCTCTCAAAGGTATTGGTAAAACTCCAAAGTCATCATCCCAAAGTTATCAGTGTCTTCTTGATGTTCTGCTGGACTGAATTTATGGATGTCTGGATTTTGTCTGCAATTTACACATCATAGCACCAGGAGACTGGTCTGGATCATATTGCCAGGATGTAAATTTTAGTTATTATGTGATACAGTTTGCAAATGATGCTCCTCTGATCTTTGGAATGGTTCGTATGTGACCTTTAGGTTTCCCTTTACAATCTTTTCTTACTAAAACTTACTCCTTCTTTCTGCAATTTAGTAGAGAGTCTTCAAGAGTTGTGGTGGTCAAAACATTTGTGACTCTCTGACCAACCTGCAGATAAACTTCTCTAAATTTAGCCAGGCTGTGACTCCATAGAAAGACATGCATCGCTGGATCTGTTTTCAATTTCATAAAGTCCACACAAATCGATTTCATAGAGGAATATAGTAACCAGTCACATAAAGCTATATTTAGTGTGATACAGAATCAATGTCAGTGCCCACTAAGATAAATAAAATTTTTATTTTCATCAGATTCATGGAATTTAGAAGAGTTTCACTAGGTGGGTATCTTTGAGAATCCTTTTAGGGGGAATGGCAGGGGAGTATGGTAGAAAGTGCACTGAATTTGGAGTCAGAGGACATTGGCTAGAATCCTGACATACATTACCTCTATGACTCTAAGCAAGCTGATTAACCTCTCTGAGCCTCAGTTTCCTCATATGTAAAACAAGAAATTGAAGTCAATGACCTCTGAGGTCCCCTCTTGCTCTAAATCTATGATCCTCTCTCTTAGATGACTAACACTTGGTGGCTTAAAAATAATCCTGGGAAATGTTAAAATTTTTTTGTTATGGGGGGCAGAGCCAAGATGGCAGAGTAGAAAGACGCACATACACTAACTCTTACCCCACAGCCCATAAAATACCTGTAAAGAAGAACTCTCAACAAATTCTAGGGCAGCAGAAGCCACAGAATAATGGTGCGGAGGAGATTTCTAGCCTAGAGTGATCTGAAAGACTGATGGGAAAGGTCTGTTGCACTGGATGCAGAGCAGAGCCCAGCTCAGCCGTGGCCACACAGCACCGTGAGGAGCAGGACCGTGCAGGCTTCAGGGACAGAATCTCCAGCAGCAGTGCAGATCCCTCAACCCACAGGTACCAAATGTCAGTGAGAGGGTCTTTTCAGCTGGCCATGAAGGGAGCAGGGTGTCCCCATAACTAGGGCCTCCTCAGGTGGCAGCAGTAGAGGCAGCAGTGGACGGGGCTCCCAAAGCAGGCAGTAGCCCACATCCATTGTTGAAGGTCTCATTGTAAACCCGCTGAGGGAACTGAGCCCTGTGTGATGGCCCTGCCCCAACATGAGCAGCTGATCTTAATCTCACACTGAATAGTGGCCCTGCCCCTGCCTAAAGCCCCTGAGGGAGTGGAGCAGCTCATCTGAATCTCAGCCCCCAGTGCTGGCTTGGCAGAACTGGAGGCGAGGTGGTTGTGGAGAGGAAACTCAGAAGTCGAGGACTGGCTGAGAAAATGCCCATAAGACCATGCCAAAATAAGACCATAAAAGGTTACTTTCTGGGTGAACAGGTGTCTCCCCCTATCCTTTCAAATGAGGAAGAACAAGGCTTACTGTCACAGGAAGTTAAGACCTCTGCCTCCAGGGTCTCCAAAGGGAACTTAAATTGGGCTCAGGCAATAGAAGAGCTTAAAAAACAAGTTAGCAGCTTACTAAAGGAGAACCAAAAAAAATGCTGAGGAAAATAACACTTTTAAAAAGAGATTAACTCAGTTGGAAAAAGAGGTCCAAAAAGCCAATGAGGAGAAGGAGGTTTTAAAAAGTAGAATTAGCAAATGGAGGAGAAGGTTCAAAAGCTCACTGAACAAAATAATTCATTGAAAGAGAGAATTTAGTTGAGGAAAATGAATGACTGTGAGATAAACCAAGCAGTTAGTAAACAAAACCAAAAGTTTGAAAAAACAGAAGATAATGTGAAACATTGGAAAAACAACTGACCTGGAAAATAGATCCAAGAGAAACAATTTAAAAATTATGGGACTACCTGAAAGTCATGATCAAAAACAGAGCCTAGACATTATCTTCCATGAAATTATTGAGGAAAATTGTCCTGATATTCTAGAACCAGAGGGCAAAATAAATATTGAAAGAATTTACCCATCACCTCCTGAAAGAGACCTGAAGAGAGAAACTCCTAGGAATATTGTGGCCAAATTTCAGAGTTCCCAAATCAAGGAGAAAATACTGCAAGCAGCTAGAAAATGTGGAAATACAATCAGGATAACACAGGATGTGGCAGCTTCAACATTAAGGGATTGAAGGACTTGGAATGGGATATTCCAGAGGTCAAAGAAACTGGGATTGAAACCAAGAATCACCTACCCAGCAAATCTGAGTATAACACTTCAAAGGAATAAGTGGTCTTTCAATGATATAGAGGACTTTCAATCAATCATTCATATTGAGGAAAAGACCAGATCTGTATAGAAAATTTGACTTTACAATACAAGAATCAAGAGAAGCATGAAAAGGTAAATAGGAAAGAAAAATCATAAAAGACTCCCTAAAGTTGAACTGTTTACATTACTACATGGAAAGAAAATATTTATAACTCTTGAATCTTTTCTCACTATTTGGGTAGATGGAAAGATTGTACATACACACACACACATACGCATATATAGACAGAGAGTACGGGGTGTGTTGAATCAGATGAGATGATATCCACACACAAAAAATAAAATAAAATAAAAATTAAGGGGTGAGGGAGGAAAGGAGAAAGGGAGAAATGGAACAGGGCAGGCTATAACTCATAAAAGAGATTAAAAAAAATCTTGTTCAACTGAGGAGAAAAAGGGGAAGGGGAGCGGGGAAAAACAAAGCTACTCTCTCCACATGTGGCTGAAGGAGGGAATAACATGCTCACTAAATTTGATATGAAAATTTATATCACACCACAGAAAAGTAGGGGAGGAAGTGACAAGTGGGGTGAGGGGAATGATAGAAGGGAGGGCAAGTGGGAGAAGGGAGTTACTAGAAATAAACACTTTTGAGAAGGGACAAGGTCAATTGTGAGGGGGAAAAATAAGGGGGGATAGAGCAGGACAGAGGGCAATTTAATTAGTATTACACAACATAATTATTATGGAAGTCTTTTGCAAAACAACACATATTTAGTCTGTATTGAATTGCTTGCCTTCTCAGTGAGGTTGGGGAGGAAGGGGGGGAGGGAGAGAAAATGGAATTCAAAGTATTAGCAATGAATATTGAGAATTTTTATTGCATATAATCAGGAAATAAGTAATACAGGGAATGTGGTATAGAAATTTATCTTGCCCTACAAAAAAAGAGAGAAGATGGGGATAAGGGAAGGGTGGGGTATGACAGAAGGGAGGGTACATTGAGGGAGGGAGTAATCAGAATGCAAGGTATTAGGAAGTGGGGGGGAGGGGAGTGATGGGGAGAAAAATTGGACATGTTACAAAGTGAGGTAAAAGCAATTAGTATTAAAACAATTGACTGAATTAATTACCGAGAATAAATCAGTGACATCTTTAGTTTGGGGAAAAGAATTTTAGTCTAAATTTCCTAGAGAAAGGTAACCTTGGGTAAAGTTAGGCATTGATGGAAAAGTTAAGATTTTAATGGTAAATTTGATTTTATGATTACTATTTAATCAGGAACTAGAACATGTATAGAAGTGCATGTAAGCCACTTAAGACTTGTCTCAAAAGATGTTCCTTGGCCACAGTGAAATTATAATCATATTTGAAACCTGGTTATTGGAACTTGCCATTTTTAGATGCTATGGGACTATTAAGTGATTGTTCTTCTGAATCTAACTCCAGGTATGGATAGCAAGAAAGGTGGTCTGAGCCTCCAATCCATGATGCCAGTAAGCCTGTGAGATGCTGGTATGAACTTCAAAAGGTGATCTCATGGGAAGGGAGGGAGAGCGGCTGTTCAGCCTGGGCTGAAGTAGGATTCTCCTGACTCAATCTCCCCACTGACACCTGGCAGACTTTACGTCTGACTCAATGCAAGTGGACAATCTAATCCTGCCTGGAATTGACATGAAGTTAGGGAGATACTGCAATGTCCCTATTCTTGGCGGCAATTTCCTATAGTCAAAAGATTTGTAAGCTTAATCTATTAAATTATAGATTATTGGTAGGGGAACATCCGAGGTCAAGTCTAAAATTAAGCTATTAGGCTTAGGACTTTAGACCAACAACAATAAGTTAGGGTCCTTTAATTCTTAGTAATACTATTGGAGACAATTAGGTCAAAGGCCTGTGAAGTTAGCATACATAGTTATTCTTTGTGTCTTGGTTGGTTAATGTTTAAAAAGAATCTTTTGTGGTCCATATTGTAAATGATTTAAAAAGAAATATCACCTGAGCAGAAATCTGAATTGTTTTATCTATTATAAACTGTGTTAAAAATGAAAAATAAAATTTAAAATAAATAAATAAATAAAAGTTTTTTGTGTGCAAATGTAATTGGGAAATATTTAATGAAATAAATAAAAATATATCTAAAGAAAAGAAAGGAAAATAAAAATGATCCTAGGATATCTGTTTTTCTTCATAAATTTCCTTGTGGTAAGCATAGGTATTAGCACTAAGTTCTTGGTCTTTCTGATATGTCATATGTTATAAGTAAGATTATTTCCCTTAGATTCAGAAGCAGCCCTCGGAGACAAGTGAGTAGAGTAGAGCAGTCTACAAAAGAAGTAACTAGCAAGCCATTCTGGGCATGCCTTGGATGGGTGTAATTCATTTAAGGCTGAAGAAATTCTCTTTACCAATGCAAGTTAGTACCTTCTCTGAAACTGCAGTCTTTGAGAGCTGTCTAGAGCCCTGAGCATATTGAGACAAAGGCATATTGTAGGTAGAAGTACATGTTTAAATACAGATAATTGCAAATATATCTGTATTTGGTTTTCTTGTTTCAAGTTAAATATTTAATAGATTAACAAGAAGAAATATTCCCCCCATACTCTCAGATGTCCTTCATAAACTTTTTATTTTGGGACTTTGGTGTTCACAAAAAAGACATCCAAATAAGACTCTTTCACTGGTTGAATAATATTTGATTCCATTTCAAAGGTGAGTGATTTTGAACATTGATTCTGTTCAACTTCATGGTTTAGTAGTTGAATTTATTCTTCTTTCTGACATGGAGCTATAGTTAGACTTATAATGGGCAAAGAAAATAAACTCAGACTTGGAGCTTATTCACAGTGGACCTATTTATTATCATGATCAGTATTGATGGAAGTGTTTCCTCTCCTCTAAGTTGTTCATCTCTCTGCCCTTCCATTATTTAATTGCTTGTATAGATTGTCTTTTTAAATTTGGAGATTATCTAGGCATTCATCTAGTAAGCAGGTTCCCCTTCACTGGATTCCTGTAAGGTAAAGGTTGGTTCACCATTTCTTCATAGTGGTGTAGAGCAGTGGTATCAAATTAAAAAAAAAAACCAGATGCCTTAGGTCGTATATTGACTTAGAAAACCACAAATTGACATTATATATGTTGTATTGTATCTCTATTTATTTTGGAAAACATTCCCCAATTACTTTTCAGTTTAGTTCAGGACATGAAGGGCCACTTGTAGGTTGTGTTCTGTTGTAGAGGACACTCTTGTTCAGACCCCAGTTGGATAGGATGATCTCTGAGGTCCTTTCCAATCCCATCCTTACCCATCTCTTGGTAAGTCTGGGGACTTAGCCTCTTCACCCCATGCCAGTCAGAGGAAGGGAGAGGACTTACTCATTTTTTATCTTAATCCTAGAATCCACCATTATCCACCTTGCCTTGGTGACCCCTTGGATATTTGCCCATACTATTCACAGTCAAGAGAAAAAAAAATCCTTCTGTCTTATGTAAATTATCACTTCACAGCACAATAACTACAACTTTCTCCTCTGCTCTCTGGGCACTGAAATAGGCTATATTTTATAATTTGCAATATAATTTGCAAACATTTATTTGCAGTTCAAGTAGCAATTTAAATAGAGGTAGTAAATACCAGTAGGAATGGCTCTTCCATTTCCATATTCTGTTAATTAATTCCCATAGTACATAGCTACAGCTGAAGTGATGAGGAGTTAACCCCTTTTCCTTTCATAAAAATATTGGCAAACAATTCTCCAGTCAACTCTGCTCTTCACATTTGCTCTCCAAGAAACAAAGCCTGACATGTTGAACATCTTGTTAAGCTATGTCCAATAAGGCAGTGGCAGTCTTGGGGACAGGATGAATTTTTCTCTCTCCCAACTTTGCCTATGGTCTCCTATTCTAGAAGAAACATGAAACTTGGCTGTCCTTCTTCGTGCAGATTGTACTGACTTAAGAAGCTGAATGTGTGTGTGTGTTAGGTCAATGGAGCTTCATTGTGCATCTCGGTGTAAAAATGAGATATTTTTACTGAAAATAATTAAAGACTATGAAATTTGATGACAATCCATTGAGTGTACTAATTATAATCAGCCTATGTTCTCAGTCAGGAAAAAAGTGGAGTGAGTAAGCACGATTCTATCCAACAGATTGGGCAGGGAATAATTTGATTGCTACTGAGGACTGATGCAATTCTGACTCTCAAGCCAAAACTTAACAGATGTCTTTGCTTGGAGAATGAGGGACTTGGAGAGCCTGGGTCAATGAATAGGCTTCTAATATTACTATTATTCAATTAAAGCTAGGTCTGTCTCTCCTAATGAAGTTATGTAGGGTTGGAAATGAGAACCGACGGTTAACCAGCTGGATATCGCCCTGCCACCCTTTCCCCTTGTCTCCCCAGGAGGGAGGGAGCATTAATGATTGGGAGAATCAGGAGATGACCTATGAAAGAAATAAAATTTCAGTGCAGCTTGGGATACTGTAAGGTGGATGGAAGGAGGAAGAGCTTTCTGTATATCCAACCGTAGTCTCCAGGCCAGAATCACCAACTGCCAATTGAACATTTCCAACTGGATGTCCGAGGCATCTAATCACAATATGCCCAAAATATAATTTATTATCTTTTCTCCAAAACTTACTTCTTTCTTGAACTTCCCTATAAACTCTTCTGTTTAGCTTTTAAAAACCTTCACAACCTGATCCTAACTTATTATCCCAACTTTATGACATATTAATCCCCTAATGGACTCTTTGTTCCTTACATGCTGCAATCCACCCATTTCTGTGCTTTTGCACTGTGCTGTTCCCCATGTCTGGAGTGTACTCCCTCCTCCTTTCCTTCTCTCCTCCCTACAGGATTTCTATCTTTCTTCAAACTGTAGCTGATGTACTACTTCTGGCATAAAGACTTTTCCCCTCCCCCACAACTGCTGGTGTCTTTCCTTCCAAACTACCTTATATTGGTTATCATGTGCCTTGTCTCCTCTAGTAGAAAGCAAGCTTTCTGATAGTAGGAGTTGTCTCTTCTTTGTTTATGTTTTTCACCAGCACCTAGAACATCATGGAGCACATAGAAAGCCCTTAACAAATACTTGTGGCCTGTTGGAACAGAAAAGTGCCTTAGGACTACTCATTTGGCAAATGTGTAGATGACTGGAGGTGGAAACAATATGGAGGCTATTTTTCCAGACGATGAGGGCCTGAATTCAAGTGTGGCTGAGTGAATATAGAGAAGATGGATGAGTAGTTATGGGTAAGCAACTGATATTCCCATGCCGGTCTTTGAGGGAAGAGACTTTGTTTTTGCAGCTAGCACCATGATGGATAGACATTAAAAGTAGGTGATTAAGAAACCTTCATTGAATTTAGTTAAATTGAATTGTTTTCTCAAGGAAGATTTGAATTCTATGTCCAAATGGGAATGAGAAGCAGTGAATTCTACACAATCCCGTTAGTTGTAAGGAATTAGAATCTTCCAGGGACCAACAGTGTCAGGAACTAAGAGATGAGTGAGGCTCTGACCTCTTCCCAGTCTTCACAGTCTAGGCCAGCTGCATTCCCATCCTTGGTCTCCCAGCCCCAAGATGGCAGACACTTGCCCAGAGTTTGCTGCGCCTGGAATGATTTTGTTCAAGGAAACTTTATGGATCCAGTGTTGGCCCGTCTACACAGAGGAATGGGATTAAGGGTTTTCTTTTCTGTTTTCCTTTCTGCTGTCACACAGACAAGAGCTAGATTTATAACCCATCTGAAATCTCCTTCAATTGTGCTTATTCCAGGGCCAGGGGCTCTGCAATCATTAATGATGCAGGATTTCCTGTGCTGTGTTGCTGATTGGAATTGAGAGAAATAGCCCCTGCAGAGGCTGAGCCAAGCACATATTCTGAGCTTCTAGGACAACCCCACAACTCAGCATGCCCTTGCATGAATGATGTTTGTATTTGTGAGTGACTTTACCCCAGATTTGGGGAGAGAAAGCAGAGTTGTTTTTCTTATTAAGCCATCTTAGTAAATACCTTTGCTAAGAGCTAATTTTGTCTACTGGCTGATTGTTAATGGGAACCATACTGGTGGTGAGCTGGTGAGTTTAGATGTTTTGGAACTGGGGTCCCATCATCTGCCCCTGGAACCCCACTATCTTGGCACCTAACCTTTGAGTCTTATGGTTTGGAGGAGTAACTCAAGAGTGTTAAGTACAGGCTTGTTTTTCTCATTAGCAGATGACCTCCTAATGAGTAGGAATTGTTTCATTTTTTTTTTTTGTATTTGTATCTTTGGTGCTCAGCACAGTGCTTGGCACATAGTAAGCACTTAATATGTTTCGTTAGTTCATTGTTAATGACGAGGACATAATTATGACTAACAAATTTACAAAGAAATCTAGGAAGACTTCATGAAGTAATTCAAAGTGAAAAATGCAGAACTGAAGACAGAAGAAAAATAGATAAGAATGAATGAATTGGCCAAAAATCCTGGTAGAATCTGAGAGAGAGAAAGAGACTGAAAAGCTGTAATAATTTATGTACTGAAATTAATTCATTTAAAGGTAAACATTTAGAGATAACTTGCTAATAGTATATGTTAAAGGGTACTTGTTAATTTGCAACATTAGAAGTTTCTTTACCATATCTGAACCATCTCTCCCCACCCCCACCACACAAAGAAATTACAAGTTCTTTTGGTTTTATTGATGCTTTGTGTTAATTTTTTTAATAGAACACTTAATAAACAAGTAGTGATGAGGACACAATGTCCCACTTCCCCCTGTCCATTAGATGTAAGTAAAAATCCTTTTCCTTCTTCTTATCCTACCCTCACCTTTGTAAGGAGGCACATTTAGAAAATTGAAAACAATATATGGCTGCCTCATCAGGAATTCTTGCCCAGAGCAACTGACATCCCTGTCTGAGACTGCCGCAAACTGGAAGACTCTGAGGAGGCCATGCTGGACTTTAGGTAGGGAAGCAAAGTGACACCTTACAAGATGGATGTGACTATGGAAATGTCAGGCCCCCAATTTGGAGGTGGGATTTTGGGGCAGTCTCCTGTAGGGCTTTGCTGCCAGGAGTCACAACAAACAGCTGGATATTAAGAATGCTTGTAATCTGGAATTGTTTTGAGCAGGTTCTGAAGAGATAGTCCATAGGAATGGTCCCTATCCTTTGTTTTGGTTCTTGGTCTGGACAGACTAGCCCAGAGGGCACTCTTCAAATTCTGTTATCTGGTACCCTCTAAAACATAATTTGAACTCTGACAATTAGAAATTTTTTGACCCTGGATAAGTCAATTAATCTTTTTGAACCTCAGTTTCTTCATCTGTAAAATGGGATAATAATACTTGTAGTACTAAAGATAGTGGTTTGGAGACTCCTGTGGTAGGCAATATGGTATAGTATAAAGAATGCTGGTTTTGGAGGCAAAGAATCTCTGTTCAAATCCTTCTTCCAGTAATTGCTAACTATGTGACTTTGCTCATGTTCCTTAACCTCCCTAATATTAGTTTCCTCATTTAGAAAATGAGGTGGTTGGACCATCTGACCTCTATGATTCCTTCAAGCCCTAACTCTATGATTCTGAGATAAAAGTGATTTTTGAACTTTAAAACACCATATGATGTCAATTATTATTCTCCTCTCCATCTTCCTTGACATTACCATGAACCAATGTTGACATTTAGCATTTCCAATTTAAGCCTTGGTTATAAGGAATACTCATCTGCATTCTTTCTTGTAAAAAAAAATTCTTTTTCAGAAAATTATTGTAAGGGAGGGATTTGACACCCATACTTCAATCAATCAATCAACTGACACCTCTAAGTGTTAAGATAATTTTAAAAAAAGGAAAAAATCTTTTCCTTTCAAGAAAGAAATAATACTGGCTATCCAAACAAGATCATCATGTCCTTAAAAGTTTTTAATAATGGGGAAAATGTTAATAGTTGTTTGATCAAATATTAGACTAGTCCTACAAGTAGGTCAGAGGGCTCCAGGGAAGAAAGGAGGTTTTTGAGAGAGAGGAAAGAAAGAGTTTCTCTCCCTTGCCTCCTCCTCCTTCCCTCTTTCCACCATTATGTTTTTGGAGAAGCAGGACCAATAGCAGATAAGGCAACTAGGGGATACACAAAGGACAAAGTGAGACAAAAATGGATGTAGAAAGAGAGACACCTAAGGGAAGAAATAGCTTCAAGGAATGTCATCCCTTGCATTAGAGAAAAATGATAGCTTTGGTCCTGAGAAAGGACTCTTAGCAATCGGAACTTGTGGGTTTACCTTTTGGCCACACATATTCTATATGTGTGCATTTCACTATAGACTTCCTCTTTCGCTTGTACTCTGTGTGTACTTATAGGAAAGTGTGCCTGAAACTTTGGGGACAATATTTTGTACCAACTGTTCTCACTAAATCATCTTAATAAATACCTTTGCTAAAACTAACTAAGGCTACTGACTGATAATCAGTGAGAAGTACACTGATGGGGGCCTGTGAGCAACAGTTGTAGAAGCACCGCTTCTCAGCATTACCCCTAGGATCATGAGGAGTGCAATAATTAACTCACTTTCTGGGGACCCCCAGAGTTTGAGGGCAAGTAGGATGAATGGTCCCAAGGTGGGAGGAGACTACACTATGAATTTAACAAATGCAAACATTTTGATATACAAAGATGAAAAGACAAGCAGATTATGTATGAAACTTTGAACTATTAGTACCTTTTAAAGATGTATATTAAATTACCATTATAGTAACAAACTGTATCCTCTTCTAAACCTTCTAATTTCTTTGGAATTTTGAAATGTTTCATTGATGCTCTTTTCTTTTTCCTTTTTTATTTTGCTTGCATACTTCTCCATTCAATTTTAGCAGAATGCTACCCAAATCTTGTATCATAGCAATATAATAGCATCAAAATATAGCACAATGTCTTAACCCAATGTCTTGTAGATAGTAGGCACTCAATAAGTATTTGTTCCAGTGTGTATATTGGATAGAGCCCTAGACTTAGAAGTCAAGAGGACTTTAGTTTGAATTCTTCCTCACCAGCTATATTGAAGTTTCCTAACCTCTCTAAGTTGATGTTTCTTCATCTGTAAAATGGGCATCACAATGCCTGTAGCACATTATCTCACCAGATAGTCATGAAGGCTCAGTGAATATACATACATACACACACACACATATGAAATGAGTTTTGCAAATCTTACACCAATATTGAAATGTGAGTTATTATTTACTGAATGAAAGAAACTACAGGTATAAAAAGAGCTTAGTTTTGGGAATCAGAATCATTGTGTGAGCTTTTGCAAGTCACTTCATCTTCCTTGTCCTTGTTTCTTCATAAGATTGAACAATATTTATAAAGTGCTTTGCAAACCTTAACCAAATGTAAACTATCATCATTGTCTTTATTGTTATTATTATTTGAAAGTGAAAGGTTTTGTTTTGATCATCTTGGTTGCAAAGTGGAGCAGTGGATAGAGCAGGGAGCCGAAAGTTAGGAAGACCTGAGTTCAACTCTAGTTTCAGGTACTTGATTGGTTGGTTGGCTGTTGTCCTTCATTCTCGAAGAGGACCAAAATGACATCACCACGATAGAGTGAAGTTTCAGTGTGTACGACTGTGGCTGATCAGACTAATAGGAACTTGGAATGCTCTACCACAGACTGGGCACAGATAATCCGTATGAACATTTGGGGTGGTTACTCCAAATTTGTGCATTTTACGTTTCCTTTGTGCTGTTTCAATTCCACTTTGCTCATAGAGCACAGCATCCTTTCTGATGTGGGCATGCCATGCTGAGTGATCCTGTTTCAATGTCTCCCATGTTGCACAATCAAATCCAAAGTACTAGTTGTGTGACCATGGGCAAGTCACTTAATCCTGTTTGCCTTAATTTCCTCATCTGTAAAATGAACTGGAGAATGAAATGGCAAATCACTTCCATTATCTTTGCCAAGAAAACCTCAAATGGAGTCATAAAGTTAGATAAGTTTGAAATGACTGAACAACAACAGAGGTCTCTTCTTTAATTATCTAACAAATTGAAGATGTCAAGGGGGCAGGTTAGTGAAAAAAAATAACTGAGTTAATTTACATTGACTGAGGTGATTCATCTTAATCTTGAAAACTTAAATTCTGCCTTTAAGGCTACAACAACACATGCAAAATCACTATTGTTGGCTCTAGCCCTGTGAGCATGTCATGTTTGTTGCTGTTAAGCAAGATCAGGAAATGACAGCCCTCTAAAGTTTGTAGCCTAATCCCAGCCTGATTTGGCTTTGGACTTCTGACAGTTTGGCTCCAGGATTATAATTGGTTACCAGGTTAAAGATTTGTGTTGAGGCTACCAGAAATGCCTATCCATAGAGTCTGCCCACTGATAAAAATGACAGAGCACTTATTGAATTATTGTCTATGTGGATTTATTCCTATGTACTGATCTTTACCTCTCTTTTTCTGTGGGTTGAATTTTACATGTTAGGTGTAAGCAGAAAATATGTCAGGCTGCATTGTAATTGTACAGTCCCTGGAGGTGAAATATTATAGACCCTGAGCCCAAATCCCCTCTGTGTAAGAACCATCAGAGTAGGGCTCAGAGCGATTAATAAAGATGAATGTGACTTTTTCAGAGTTAGCATTTTTCAATGTTTTAATCTTTCAAAAAGTTGCTGACTTGTTAGAATACTCAGAAATCAGAAGCAAATGATGGAACCACTCAAGTTTCATGATTTAAAGCTTAAGCTTATAGGGAAAAAGACAAATTTATTAATGAGACTAGGGCCCAGTGGGTCTTTGTCCCATGGTGCTGACATATTAGACATGAGACACACTTCCACCCCAAGAGAAATCATTCCCTTGCTTTTCATCTTCCAGAGGCTTTTGTAGCCACGTGACAGGGACATCAAAGAGAGATTATGGAAGGCCTTGAATGCCAGAGTCAGGAATTTGTACTTCGTTCTGTAGGTAATGGGAAGGCACAAATAGTTTTTGAGTAGCGGTATGGGACAATCATATCAGTGCATTAGAAAAATTATTTGGCCAACAGTGAGGAGGGGATATTGCAGGAGGCACAGGCAAGAGGCTAGCAGATAAATTCGGAGATAATTACAATGGTATTAATAAAAAGAGATGAGGGTCTGAACTAGATGAATCTCCCATGAATCAGTCTTTGCACGAGCTGGATCTTATACTTGGAAGGTCCTCTCTTTTCACTTTCACAGTTTAGAATTCCTAATTTCCTTCAAGATTCAGCTCAAGGACTACCTTCTACATAATGCCTTTCCGGATCTCCTCAGATGCTAATATTTTTCACTCCCCCACCCCCACTTTCTCTTTTTTTCCTGTTTATTTTGCATACATCTAAATGGGTTCCTGTTGTATCTAATTGGCTTGATTTGGAAGCTCCTTGGGGGCAGGATTACGTCACTATTATCCTTGTATTCTCTGGGTACAGACAATAAATACTTGTGGATTGGTCAATCGGTTGAAGAGCTGCTAGAGGTAACAGATACTGACTGACCAGTTCTAAACATTCAGACCTGGCTACTGATTACATGAGTACAATGAAAAAGAAAGAGGAACAAAAGATAATTTCTAAGATTATAAAATAGGAAGGAAAGATAGAGCATCAGAAATAATAGCTAACAGAAAGGAGTTAGGGATGGACGTTAAATTTAGGGAGAGGAAGGATGAGTTAAGTTTTAGATTTGTTAAATTTGAAGCATCAGTAGGAAATCCATGTTGAGATCAGAAGATTGTTAGATATCAAGCTGGAAGAGACCAGAAAAACCAACAAACCCAACCTTTTCATTTTTACAGATGATCAAACTGAGGTATTTAGAGGCAGAGTATCTTGCCTAGGTTCAATAAACTTGTAAATGTCTGAGGCAGGGTTGAAACCTAGTACTTTCTGATTCCAAGTCCAGTGCCCATTCACTATGCCATATCCTTCACAGGTCACTGCCAATATAGGGTTGGAATTCTGGGAAAGATTAGGGTGGAGCTGTAGATCTAAGTCAGCTACACCAAGTGGAAGGCAAATCTCCCAGGGCTCTGAGAGCTCTAATATTTGATGGTCTAAAACATTATGACATTTGGTAAAGCCTTTGTGGGTTTTATCTATAGGAACTTGAATCCTGACCATTCCTTTGGACTTCATCAAAGTAGGGAGGCTGCATAGATTTTGTAAGAATTCATTAATTAACCTTTTCAATCTTGATGTAACTTGAGTATGGCTTTCAAAAATGACTCCTTGGAGCCAGGTGCCACACTTGTAATGGAATGATTTCCTCTGATGCTGCTTGAATTCTTCATGCCCTCAACCTTCCCAAACTGTAGCTAGAAAGCCCAGGTCAAGTCAACCTCTGCTTGCTACCCCTTTCTTGTGAAGAATGTGCTGGGAACAAACAGGGAGCATTCTGTTTGACTGTTGCCAGAAGTGACAGAGCAGTGTCTCCTGATACTTTATGATCTGTGCCTTCCTATCACCCCTCCACCATTTTCTAGACAAGGAGATGGAGGCACTGTGCACTTAGTAACCTATGCAAGGTCTGGTGGCTATTTGTCAGTCCAGACACCAATGAACCACTCTGTTTGTCTAGCTATTTTTTGCTTATTCAGGCTTCTGATTTACGAGCTCCAAAGTGACTGAATGAGCAGCTATTTAAGAACTGTAGGCAAGAAGATGTCAGTAAGATAGGTGAGTTCAGTGTTTCTCTGTCTAAGAGGCAGAATTAAATGAGGTGGGTTCAAGGTTTGCTCTGATCTTAAAAAGCTGTGTGACTCTGGGTACAAATGATTTCTATTCTCTGGACCTTAGTTTCCTCATCTGTAATATGAGCAGAGTGGTGGTATTATTGAACTAGACATCCTAAAGGTTCCCAGCTTGTCTCAGTATCTAAGGATAAGAGAAGTGGTGCAATGTAGTGGAAAGAACACTGAATTTGGAATCAGAGAAACTAAATTAAAATCCCAGGTTACCTCTTACTACTTGTTTGACAGGTAAATAATTTAAACTCTATGAGTTTCAGGTTCCTTATTTGTGACAAGTTAGGGTTGGAGTAGATTACAACTCCCTTTCAGTTTAAAATCTATGGTCATATTATCTATGATTCCATGTCTCAGAACCTCAGTTTCCTCAACAGTAAAACTGAGATAATATTTACACTGCCTGCCCCTCAGGGTGGTTTGTAAGGATTGGATAGCATGGGGATGAAAGCATTTTATAATTGTTTTAATCCTTCCAGGAATTATAGTTTTGTGGATGCAGGTCTTCTTTTCACTGATGGGGATGGCCACCCCCACACCCCTCCATTTTTCCCATCATCTGGCTTGTAATCCTGAAGTCATCCTTGCTTCTTTCATCTACCTCAGCCCCCATATTCAATCAGCTGCCAGGGTTTGCCAGACCTAATTCCACCACATCTCTTGCATATAGCCTTGATTCTAATTTAGGGTCTCACCTCTTGTCCAGATTATTTGGGCATAGTTCCAAATTGCTCTCCAGAATGGTTGGATCAACTTACAGCTCTACCAACAATGAATTAGTGTTTCCAACTCTCCCACATCTTCTCCAACATTTATCATCTTCCTGTTATTGTCATGTTAGCCAGTCTGGTAGGTGTGATGTGGTACCTCAGAGCTGTTTTGATTTGCATCTCTCTAATCAATAGTGATTTAGAACATTTTTTTCATATGACTATAAATAGCTTTAATTTCTTCCTCTCATTTGATTCTTACAACATCCCTGGAAGGCAAGTGCTATTATTATCTTTATTTTACAGGTGAGGAAACTGAGGCTCAGAATGTTCAAATGACTTGTTCACAGTCACTCAGCATCTGAGGCTGGATGTGAACTCAGGTCATCTTGACTGCAGGTCCAGAATTCTATCTACTCCATTACCTAGGTACTTCACAAAATTTAGAAATTGTTCTAAGTCTTTTGCTGATATAGCATTCTACCTTGGTGTTCCAGCCTTCTCCCTGCGTATATCTCTATGTAATCCATGTCACCCTGTTGGGCACATCAGAATTTCTGTTCTCAGAAAATGACAGAATCTCAGAGTTGTAAGCTCCTCAGAGGTCCTCTAGATCAATTTGTATCTCAGTGAACCTCTCCCGGCTGAAACATCCCAATCCTCTTACTCAATGGCCCTATTGAGAGGAGAGTGTGTATTTCCTCATGCAGTCTCTTCCACTTTGGGATCACTCTAATTGTTCTTATAATTGAGCAGTGAAATTTCACTAGTTACTCCTGGTTCTGCCCTCTGGGACCATGAAGAATAAGACCAACTCTGTTGGACAAGATAGCCCTTGAAATATCTGAAGATAGCTTTCAGGTTCCCCTCTAAGTCTGCTCCTCTCTGGGTTAAAAGTTCTCAGTTCCTCAGATCTCTTCTTACAACAATCTCATACGTTGCACAACAATAGGTCCCTGCCCAAACTCCACCTAATGGCTCTTTTCGGGACACTCCTGGCTTCAGAATGATTATCCATAGTAACTGTTGCTCTTTCCCTCCCAGCTCCATTTATTTATTTTTTTCCTTTCTTTTGCTCATTAAAGAGGCCATTCCCTTTTTACTTCTTAAAGAGGCCTATTCACTGAATGGGCATTACCTTACTCTAAGTGAATACCTGAATAGGCCAACATCTCCCAGTGCATCCTGGACCATCTCCAGTCATCCTGATGAATATCTGGTCACTGGATCCAGATGGTACCGGAGGGGAAAGTGAGGCTGGTGACCTGCACAGCCCTCCCTCCCTCACAACAAAGTCAAGTGCAAGTCGTGTCATCATTTCCCTGATGTCATGGTCATCTTTGAAAATGAAGGATGAACATAGACAGACAGATAATAAGAATAGTAGCTGTTGTTGTTTGTCCTTCATTCTTGAAGAGGATCATGACAAGCAAGTGAGTTAGATCTAAGTGAGGGAGGACTGTGCAAAGTCACCAGTCTCACTTTTTCTTCCAGAGTCATCTGGGTCCCATGGCAAGATATAGATCAGGATGACTGGAGATGGCTCCGGTTGCAGTGGGGAACCATGGCCTTTTAAAGCTAAGGTCTTTAACAGGTTGTAGCAGATACTGATAGAACACCTTAAGGTTTGTAAAGCCTATTCTGGCTGTCTTCCTCTGAACATGCTAAACTTATCTGTATTCCTCCTAAAATACCTCACCCAGAACTGAACAAGATTGAATCAGATAAGGGTTCCAGCACAGTCATCTCATGACCTTGAGGACACAGTGCAGTCAGACAGTCTGATCTTCCCTGTTTTCTAACTTCTAACCTAGTACAGATCTCCTTAACTTGAATGTCCATGATTATACACCTGGCTCCCTATTCACTCATTCCCTTAGACTTTGATGCACCCAGGAGTAGGATGGGTACCCCCTACCAATGATTTCTCACATCACATGCATAGAACTTCTATGGAGGATGTACTGATGAAAAATTAAAAAGGAATGTGTGTGTTGAGAAGGAGATAAAAGTGACAGGTAAATAAGTGGCAAGCAAAGGATTGATATAAAATTCAATTTAATAAAACAAACATTCATAATAAAATAGAACTGGGGTTGTTTCAGATTTCAGAAATCTATTTGCAAGACTGCCTGATATATTCCTGGGTCCTTCCAAAGGCCATATTTGTTCTTGTCACGTATATTCCTTCCCCTCTCCCTACCCCAGACAACCTAACACAGCATAGGAGAAAATTTCATGAAATTTGGAGAAAATCATTTTGGAAATAATTTTTCCTCAAGCTCCAGTTTTCACCAAATCCCTAGGTCTAGGAGGATGTGATCTTTCTACCCTTCATCTTGAGAGACCATGGGGTATTGAAGACTGCTAAGAAATTTAATGACATAGAGATGAAAGGAAAAAACAAGAAGAGAATGGTTTCCCCTGGAAAGGCATGGATTCCTATAGTCTGATTTCTCCAGCTTTGCTGTACTTGGAATGTAAACAGGAGTTTAATAAATCATTATTTTAAAGGCCTGGTTTCTCTCCTCCTCCTTACTGAGATTATTGATTTTAGCCTCTGTTCTTAAATGACCTTCCTTTCCCAGGGGGCACTGGGGCTTAATATGTCTCACATATCCTGTTCTGGAACCAATATGAAGATGAAGAGGGTTCTCAGAGAGTGATACAAAGCTAGGGTCTCTAAATGAAGCCATACTCTCTACCCAAACAAGGACTTGATCAGTGACTTTGGAGCTGACCAGAAGAACCCTTAATGGCTCAATTTCTCCTTTAGCAAAACAGAGAAGACAACAAAGCAGGTGGTTGGTGATGGAGAGCTCTTTTTCAATAAGACTTTTCCCATTTTATGGAAATCCAAACAAGAATAAAGGAGAAAGGGAAATGAGTTCCTGAGCTGAAAATATGACTTTCCCCATCTGGATCTTGAGGTCATGCTCCCTTTTGGCCCCCCAGATTCCCAGAGGAAGGACTATCCTTGTATCCAGGGTACTTGTGTTGACCTCACCTGGGAAATCTAATGATGAGCTCTCAGACTTCTTATCTGTCTCAGAGGTGGAGCCATGTCTCCCTTTCCACCTTGAGCTTATCAGAGACAAAAGCCGTAGAGCATTATAAAATGTCTTTCCATTGAGATGTTAGATAAATAAGATCTCCTTCTATTTTGTTGAAGGAGACAAGTGGTGCCATCACATCATTCCTCCTCTCCCCATGACCCTTCTTTCCACTGGAAAGAGTGACAATTCTAGTTAATGCCATCTCTTCCCATGAATGAGACCCCAAGGTCCTAGGCTCCCTGGATATGCCAGTTCTTTTTCTGTCCATGTTGCTACTGGGGTGGCAGAGGGAAGTGGGAAGAGCAGTCTGCTTGGCTCGTCGATTGTGAACTGAGTCATTACTCAGACCAGAATTATACAGGATTTCTCCTGACTGCCCTTCCCAACATTGCTGAACTTGTGTTTGTTCACTTAACAAATGGGAGTAATAACATTTAATTCAAGAAATATTTACCAGACCCCAATGTTTTATGAACAGTTCAACAGCCATTAATAAACCTTTATTAAGCACCTCCTCTACACCCATATTAAACTCCTATTAAGTGCCTTCTACAACCAAGGCCCTGAGATAGAGAGTGGAGTAAGGACTGAGCCATGTTGATTTAATTAATATGGGATCACTTGTTAAGGAAAATCCCTCTACCAGTGAAGGCCAGGTTTGACAGATACTGAGAATGAGAGCAGAGGCCCATTAAGTAGAGATAATGTGAAAAAAAACCCAGGCTTTATTGAGGGGACACACTCCCAACAAGGTCAGTTCATCTGAGCCTTGGTTGCACTGAGTCACTTAGGGAAGTTCGGCACTCTGATAGGGTCACTCATCTGGGTTACCACCTGGTTTACCTAGGGCTCTGTCCAAGCTAATTTCTGGCTGCTAAATGACTAATCCTGGCCACCTGGTGCTAAGAGTTGAGCTGTGGGGTAGCCCCTTAGGCCTTAGGAGAAGTGATTGTAATCAGCAGAAGCTACAAGGCAGAGCTTAATTGATTGTTTTGCTGATTTTCTAGATTTAAGAAAAAGATGGAGTAATGCAGATTAAAAAAAAAAAAAAGCTCAAAAGCTTGTAGTACCTTTTCCTAGAATTGGTTGTTAAACATTGACCTGCAGGTACCCGCCCCCCCCCCCCCCCCCCATTTAGCATTAGCATCTTGGGGAGGTTTTTAGAGCAGGCAGGGGCTAAGTGATTCATCCAAAGTCATTTAATCAATATGTGTTAGAGGCAGAATTTGAACCCACATAATTGCTGTTTCTGATACTAGCTCTACCCCTTATACACAAGTGCCTGAAGATGCTGGGATATATAACTGAAAAATTAAGCGATCCTTGACTTTACTGAGCTTGCATGCTCTTGATGCATGGTGGGGCACACAACGTGTACACAAATGAGTATAATATCAATTCAATGCAATTCAACAAGCATTAATCAAGTGCCTTCTATGCATCAGACGCTGTTCTAGGTGCTGAAGAGACAAAAACGGAAAATGGGACAGCCCTTACCTTCAAGGATCTTGTATTGTACTGGGGTGTTGGGGATGATGGTAGATAATATATGCATGCAGACAATATATATGAAGTAATTTAAGTGGGCAAGGACAGCACTAAAAATTAGAGGGTGGGGGGCGTCAGGAAAGGCCCTCTTGTACAGAAGGTACAATCTGAGCTCTGCTATGAAGGAAACTAGGAAATCTAAGAGGGGAATATGAAAAGAGATAACATTCCAGCCAGGAGACTGGAAATGAAATGTTGTGTATCAGGAAGTGAAGAAATATGTGAAGAAGTCAATAAACAAGTCACTTTGTCTGGAATTTAGATTGTTTGAAGGGGAGCACAGCTTCATTGCTGTACACTGGGGAAGGAAAGAGGGCCAGAAAGAGAGGAGGAGCAGAGGGGTCCTTGGAGGAGTTGCTAGAGTGGGTTCTTGAGGGAAGATGAGGAAGCCAGGTGAACAGGCCTGAAGGGCATACAGAAACTTGGTCCCTGCCCTCAAGGAATTGGCATTATAATTAATGCATTTTTTTTTTTTTTTGCGTATCATACAAGCAGATGCCAACTTTAAAGTATTGTACAAATGTAAGGCATTAGGGTTCCTTGAAACATTTATATGTGAATTATTTTGTGGTGTTTTTTGTGTCTTTTGTGTTTCTTTTGGTTGGATCAAGCTGTATTATGTGTAAGTAAGTGGGCTTTCCATGCATGATGAGGACTCCACATCCTTGGGTGTCTTGAAGAGAGGCAAAGTAGACATCTCTAGACTCTTCTCCTCCCACTGTTCCCCAAGGGAGACTTTGATTCCTGCCAGGAGGGGAAGGAAGATGTTGGGGCTGGAGATCACTCTGTTCTTTTCAGTGACAGGGAGAACTGGACTAGAAGGATATCTATCAACTCTCTTATGTACTATTAGTCCAGGGGATATGATTGGGTTCCATTTAGATAATAGATAATTGATAGACAGATAGAGGGATAGGTAGATAGATGATTGTTACATAGAGGATAGAAAATGGAGTTAGAGAAAAAGAAAATATAAGTTAGAGACATATAGAAATAGGTAGATAGATACATGATAGATATGGAAATAAGTATAGAGATAAATGATAGATACAAATTAGATAAATGATAGATAATTATCATCTTAATACATGCAAGATGGAAAGGTGGTCTGGGGAATCATGAGTTGGTCCGGGTTTAAAGAGAACTGGATGACCAGCATGAGTACTCCCGGGTATATACGTATCTGTGGTCTGTAGACTTGTCCAGCAAAATATTTACCCAGAGGCTCATTGATAGATAAACGCTTTGGCCACAACTTGCCAAAGTAAATGAACAGAAGAGGGCTGAGATGTGAGCAGCACTGGATAGAGCACTGAGCCTGGAGTCAAGAAGACCTGAGTTCAAATCCAGCCTCAGACATTTACTAGCTGTGTGATTCTGGCCAAGTCACTTACCCTTTCCGAGCCTCAGTTTTCTCATTTGTAAACTGAAGTTAATAATAACACCCACCTTGAAGGGTTGTTGTGAAGATGAAATGATACCACCTGTGTTATAGGCTTCCTAAACCTTAAAATACTCACTCTATAAATCTGAGCTGTTGCTGTTCATGGAGGGAATACTCAGCAAAGAAATTGGAACTCTTTTTTTCAGTATTGAAGGATTTGAAGGTTTATGTAGATTGATCCCTTGTGATACACTAGATTTGGATTCTAAATAGCTGAGTAGGTGATGGTAGGATGACTTAATGGCAAGGATTAGTGTAAAAGGCAAGAAAAGGTGGTCCCACGGTCTAGAAGAGGTTCACTTCTTGATCCATGGGTGGCAGTGGAGTTGGCCAAAACCAAACTGCTGAAGAGGGCAGCCCCTGGTCTCTATCCTCATGGTCTCTGCCTACCCAGAATTTCCACTTCTCAGGATAGGGTATGATAGCCATATCATTCTTTTACTCAATAAACTCAGGTGGCTCCCTATTCCCCCTATGGCCAAACAGAAAATCCTCTGAGTTGGCATTTAAAGCCTTTTACCATCTAGTCCCAAATTACCTCTATATCCTAATTATTCACTATGCCTCTTTAATTCCTTTGAAGCCTGGTCAAACTGGTTTTCTTGCCGTTCCTCACATGTTACACTTCATCTCCCATCCCTGCCTTTCCATGAGCTCTTGTCCACATTTGGAATGCATTTCTTCCTTGTCTTCACCTCCGAGAAACCCTCATTTCCTTCAAAGCTTAGCTCAAGCTCTACTTTCTAAATGAAACTAATCCCATACCTCCAAATTACAATAATAATCATTCCTTCTTATTTAATGCTTTAAGATTGCAAAAAATACTTTATAAATATTTCATTTTACCCTTGTAACAACCTTGTAGGGAGGTGCCATTATTATCCCAATTTTACAGATGAGGAAATTGAGGCAGAGGAGGATTAAGTGACTTCCTTGGGGGGAGGGCATGCCTCCAGTAAGTGTCTCAGACAGGATTTTAACTCGTCTTTCTGACTCCAGGTCCAGCGCTCTATCCATTGCTCTACCTGTGTTTGAGGTGCTAATGCCTCTCCCCTCTCTCACTTGCATTATCTTGCATTTATACTTTACGTATGTTGTATATGCTTCGTGGCTTCATTTTTCTCTCTAGACTTCTTGAGAATAAGGACCATTTCATTTTTTGTTCTCGTATCTTCAGTGCCTGGGACATTGTTCTTCAGCCATGTACAGTTGTGTCTGACTGAAAACCCCATTTGGAGTTTTCCTGGTAAAGATACTGGAGTGGTTTGCAATTTCTTTCTCCAACTCATTCTGCAGATGAGGAAACTAAGGCAAAGAGGGTTAAATGACTTGCTCAGGGTGACATACCTCATAAGTGTCTGAGACCAGATTTGAACTCAAGAAGATGAGTCTTCTTGATTCCAAGCCCAGAGATTTATCCACTGTACCACCTAGCTGCCACTGATCAATACATGCTTTTTGATTGCTTAGCCACTATTGTCTTACCTTCCCACATCTAATGCACAAATAAAACTGAGATCTCTGTGCTGTGATTCTGGAAGGTTTTAGGCAGCTTGCTCCTCAATGGACTGATAAAAATGGTCCTTCCCCTGTGGCACCAGTGCCAAGAACCTACCTCGAGGTATGAAGAAAATTGAATGCGGTGATTAGTCATCCTTTCTAAAACGCCTGAGAGGACGTTCTGCAGGCCTTTGGGTGCAGCCCATTGGTAGTGCCAAACGGGGATCTCTTAGTCACCAGGGTCAAGCGAGTCATAGGTGAGTGTCCAGTGCTGGCAAGATGTGGAGTGACTTTGGATCTTCTTAGAGGGTGTTTTGGAGATCAGTACTGACATCACAGTGGGATGCACTGTACCCTGACCCCAACATAGTGATGTCATTTTGGTCCTCTTCAAGAAAGGACAAACACTGACTTCACATCGAGTGAGAGCTACAAAGGAAAGTCACTGAATCATGTAATGATGGAGAGACAGTGGAAAGAACTCTGACCTGGAGTCAGAGGAACTAGGTTAAAACCCTGTCTGAGAAGCAAGTCTTAATCTCAATCTTTCTAGCTCCAAGGCTGGTCCTCTGTTACTCACTATCTGGAGGAACCCTTCTCCCCTCCCCCCCCCCCACTGGAGCTCAATATTTACCTATGTGTTGAATTATTGAATGCATGGCATGGGTAATTGATTAGAGTTTTAAGACTGTGTAGGACCACGGGTCTAAAATTGAAAGGGAGCTCATAGGCTCTCCAGTTCAGATCCTTTATTAAACAGATGGAAAACTGAGGTCAGGTGAGGTTGTTTGTCCAAAGTCATAGAGACAGTAAGAGTCAGAACCTCCACGATATGGACTCAGGTCCTCAGTAGTTGGTGTTACATCTGTAGTATCACTCTGCTGCCTAATGACTTGACAGCTCATTTCTCATCCCTTTCTCATCTATTTTAGAATCTCCACCCTGTTCTCTCTACCCCCACCCTCCCCAAACTTATACTTGGACATATCTCTGTTTTCTTGAAATCCCGTGGGTTGATACAGCAATGGCATGCATAAGAGGAAGCCACGTAACAGCCACATGTTCAGTGGTGTGATGGTAAATATTTGACAACCAGCTCTCCAGGGAAGAAAAATGTACACCCAACACAATTTTAAGTTTAAGTGCATTGCTAATACTTTCTTCATCACTTTCTTATTAATAGTAAACCAAGCCTTAATTGCAGCTTTTAGAATTAGAAATGCTTACCCTGAAAGTTTAACAACAGGCTCTTGGGAGCTGGTATGAGCTGACTCCAATACACTCCTATGATGTGCTCCTTGTTGCCCAAATAGCCCTGACAGACTTTGGGAACTCAAGAGTTGAGGGATACCTTGAGGCTACAAGGTTAGGGAATTTCTGCAAGTTTGAGGTTGGAGGAGGTAGGGAGGAGAATTGTGCCTAAACTTTTACCCCTGGTAACACCTGGGAGGGGGCAAGGGGAGGCAGCATGATCAGATAGTACAGTGGAAAGA
The DNA here is from genome assembly GCF_028372415.1 of Notamacropus eugenii. Lineage (NCBI taxonomy): Eukaryota > Metazoa > Chordata > Mammalia > Diprotodontia > Macropodidae > Notamacropus > Notamacropus eugenii. The sequence goes on along the minus strand of NC_092877.1, from coordinate 353,480,291 downwards.
GCTCTGCCTTAGAACAAGAGAACTTGGGTTTGAATTCTGATTCTGCAATTTGCTATCCATGTGATCTTGTCCAAACCTTCCTTTCTTTGGGCCTCAGTTTCCTCATCTGTAAAGTGATAATCCTTTCCTAATCTCCTTAGTTGTTACTGTTCTCCTAGCCACATTACCATGTGTACACTTAACCCTTTACATGCGGTGTGTTCCTCAGGTAGAAAATAAGCTCCTCGAGGGCAAAGGCAGCTTCTCGTTTTTTATTTTTGTCCCAGCACCTGCCATAGGGCTATTCCCATAGAAGGTGCTTCATAAGTGTTTGTTGAATTGGAGCAAAGCAGTAGCATTTATAAGAAGTGCATGTTTGCGGCTGTGTTGGAGCCAGCTTGAACCAGCTCTTCAGACGATTGCTGAATCTTCATTGTAATCATTTACACCACAGAAGTTAGTAAATGCTACAAATCAAGACTTGATTTATCATTTTGTTTATCAGTTAGACTTAAGAAAATGCTGGAGAAAATGTTAACAATGCTGATTAAATGAAAATTTAAATGGATTAATAACAAATGTAAATTAATAATTAAAAGTAATCATTTTAATAATTAACATTATAATATAATTATAATTAATATTAATAAAATTAATAACAAGATAAATAATAAATTAATAAAAATGATTAAAATTAAATTTAAACGTACATTCCCCCCTTCCCCAGAGACATTTGTTAACCATTTGCCAGCATGTGACACTTACAGGAGATAGGCTATGTTTGCAGGAGCCTTCTGTTCTCATTTGATGATTCATTTTCATGTTCTAAAACTCCAGCCCTGGGAAAGAGACTTCCCTCATCAAGAGATTCTCTATATCAATTAATTCACAGATCCAATCTCTGTCTCTTCTATAATGCTCTCAACAAAAGGGAAATGAAGCCTTTGTGTAAATTTTAAATTGATTTGAATAGTTGGCCTTCAGACCCTATTGGTCTTTAAGGAAAAACTGGATGGGATGGAGGACTGGAGGGTATGTTGAAGTAGAGATTATTTCAAGTATGACTTGGACTGCATGGTCACTGAGGTCCCTCTAACCGTGACATTCTGTGGATGTTAGAACTGGAAAAGAACCTAGAAATGGCCTTTTATTATTGTTATTGAGTTGTGTCAGTCACGTCTCACTCTTCATTACCCCATTTTGGGGTTTTCTTGGCAAAGATACTGGAGTTGTTTACCATTTCCTTCTCTAGTTCATTTTACAGATGAGGAAATTGAGTCAAAAAGAATTAAGTGACTTGCCCAGGGTCACAACTAGTAAGTGTCTGAGGCTGCTTTTGAACTCATGAAGATGAGTCTTCCTGGTACCAAGTCTATTCCTCTATCCACTGACCCACCTAAGCTGCCCAGAATTTATCTAGTCTGTCACAGTCCTCCTATTATATCAATAGTAAAACTGAGGTCAGACATGTAACCTACATGATTCCTATCATTCCTAGGATCCTTGATTCTCATTTCCCAAGATGTAACTACAGAACAAATGGACTCTGGAATTATTTGCTCTTCCAAACTCTTACCCTGACTGTAAAAGGGACCATGTTCCAGGTGGTCCCCACAACATAGGCTTTGGCTGACTTAGAGAATGGTCTCCCTACCAGGTAATAAGTGCTTTCTCTGTAACCTACTATAATTACCTCAATGGGGACCATTTCCAACACTGTTTAACTGCCCTCCTTTATGCCCATCTAATCATGGAAGTCTTTTCATTGGGATGAAAGGGAAAGTTGAAAGTAGCAAACCTTTGGAAGGGAAATATTGACATATCTGCAATGAAGCAGAAAATGGCTTGTTTTTCAACCTCCCATTTACTAAAGAGCAAATGCCATCTTATATTAAAAAACAATCCTTTGTCAAGTCTTATAACATGATTGCAAATGATGCCTGCCTTATTTCTTTTCATTTACCCACCTCCCCACATTCCACTTATTTCCCCCGCCCTTTCAAATCAACTCCTATTTCAATTTCCTATTTCACTGTAGTGACAGTAAACATTATCTGTGACCCACTAGCTCATTTTCTTTTTCTAATTTTCACATGGATTGCGCTTTGCTTTTATTTTTTAAATACAAAAAGGGAAAGCCAGTGGTCAGTTCAACAGAACTAGGGCATAGAAGCATCTTGGAAATAAAAAATTCAGCATCAATTTGACCTTGTGTTCAGAGTTTTACAACTCTCCCTCCCAACCCCTTGGATTTCCCTTTCCCGAAATTGAATGTCAAGGATAATGGATAGACTAAACCAAAAGGTGTAATGTTAATGTAATGTAATAAGAGTTAAAGATCTTTCCCCCCACCCCTATTAATAGGGAAGCTTGATTAGGGGAGGGTTGTTTTGTAGGAAGGCCCATGCCTTTTGTTAATGAGACTTTGTGTCACAAGGGTCCTAATGTCTTCCAGCTCTGAAAAATGTATATATACTCTGAGGTGAGGTTTTACTTTGGGAGCCTTACTCTTTGGAAGAAGCCAGTTGAGGCTATGGGTAGCCAGTGCGCCCACCCCACCCCACCCCACCCCACCCCTGCCACTTTGAAAACCCAGATGTTGGTGCTTTTCTCTCTAATAATTATGTATATATGTAATAGACAGTTGGATCAGTTTGTTGATCTGTGTTGTATGTACTGCTTATGGTTCAACAGAAACCCTGTCTGTTGGTCTTTATTTCTCTGCTTGTATTTTCTCTGTTGGTATATGTGATTAAAGAAGATTGCTGACCCCTCAAACCTTGCTTTCCTTTTGGAAAAACAGATCTAAGAACCTGTGCTAGCAGACCATCCTGGATGTGCCAGTGTGCTTGCTGCTACAAAAGGTCACTAGCAATTATTCCATTTGTAAATTCTGAAGAAAGGAGGACTTTCATATGCTGAGCAAAGGACCCACTGCAAATGAAAAGCATTACAATTATCAAGAATCAGGGTTATAATTTTGTAATTTAAAAAGCTTCCTTAAATCTTGAGTACAAATTACTGCCTGGGGTTGTTTTTAAAATAGGGAAATGACTTAGCTACCCAACATCCACAGTAAGCTATTTTTATATTGATTTTTACCTGTGCCAGAAATTGTATTAATAGCATGCAAGGGAAGAGATTGTTATAGGCTTATTGATATTGGATTAAGTCTGGAGAACTCACCTTTATCATTATCCGGCCAGTTTTTGCGCCACCAACATGATGGTTATCCAGGAGAGCTGGAAGGATGCCAGTGAATGTCTTTATTTCTAGATGCTGTTTCTTTTGTACTATAGATCAGGGAATACTCAGTTGTTAGAATAAGTCAGAGGTGGAAAAAACAAGAACTAAAAGTGTCAGAGTTGGAGGGAAGAAAGCTATATCCCTGTTTTCCCATTCTCTAAAATTCATAGTCTCTGAATTGGAAGGGATAGCAGAGGTCACCAAATCCAATTCACAACTGAAGAGTAATTTTGATCTCCTACACCCCTAACAAATAGACACCCTTTAGAATTAAGAAGGAATGGGGAAGATGTCTAGTAGAAGAAGAGATCTTCACTGGGATGTGAAGGAAGTCACAGAAGCCAGGAAGTGGAGATAAGAAGGGAGAGGATTACAGGTAATGGGGAACAGTCAGCAAAAAGTCTACAGATGGAACATTTTGTAAGAAGAAGAGCCTCTGATACTGGATTGATGAGTATCTGGGTGTGGGATAGGACTGGGGAAGGATTGAGAGGAAAGTATAAAAGGCAGAAGAGGTAGAAGAGGGTCAGATTATGAAAGATTTTGATGTCGAGAAGAAAATTTGATATTTGATCCTGGAAGTGACAGGGAGCTACTGTAATGGATTGAAAAGGGGATTTACTCCATCAAATAGCCTTTCCTGATCTTCCTTAATCCTATTTCCTTTCCTTTGTTCAATCATCTCTGATTTAACCTGCATGTATCTTGCTTGTACATAATTGTTGGCAGGCTGTCTTTCCCATTAGAGCTCCTTGAGACCAGGAACTGTCTCTTGTTGGGTTTTTTTTGGTCTATTTGGCTTATTTTTATTTTTTAATTTCACCTGTTGTTATATCCCCAGTGCTTACCACAGTGCCTCATATACAGGAAGCGTTTAAAAAATGCTGTTGACTTGACCTGATGATTCTTAAGATTCCATTTAGTTCAAACGCTCTTTAATACTCACATCTCTTCCACTTCAAACTTCCCGTGATTTCATCAGTGTGAGTGCACTCTCCACTGATGCATATCGCAACCCTTTCACAACTCTGTGGATGGTTTCATGAAGGACTGGCCCCAAACTCCATCACTTCAGGGTCAATGTTTTGGGCACATGTTCTTTGAACGTTCCGAGTCTGTATATTCATTGATATTCTGGTGCTGGGCTCAAACTCCAAGACATTTTAGCATCTGCTAGAATTTATGATTCACTAGCATGATCTTGGCAAACCCAGGGTCACTTGCCTGCCATTGTGAGGTATCAGGGTACAATTTCAGTGAAAGAGAATGACACCTGCATTAATTTAAAGAGTGAACACCCAAACAGCTCTACAGTTTAATCAATTAGCCTCATGTCATTTTGTAGTAGAAGATTAAGTTGATTTTATTTGGCAGATCAAAAGATATCAAGAAGATTTTGCTGTCAATAGAATTCTGAACTCTTTGGAATCAGGCTTCTTCAGCCTTTCCATTTTCTACCCTGTCATCACACAACTTTCCACATTGGGCCTGTAGAGACTTCCAGAGAGAAGCTAAGCTATTAGCTCCCTCCCTCCCTCCCTCCCTCCCTCCCTCCCTCCCTCCCTTCCTTCCTTCCTTCCTTCCTTCCTTCCTTCCTTCCTTCCTTCCTTCCTTCCTTTCTTCTTCCTCCTCCCTTCCTTCTTTCCATTCCCCTTCTTCCTTCCCTCCTTTCTCTCCTTCCTATTTCCCTCCCTCTCTTCCTTCCTTCCTGACTTAGATCTGGAAGAGAACTTAGAGGTAATTGAGTCCAATTCTTTCACTTTGTAAGCAAGGAAGCCAAGGTTCAGAAGGTTTAAATGACTTACCCATCGTCTTATAGCAATACTTTTAATCGCATGAGTTAGGATTCGAACCCAGTGCTCTGTCCCCTATGCTACACTTCCTTCTAGGCCTGAGTGGTAAGCATTCCACAACCAGGAAACTTGTTTTCTTTTTTGAATCCCTTTAAGTCCAAATACCACAAATACTTCCTTGGGATTTTGAGGTCAGACTTTGGGCTCATCATGCATTCACGATGGCTAGCCCCAGCTGTTTTTCAGGAGCCACCCTGCTATTAGGAGAGTTAAGCCAACATATTCTGCTTTGTTCTTCCCTGGAGAAGATACAATGGAGTACTTGTTTCCATTTTGTTTTTATGACCAGTGAGGTGAGGGGTTAGAATTTATTTTTAACTACTTAAATGCCCTATAATTATTGCATTTCCCTCTAATAGTAGAGCAGAGGAACAAGATTGCAACAGTGCAGCCTTTGAACAATTTTTAATTTCTCCTTTTCATGACTGTAAATAACCCGAAAGCAGAACATTCCAGTATGGAAGGAGGGCTGTGCCCTGAGGCCTTAAAGAGCCCCCTGGGTGATGTGTTAGCTCCAGGAAAAGCCCGAGAGAGATGGGCCCTTGGTTTACTCCAAAGAAAAGAGCAGGTTCCACCCTAGTCAGAACTGAGACCCAGATGGACTTAGTTCTTGGGGATTGGGGCTCATGTCAACATTCCAAGGGTCCATGAGGCAGCCATCAGACTCCTTGTTCCCGCTCCCAGGAACCCTTCCCACCAGAGTACAGAGGGACATGCTGTGCTCTCTGTCCCTTTCCTTGAGGGAAATGTCAGCCTATTTTGGGGATCCATTTCACACAGGTTGCAATCAAGTTGGTGGATCAAACGCTCTCCTCCATAGTAAACCTAGCCCTAACCCTCTGCCCATCACTAGCCTCCTTTGCTCTCTCTGTCCATTTATACTTGAAGAACCTTTCTTTGTTATGGTTCAATGAGAAAATAGCTAGATTCAGCAAATATTTATTAAGAGCCTATTATGAACTGGAGAAGGGTTGTGAGAACACAAAAATAAAACTGTCCCTGCCCTCCAGAAGCTTAAATTCTAACGGGGAGGGGGAGAGATCCACATATAGACCAGCAAGCACTGATCAGCAAAACAAAGACAGAAGAGGACTCCAGCAACTGCTGAGATCAGGGAAGATTTTGTAATAGATTTGAACTCGTCTCCCTGAATCCAAGTCCAGGACTCTACGCACTGCGCTGCCATAAAAGAAGACAAGGTCTGTGAGAAATAGAGATGAGGAGGGAGGACAGTCCATGCCTAGAGGATGGTTTGTGTGAATGGAGTGTCAAAGGAGAGTAGTCCAGTGACTCTGGCCTCCATGATGTTTCTCCCACAAGAGACCCCATCTCCCCACTCTGGACATTGTCATTGACCATCTCCCATGCATGAAAGGCTGTCTTTCTTCATCCCTGCTCCCTGGCTTCCTTTAAGTTCCAGTTAATCCCACCTGCTCTACAGGAAGCCTTTTTTTGGTCCCCTTTATTGTTCATATCTTACCCTGATTGATAACTTCCAATTTCTTCTAGACATATTTTGATGATACATGGTTGTGTGCATATTTTCTCCCTTGTTAGACCATCAGTTCCTTGAGAAGAAAGACCTTCACCTTTCTTTGAACTCCATGCACTTAGCTTAGTATCTGGCATATAGTAGGTCCTTAATTCCTGTTTATTGACTGACAACTTTTCAATGCTCCAGGCCCTTCTGGAAGACTTTCAACTACAGATGAACTTCCAATGTGTATCAGTGGAGAAAGTGTCCATACCAGGCATGCCCAGTACTGATGAAACCTCAGAACTTGAACCCTCCCCCTCCAATAAACATTGCTGTTATATATAATGAATCACTTATGTTACTTTACATTACATTTTATACACAGTACTTTAAATTTCACAAATAAACAGAAGAATCAATCTTTAGGGATATCAAAGAAGAAATGAGAAAAAAAATCAAATTTCTTTTCCTCTTAGGGATCTTTGATGGGAAACAAACTTCAGTCCTAATAATTGTGAGCTCCAGAATTCTATCAGGTGTTTGCCCTTTGGGCTGCTTCTGCCTTTACTTCCTTCATGGGGGTAAATCCTTTTGCTCCACACACTATACGGGTGGAATTAGAAATAAATTCCTTCCTGTGGGTCTTATGTATCAGCCCCCTGAAACAACGGTGCTACCCACACTGACAATCCTATTGTGAATGGAGCAGTAGTGACTGTCCCTATGTAAACCATTACCACTCCAGGCAACTCAGAGCAGCCTAGCCTTCTACCAGCTGGACAACATGGGCTTGGCTGAGGGTCTCCAGTTCATGCCACATGAAGACCAGGTGAAAGGCCTCAAAATGTTAGCCTGGAAGAGAAAAAAGAACAAACTGAGACTGGCAAGGAAAGCAAAGGACAACTGAAGGATTATGGGTCGGTGGTTTTCTTTTTTTTTAAACTTATGACAAAGAAGAGCATGGAACAAGGTCCATTGTTCAGGGTCACTGAGACAATGACAGCTGTCAGCAGAGAGAAAGAAGGGAAGGAATGAAAGAAGGTTAGAAGAGCATCTGCAGATTTCGTTACTCATTCAGGATGAGGAAAGAATATTGCTAATTCTAGTGTCCAATTTATGGTCAATGATAAATGGATTTTGAAGCCAAGGGGTATGGACTGTTTATTAAAACCACTTCATGGAAAATGCCCAGAGCTCTGCAGCCTGACCCACAAAATCAGGACTTGAAAACCTTAGGGGAGATTTTACCTAATTAAGGATAAGGCAGCTCCTTAAATAAATCATTTGCAGCCTCTAACAATTACCTTAATTCAGGCTTCTCTACTTGCTCAGCCCAGCCTTGGTGGAAATTCTCCCTGACTGCCTGGAGGTTCTCTCAGAGGTGTAAGAACAGGGAGCATTTGCTGAAGTTGTAACTGCAAGCCTGGGTTTTTTCACTGAGTTTGATAAATGCCTATTCCTTTTTAATGCTATGTCTGTGAATTCAGAGCTGCAGGCAGGAAGGAAGAAGGGGAAACCTTGTCCAGGGACTCTAGTGGGAAATGGTGCAGTTGGGCTTGGGTGTTCTGCATTTGGGAAACTGTCTCCTACTCTGTAAGTCAGTGCCTTTGCAAGTGGCTGGCGCTCAGTAAATGTGGGGACCGATGTCATCCCTATGGTTTCAACAAAGGATGTGAGCCTGTAAGGGATCCTGAGGCTCCAGATCACACAAGTTGAAGCAGATGAACTAGAATTCAAACCCAAGGCTCTTTTCATCAGATAGAAGTTGCCTTGCCTCCACACAAAGACTCTGTTGTATGGATGAATGGATCAATGGATGTTGTTGCATGCTGTAATGATGATGATGATGATATTATAATAATAATTAATAATAATGGGTGTTTATTTAGCACATTAAAATCCTTTACATATATTATCTCATTTGATCCTCCCAACACCTCTGGGAGGTAGATGATATTATCATTTTATAGAAGAGGAAACTGAGGCAGATGGAGGGATTAATAGACTTGCCTAGGGTCACACAACTAGTTAGGTCTCTGTCCATCTTAGGTCTTCCTGACTCCAAGTCCAGAACTCTATTCACAGTACCACCTAGCTGCTTGTTTCCTTATGAGATGATGGGATCACTATCTATGGAAATTAAGTGTTCTCATATCCTTATTACATTCCTTGATGAGTTAGGGCAAAATAAATCTCCTTTTGTTAATGGCTCAGTGACTTATGAGTGTCTCGTATCATCCCCAAATCAAATCTGATCTAACAGAGAGCTGGCAATAATTAGACTTGCAGTAAGGAAGGCTTGTTGGGTGTCCCCACCCCTCATGGTATACTTATGGGGAAGACATAGGGTTCCAGTTGGAGGGGAAGGCATGGGCTGGGTTCTGAAGCATTGGAGAGATGACTCACATTGATGAGATCATAGATTCAATACAACATTTGAGCAGAGAGAGGCTCCAAAATCCTTGTCTGGATCAGAAAGTGGTGCATCTTCAAAGGATGACTTTTTCAAATGGAAAAACAGAGAGCAATGGACTTGGAGGCTAAAGACTTGGGTTCTAATCTCAACTGTTCTACTTACCACCTGTGTGACCTTGGACATATCACTTCCTTTCTTGAGACCACAGAGGATTAGTCACATGTAAGATGTGGGAGTTGGATTAAATGGCAAACCCAGGATCTTATGATCCCTTAGTCCTTCTTATTCCGAATCCTGTGATCCGCCATATTGTTTACCAAAAACGATGACTGAACATAGATCCTCAGCAGGCATCTGCTGGTCAAATTGGGAAATATGGAATGGAAAACAAGAAGGGAGGGGCATTTTAGAAGTATTGCTTCTCAGAGAAACAGCTGGAAAGATACATTGATGTACCCTGGCAGCCCCCTGCCTCTTGTTGACCAGAAGAGTGGACTGAACCCAGCATGCTCTCTGACATTCCCTCTTCTTTTTTCCTCTAGTACACTGAAACACCAACAGTTTGTTTGGGAAATGTTCTCCTTTGCTAGTTGGACTTTTATCGCAGCTGGAGGCCTTTCTTGTTTCAGCCCCTTCCTTTCTAGGACTTAAAGCGAACACTTGATTCTAAGAGTTACAATCAACAAAGTCCCTGTTGTTACATGAAGCTAAAATCACTTTTAACAACAGCTCCTGCCAAGAAGTTTGAGGATACTCTATGATGTGGCTATACCTGCTGTCTGGTGCATTGAGTGGGGGCTTCTGTTTGGGCTTCTGGCCCAGCAAACAACCCTTAATTAGGTTGTACCCTCCTCTAGGTTCTAAGGACTCTCTCCTTCCTCAGATTACTTTTTTGTAAACATCCTACTACTTTAATCAACAAAACATGGCTGTGAGACAGGGAATAATAATAATATTATTATTGATAGAATAAAAATAACAATAACTAGCGTTTACACATTTTTTTAAAGGTTTGCCAAGTACTTTAAGCTGTTATCTCATTTGGTCCTCACCATCCTGGGAGGTAGGTGCTCTTATTATCTCCATTTTACTGTTGAGGAAACTGAGGCAAACAGAGGTTAACTGCCTTGGTGAGGGTCACAGGTTGTGGCTGTATGGTTTGCATTTCATTCTCGAAGAGGATCATGACATCATGAAAAGGATGATATGACTTGTAATAGAACTGGATTTGAGTGAGGGAGGGCTGTGCAAAGTCACCAACCTTACTTTCTCCTCCAATGCCATGTGGGTCCAGTGGTCATATATTGATAATGATGACTGGAAATGGCCCAGAATGCAGTGGGAGACCTTGGCCTTTTAAGCTAAGGTCTTTCTGAGTTCTCACTTTGAGTGAGGCAACACCTATTCAATGAATATGCCTGTTTAAGAGGTGAGCCAGAAGAGAGAACTGAGAACTTAGGCAAAACCTCATGTAGTCAAGTCAAGTCAAGTTAATAAACAAGTATTAAGTGCCTACTCTGTGCCAGGCACTGTGCAAAGTGTTGGACAGAGAAAGGCAAAAGACATTCCCTGTTCTACACAGTTGGATGGAGGAGAAAACAAAGCAAACAACTAGGTATAAATAAGATATAAACAGGATAAATTGGGGATGGCCAACAGAAGAAAAGCCCTACCATTAAAGGTAGGCAGGAAAGTCTTCTTGTGGAAGGTGAGATTTCAGCTGGGAGGACATGAAGACGGAGGGTATTCCAGGGGACAGGGAATGAAAATTCATGGAGCCAGGAAGTTGTGTTTTTTGTAAGTAATAGAAAGGAGGCCAATGTCCCTGGATCATAAAATACACAGAGGAGAGGTGTACAAAGACTAGAAAGGTGCTGGGGACAGGGTGAGAAGTGAAAGGCTTTAAATGCCAAACCAAGTATTTCATATTTGATCCATTTTAGAGGTCATAGAGGGCCAGTGAGTTGACTGAATAGGGGGTGAAGTGTTCACAAGTATGTTTTAGGAAAATTAATTTGGTTGCTGAATGGAGGATATATTGGAGTGAGGAGAGACTTGAGACAGGGAGAGCCCCCCAAAAACTTTTGCAATAATCCAGACATGAGGTGATTACAACCTATACTAGAGTGATGGTTGAGTAAGAGGACAAAAGGGGATGGATAGGAGAGATGTTATGAATACAGATGGAAGTGAATACAGACTGGAACTTGGAGAACCCAGAGCCAGAGATTGAGTGAGTGAAAAGACCTAGGTTGTGAGCAGGAATGAGGAAAGGGATGGTGGTAGGACCTTGTACAGTGGCAAGTTATCAAAGAGAGAAATGCTTGGGGTGGGAGAAAGATAATGATTTCAGGTTTGTGCATATTGAATTTAAGATGTCTATGGGATATTTAGTTTGAGGTGTCTAATAGGCAGTTGGACATGCAAGACGAGAGGATACTTCTAGATAAATTATTTGAAAATCATCAGCAGAGAGGATAATTAGCTTCATGTGAGTGGATGGGATTACCCAGTAGAGAGAGAGAAGAGGGCCCAGGACAGAGCCTTGGGGGATGTATACATTTAGTGAGAGTGACCTGGACAAAGATTCTGAAGAGGAGAATGAAGAGGGGCAGTCAGATAGGTAGAAGGAGAATAGAGGAGGGTAATGACCTAATAAACCTAGGGAGAAGAGAGTATCAAGGAGAAGACGCTGACTGGCCTTGTTAAGGGAGGCAGAGGTCGAGAAGAACGAGGATTGAGAAAAGGTCATTATGTGTAGGAGATGGAACCTGAGCTATGTTTTGAAGGAAGTTAGGAACTCCAAGAGGCAGGCATGAGGAGGGAGAGAGAGCACATGGAAATGAGAGAAGCACATGAAGGGTGTAAGGAGATTGCACTTAAAATTGAAAATAAAATATTATACAGAAGACATGACCATCAGAGAGTTGTATGACCAGAAAAGGAATGGGAATAAGAATTTATTAAGACCTACTATTTGCCAGGCACTGTGCTAAATGCTTCACAAATATTTCAAGGCAGGTACATTTTACAGTTGAAGTAACTAAGGCAGACAGATGTTACATGATGTCCAGAGTCACATAGCTGGTATCTGACATCAAATTTGAACTTGGGATGTTTTTGACACCTTCCCAGCAGTCTGATCTCTTTACTACCTGCAGTATAGCAAGGAAAAAGGGGGAGTGAAGGATTTCTAGCACCACCACCATAGAGAGTTTATAGGAGAATATGGACAAAATTTGAGTAGGAGGAGAATATGAAGAACATGTATTCACATTGTGAACACACACTAAAGTAAGTACATCCTGTATCCCAGAATATAAGCGTTTTAAGGGCAGGTATAGTTTTTCTTTTATTTTTGTCTCCCTGGTCCTGCACAAATTGCCTTACACATCCTTGTTTCTGTTCAGTCATTTCAGTCGTGTCTTTTCATGACCCCATTTGGGGCTTTCTTGGTAGAGATACTGGAGTGGTTGGCCATTTCCTTCTCCATCTCATTTTATAGATGAGGCAACTGAGACAAACAGGGTTAAGTGACTTCCTCAGGGTCACAAGTAGTAAGTGTCAGAGGTCAGAAAACTATTAGAAGGATTAGTTGAAAGCAATACTTCCTAATATGTGTCCCTCCACTTCTCAGAAAGCAGAATCATAAAATCATAGAATTTCAGAGTAGGAAAGGTGAAAAAAAAAGATCCCTTCCGATACATATCTAATAAAAGCTTGTCTAGTTTTTGTGAGTGAGTAGGAGCTCACTTACCTTCTGAGGAAACCTATTCCAATTTTGGATAACATACAGTGAAGTTTTTCCTTATATCAAGCTGAAATTTGTCTTTTTTGCATCTGTTTATCTTCTCTCTGGGGCCAAGAAAAATAAATCTTATCTCTGTTCTACAAGGTGGTCCTTCAAATACTCGAAGTCAGATTTTATGTAACTCCTCAGTCTTTTCCAGGTTAAAAACCATCCTTAGTTCCTTATTCAAAAGTCACAGAATTAATATCAAAGATGTAATGGAAAAATGTCAAAAGAATATAAAGCATTTATTAAGTACTTATTATCTCTTGGGCACCCTGCCAAGCACTTCACAAATGTTAACTCATTTGATCAGACAATTTTCAAAAGAGAAAATAACAAATTATTAATAACCATTTAAAAAATTCAACCTTACTAATAATCAAAGGGAAGCAAACTTTGAGGGACCAACGTATGCCCATTAAAGTGGCAAAAATAATCACAAGTAACGAAATTCTATGTTGAGGGGCTAGAAAGAAACAGGTTTGCTTGTTCATCATTGGTGGAATTGCAAACTTACTTAATCCTTTTGAAGAACAACTGTGAAGTATATAATGAAAAAAAAATTCCAACGACCTTTATAACTTTTGACCCAATAATTCTATTGTTGGGAATATACTCAGGGAATGATGTCAACATCCCTCCACTCCATGTGTCAACCCCCTCCCCTCATGCCAAAGATGATATGTTCAAAGATTTTCATTTCAGCATTATATGTCATTTTAAAAAGTTTGGAAGAAACTAAAGATCTAACATTAAACTTCAATAAACCATGGTAGAGCAACGTAATGAAATAATATTAGGCAATTCAAATCCACAAATATGAAATAAATATGGAAAGAACTTTATAAAGTCATACAAAATAATACAAAATTTTAAAAGGACTAGAAGAATCAGATATATATTAAGAGAAAAAGTGACAGAACGAATGGACAAAGAATTCTTAAATGTCTTGATAGGAATGATAGGCAGCTTTTAACACAGCACTTGGCACACAGTTGGTACTTAATATTCATTAATTGGCTGATTTCCTGTCGACATTAATAAATATCATTAAAATAGTGACTGAGAAAGTTTATTTGTTTGTTTTAATGTTGTTTCTTTAAAAAACATTTTTTGAAATCCCCAGTTCCTCCTAGGGATCTTCCTGTGACATCAGCTTGAGGTTCCTGTCCATCCTGGTTACTGTCTTCCGACATATTCCTAGATGATGGTGGCCAGAAATAAACTGAAATGTTTATTGTATTGTGTCTTAAACACAGACTTTCTGGTTTCTGTGACACCGTGATGATGACTCCTCTTTTGCCAGAAGTCTTTCCAGTGTCTCCACAGGGTGGGGGGAGGGCAAAAGCAGGGGTGGGAAAGGATGAGGGAAGGCAGTGCACCTGTGAGAAAAGCAAGACGACAACCCTTGAGTCGAGCCTGGAACATCAAGCAATGCACCCACCAAGGGGAGCCCTGCTCCCGTCTTGTTCATTTTAATTATTTATTGGGCACTGACAATAGACCTGCTGCTGTATAGGACATGAAAGGCTCAACCCCGCCCTCCAGTGTAGCTTCTCTCTATGCTGGGCCAACAAATAATTCAGAGGAATGGTGCTCCCACTGAGAATGTGCTTAGTTAGCATGGGGACAAAAGGCTTTGGTTTTGCTGAGGAATTTGTCTTTTCTACCACCAAACATTGTAGCATGTGGCAACATTTCTTTCTGGGAGCAGACACTGTATTGCAGCCTCTGCCAGCTGTCTGGTTAGAACAAAGCCAAGGTCACAAACACAGCAGATATAGTGCTATATCATCGACCCCAGATGACATAATTCTGAGCAATCATACTATATTATCCAGAATATAAGAATATCCTTGAACATGAGCCAAGAACTCCCTTAAATTATCCTCCATGGTCTGCAAAACACAGTGTTTCTGCCCAAGAATTTCTTTAAAAAATATTTTATTTTAATTTATGGAACAAAACAAGCATTTCTATAACGCAGTGTAATAAAAAAAGATGATTGTGCATGAAACTGCAAATCTCTTATGTACAACTTGAGATTCCTTTTAAATATATAATAAAGTTTTCATGAAGATTTCTTTTTTCCCTTTTTTTCTTCCCTCCCCCTTGCCCTACCCTAGAGATGATTATCATTAGATATAAATCAATATATATGTGTGTATGTGTGTATATATATAGATGTGTATGTACAAAATTATTTCATACGTACTTCTATTTATCAGTTCCTTCTCTGGATGCAGACAGCTTCTTCCTTCATAGGTCCTTTATAGTTAATTTGGATATTTATAATAATTAAAATGATTTATTTGCTCAGTCATTCTTTTTTTTTAAAATTAATTAATTTATTTAACTTTTAACATTCATTTTAACAAAATTTGGGGTTCCAAATTTTCTCCCCTTTTGTCCCCTCCCCCCCAAACACCAAGCATTCTAATTGCCCCTATGACCAATTTTCTCTCTCTTCTATCATCCCTCTCTGACCTTGTCTCCATCTTCTCTTTTGTCCTGTAGGGCCAGATAACTTTCTGTACCCCTTTATCTGTATTTCTTATTTCCTAGTGGCAAGAACATTACTCGACAGTTGTTCCTAACACTTTGAGTTCCAACTTCTTTACCTCCCTCCCTCCCCACCCCTTCCCTTTGGAAGGCAAGCAATTCAATATAGGCCAAATCTGTGTAGTTTTGCAAATGACTTCCATAATAGTTGTGTTGTATAGGACTAACTATATTTCCCTCCATCCTATCCTGTCCCCCATTACTTCTATTCTCTTTTGATCCTGTCCCTCCCCATGAGTGTCGACTTCAAATTGCTCCCTCCTCCCCATGTCCCCCCATCCATCATCCCCCCCACCCTGCTTATCCCCTTCTCCCCCACTTTCCTGTATTGTAAGATAGGTTTTCATACCAAAATGAGTGTGCATTTTATTCCTTCCTTTAGTGGAATGTGATGAGAGTAAGCTTCATGTTTTTCTCTCTCCTCCTCTCTTTATCCCTCCACTAATAAGTCTTTTGCTTGCCTCTTTTATGAGAGATAATTTGCCCCATTCCATTTCTCCCTTTCTCCTCCCAGTATATTTCTCTCTCACTGCTTGATTTCATTTTTTTAAGATATGAGCCCATCCTCTTCAGTCCCCTCAGTGCACTCTGTCTCTATGTGTGTGTGCGTGTGTGCATGTGTATGTGTGTAATCCTACCCAGTACCCAGACACTGAAAAGTTTCAAGAGTTACAAATATTGTCTTTCCATGTAGGAATGTAAACAGTTCAACTTTAGTAAGTCCCTTATGACTTCTCTTTACTGTTTACCTTTTCATGCTTCTCTTCATTGAAAGTCAAATTTTCTTTTCAGCTCTAGTCTTTTCATCAAGAATGCTTGAAAGTCCTCTATTTCATTGAAAGACCAATTTTTCCCCTGACGTATTATATTCAGTTTTGCTGGGTAGGTGATTCTTGGTTTTAGTCCTAGTTCCTTTGACTTCTGGAATATCCTATTCCACGCCCTTCGATCCCATAATGTAGAAGCTGCTAGATCTTGTGTTATCCTGATTGTATTTCCACAATACTTGAATTGTTTCTTTCTAGCTGCTTGCAATATTTTCTCCTTGACCTGGGAACTCTGGAATTTGGCCACAATGTTCCTAGGAGTTTCTCTTTTTGGATCTCTTTCAGGCGGTGTTCTGTGGATTCCTTGAATATTTATTTTGCCCTCTGGTTCTAGAATCTCAGGGCAGTTTTCCTTGATAATTTCATGAAAGATGATGTCTAGGCTCTTTTTTTGATCATGGGTTTCAGGTAGTCCCATAATTTTTAAATTGTCTCTCCTGGCTCTATTTTCCAGGTCAGTTGTTTTTCCAATGAGATATTTCACATTATCTTCCATTTTTTCATTCTTTTGGTTTTGTTTTGTGATTTCTTGGTTTCTCATAAAGTCATTAGCCTCCATCTATTCCATTCTAATTTTGAAAGAACTATTTTCTTCAGTGAGCTTTTGAATCTCCTTTTCCATTTGGCTAATTCTGCTTTTGAAAGCATTCTTCTCCTCATTGACTTTTTGACCCTCTTTTGCCAATTGAGTTAGCCTATTTTTCAAGGTGTTATTTTCTTCAGCATTTTTTTGGGTCTCCTTTAGCAGGGTGCTGACCTGCTGTTCATGCTTTGACTGCATGTCTCTCATTTCTCTTCCCAGTTTTTCCTCCACCTCTCTAACTTGATTTTCAAAATCCTTTTTGAGCTCTTCCATGGCCTGAGCCCATTGAGTGGGCTGGGATATAGAAGCCTTGACTTCTGTGTCTTTCCCTGATGGTAAGCATTGTTCTTCCTCATCAGAAAGGAAGGGAGGAAATGCCTGTTCACCAAGAAAGTAACCTTCTATAGTCTTATTTCTTTTCCCTTTTCTGGGCATTTTCCCAGCCAGTGACTTGACCTCTGAATATTCTCCTCACACCCACCTCGCCTCCTGATCCTCCCAGCCAGCGCTTGGCATCTGAGATTCAAATGCTGCTTCCAGCCTCAGGGCTTTTGGTGGGGGCAGGGCTGCTATTCAGTGTGAGATTAAGTTCAGGTGCTCAGGTCAGGGCAGGGCTGCCTCACAGGCTCAGTTCCCTCAGGGGGTTTATGCAGAGACCTTCAACAATGGATCCAGGCTTCTGCCTGCTTTGGGAGCCCCTGTCTGCTCCCACCTCTGCTTCTGCCTCCCGAGGGGGCCTGAGTTATGGGGGCACCCCACTCCCCTCTTGACCCGCCAAAGAGACCCTCTCACCGACCCCCGTCACCTGTGGGTGGAGGGACCCATCCGGCTGCTGGAGACTCCATCCCTGAAGCCTGCTTGGATCTGCTCCTCTCGGTGCCGCGGCTGCGGCAGGGCTGTACTTGGCTCCCAGTCTGCGGCACAAAGGATCTTTTGCGAGAGGTTTGCAGGTCCCTCTGGAACAGAAATCTCCTTCGCTCCACTGTTCTGTGACCTCTGGTCCTGCAGAATTCGCAGTGAGTTGCTATTTACAGATGTTCTATGGGCTGTGGGTTAGGAGCTATGTGTATGTGCATCTTTCTACTCCGCCATCTTGGCTCCGCCTGCTCAGTCATTCTTGCAACAATGTTGCTGTTACTGTTCTCTTGATTCTGCTCATTTCACTTTTCGTTATTACCCTGTTTTTTTAAGGTTATTGAGCTTATCATTCATTATAACACAGTAGTATGCCATCACAATCATGTACCACCACTTGTTCAGTCATTTCCAATTAATGGGCATCCCTGCATTTTCTAGTTCTTTAGCTGCTGCAAACATCTTAGAATACATAGGTTCTTTCCTTTTGTCCTCAATCATCTTTGGAAAT